>NC_060144.1:200315848-200966758 GCF_021461385.2 Schistocerca piceifrons
GAAAAATTCTGCCGTTCTAATGTTATTTCTGAAAATTTTCCGGTAAGTATATTGATTCTATGTTCAACATTCGTCTGGTTTTCCTTGACTTCGTCGAACTGCCTCTTTAGATTGTCTTGTGATTCTATTATTTCAGGTATCATAGCCACGGCACACTGCATGTCCTCTTGTGCTTGTATTCATTGAGGAACAAGTTCGACTTGTTTTTGTATCGTGTCTATCCTGACAGATATATGTTCGGTTAGTTCCACTTTAAATTTATTGGTAGTTTCTTGACATTGCTTGCGGACCTGCTCAATTTGAGCAATGAGATTTTGTTCGGTTCTTTCTGCCTGTTCTTTTATTTCCTGTGTCTTGGTATTTAACCTGTGATCTAGTTCATTAAAGCTTTCTCGTAATTGATTCTGTAATTCGGTTTGCCCTTCTGCTAAGAGGGATAGCTGCTGCATAATCACAATTAACGAGTCCACAACATTTTGATCTGGTGTCTTACGAACATTGTCTGAACCAGCGGGGGTTTCTATATTGCTACCGCTATCGACAACAGTCTCAGAATTGCTCTCTGTGGCCTCTACTTCGACGCAAACAACTGAAGGCTGTTGCACGTCTTGTTGCTGATGCATGGACATTTTATATGCAGCTCTAGTTAATACCATGAAATAATTATCTATCACAGTTTATAAATCACGGAATATTGTTTCAAAATTAATGTCTTAACCAAGTTTAACATTCAGATTAATTCACTGAGGTAGTCAAGTTAAATGCTCACACACGAAATAATAATCACACAACATTAAAATTCTACAAGCTAACTACTCTCTGAAAAACTTATTTCCAAGATACTTCAAATTCTATTTTAACTACAAAATTAAAAATTGATTTGTTCTGGCCTTTATCTGGAGTGCACTTCTTGTCTAGTAGGTGAAATCTTTCCTATCGGCAACCTTTACTGTCAGCACAGGATATCTCTGCAGCTTAGTTCCAGCTAGTTCTTGTAGTTTATCATGAAACAGAAAATACATGTACTACAGAACAATCCAAGAGAGTCCTGTCACTGTCGCCTATATAATTGTTATTAATATTGTGTTTATATTGGTTGCTGGTGAGGAGGAAATTTAGTTATTAGTACTTTATTAATGATCTCATTCATAAGCAGCCATATCACAGTCATCACAGTCGCTCAAGAAAGTTATAATTAAGCTTTACTCGTTTAATCAGAATCGGACGATGACTCTCCTTGTCCGCAGTCTCGATGATACGAAGCGACCTGCAAACCTGTGTAAACAAAATGTCTTGGTTTTCTTGCGTTGCTTAGTGAGTCGGGAAACCTCAGATCAAGCGGAAAGTTTGCTTTGATAGAGTTTAATTATCCGATGAAATAATGGAGCTCTTGGATCTAATAATTGCAGGTTCGTTTCCGAACAAAACGACACCTCCGTGCGTATTTCCAATTAGAGAATACACATATAATGAAATTCGTTACAGACCTTTGATGTAAATCCTCAGTATATATTCTCTTGATTATCATACAATATATTTCCAATCTCTTTCTTCCAGTAATCTCGATAGCAAAATTACAATTATTCAGTGCGGCTATTCGGCACGGAGAAAATCCTAGAAGTCCTCTCAACACACACCAGAGAGAATATTACAAAGAGTAATTATGCGCTCATGGAATAGTAATAGTACTGTACTACTTTGCTCATCGATTCTGCGAGTATATAGATGGTCAAGAAGGAAACGTAATTCACTCATAGAATTGTGCAGGGATAATTAGTAGAATATAAAGGGATATTACACGGTCACAGTACACTTCAATGAGCGTCTCTCACGGTTACTCAATACTCACTTTCACCTGCCACGTGACTTAGTGGGTGATGTTTTTCCGTTTTCTCTGTACGCAGTACAAATCTTTAATATGGTTCCTCTTGAAACACCAAACAATTCGTCTAATTTGGGTACGGGAACACCATAAGAGCACCAAAAATTCGTCCACATTCGAATTCACTTAGCCCCGAATAATGCACTTCCAGTTCACCTGACTCTGTCATGAGCAAGACTGACACTTGCCAAGTATAGAGGACACTGCACAGGTGTCGTTCGTGGTGAATTACAACAGAGCAACCTGCAAGCGTTGCTGGTATCTGCGTTTATGCGCAGTCATCCTTTCTCGCGGTGTTTCCATATTTTTATTCAACCCTTGTATCTTGCGTACACGACTGAATAGTTCAGTCAAGAATGCCTCTCCTAAGGACCTAAGTAACTCTGAAGGAATGCCGTCTACTCCATGTAACTTGTTTCGCTTTAGGTCTTTCGTACATCTGTCAAAGTCTTCTAGTATCGTACCTCGAATCTCATCTTCATTTATTTCCTGTTAGCTTTCAGTGATATTGGCTTCAAATTTCTTTCCCTTGTATAGGCGTTCTAAGTATTCCTTCCAATTTTCAACCTTCCATTCTTTGGCTAGACGGGCTTGGCAACTGAGCTCTTAATATTGATACAGGAGGTCTTCGTTTCTCCGAAGGTCTCTTTAATTTTCCTACAAGCTGTATGTATTTTTAAACTTTGAAGTTCAAATTAAATGCCGAATTTTTTATTCCCGTAATTTCCCTGCATTGCTATCGTCCAGTACCGCTGCAATCACCTTAACATGGTACCGCCGCGTTCTTCCCCCACTCTTTCCTAATAAGAGTTTGTGCTCCGTTTCTGATGACATCATCGTCGACAGGGCGTTAAACCCTCCAAATTAAAAATTGGCATTTGACAAGGTTGTGGTCTGTTCTACGTCACCCTCATGTACTACTGACTTGGCCTATTATGTGACCAAAGGCTTCCAAGGGAACGCAGCTTGTCGTCTTGCCGTTGTAAGGGCTGGTCTGGAACCGTCCCAAGCGATGCCGGAGAGGTAGAGGCTTTCGGCATCAGTGGTGGATTATACACACATCAAAATAAGTTTTGCATCTCCTCCGCTCCCAGAACTCCTGAAGACAGACGTTAACTGTGGGTATTGTATTACGGAGACAGTCCCTTTGACTGTTCAGAGATGTCATTAAACCGGCCCAAAACTGTAAACAACCAGGCATGAGCAGCGCCTGCTATACGGAGGGGGTCCGACAGTCGATCAGTTCCAGTCATTGCACCAGGAAGGAGGTACACGGCTCGTGTTGTCTGTAGTTCAACCATGCCTAGACGGTCAATACCGTGGTTCGATCGCGTTCACATCGTTACTTTGTGTCAGGAAGGGATCTCAACAAGGGAAGTGTCCAGGCGTCTCGGAGTGAACCAAAGCGATGTTGTTCGGACATGGACGAGATATAGAGAGACAGGAATTGTCGATGACATCCCTCGCTCAGGGCGCCCAAGGGCTATACTGCAGTGAATGACCGCTACCTACGGATTATGGCTCGGAGGAACCCTGACAGCAACGCCACAAAGTTGAACGATGCTTTTCGTGCAGCCACAGGAAGTCGTGTTACGACTCAAACTGTGCGCAGTAGGCCACATTAAGAGCAACTTCACTCCCGACGTTCATGGAGAGGTTCATCTTTGCAACCACGACACCATGCAGTGTGGTACAGATGGCAACAACAACATGCTGAACTGACCGCTCAGTATTGGTATCACGTTCTCTTCACCGGTAAGTGTCGCATATGCCTTCAGACAATTGTCGAAGACGTGTTTGGAGGCAACCCGGTCAGGCTGAGCGCCTTAGACACACTGTCCAGCCAGTGTTGCACGATGGAGGTTGTGGTGGTAATATGTGGGGCGGACGTACGCCGGTGGTGGTCAAGGAAGGCGCCGTAACGGTTGTACGATACGTGAATGTTATCCTCCGACCGATAGTGCAACCATATCGCCAGCATGTTGGCGTGGCATTCGTCTTTATGGACGACAAGCCACGCCCCCATGGCGCACATCTTGTGAATGACTTCCTTCAGGATAACGACATCGCTCGACTAGAGTGGCCAGCATTGTCCTACAGACATAAACCCTATCGAACGTGCCTGGGATAGATTGAAAAGGGCTGTTTATGGACGACTTGACCCACAAAGCACTCTGAGAGATCTACGACGAATGGCCGTTAAGGAGTGGGAAAATCAGGACCAACAGTGCCTTGATGAACTTGTGGATAGCATGCCACGACGAAAACAAGCATGCATCAATGCAAGAGAACGTGCTACTGGGTATTGGAGGTACTGGTGTGTACAGAAATCTGTACCATTACCTCTTAAGGTCTCGCTGTATTGTGCTACAACGTGCAATGTGTGGTTTTCATGAGTAGTAAAAAGAGCGGAAATGATGTTTATGTTGATCTCTATTCCAATTTTCTGTACAGGTCCCGGAACTCTCGGAACCGAGGTGATGGGTAGTAAGGTAAGGGGTCTCTAGACAGACGCGTTTAATATTTTCATGAGGGTGCTTACTAGCTGCACGTTATGCGACGAAAATAGAATCACGTCTTCATAACAGCCGAGACCGGATATGGCACACTCTAGAAAAAGTTACATCTTCGTCTATTTCTATTTTATGGGTTTTAGACCGTGGCCTAAGGCATTATTCCGGGCTTAAGTTTCGCCTCCTACTGCGGGAGACATCCTCAGCAGCTATAAAGTCGCAGATAATTTTTTAGCAACGACTGTTTGGCGGAAGTCACAATCGAAATTCGCTCATCAGGTTTATTTGTTTTTGGGGTATTATGTCCGTTTCCTGGTGATAAACGTAACACTGTATTAGCCGTTTTTGTCTGTGCACCATGTCACGGGTGCGGGATGGATGATAACCAGTATGGTGATTGCGCGAAACCGCCGAACACTGGCAACTGTTTGTCATTATCACCATTGGAAGGGGGAGGGGGGGCGGGGTTCCAACGCTATTTACATTGCCGATAAACTCTGCCTTGTGGCAGATGGTCCTGAGGCAGCTTAACAACAGGCAACGAGCATAGTGCATAGTGACGGTTACAATCATCACCGAAAAACAACAGCTTCACCATAAAAAGGTAGGAAGCACTGCAAATTTCTACGAACGGTATGACGTTGGCCCTTACATTGCATTCGTTGAAAGCGTGCAGGAAGAGAGATACAATGGGATATCATATACGATGGCTATAGGTCGGCTGACATATAAGCTGAGTTCGTGATCTGTAACCGTTTTACACAAATTACGTCATTTGGCCGTAGCTATGTTGAAATCGAATTAAATATTGTGGCAGCTGCTAATAATACGGCAAGAAGCTGTTTTTTTGCACATGAGGTTCTTCAAACATAGGTACCAGCTTTTCATACCAGACGATAGAGAATAAGGACGTTATTACTAAATTGTCAGAAAAAGAAATAATGACTGTCATGAAAAGTCATTATCCAGTACTCCAAATCGAAGTGTATGTTAAGAAAGTCAAGAAAAGTGGATGAATTAGCGAAACGTCGTGGCAAACATCACAGAACCCCCTGGATCCGACTATATATCAACAGTTCTTAGTTGTGACGCAGCGGCGATACAAATTGTCGTATGGCCAGTTTACACTTGAAACGTGTGGTAAGCAAACTGGAACAATTACCCAACAAAGCTTTAGGAAAATATGTAGACGTTTTCACAAATGTGGAGAAAGAAGAACAGACTGCGTGAATTTCATTGCTGGTATTGAAGAAGCTACAACGATATTCATCCCACAAAATAGACCAGTTGTTCCACTGTGGAGGGACGAGTAATGCACTGGTACGTCACTGGAACGGAGAGACACCCTAAAACTAAACAAAAGGCACGCTTCGGAAGAAAATTACGCAAAATTCAATAGGCCGCAGGCGAAAATAGAACGACTATTCAAAGATAAGGAGAAATCTGCTTGGAGAAACTATAACAACCTTAACAAAGACTTAGGGAGCTTAAACAACTTGCGACGTAACGCGCTGTTTCGCACATCGACGGTGATTCTGCAACATAAATTGTCCACCTACCTCGATACTGCTGCAGATCTGGACACGTAACTCCTGACTGCAGCTACTTAAGACATCTCAGAAAGGCAGTGTTGAAGAAACTGAGAGTTCATAACTACACGTCGGACGCCGCTGTAAGTACAAAAAGCTGAAAGTAGTCTTGTGAACTCTAAATAATAAATCTGAAATGGGTTGCTGTTCAAATTTTTAAGTTCAAAGGTCCTCTTAAACTTGCATTAGGATCTTTTTTATTGCTATTAAGCAAGATCATCAGCCCACATTTGTTCAAATCATTAAAGTTCCTTTTCACAGTTCTCTTCACACTCAAACAGCCAGAACTTTTCATGTCCAAGTCCGAAATAATTTACGAGAATAACACAGTCAATAAACTGCTATTTACTTTTGCACTCGGCATTCAGTGGTTGTCTTTAAATAAAGTTTTTGCTCGCCATAAATACACAGCAAAAAAAATTTACTTAGTACCACCACGCTTTTAGTTCAAAGTGTACACACGCAATTTTCTCCAGAACAAAATATCTCTCGACTCTTAAAATTTCACAAATAGTTAATGGTAAACACTAGCTACCTTTATCACTGTACCGAAACGAGGAAGTCACAATATCACTTCATTTTACACATAATGCGTTCGGACACTGTCAGCATGACCGGCTCCTTCGAAAGCTAGTCCACCACTTCCTTCTTCTCTCTGCCTCTACAAGCACCTCGAACTCATGCGTTAGGTGTCAAACTGTCTCACTTGTTATTGGCTGTACAGAATTACGGCCAATCAGAACTGACTTTCAGGTTGCGGCTCGCGCCAAAATCTAGCAAGAACCAACCACTGCTCTCAGCTCATTGACGTCATTAAAACATTAAAATAAGCAACTTAGAACTCTCTTGTTAAACAAATAAAATGAAATAAACTTTAAGCTGTACTTTATGTCATACCCGTCATCCACTAATAGTGGAACCACTGGTGGATTCGTTCCCACGATACATAGCTGGAACACTTGCAAGTTCCTATAGAGAATTACAAACTGAAAATTTAATATTGGCGAATGTCCCACATACACTCACACAAGTACTCTCTTTCACACTCACCCTAACACAAAACATAAATATCTACTTCAAATTCTTAAAATTATTACTACACCAAAATTACGAAAGGTTTTCTAAAATGAGAACATTCCAAATTTGAATCTAAACACTGAAGATGTTATCATATCTTTTCAAATAGTCACAGTTGGTGAACTATATATATATATATATATATATATATATATATATATATATATATATATATAGTTTTTTAAGTGTTGGATACTTATATTTTTACTGACTTTTATTTCATTTTGTAACTTCCAAATTATGACAGTTATTAACTTCAGATTTTGACAGATTGTTCCTTTACACAACAGAAGGTTATGTAACTAATATGAAGTTCCTCAGGCTATTTCTAGATCAGTTATTAATTTTTATAGTTCCAGAGAATATAACTACTCTGTAAGCGCCTCACCGCTACTTTCACACGCTGCAGTCACGCCATATGGTCATGACGCACGTCTGCAGGACACAGCTCGCCCGTTGCTGATCGTATAAGATTCTGACTGCTTACACTGGAGCCCACATACATTCATGCAAGAAAGCTTTAATAGACAAATTGGCGATCGCACCCTAGCTGCGACGCCTCATACCTCCTGAGGAACTAAAAAATTTTAACCTCTTAAATTTTTCTATAAATCTTTTACCCTAACTAATGCGATACTTTCAAGCTCGAATTCAATTAAACTTTCCTAAGTATTAATATATGACATTCTTATTTATGTATATACATCATTCATTATTATCTAGGGCTGATGACCTTCAATCAATTAATTCTAAACATACTTATTACATCAACATTCGATGTAAAGAAAAACAAACACAATCTTTACAAAATTTTACAAATTACTGAAAAAGAAATAACACCTATAATCGTCATATTTTATAACATCGCTTTTTCTTCTTTACACATCTCTATGGTAAGCGTCTGTGTAACAGCATTTTATTCTTTGTACGTCACAAGCACACTAACAACAACATCGCTTTGGGGAGCGTCTGCATATGAACACTTACACCTTTCACTTTGCTAGCACTCGTCCAAATCAGTCCTGCTTTCGAGGTCTCTATGAGTCTCGTGCTATCTCTATACCGTGTCAGCGCACCTGAAAAATCCACCTGGCTTCAGATTCCATCCTTAACTGCTACTTCTTAACCTAACATGAATATACATCTCAAAATTCTTTTAATCCTTCTTACAATGACTTTTTCTGAATAATATTTTTAATATTTACATTTACTGATAATCTTTTCTGCAAAAAGTGAACTAACTTCCCATCAAGCATTACCAAAGTGGCACATTGAGTATTAATCTTTTCTTCAAAACCTCACTGCGATCAATCAAACAAGTAACTGTTACAATTTTATATTCAAATTACTTCTGAAAATCATTACACAAATAAACATCAAATTCCAGCCAATGCTTGTGGCTCTCCAATCCTGCATAAAACGTTACCTTTAAAAAAAACACAATATTATTAATTAAACAAATTTTCTCCATGCCCTCTCCTGTAGTCCTGTAAACCTGACATATACACCTACTTAAATATAATACACATAGAAATACAAATTATTAATGAATCCACTGTGAATCATTGCAACCTCTGTGGCTTCAACACCTTTTCCACAACTTTAGTTCTTGCCAACTACTGTGAACCTCGTAAGAGTCATCATCATAACCAAATACTAAAACCATCTTCCAATCAACCGTGTGGTTTTGAAACACACTTATTTATACTCTATATACAAGAAAAACAAAAGCTGAAAACACTTATATACAAAACACTTATTAAAAGCATTAATCTTGAAAATAGTTCTGCCGACTTCTGTAGCACTTCAACGTGTTACATTCAGATACATTTTACTATTTACTTAAGTCCACTTAGGGTGTCTCAAGCCAACCTTTTGCTGCTCTGTTACAATAACATCCACATCAGGTTTCACAAACTAGCTCGTTTACTGCTCAGCTTCGATGTCTCACAACTACAACGTCAGGTTCCACCAGTCACATTCAGTATTTATTACATAGTCATATCCATACCACAGTCACTCAGATTAGTGAAGGTTAATTATGTACATATCTATTCTTGGTTACTTCAGGTCCTTTCTTATGCCTCTTTCTTGCACTTCCACTTGTTTCTAAACTTTGATCCCTTTTGTTTAACCACATTACATCTCTTTGTTTATTACAATTACCAGGCAACACCTTGTCGCTCACTCATTTGTTTATTCATTACCACTGTCTTACAGTCAGCTATGCTGCTTTGTAAATACTTCCTTACACGCAATAGAACCCCTTCTGAGGGTATCCAGTACCTTCATGTCTAAATTTACTTAAATAATTCATCTCTTCCTGGACAGTATTACCATTGTCTTACCGCCAGCCTTGCTGTTCTGTAAATACTTTTCGTTTCTTCTTACAATAACAACATTCTGGTGTTTCCACAGCACTTAGCGCTCTTACTTAATACTAGTATAGTGAAGAAGGAAAAACGACAGTAAAAAGTTCTGAATGATGAAGAGGAAGAATGACAACACGAAATGAAAATTAAGTAACATTGCCATTAACTCGAGTCCTAGTGTTCGTCAAACGCTTAGCCTTGCAAAGTGTGCAAAGTCCTCTGAGGTTTTTGGTTACTCCTGGCTACGTCTCTTTTTTGTACATATCTCTTTAGATCAATAATATTTCTTAAGCCTACCAGCTTATGAGACTTCCCAAATTCCAATCGGTAAGCATTAGGGTGAGGTTTCTCTATTATGCTAAATGGACTCACATACTCGTCAGTAACCTTTTTGGTTTCCGAGGTAAGCTTTTTTGATTTCTCCTTGGTGTTTATTAAAGCTACATCACCTATTTGGAAGCTAGTAGGATTAGCTCTAGCAACGTGTCTCCTCTTTCTTTCCAGTGCCTTCTTCCTTATAGTAGCATGTGCTAGTTTATTATTTTCTTCCATACCTAAATCAGTAAGACTAGGGAATTCTACAAGATCAAACAAGATGTTATTTGGCCTAATTCCACACGTTAGTTCTTCAGGTGCAAATCCGGTGACATCATGTTTAAGATGGTTAATGACCTCAAAATACTCTATGTGGTTGGCCTACGCAGAATGTTTCTTGTGGCAGTAAGTTCTACATAATCGGTTTAGTTCCTTCATGATCCTCTCACACATATTACCTTGAGGAAAATATGCTGAGATCTTAATACGCTCTAACCCACGTTGTTTTAGGCACTCCTCAAACCTCTTAGAAATAAATTGTGGCCCATTGTCAGATAAGATAGCTTTAGGCACTCCTATAATAACAAAGTAATCTTTTTCCAATTTGCTTACTATTACCTTAGAATTAGCTTTCTTGATAGGGTAAAATCTAACGTACTTGGAAAAACCATCTACCATTACAAAAACATACTCCCAGCCACCTTGTAACACTGGTAATGGGCCGAATAAACCCTCTGCTACCAAATCCAATCAATTCTGTGGCTCTACAGAATACAGCTCACCTTGAATAATTTTATTGTTGGCTCTGACTTTCTGAAACCGATCTCATGATTCTAACCGCTGTTGAACCCCCTTCTTCACATGTTGTTAAATATCACCACTTCACTCAACTTAGCTATGCATTTACGAGCTCCGTAGTGTCCGTACTTACGGTGTATATAGTCAATTAACGCATCTATATGCTGTTCCGGGAAACAAATTTTCCAGTTCTCCTCTGTATTTTTCCTACGCCTAAATAAGACATCTTTATGCACCTTATAGTGTACAGATAGTTTTGGAAAATCAGGATAACCTATTCTGCTTTTTACTAGTTTGATATTGTCGTCTTGGTTTTGCTCCCTCCGCAGATTCTTACAAATACGTTTGATCGAGCCTTCATCCTGCAACTGCATAACTGCCAACAACACTTCATTACATTCTCTATTACAGATGGAATACACTCCCTGTCCGTTGCCTTTTACACTTCTTGATAAGGTGTCCGCCACAATGTTCTCCGAACCCTTAATATAGATCATTTTATACTTAAACTGTTGTAGCTACAGCGACCATCTCCTTAATCTGCCATGCTTAAGTTGACAGGTATCTAGATATGTGTGTGCACTATGGTCGGTGAAAATTAAAATCTCATGTCCTAAAAGATACTTCTCGAATTTTTGTAAGCCAAAAATTACAGCTAAAGCTTCTAATTCGGATATACTGTAGTTCTTTTCTGCATGTTGAAGGGACTTACTTGCAAAAGCAATGGTTTTGTGTACTTCTTCTTCTCCTTCTTTCTCAATCTGAAGCAGTTCAACTCCTAATCCATATCCACAGGCATCAGATCCAAGACAGAACGGTTTTGAAAAATCTGGGTGGTTTAAAACTTGACTATTAACTAAGGCTTCTTTTAGATCTTCGAACGCCTTCTGACATTCAATAGTTCACTTATATGCTACATTTTTCTTTAACAGTTCTCTTAAGCAAGGTGGATTAAACAATTGACCAGACACATATTTTCTGTAAAAACCAAAAAGACCAAACATCCCCTTCAGTGCTTTGCGTGTTGCTGGTGCAGCATAGTCTCGGATAGCTTTAATTTTCTCTGGATCAGGCATAATATCTTCTCCACTTACTACATGCCCCAAGAATTTGATCTCCTTCTTGACAAATACTCTCTTATCTAACTTTAACTTCATTCCCCCCCATTTTAATTGCTTTCAATACCTCATCTAGTAATAAACAATGTTTTCCCCAAGTAGGGATCGATATTAAAAGGTCACTACATACACAGGTACTCTTCTTAACAATTGGTCCCCTAAGACCTGTGACATAGCTCTTACAAATGCACATACACTTATATTTAGACCAAACGGCACCACCTTATATTGATAACATCTACTTTCAAATAGAAACGCCTTATACTTTCTTGATTCGTTGAATAAAGGAAAATTCCAGTAACCACAGGTTACATCCATGGATGTGAAGAATTTTGCCGCTTTAAACTTCTGTAACAGTTCTTCTATATTTTCAGGTCTCTCACTCTCAGATAATACTATCTTATTCAAGGCTCTAGCACTTAATACTAATCTGATCAAGCCATCCTTCTTTGGTACTATAACCAGCGGGTTGTTATAAACACTTATTGCTCTTTCAATGATCCCCCACTCTAGCATATTCTGAATCAGGTCACGTACTGCTTCCTTGTGCACTTCAGGAACTGCAAACGGTTTTTTGAAAAAATGAGCATCCTTTTTCATTGTCAAAAAACACTCGTAATCTTTAACTAGACCTGGCTGATGAGAAAATACTCCTATATGCTTAGTCAAAATTTGTCGTAGGTCATTTCTTTGTCCTTCATCTAGGTCACTTATTTCTAGCAATTTATCATTGATAATAGCTCTGACACTATCCAGCTCAGACGGATCCACTTCTTCACTTCCACCATACTCAATATAGCCTTCCATTAGTTTTATTGGCCTGCAAATAAGGATTGGCAAGTCATTTAGTTCTTCATCCTCACTTGGTCTCTTACCTATGAATGGTATAGTGATAAGGTTACCATTAATTCTTATCATTACGTCATTGGTCCTGAAATTTACCCGTCCTTCATGTTTACTAAGAAAATCGGCACCCACCAGCATATCAACACTTACTCCACTAATTACTAAGAAATTCTGCTTAATTGCTACCCCCTTTACCACTATGGGTAGAAATATTTCTTGCTTCATCACGTTTTTGGTTTTTCCCGTTGCTACAATTATATTTAGGCCACTTACTGGCATCCTTACTACTTGCTTATATGCTGGGAGTTCATTAACAAACTTTTGGGACACAGCACACACCTCTGATCCTGTATCAATCAAACACTTTACATTTTCATCAAAAACACTTATCTCTATTATTGGGTGTCCTATGTACTCTTTTATTTGCAGGTTCTACCTCATCTAGTAAATCCTGCACTGTTTCCCTTCTGCTAAAACCTATGTTCTGTGTGGATATCATATTTATGTTTACTGGGTCTTCCTCATGCTTAATATTATTACTACTAGTGGCAGCTCCTACAAGTCTGTCCACTATCGCTAAATTGAAACATCTTTCTAGTGTTTCCCTTTCTGTGTTTACCTCGGTTTCTGTGACCCTATACCAGATGTCGTCAGCATTATATATTTCCTCCTCTTCTTCCTTTCCCTCCTCCTCTTCACTACTCTCAATTACTTCAAATAACGTATCAAGCATCCCTTCGATCCCTGCTCCATTATTGATTCCACAACTGTCAGACAGTTCCTCCTCTGTGAATGTACTTCTTTACTGTTACTTTGGTGGGAAAAATTAATAACAAAACTCAGTTTATAAGTAACATTTCCAAATTGCTTCTTTTACATCCATCTTTTGGGAAACTGATATTAAAATGTGTAAAAGCAGTTATTTGCTTTCTTTAGTGGCATAGTAATGACACGAAGTTTTCTAATAATATTTGAAAATTTCCCAATGGCGAGGTTCTGGCAGAATTGAAGCTGTGAGGACGGGTCGTGAGTCGTGCTTGGATAGCTCATTTGGTAGAGCGCTTGCCCGCTAAAGGCAAAGGTCCTGAGATCGAGTCTCGGTCCGGCACACAGTTTTAATCTGTCAGGAAGTTTCAGTTTCAGTTAGTTTCGCTGTGTAGATTTACCTCCACCTCCTGATTCAAAACATTATTAGTACTTATACTTCTACAAATGTGTTCTTATTACAGGTGTTATTACTATTGTGCTCCCTTAGCTCTACATTGGGTAATTCTCTTGCCTCTTGCTGCTCCCAGTTATTCTCCCCTTCTTTCTTAGTGACTACATTAATACTAGGTGGTTGTACTGGTGCCGTTCTTACATATGGTTTCGCCAGCGGGTTCAACTGGTAGTGTTGTTGTCTACAAGCGCCAGCCTTCTTGTAGACTCTTAGCAGTTTTCCTGTCGAGGAACGTCACTGCTAACAGACGTCCTCCACCAGCTGTTTGCGTCATCTCCTGGCAGCCATACTGACCTCAGTCACTGACCCGATTATCATATGTCCGGCCTCTCCCTCGTGATCGACTTCTGTATCCGCTTCCTCCCTGTACACTCATTCTGTTTATGTTTACCTCGGCTCGATTTTCACTCTGCCTAACAGGATGTCTATACTCTCTCCTCGCGCTGTCCTCCTCTTTTAGTACAGAAAGGAAGGGCTCATCTTTGTAGTAATTATCGTAATACATGAAACGAAAGAATTTGTCATAGAATTGAAGATATCACGAATAATCACGATAGGACAACACAGTAAACGGTCTACTCAAACAACATCGCATAAGACAATAACGCAATTGGCTTGTGCACAGAAGAGGTGCTAGGGAGGATGTTGAAACATAGACTTGAATAATATTATGAGCACCAAAACTTGATCCCAAAAACAAATTTTGGTTTACGGATAGTACATAGCATGAACGGAACACTAATAAAATTAATAATTGTTATCCAGATAAGTCTTATCCACAATGGCTATGTCATTCCTGTTTTTACTCACAAAACAACGTGCATAATAATGTTAACTTATCGATGCTTGCTGCTAAATTGCGGAGGCAGAATATTCCCGGTAGCTCGGCTAGCAAACGTATCTGCTTAATTTCCCATCGATCACTCGTAATAAGAAGTAGAAATGGCTATGTGGGGCCAAGGATGACAAGCGCAGGGCTACTCCAGGTATCAGATGTCTCTCTCCTGCTTACCATATATTGACGTTGGATCTAGTCGGTATTATGCTACAAAATGTAACAATTTTACAGCATGCTGTTGACCTGTGTATGCATTCAGCGCGTGTGGCCAGCCCTTCCTGGTGGCTTGCAAAAGAATGATCAAGCAGTATTTACACTACATACGTATATGGCGACGAATGGTTTCGATGTGTCATCTAGCAGGTCTTCAGTTTTAGTCTTCACCAGACACAGGGTTCCTCCCGCGGAGTCATTGAAGCTTGGACGTACAAACCACCAATCAAAACAGTATTCAAATATCTTGGACTCCATGACGAGCCAAACTTCGGTGGACGACAAATAAAAAAATGGTTCAAATGGCTCTGAGCACTATGAGACTTAACTTCTCAGGTCATCAGTCCCCTAGAACTTAGAACTACTTAAACCTAACTAACCTAAGGACATCACACACATCCATGCCCGAGACAGGATTCAAAACTGCGACCGTAGCGGTCACGCGGTTCCAGACTGAAGGGCCTAGAACCGCACGGCCACACCGGCCGGCGGACGACAAATACTACAAGAAGTGCCGCAAACTGCGAAAAGTCCACTAATGTCTTACAGTCATCATGGTTATGAGGCGAGCGGATACTGTATCGTACTTTGATACGTCCGTACTTGAATTATGCTTCTCTTTGTATTGGGGTGAGCTCCGGACACGTGTCTAAGACGATTAGACAAATGGCAGTAAAAAGCACTTAGAGTATGCCTGGGGGCAGTGCTGTCAACCTCGACTAACGCTGTTTTAATTGAAGCAAATGAGGATCCCCAACATCATCGTCGCGAGTACCCGAGTACGCATTAGTCCTGATATTGCAAGACATGTATAGCTTAACGGGGTTGTGTTATACGTCCAGATAAAGCCACCAGAAATGTCTTCCTCCTCTTGATGCCAAATACAAGGACACTAGCGCATTTCTCAAACAAAGCGTGTCTGCGCAACGATTGCTCTGCTCTGAAGCAGATTACCGTAACATTGTATTGGAACCACATGGACTTTAACTGCGTTTATTCAGATAATTGAGTTTTGAAGGACTACCTCGCCAAACATAACAACACAAGGTTTATCTGCAGCGACGCTTCAAAGAATGATGGTGTGGTTGTGCTTACTGCGATAGGAACTGTCACATTGCAATGAAATTCAAGCTACCTACGGAACTATAATTATGACTGCCGAGCTTTCGGCCTCTCTTCGAGATCTTCTGTACGCTGAGAAGCACTTGGTTTCTGAGTTCGTTATTCTTTCTGAACCCAGATCTGTGCGGAAACTATTGAGATACCTGAACAGCGGACGATCTAACCGTCCAGTAGTACATGTCATGCATCTGCTGTTATGGATCATAAGTAGGAACTTACCATGTTCTAGGTAACAGCACACTGTGCATTCTTGGCAGTGAAACACTAGCAATCTATGACGGAGGGAGGCGACTCATGGAATTACCAGCTACAGACCTTTTAAACATTACTAAATCAATAATCAGAGAAAACAGATAATGGAAATAGAACTCCACTTACAAAGACTGAAAACTATGCCAAAGTGAGACCAGTGCTGATTCTTAACTTGTCACGAGAAACAGCGATATTCCAGAAGACTCATGGACACGAGAAGGGCCTTAAAGTCAACCACGGTTGTTACAGAAAGCATCTACAACATATTGGTCTAATCGCATCCAAATTGCGCGACTGTGCTGAAGGACAGGATGTCAATCACATCTTTTTTGGCTGCACGCAACAATTCACCTATTCCAACATCTGATCGCTATCGATTGCTATTTGCAGACATGTTCTCTGTTTCAAAGAGTTGAGAATACATCGCCTTATATAGCATTTGAAAGAGCAGTTCAGCTTTTAATATGATTCGACTGTAATTTTATGTTTATGACGATGTCCATTGTATTACATCCAATGTGTACGTTGCTCTTCATCATCTTAAAACCTATATGTATGATGATGGTTGTATGAGTCCTGCACAGATGCTAATATGAAACAAATAAAAAGAATACCTCGAACAAGTTCTGAAAGGCGAGACTAGTTAACTGCGTATCAGTTACCCTACAACGGTCGGGTTGTGACGTCATTCGACCGTTTGCTAAGATCACGGATTGGCGCTGCCGTGTGTCTGGGAGCTAGCACAGCACACGAATTAGCGTTCCTTTGTTTATTTAGCAATAAGGTCCAAAATGTGTCTAATTTCAGTTCCTAGTTTCTTCAGTTGAAGTTTCTCCTCTATCAAATTCAAGACGGTCTCCACAAACAGAGATCCAGCGAATACAGCTCGCTCTGTTCTTCCGTGAGACACACAGCGTCGTAGACACTGGCGCTCAGACTGATTCCGTGTTCCTTAACTTCAGCAGGGCATTTGACACAGTTCCACTCTGAAGTACAGTGAAAAAAAAATGAACTTGTCGGCTATCAGAGAAGACTGCGAGTCGATACAAGACTTCCTTGCAGACGGAACTCAACACGTCGTTCTTAACTGAACAAGTTTGACAGGTATAAAGGTAATTCCCGGAGCACCCCAAGGAAGTGTGATAGGGCCGTTACTGTTTACAGTATAATGTAAGTGATCTAGTAGAAAGCGTCCGATGCTCTCTAAGCCTGTTCGCAAATGATGTGGCTACCTACAATAAAGAAGCAACGCAGAATGATCTACAGAGCATTGATGAATCATGCAGGTTCTGCCAGTTGACACTGAACGTAAATAAATGTAACATATTGTGCATCATAGGAAAAGGAATCCACTACTGTACAGGTACACTGTTGATGACTAACCGCTGGAAACAGTATCTAGGAGTAGCAATCCAGAATGGAATGACCACGTAAAACAAACAGTGGGAAAACCTGATTCCAGGTTCAGATTCATAGCAAAAATCTCAAGGAAAAGTAACTCATCCACGAAGGAAGTGGCTTGAATATTGTTCACCTATCTGGGACTCCCACCAGGTTGGACTGACAGAAGAAATAGAGAAGATACAGCGAAGAGCGGCACGTGAGCGTTACGGGTTGCTCAACAAATTCGATTGGCAGACGTTACAAGAGAGGCGTTGTGCATCACGGAGATATTTAGTACTGAGATTTCGAGTGAGCACTTTCCAGGAAGAGTCGGACAACATATTACTTCCCCCCACATACGTCTCGCTTAATGACTCCAAGGAGAAAATTCGAGAAATTAGAGCCAATAGCCGGCCGAAGTGGCCGAGCGATTCTAGGCGCTTCAGTCTGGAACCACGCGACCACTACGGTCGCAGGTTCGAATCCTGCCTCGGGCGTGGATGTGTGTCGTGTCCTTAGGTTAGTTAGGTTTAAGTAGTTCTATGTTCTAGGGGACTGATGCCCTCAGAAGTTAAGTCCCATAGTGCTCAGAGCCGTTTGAACCATTTGTTTTGACAGTTCGAGCGGCGCAGTCTATTGCCCGACGAATTTGTAGAAGTTCTGAAGCGAAAGTGTCATCACTTGTGTCTCTATGCTGATCATTTTGGGAACACAATCTACGTCCAGCTTAGAGACAGAAGCGATGACACTTTCTGCAGGACCTGACCATCGTTTTGCAGGACAATGCTCAAGCACGTACAGTGCAAGTTGTCACTGAGTTGGGGCTACTAAGTGCTATACCACCTATTGCACTCCCCTGACTTAAGCCCTCGTAAGTTCAACTCGATTTCTAAACTGAAGGAAACACTTCACGGCTCTCGCTTCAGAACTCCTACAAACTGGTTGGGCAATAGACCGCGTCGCTCGAACTGTCAACACATCTGGCACTACTAAGAGTATCCCACGACTTCCACACCGCTGGCAACGGTTTTATACACAATGCTGGTGACTACTTTGAAGGTCAGTAAAACTTTGAAACACGTATCTTTCTTGTACGAGCTGTAAATAAATAGTTGCCATTATTGCAGTTCCAACCCTCGTATTAAATATGACAGTATTTTGAACTGTGATCACGATTTACGAGCATTGAACTGAGTTCTTAGATGTGCTAAAGACACGTCCTAGAGAGACCAAGTATAGGCAACCAGCATAGGTTTTAGTTACTATTGAAATCAGTGGTGGCTCGTACCCAAACGACTCATGTTTACTAAAATAGTTTTGCCGTTATTCTCGTTTGCTTTCACTAGTGTCAGTTTTCACTACTGATCGTGATACTCCTTGAATACAGATTTTGCACTTGGACGCCTCTGGTGGCCCTCTCCACCTGGGGCCACAAGCGGACTTGCAGTTAGGCACAGAATGGGGCGATGATGTCTGCACTACTCGCGCGTGCAATATGGCTGCGTCAGCAACAGCTGTGCCATTCCGATCTGAACACATTCACACCTTTCACTTAGCTTACAGACAAGATTTCATTTTGGAGGATCAAAATGGCTTTATTTCCGTTCAGCTGCTAGTGTTGGACATTCTATTGGGATGTGCCCTATCAGCGTGATATGCTGCGGAGTTGTATTTATCGGCAAGTCTATATTTTGGGACAGCTCGGAGATCCAAGTTTCGTGATTTCTATGAAGGGAAAGGTACCTGAAGTAAAGTGGTTAAGCTGCTTGAGACGCTGGGTTGTGCTGTGCAAACATCAAGGAAGTTGGCCATTAGTGTATGTGGCTGAGCGACGTGTTAAGAGGCGTTTCACTCGCTAGATAATAGTGGAATTTACACAGCCGTTAATCGAAAAGTATGTGGATGAGCTCCGTGTGAGCTGGTTAAATGTTGGCTTCATAGCTAAGTATTAATTATAACTGTACTGGTTGTTTTCTAATTGATTATTAAGAGTATTAAGTGATTGAAAACTGCACCTAAGTGATATTACTATTATCGGTGAACCGTCCTTAAATGGTTTCAATTTAAAGGTCAGTGATTGCTGTAGACGGAAGATTTTGTAGATTGATGCACGTATGCCTGGTGCAAGGATTCTGCCCTGTATTTTTGTGTGTGTTTCAGAGAGTTGCAATTGTCCTGTGTTTGTCAAAAGCTGCTGTAAGTGCCAACGCCTTGGCGGGGAGTGAGGTGTAACTCGCAGGCTAGGTCTTGCTGTGTTTACGTAACCCTGCCACGGCTAGATTGCTTTGGGCGAACACTCCGTACCAAAAGTTTAGTATATCTTTCCTTTCCACCAAGGGGGGTGAAACGCGTTTTTTAATTTGATTATGGTTTTCTGATGTTTAAACAAATGTTTTTTTTGTGGGGGGTGGGGGGGTGGGGGAGGGATTACGTAAAGATAGACCTGCAGCTAAGTAAACGTTAGCAAACAGAGCAGGTATAAATTAATTGCCGACCGGGGTGGCCGAGCGATTCTAGGCGTTACAGTCTGAAACCGCGCGACCGCTACGGTCGCAGGTTCGAATCCTGCCTCGGGCATGGATGTGTGTGATGTCCTTAGGTTAGTTAGGTTTAAGTAGTTCTAAGTTCTAGGGGACTGATGACCTTAGAAGTTAAGTCCCAAAGTGTTCGGAGCCATTTTTCTATAAAGTAATTAAATTCTCTCTATCAATTTTGGGCTAATTGCAGTGATCTGTTTCTGTTGTAATAGACAGTCCACAGTGCTTGTTGAGTCGATGTCACATCTCTATTTAAGTTATAGTGTGTAATCACGTAAAGTGTAATCTGCGTTTATTTCATGACAATCTTTCTTTCTTCTTTTATATATCCATGTCCTATTGAATTGTGGTTAACCACGTGAGTTTTAAGTGTTGTTTGGGCCGTGTAGTAATCAAATGCTATTAAGTGGCTGCCCCACTCTGATGGCAACTGTACTGTCAGTTGTAAGCTTTTGTTAAGAGTCGTGAAGCCACGGCAATACTGTGTTTGCTAGTTGTTTCTTAACTGATTTCATATGCATTTTATGGTTATACTTGTTGAGTTCTCATAACTGTCTTGTTTCAATAAGAACTTATATGAAGGAACTGCTGCAGGAACCTTATGTGAATAAATTAAGTATGTGTAAATCAAAGTATGACTACCAGCCATGATTCGCCATCCAGTTTCCCGTCCTGATAATAGTGGTGATATGAATTGTTCAAGGTAGTATTAAAGGGGCGACGTACGAAATGAAATGGTCCACCCTACCTCTCGGCAGAGGACAAGGCTGGTAAAGTCGTGGCGACATTCTACTGGGACTCTGAAGGGCTTACTCTGACGTTCTCCCTCACGGTACAACGATGTGTGTTGTGCTACCCTCAACAAACTGAAGAAACGTCGTTAGTGTGTTCGTCGGTACAAAAATACAAACGAACAAACGTGACAACGCAAGGCCCGACACAAGTCTGCCCACCCGAGAGGAGCTCACAAAATTTCATTGGACAGTTCTTTCTCATCCACCCTACAACACGGATCTCTCGATTTATGACTTCCATCTGTTAGGTTTAATAAAGGATGCACTCCGCGGGAAGCAGTGCAGGGAGGATAAGGAGGTTATTGATGCACTAACGAAGGCTCCTACTGCGACCAGTAGAGTAGTACCATGCGGGCCTGCAAACCATCTCAGTAAATTGGCTTAAGGCCGTTGCATTGAACGGAGATTATGTTGAAAAATAGGATTTTGTAGCTAAAAGAGTGGCTAATAATATGGTATATTGGAATACTGAATAAAACCAATTTACTTTCAGAAAAAAATGTACATATGTGTGTGAAAACGTATGGGACTTAACTGCTAAGGTCATCAGTCCCTAATCTTACACACTACTTAACCTAAATTATCCTAAGGCCGAACACACACACCCATGCCCGAGGGAGGACTCGAACCTCCGTCTGGACCAGCCGCACAGTCCTGACTGCAGCGCCTAAGACAGCTCGGCTTTCAGAAAAAATATCTTGCGTTATATATTGAATGCCCCTCGTAATTATTTATGAAGCAGTAACGCAATGTTATGCTTGCCTGACAGCAGCATTGTTTTAGATATGCTGCCACATAGCATTCAAATGCCTCTGAGCACTATGGGACTTAAAATCTGAGGTCATCAGTCCACTAGCTTCGAACTACTTAAACCTAACTAACCTAAGGACATCACACACCTCCATGGCCACAGCGGTCTCGCGGTTCCAGCCTGAAGCGCCTAGAACCGCTCGGCCACAACGGCCGGCACATAGCATTCAATCTCTGGTAATGATGGAGACAGGTCCTATCTCTCGAAAGTTTCCACCAAAGTCCTGGTGAATACTAACTATTTGTTAAAGCATCTTGGCTAAGCAGAAACAGGACCACATTCTTGGTTATGTTTCTATGCATGAATTCCAATTGATCTGCACCTGGCTGTGCATGCTTTCCTAAATGACGTTTAGCAAAAGTGTAAACTCCTCGGGCAGGATTTGCGATCCGCTGACCCAAGATGCAAAGCACACCACGCTTCTGAAGGTTCAAGTTAGCTGACCGACTGCCGAAATCCTGGGTATCGTTTGGAGTACAATTGCCACTGAAGATGGATTCGTTGTACGTTGCTTGATTCAGTGCTTGAAATCGCAGGACACCATAACCCTGTAAATAAATTTGCACCTGTGGCTGTGCACTCACTCGGGTTAACATATTTGTCCTGTTTAATGAACCATGACTGTTTTCATTTGCTCGCGTTATCATCAAAATGGTTCAAATGGCTCTGAGCACTATGGGACTTAACATCTGTGGTAATCAGTCCCCCAGAACTTAGAACTGCTTAAACCTAACTAACATAAGGACATCACACACATCCATGCTCGGGGCAGGATTCGAACCTGCGACCGTAGCAGCAGCAGATTCAGAAGGATGTAGGTTGCAGTAGGTACTGGGAGATGAAGAAGCTTTCACAGGATAGAGTAGCATGGAGAGCTGCAACAAACCAGTCTCAGGACTGAAGACCACAACAACAACAACCTTTGAAAATATATTCAGTAATGAGTTAAAACAAATAATTATTACGGTGGTAAGCAGGTTAACTGAAAACGAGTGGTGTGAATCATGATAGTGTTACAGTGCTGGGAGCACACTTAGGATTTGTCCCAGTGCACGAAATTTCAGGTTATGTCTGGTGCCGGCTGCTGTGACCGAGCGGTTCTAGGCGCTTCAGTCCGGAACCGCGCTGCTGCTGCGGTCGCAGGTTCGAATCCTGCCTCGGGCATGAATGTGTGTGATGTCCTTAGGTTAGTTAGGTTTAAGTAGTTCTAAGTCTAGGGTACTGATGACCTCAAATGTTAAGTCCCACAGTGCTCAGAGCCATTTGAACCATTTTAATGTCTGGCGCTGGCAGGCCAACGCTGCGGCCGCGACGACATCAAAAGAACTGGAGCAGAAGCGTCTGGAACCCTCTGCCTCGCGTCGCCTTGACGCTTCGAGACATTACGATACCGCGGCTATATAATGCCCACCCTGCTGTCCCAGTCATTCAGCGTGGATAGTTTCGTTCAGTGCATGCTGCAGATGTGTTTAGTGTTCCGACTTTAGTGTCTAGTGGACTATTTTATATGACTATACTTTATACGTTTGTTTTAGTCTCTTAGCGTATTGTGAGTTAAGTTCGTAATGGATAACTTTGTTACCAAAAAGGTTCGCTTGGAAGTCAACCTCGAACAATAATTATTGTGTCATCAACTGCTTCGTCGTCTTCAGGTGAGAACCGTTCACGGCCGAAACCTGGACACTCCGGTAAGGGAAGATCATTTCAGAAGTCTTGGTTGATCAGATATACATGGCTAGAATATGAAGCATTTACCGAAAAAGGTTTTTACAAAACCTGCAAAGAGGCAGATGCTCAAAATCTATTACAATTTTCTTCAAAAAAAGAAGATGCATTTATTTCCATATGGTTTTCTAACTGGAAAAAGGCTTTGGAAAAATTCCAACTTCATGAAAATACGTTTACGCATAAAGAAGGTGTTCTGAAAATAAATTCTGTCACTAACCGAAGTGTGGCCTCCCAATTGGATGAACAGTTAGATAGTGATATGAAGAAAGGCCGTTTATCCCTTGAGACAATTTTTACTATTGTGCAATTTCTATGCCTACAAGGACTAGCAATTAGAGGGCACGAAGATGTAAACTCAAATTTTTTCAATTATTGGAACTCCGAAAGAATGACAGATCTGAGTTTAAAGATTGGTTAGGGCGTTCGGTGTATAAGTGGTCATCCCACGCTATTCAAAACGAGATCATTGATCTACTAGGAAACTCTGTGTTGAGAAAAGTGTTGGCTTGAATCAAGAAGACTGGACATTCTTCTGTTATGGTTGATGAAACAAGTGATTCTTCGATTCACTGTCGATGATTCCTTAATCATGAACAAAGACTTTATTGGCTTAAACGAGACCCGTAACACTGAATCACAACCTCCGTTTAGTATTTTAAAACACGTTCCTGCCCGTCTTTATTTGTCAATGGCTAACTTAAGAGGACAGTGCTACGATGGTGCCTCGAATATGAGAGGTAAGTTCGGACTAAAAAAGTTATTTTTGGGTATACAACCAAAAGCACGTTATGTGCTCTGCACTGCTCACAGTTTAGACTTGGAAGTTGTAAACAGTTTCCTCCATCTTACGTCTATGAAGGATATTATAGTTTTAGCCAAGGACTTAATAAACACCGTAAGGGAATCCAACAAAAGGATGAGAATTTTCACAAACATAAGCTGTGAGGGCGTCAACGACCAAGCTGGTCTACGACCCCTTAGCCCGACTCGATGGACTATGCGAGCTTCTAGTATCTTGAGAATATTGAAAAACTTTGAAGAACTTATAGAGTTTTTTTGAAACATCCTCTGCAGAGGACAAAACAGAGGCAGGTTAGAAATGTGCAGGCTACCTCGAGTCAATGTTACAATTCAAGACTTATCTTTTTATGTCTTTATTGCCATGCATTGAACCCAGTAGAGAATGTCAATGAAAAAATTCAATGCCCTCATCTAAGAGTTTCTGATCTGGAAAAAATATATGAGGGCTTGATTTGTGTATTGAATGGAAGGCGTGATAGTTTTGAACACTTTTGGGAATTGTGTTTAAAGGAAACACCTTCACAAGTTGATGTTCCTTCGCATCCTCGGAATCGAGGTATACCAAAGAAGTATGAAAACAACGAAGCCAGCTCACAGCACACTTTCAAAACCCGAAAGGAATACTTGAAAATGGTTCAAATGACTCTGAGCACTATGGGACTTAACTTCTGAGGTCATCAGCCCCTAGAAATTAGAACTACTTAAACCTAACTAATGGTTCAAATGACTCTGAGCACTATGGGACTTAACTTCTGAGGTCATCAGCCCCTAGAAATTAGAACTACTTAAACCTAACTAATCTAAGGACATCACACACATCCATGCCCGAGTCAGGATTCGAACCTTCGACCGTTGCAGTCGCCCGGTTCCAGACTGTAGCGCCTAGAACCGCTCGGCCACTCCAGCCGGCCCAAAGGAATACTACAATGCTATTAACATTGAAGTTTGTGAAACGGTGCAATCTTGCGTTACTGAATGGTTTGCTTCGGCTGGACTCACACATGTCATTGCAGTTGAACAGCCGGCCGACACAGTTCCGCACTGAAGTACAGTGAAAAAAATACGAGAGTATCGACTATCAGAGAAGACTACGGGTGGATTCAAGACTTCCTTGCAGAAGGAACTCAACACGTCGTTCTTAACTGAACAAGTTTGACAGATGTAAAGGTAATTCCCGGAGCACCCCAAGGAAGTGCGATAGGGCCGTTACTGTTTACAGTATAATGTAAGTGATCTAGTAGAAAGCGTCGGATGCTCTCTTAGCCTCTTCTCCCCAATTCTATTCAATACCTCCTCATGTGATCTACCCATCTAATCTTCAGCATTCTTCTGTAGCACCACAGTTCGAAAGCTTTTATTCTCTTCTTGTCCAAACTATTTATCGTTCATGTTTCACTTCCATACATGGCTACACTCCATACAAATACTTTCAGAAACGACTTCCTGACACTTAAATCTATACTCGATGTTAACAAATTTCTCTACTTCGACGATCATCAGTTATTTTGCTCCCCAAATAGCAAAACTCCTTTACTACTTTAAGTGTCTCATTTCCTAATCTAATTTCCTCAGCATCACCCGAGTTAACTCGACTACATTCCATTATCCTAGTTTTGCTTTTGTTGATGTTCATCTTATATCCCCCTTTCAAGACACTGTCCATTACGTTCGACTACTCTTCCAAGTCCTTTGCTGTCTCTGACAGAATTACCATGTCATCGGCGAAACTTAAAGTTTTTATTTCTTCTCCATAGACTTTAATACCTACTCCGAATTTTTGTTTTGTTTCCTTTACTGCTTGCTCAATATACAGATTAACATCGGGGAGAGGCTACAACCCTGTCTCACTCCCTTCCTAACCACTGCTTCCCTTTCATGTCGCTCGACTCTTATAACTGCCATCTGGTTTCTGTACAAACTGTAAATAGCCTTTCGCTCGCTGTATTTTACCCCTGCCATCGACATTACCCAGTTAAAATTCCTCTTATGGAGATTCGTGAAGGTCCGCGTGTGAGCAGCCAAAGTGGACGATATTCCTATGTAACGACTTTCTATCACTGATGCGATTGCAGCAGTAACGGATGACATTTTACGAAGAACAGTAAGAAATTGAATACAACCAAGATAATCTTCGTGCTACAAATGGTTCACATGTTAAGATGTACAAATGATAATTAAATTCTTCGAGATGCCCTATCACGTGGTGCAAGTTCGTTGTCATTTCTGCTGTAGCTTTTTCCTGATCCTTTGGAATATGGGAGGATTGAAGAGAACACCATATATAACGATTTTCACAAAAGCGAATATATAGAAAAATTATCTTCATACAAAATGGTCCAGCTGCCCAACAGCAGTGTTGTAAATTTCTACATCGCCTCTTAGCATTTGGATCACGATTCCTTAACGGGGTGGCCACAAAACTGGAATGATTCGCGCCCGCTCGTTTATGAGCACTGCCCCTGACGGAGAAACGCCGTATGAGGGTCCTTAGCAACGCCCAGAGCCGTTTCCCTGCGACGGCAGTCCGGATGCGCCGTTAATGAGACGTTGCCACACGAGCCGGACGAGCGCGGAGAGGGGGTTATTGACATGGGCGGTGGGGCGCGGTCACGGCCGCCGGAAGCAGACGCAGGTGCTGAATGGGGCCCCGCCAGGGCTCGAAGCGCGGACCGCTAGGCCGGCCGTGCTGGCACGCGCGCGCATCACTTCCGCGTCGCTTCAGCCGCAACGGGACGCCGAGCGCGAGAGCTTACACCACGGCCTGCCACCCGTCTTACACGTGTTCCTCACCGCATCACCTCACATACAGCCGTCTATGAAGGTCTCGATGGCTGGGCAATCGCTCCGCAGACAGAGGGCCGTCTAGCGGAAAGAAACGAGCCTACACTACGCGACAGTTCCTTCCCACATTCCAGACTTGCGGTTTTTTCTTGCAACTTCTTGACAGCCATGGATCAAGGCTGTGAGGTAGCTGCAGTATTTCTTGACGTCATAAAAGTATTTGACTCAGTACCACACGTTCGGTTATTATGGTAAGAACGATCGCATAAGCTATCGAGCGAAATTTGTGATTGGATTGAGGATTTCACGGTAGACAGCACTTAGATTATTATCTCGTGTGGAAAGTAATCAACAGCATCAGACGTACATTATGTGACGAAAAGTATCCAGACGCCTGACTTAAAATGACTAACAAGTTCGTGGCGCCCTCCCTCGGTATTGCTGGGATCCAATATGTTGTTGGCTCACCCTTAACTCTGCTGACAGCTTCTACTCTCGCAGGCATACCTTCAATCTGGTGATGCAAGGTTTCTTGGGGTATGGCAGCCCTTTGTTCGCGGAGTGCTGCACTGAGGAGAAGTATCGATGTCGCTCGGTGAGGCCTGGCACGAAGTCGGCGTTCCAAAACATCCCAAAGGTGTTCTGTAGGAGTCAGGTCAGGACTCTGAGTAGGCCAGTCCGTTACAGAGACGTTATTGTCGTGTAACCACTCTGCCACAGGCCGTGCATTATGAACAGGTGTTCGATTGTGTTGAAAGATGAAATCGCCATCCCCGAATTGCTGTTCAACAGTGGGAAGCAAGAAGGTGATTAAAACATCAATGTAGGCCTGTGCTGTGATATTGCCACGGCAAAAAACAAGGCGTGCAAGCCCCCTCCATGAAAAACACGCCCACACCATAACACCACCGCCTTCGAATTCTACTGTTGGCACTACACACGCTGGCAGACGACATTCACCGCGCATTCGCCATACCTGGACCCTGCCATCGCATCGCTACATTGTGTACCGCGATTCGTGACTCCACACGTCTTTCCACTGTTCAATCGTCCATTGTTTACGCTCCTTACACGAAGCGAGACGTCGTTTGGCCTTTACCGGCGTTCAGAATAGTTCAAATGGCTCTAAGCACTATGGGACTTAACATCTGAGGTCATCAGTCCCCTAGACTTAGAATTACTTAAACCTAACAAACCTAAGGACATCACACACATCCATGCTCGAAGCAGGATTCGAATCTGCAACCGCAGCAGCAGCGTGGTTCCGGACTGAAGCGCCTACAACCACTCGGCCACAGCGGCCGGTTTTTACCGGCGTGATGTGTGGCTTATGAGCAGCCGCTCGACCATGAAGTGCAAGTTTTCTCACCTCCCGCCTAGCTGTCATAGTACTTGCAGTCCATGCTGATGCTGTTGGAATTCATGTGTGATGATCTTGATAGGTGTCTGCCTATTACATATGAAACGTCCCCTTTGAAAAATTATATACGACTGTGCTTAAACTGACACACAATATTTTTAGCGCAACGCAATCTGACTTTCAAAAATCCCTACAAAAGAATGGCCCTGACTAACATTAACCTATACCTTTCACAAATCACTTACCTCACAAAAATCTTCGTTACTCGAACTACTGCAATACAGCGAGCGCCACTACTGCCAGCTAAATAAAAGATTCAAACTACGGAAGGCACTAACTACTAATAGGCCTAGTTAGCAAATGAAAGATTTTAATAGAGAACAAACAATGTATTTGCCTTAATAGTCATAATATATATATAGCAGTTCATGACATCCAGTCTTACAAATTTCAAAACTCCGCCATTTCTCTCCCCACATCCACCACTGCTGGCGGCTCACCTCCAACTGCGCAACGCTACGCGCTGTTCACATCCAGCTGCCGCTGCCGAACACTACAATGGCAGACAACAATGCAAACTAGCCACAGACTGCACACAGCACAGCCAGTCATTTTTCATACAGAACGCCACGTGGCGTTACCAATATAAAAACCTAAACAGCCTACTTACATAGCCCCCATGCTCCCCACAAAAAATTTTACAAATTGTTTTGGTTCCCATATTGTCTGTTTCTCTGATTGTCTTTGTGATAGTCATTACCGCGGAGAGGTGATTTTTCCCTGTAATTATTACTACTCTGCCAACGGTTGTCATACGGGTGGTGTCTGTTTAGGTCACGATTTGTGTTGTGAGAATAGCCTTGTCGCGTCCATTTATTATTTCTGTCATCGCGGAATTGTGACGGATGTGACCTGTAATTGTTGTGATCCTGTTTTCGCGTTCCGCGATTGTCAGTGTCAGTTTCCAGTTCTTGTAAGAGCCCCTGAAAAGCTTCAATATCGTCTTTGCAACGTCCTGCCAAAATAATATGTCGTAAATGTTCAGGTAATTTGATTAAGCAAATGCGGATGAGTTCTGAGGGGCTGTATGGGTTTGACAGGTACTGATTCTTGTGCAACATGTCTTCAAAATATTTGACAAGACTGGAAAATTCAGATTGTTCAAAGTGTTTCATCATCATGATGCTATGTTTTACTCGGTCTTGTGTAGCTTGAGACCAATGTGCTGAGAGGAACACATGGTAAAATTCTCCTTCACTGTGACAATCGTGAATGACCGATCGCATTCTTTCAGCTGGTTCATTCTCTAAGTGGCCACACATAAATTCTAATCTGTGCTCTAACGACCAGTTGGGAGGAAAACAATGAGAGAATTGATGGAGCCATGCTTGTGGATGAATGTCGTTGCCAGAATTCTTAAATGGTTTGAATTTACGTGTAGTAATGAACAGCTTATAGTCAAAATCATCATGTCGGCGAGTCACATGTCGGTCATTGTTACGTCGTTTCGGCGGTTCCATCTCAAAATTCGGTGTGCCTTGCCAATTTCTTTCATAATTTCTGAAGTGTCCTGTGTTATTATTTTGTGGTTGTTCCGTATTTCTAAGTCCCTCTTCCCTTGTTGGAGCGCGAGTGTCCTCTGAAATATGTAATTTTTGTATTACTTGTGCCAACTGATCTTGTACTTCCTGGATTTCTCTTTTGTGTCGCGTATTAATTTGATTCTGATTTTGTTTGAATTTCTTAATTTGTTCATACTCTTTTGTGTCAGTGATGGCTACAGGTCTTGTGTCATTCAGATCATCATCTACCTTTGTAGATAAGTTAGTGAACTGATCTGAAAGTTCGGCTACTTTATCTGTTAGTGAAATTATTTCCTCTGTGTGTTTTTCTGAACCAAGTTTCAGAGCGTCCATTTGTGTTGAAATCGTATCTACTGTGTCCTTTAAGATTTCCTGAGTTTTTGCAAGTTGCATAACCGAATCGGTAGATGCAACTGAGTCAATTTTAGCTTGCAAGGTGTCGTGATTTTCATGAACAATAGTTTGCAGTTCTTTTATGGCTGCTTCGTGATTCTGTAATGCATTTTCATGACGCGAAAAAATAGGTTGAAAATGCTCACAAATTTGTGTTTTTACGTCATTACAGACTTTTTGACATTTCGATTCGATTTTATGTAACTCAGTAGTTAAATCTTCACGTGTTTGTTCAAGTGTGATGTCTAACTTTTGAAGATTTTGTGCCATTGCGTCTAACTGTTGCTGTGTTTGTCTGTGGTGTTGTTCCATTGTGTCTAACTTTTGAAGCTTTTGCTGTGTTTGTCTCTGGTGTTGTTCCATTGTGTCTAACTTTTGAAGCTTTTGCTGTGTTTGTCTCTGATTTTGTTCCATTTGTTGCATTAGCTGTAATAACAATGCATTAGTGTCTGGAATCTGTTCCTCTACGCTTTTCGGCAGTGCATTTGCACCGGCAACATTCACATTTTAACAAGCAGAAAATTTGTCTTGACTTATTTGAGAAAACGGTGAGGACGCAAAACCTGAATCTACAGTATTTGTAAAATTGTGTCCTGTCATTTCGGATTCCTGAGGCGAGCTGCTGCCGATCGATCGATCGATAATGCTTCCCTGTTCACTAATTGTTTCACTGCCTACGCCATTGTTTGCCACCCGCTCCATTTCCCTATGCACAATTACCAAATTACTATGTTGAACATTAGTTAATTCATTACACGGTGGCGCTAACACACTGCTTTCGTCTTCACTGTCATTTCTCAGTTTACTTTGGAGCCTAGTATTACGTTTTTCACACACCATTATTGTCACAATATCTCACACGACAACACAGAAAAACACAATTTGAAGAGCAAAAATAAGGGAACACATTAACATAGCACTGAAAATAATATCTAGTTAATTGCAAGCGCAGCTGCGAAATACTTGGTGCAAATCTACATGCATGCCACAACTGTTTTACTGTACAACAATGAAAAACTACAACTACAAAGGAAATTCCCTCTATAATTACGCACTAGCAATAAACAAAAGCTACACTAATTACACAAACTACAAGAAAATATCAGTAGATTCCAGTGAGGTACCCTCGGCTAAGGGTCGACATATGAAACGTCCCCTTTGAAAAATTATATACGACTGTGCTAAAACTGACACACAATATTTTTAGCGCAACGCAATCTGACTTTCAAAAATCCCTACAAAAGAATGGCCCTGACTAACATTAACCTATACCTTTCACAAATCACACACCTCACAAAAATCTTCGTTACTCGAACTACTGCAGTACAGCGAGCGCCACTACTGCCAGCTAAATAAAAGATTCAAACTACGGAAGGCACTAACTACTGATAGGGATAGTTAGCAAATGAAAGATTTTAATAGAGCACAAACAATGTATTTACCTTAATAGTCATAATATATATAGCAGTTCATGACATCCAGTCTTACAAATTTCAAAACTCCGCCATTTCTCTCCCCACATCCACCACTGCTGGCGGCTCACCTCCAACTACGCAACGCTACGCGCTGTTCACATCCAGCTGCCGCTGCCGAACACTACAATGGCAGACAACAATGCAAACTAGCCACAGACTGCACACAGCACAGCCAGTCATTTTTCATACAGAACGCTACGTGGCGTTACCAATATAAAAACCTAAACAGCCTACTTACACATATTACGACCCTCTTCAACTGTCGGCGGCCTCTGTCAGTCAACAGACGAGGTCAGCTTGTGCTGTACGTTTCCCTTCATGTTTCCACTTCACTATCACTTCTGAAACAGTGGACCTAGGGATGTTTAGGAGTGTGAAAATCTCGCGAACAGACGTATGACACAAGTGACAGCCAATACCCTGACCACGTTCGAAGCCCATGAGTTCAACGGAGCGCCCCATTCTGCTCTCTCACGACGTTTAACGACTACTGAGGTCGCTGATATGGAGTACCTGGCAGTAGGTGGCAGCACAATGCACCTAATAAGAACAACGTATAAGGCGTGCCTCATGTTATCCATGTTGTACAGGGTGTCCCAGGGTTCAGTCAGTATTCAGGGATATCACAGAAACACTTATTTAAACAAACTCTGATAACTAGCATTAAAAACATTTATTAAATTTATATCTCTGATTGCTCACAGTAAAATAATATTAAGAATAAACAATATGTGCAAAGAATTCCACGAATCTTCGAGTATGACATTTCTCCTTAATACAAGTAATTACAACTCATAATCTCACAAACGGCTGACTCGAGAAATCGCCGAAGACAATGAATTGATCAACAGATACAATCCTTGCGAATCCATTGACAACCAAGGCATAAACAATAGCACTTAACTTTTTTTTTTGAGGGGGGGGGGGATGCACCGCAATATTGGTATTAGTTTTACCAATGGTAGGTCCTTCACTGCACTTGTTGACCCTTCTCTTTACAATAATCCACCTCTTGGCCTTTCTGGTTAGACTAACTCATGATACCTGTAACGTAAACCTGTCAGACCAACCATAGACAAGAAGTCGCGGCGCTTAATGCGCGCGCATATAAAATGTGCAATGAAAGGCAATTACAAGGGCTTGAACTGTCTCTTGGCATTAAACGCCATAAATTCATTAAATTTTAATCTTTTAATTTAGCTGTCTTTGAATTAAGCCAATAGATGATTGCTCCCTGTCATACCAACTTCACAGGCCAATACTTTGAGTGACTTATAGACACTTCAAGTGAGAAGTAATTATTTGATAAATGCAAGAAAGTGCACTTGAGTCTATGAAACAATTCCAGATGAACAGCACTGCAAACAGTTTAAGCCAGTTACTCGTATTCCACATGAACTCAATAAGTGAACAGTTAGTTCACAAACACCTTCTCGATTTACGAGAAGCAACAAAAAATGTTCAAATGTGTGCGAAATCTTATGGGACTTAACTGCTGAGGTCATCAGTCCCTAAGCTTACACACTAATTAAACTAAATTATCCTAAGGACAAACACACACATCCATGCCCGAAGGAGGACTCAAGAAGCAACAGCCTCAGCCCACTTAACCGTACTAGAATTATATACAATTCTGTGATCGTCCACCCAGTTAATCTCTACGTAATGGTTGAGTAAAAGGAACTCAGTTTTAAAGCACTATATATATAAAGTACGATAAAACGGCCCGCCTGGCTAACGCGCGGTCTAAAGCACTGTTTCCCGAGCGGAAAGGCGTGCTGGTCCCTGGCACGCATCGGCCCGGCGGGTTAGTGTCGAGGGCCGATGTGTTGACCAGCCTGTGGATGGTTTTTAAGGCGGTTATCCATCTGCTTCGGCGAATGCGCGCTGGTTCCCCTTATTCCGCCTCAGTTACACTATGTCGGCAATTGCTGCGTAAACCATTGTCTCTACGTACACATACTCAATAATTACTCTACCACGCAAACATTTTGGGTTACACTCGTCTAGTATGAGACGTTCCCGGGGGTTCGAACTGCACAATAACCGTGGGTTCAGTTGGGGACAGCAGTGGGGTGGGTGGACTGTTATGGCCTGTTGTAGGGTTGCGAACAACTGATAGCTACGGTAGGAAGAAGGCTCTCCGTCGTTTCTAGCTCCCCTGTTTAATACACAATACACGCGATAAAACAATAACAGCACATGAGAGTTCTTTAAATATAAACACCTTACTAAATTATATCCAATTGAAGTTAAGATATTTCTTAATGGGCGAAAGAAACTTGAACAGTAAAATGTGAGCAAATTACTAGTATCAGATCACTTAGACCGACGGGCTGTTTCCTAACATATACACTCAGTAGTGCAATCAGGTCACAGAACTTGCACCGCCGGGTCGCTCTCTCTTATTCTGCCAGCAGCCGCGTGACCCGCCAGCTCTTGGAGTATCCTCGCACCACCGTGGAATCAAACTTGAAAGACTCGAGACATAATGACCTTTCTAGACTCTAAGAAGCTCATCTGCAGAAACCAGCACGGTTTTAGGAAACAGCGCTCATGCGAGACACAGCTGGCCCTCTTTGTGCGTGATATACAACAGCCTCTAGATACCGGCTCCCAGGTTGATGCCATATTTCTCGACTTTCGAAAGGCGTTCGACTCAATTCCACACTGTCGCTTGCCACAAAAAGTGCGCGCTTATGGTCTATCCAATGACATATGCGGTTGGATAGAAAGTTTTCTAACAGACAGGGAGCAGTATGTCGTCCTGAACGGGGTAACTTCAACAGAAACAGGAGGAACTTCAGGTGTGCCACAGGGCAGCGTAATAGGTCCTCTGCTGTTTACTATTTACATAAACGATCTGGTTGATGGTATTGACAGCGGCCTTAGACTCTTTGCCGATGATGCTTTACTCTACAGGAAAGCAGTATCACACGAAAGTTGTTAGCAAATCAATGCGGATTTGCAGAAAATAAATGCGTGGTGTAATGACTGGCAGTTATCTCTCAATATTAGTAAGTGTAACCTACTGCGTATAACAAGGCGAAAATCCCCATTAATGTAGGAGTACAAAATAAATGATCAGTCTTTGGAAGTGGTAACATCAGTCAAGCATCTGGGTGTAACATCAGTCAAGTATCTGGGTGTGACTATTCGAAATGATCTCAAATGGAATGATCAGATTACACAACTAACGGGTAAGGCGAACTCTAGATTGCGGTTTATTGGTAGAATCCTGAAGCGATGCAGTCCTTCAACAAAGGAAATAGCTTACAATACGTTAGTTCGTCCAGTCTTGGAGTATTGTTCTTCTGTATGGGACCCTTACCAGTTGGGTCTGATCCAAGAGACTGAGAAGGTCCAAAGAAGAGCGGTAAGATTCGTGACTGGTCCATTTAGCCATCGCGAGAGCGTTACAAATCTCATAGAAAGTTTGAAGTGGGACACACTTGCAGATAGACGACGCGCTAAACAGAAGTAGCTGCTCACTTAATCCCAAAATCCAATCTTCACTGAGGATGTAAAGCATATATTATTACCATCAACTTTCAAATCGCGCAATGATCACCATTCAAAGATAAGGGAAATAAGAGCTCGTACTGAGGCGTTCAGACAGTCGTTTTTCCCTCGCACGATCTGCTAGTAGAACGGGGGGGGGGGAATACGACTTTCGCGCGAATTGTGACCTCCGCCACACACCGCTTGGTGGCTAGTGGAGTATATATGTAGATGTAGAGCAACCGACACGCTGCGCGCGCTTTGTCTTCCACTCAAAGATCCTCAGACCAGCGTCTCTTATCGGAAGACCACGGACGACCATCGATAACCAGAGAGGCACTACTCTGGCCGCGAAGCCAGCGCACTCGTCTCAGTAGCCAACATCTTGGACATTTTATTCTAGCGTAACCTACCTCGTTACTCTTTGCACAGGGTGTCTTTCTACCACAAAACTAGCCAGCTGAAACAGCAGATATCCATGATGCGTTGAGAATGGAGTGGTGCGCTGGTTAAAACGCCACACATCTATACCAGTGATATCTGTTGAAGAGTACCGCCGGCACAGAGCGCAGAGCGTTTGCCAGAGTGTTCAGCACATTTCGAGACAGGTAACACATGTTCTCCCAAGGGTGCCCAAATGTTGCTGAAACTGACAGCTGAATATTCGAAACTTTGTGACTGTATAACAACTGTAATACGACGTCTACGATAATGTTGGACGTGTTAAAAATACATATTTTTCAATTCATACTTTGTAAATCGCATCTTATAATGTTTATTAAATGTTGTACTTGTGTATAAGTGTAAATCTATCAATGCATTGAATAATACAAAAAACAAATAACGATGTACATTGAATATGTTCTGTCTCGGAAACCACTCGCAACAGGACATATTTCCATATGAAGTTTCTTCTACATCTAAATCTACATCTACATGGTTACTCTGCAATTCACACTTAAATGCCTGCCAGAAGGTTCATCGAACCGTTTTCATACTACTTCTCTACCATTCCACTCTCGAATGGCGCGTGGAAGAAAGGAACACCTTAATCTTTCCGTTCGAGCTCTGATTTCTCTTATTTTATTATGATGATAATTTCTCCCTACGTAGGTGGGTGTCAACAAAATATTTTCGCGTTGGGAAGAGAAAGTTAGTGATTGAAATTTCGTAAATAGATCTCGCCGCAAAGAAAACCACTTTTGTTTTAGGGACTGCCACCCTATCCCGCGTATCATATCACTGACACTCTCACCCCTATTGCGCGATAACACGAAACGAACTGCCCTTCTTTGCACTTTTTCGATGTCCTCCGTCAATCCTACCTGGTAAGGATTTCACACCGCGCAGCGATATTCCAGCAGAGGACGGAAAAGTGTAATGTAGGCTATCTCTGTAGCGGGTTTGACGCATCTTCTAAGTGTTCTGCCAACAAAGCGCCGTTCTGTTTCGCCTTCCCCACAGTATTATCTATGTCGTCTTTCTAATTTAAGTTGCTCTTAATTGTAATTCCTAGGTATTTAGTCGAATTGACAGTCCTTCGATTTGTGCGATTTATCGTATACCCAAAATTTATCGGAATTCCACGTGGATGACCTCGCACTTTTCTTTGTTTAGTGCTAATTGTCACTTATCGCACCATACAGAAATTCTCTCTAGATCATTATGTTATTGGAATTGATCGTCTGGTGATTTTATTAGACGGTTAATTACAGAGTCATCTGCAAACAATGTAAGAGGGCTGCTCAGATTATCACCTAGATCATTTATATAAATTACGGCCTATGATAGTACCTTGCGGAACGCCAGATATCACTTCTGTTCTACTCGATGACTTACCGTCTATCACTACAAACTCTGACCTCTCTGAGAGGAAATCACAAATCCAGTCACACAACTGAGACCATACTCCATATGCACGCAATTTGATTAATAGTCCCTTGTGAGGAACGGTATCAAAAGCCTTCTGGAAATCTAGGAATATGGAATTGATCTGAGATCCCCGATCGACAGTACTCATTACTTCATGGGAATAAAGAGCCAGCTGTGTTGCACAAGAACGATATTTTCTGAATTCGTGTTGCTTATGTATCAATAAGTTATTTTCTTCAAGGTGATTCATAATGTTCGAGTACAGTATATGCTCCAAAATCCTATTGTAATTTGAGGTCAGTGATATGGGTCTGTAATTCAATGGGTTACTCCTATTTCCTTTCTTGAATACTGGTGTGACCTGTGCTACTTTCCAGTCATTAGGAACAGACCTTTCGTCAAGTGAGCGGTTGTACATGATTGCTAAGAAATGCGCTATTGTGTCTGCATACTCTGAGAGGAACCTGACTGGTATACCATCTGCACCGGAAGACTTGCATTTATTAAGTGATTTGAGTTGTTTCGCAACACCTAAGATATCTACTTTTAAGTCATTCGTATTAACAGCTGTTCTGGTTTCGAATTCTGGGATATTTACTTCATCTTCTTTCGTGAAGGAATTACGGAAAACTGTATTTAGTAACTCCGCTTTAGTGGCACCATAATCGGTAACATTTCCACCGCTATCGCGCAGTGACGGTATTGACTGTTTTTTGCCACTGGTGTACTTTACATACGACCAGAATCTGTTTGGGTTTTCTACCATATTTTGAGACAATGTTTCATTGTGTAAACTGTTAAAAACATCTCGCATTGACGTCTGCACTAAATTTCGAGCTTCCGTGAAACTTAGTCTTGGGGATTTTGCGTACTTCTGAATTTGATATGCTTTTTTCGTTGCTTCTGCAACATTGTTCTGACGTGTTTTGTGTATCATGGTGGATCAGTCCCGTCTCTTATTAACTTATGCGGTATGAATCTATCTACTGCTGTCGATACTGTATCTTTGCATCTTAGCCATATCTGGTCTACACTTACATAATTAGCTTGGAAGGAATGGAGACTCTCTCTTAGGAAGGCATCAGGCGAATTTTTATCTGATGTTTTAAATAGATATATTTTGCGTTTATTTTTAGTGGTTTTGGTTGATATGGTTTTGAGCCTCGCTACAGTGACCTTGTGTTCACTAATCCCTGTATCCGTCATAACGCTCTCTATTAAATCAGGATTATCTGTGGCTAAGAGGTCAAGTGTATTTTCACAACCATTTACAATTCGTGTGGGCTCATGAATCAATTGTTCAAAGTAATTCTCAGAGAAAGCATTTAGTACAATTTCGGAAGATGTTTTCTTGCTTCAAATGATCTTTCCCATCATATTATTGAACATTGACCATTTCTCATAAGACACCTGTATATTAATGACCTGACGGAAAATATTAAAAGTATCCTCAGACTTCTCGCAAATGTTGCAGTTTTCTGTAATAAAGTTTGTCTGAAAAAAAAACTGCACAAATATTGCGTCACGTTTGGAAAAGTTTTAAAAGTGGTGCAAAGATTGGCAGCTTGCTTTAAATGTACAGAAATGTAAAATTGTACACTAAACAGAACGAAAAAAACGTGGTATCCTATGAGTACAATATCAACGATTCACAGTTAGAATCAATCAACTTAAGCAAATACTTGGGTACAACACTTCATAGGATTATGAAATGAAATGATCACATGGCTCAACCATAGGTCGGGCTGGTGGCAAATTTCCGGTCGGCGGCAGGACACTGCGAAAATGCAAAGAGACTGCTTACAAACCACTTGTCGATCCCGTCTTCGAATATTGCTCAAGTTTTTGAGACCCTAGTGAATAGTATTAACAGAGGATATTGAAGGTACGCAAAGGAATGGTCACAGACTTACTTGATTCGCGTGGGCTTTAATGGAAATGTTGAAAAATCTTAATTTACTAAAATGGAAACAGGTCCCCTGTTTATTCCCTGCCGTTATCACAAATATGTGAAGTGTAGCACTGAATAACAGAAACAAACATTTTCCTTTTCGAGAGGTTGAATCACACTTTTCTTCCAGGTGGAAACCGAGTTATATTAAACAGTCTTTTTATTGTCCTCCTAAAGACAGAGGTATCGTTATGTCATGGCCAAGGCTAAAAAAAAAAAAAAAAAAAAAAAAAAAAAAAAAAAATATTTTCTGCAAATGGTAAGAAACGATAAAGTGCGGTTTGCACACAGTCCTTGTACGAAATCTAATTGATTGGCTTTCTATGCAGTATTTTAGGGGATAACAAGAAGCTGTGTCTTCACATCAGCTGTGAATTTCTACATAGTATTACCTGTTAATGGCACCCCCTCCATACATTTACCTGAAGCATACTTCGTAAATTAGCGATTTGCTTTTACGTCTGATTTTCTTAATCTGTTTAACCAAGTCGAAGAAGTTTGTAAATCAGCAACATTCATTTCACTTGCAATTCAGAGGGCCTAGTTTCATAGATCTCCCTTGCCAGCAGTTCTAAATTTTTGAATACTTTTTTTCACACTACTACAAGTTTCAGTTTGGTACATACTTCGTTCTTCCTGTAAATCTTTCTTACATTTATGCAACTCACGTTCAGGTTTTGCTAAACGAAATCGGCTTTACACACTACGTAACTTTAAGCGTTTTCTGCAACAATGACCGTTCGAACCACAATTCACGGAATCGTTAATGTTATTTTCTGTTTCATCGTGTGCACAATCAGCACTATCTTTTTTCCGCTCGAAACGATAAAGTGCGGTTTGCACGCAGTTCTTGTACGAAACCTGACTGATTGGCTTTATATGCAGTATTTTAGGGGATAACAAGAAGCTTTGTCTTCACACAGAGTGAGAGTCAATACACTGTTACCAAGGGAGATCTATGAAACTTGGCCTTCTGAATTGCAAATGAAATGAACCTTACCGATTTCTAGGCTTCTTCGACCTCGTCAATCAGGCTCAGTAAGTTATATAGAAAAGGAAACTGCAAAATTACGAAGTTTACTTCAAGTAAATGTGCAGACGGTATGTCAGTAATAGATAGTACTATAGAGAAATTCGTAGCTGATGTGGAGACAACGCTTAATGTTATACCCTAAAATACGCCACTTCCACAATGTCTAATGAAATGTCGACATCATTCGAATGAATGCCAAGAAATCAAGTAATAAATAATCCACCCCTAGATCTTGAGGAGAAGTAGGTGGTTTTAACTACATGCCATTTTCTCCATATTATATCTTTGCAAGGTTAGAAACATTAATTAGATTCCACATTACTTTGAAACTCTGGAAACGTAACAAAGATAGATGCCATTTGCGAGCTTATACGAAAAAAAACAAAGAAAATTAATTCAGTTTTATTTCCATTCAAACCCGACTTCAGCCATCCTGGTTTAGGTTCTCCGTGCTTTCCCTAAATCGCTTAAGGCAAATGCCAGGATGGTTCCACTGAAAGGGCATGGCCGCTATCCTTCTCCATCCATCCCTAGTGTAAGCTTCTGCTCTGTCTCTAATGACCTCGTTGTCGACGGACGCTAAACATTAATCCCTCCCTCCTCACCTTGTACTTCATATATCTAATGAAGATACATTTTTAGTAAAACATTTGTCAGACAAAAAGTAAATGAAACAGTTATTCCTAACGGTAGTGTACAGCGTTCAGTTCTGTCTTTCACTTTCCAGATAATGTAAGACATGGAGAAAAAGTTCTCTTTGGTGATGACAGAAACATTGTAGTCACTGATAAAACACCAGAACATCTATTAGAGAAAGTAAACGAAAACCTCACAGGTGTTTTCGATTGGGCAACGTGTAATGAACTAACGTCGAACATAAAGAAAACGAAACGAACAGTACGCACTTCAGCATAAATAAGGGAAACAATTTAGTCTCCTTAGTTATAGATGATAAGTCTACAGACTGTGTAACAAACAGAAAGTAAATAGGGATTGTTTTCTGGTGATCGAAGGCACAAAACATGAATACAGTTTTTTAACTGCAAAGAAGGACCATTAGAATAATAACTAGAAGTAGTAGTTGGGCTTGTTTTAAAGAACTAATTAAAAATTCGACATCCGTGCTGCACCATGTGAGTACGTCTACCCATCTGTGGTGAATATCAGGAAGAATACTACAAAATACTTCGGTAATAGTTCTATACAAAATCACGGAACAGGATCCAGTTTGAACTGCATTTACCCTGGATAAGCAAACGCAAAACTCAAAACAACATTTTATATTTGTGGAAATATTGTTTAATAAATTGCCAAGGGAAATGAAAAAGATCACTAAACTACACCCGTTTAAAAAGGAAGTTAAAACATTCTTCATAAGTAAAGCATGCTACACAGTTTAAGATTGCTTCGAGGACTTACAGTAGTGGGCAGTAATGAAAGTAGATAACTACAATACCTTGTCGCATTTCAATACGCCGTCATTATTGCTTTCACAAGAAAATCATGTGAAAAGATATAAAATGCAAGACAGTAATATCTGCTGACTAATTTTTTTCAGGTGGGCTGAGGAGCATAGGGAATGGTGCCTGGAGTTTCTGGAAGGGGCATAGCAGCATCTTCACAGTCCAGGAGTCATCAGCGGGTATCCTTAGTGTAAGCGACAATGAAGAACGGGACTATGTTTTATGTTACAAGTTTGCATAAACCAAGGAACATTATACAATAGGGAGTAACCGAATGAGTGATCGTTTATTCGGGGGGATGGAGTTGCTGTGTCTGACCATCCTAATCCAGGTTTTCTGGGTTTTTCTAAATCACTTAGGCAAATGCCGCGATGACTCCTTTATAAAGACCAAGGCCGACCACCTGTCTCATCCTCAAAGACATCCTGTCCTATCCTCATAACGCAGTTATGCATGTTGTGTGTAGTATATTTTGGTCTATATTACCTTGATAAATGCTATATTATTGTGAGATGATCTTTGGATGAATAAAGGTAAATAGATAATAAATAAATAAAGCAAAACTGCGAGGTAACCAGTTACATTCTGATATTGATCATTCCATACATAACACAAAGACCAATTTGACACGAAAATCGTCTTGCTTCGGGTAAAGACAAATTAATATAAATAGACGAATACATTGTAGAGGGTATGAATAATTCATCGAGCCACTCTTTATAGAGAGAGAGTGCAAGCCAAGACTTCCGTTGGAAGTACTTAATAACCAAGAGATCTGCATTGACTGACGCTCAGGAATGGAGCAGAATATATTTACTTGATTCAGAAGCTAGAATTGCTTCACCACACCTGTCGGTTAAGATGCTAGAGGATGCATCACTAACAAATTGCGACGAAATAATTACGATTCATGTTACTGAGCATAGGTAGTATTAACACGAACTGTATAGTCCAAGGCAGCTACCAAGTAGAGGTGGTACCAAGCAGAGGTGAAAATGGTGGAATCCCCTGCGCTACTCCTGGTCAGGAAGTGGGTCCGACTTCGACCGACTGGAGTCGTGAACACGTCTCTCATCAATACTGTCAATGTGGACTCCGCACGACATTAGGTGTCCGCCAGCACAAAGAGGATCCTGTGGCGAACTTAACGAGAGTGGCAGTTATGATTTGTTCCAGCCAGCTCAAATGTTGGAGGGACTGAAGTAGGGGAAGTTGCATGAAGGGCTGGACTGTTCTGGTCTCCCTACATCTCGTGGTGGCCATGGCTTTAAATCTGAAGTAACGATTTGGTAGTCCTTGTCCGATTTTATCATCTTGGAACTTATTGGGAATATTTAATCCGGGGTCCAGAAAATTACCCAGCCTCCACGAGACGATAGTTCACGGTTCAGGCAGGTCCACGGTAATCTCTGATTCCCAGGGAAAGTTGGTTTAATGTCATTTATCGATCAATTAATTTAACGACTTTTAATTCATGATGAGACTAACTCGTGACCTGTGTCATCTGATTCGTAATTTTACAGGCAGTCCAAATCTGCGATTAGTATTATACATTAAATTTTATTTAATCACTTTCTCTTTGTCAGGAGGCTGGATAGAGCTGTATTCGTTGCTTCCGCGCGTCTTGTAGGTCAGAGAAAAGCCTCTACTCTACACTATCTATTCCCAAGCGCCATATGAAACTGTGCCTGAGCACCATCATGCTTGTACCATATAAGGAAGATCACGCGAACAGTAGATTAGCCTAAGACGCGGTTCACTCTGAGGCTATACTATATGCGACACCATACGTGATGCGACCTGCGTTACGACAAGAAACAAGACAGCACAAATCACTTCTGGCTCAGTTGCATCTGAAGAGGACGTTATTACTGGTTATGAATGTTTAAAGCTCAAACAGTTGAAAAAGAAAGGGAAGTACTGAGTGCATCCGTACAGTGATATTACTATCTAACATAGTTTGGTTGTGGTTTCTTGTGAGCTCTCTCAACACTAACACAATTTCCATGAATTCTACAGAATAAGACCAGACAGTTTCAACTTTTTGGAGCAGCTACTATCGGCTGCTCGGACAAAGCAGAACACAGGTTTTCCACTTCCTATTTCTTCTGTTGAGAGGCTATACATGACAACAAGGTAAATTGCTGAAAGCGTCTGAATTACGTAAAATATGCTACCATGAAATTTTTATTTTTGACAAGATACTGTGATAGTTGATTGCTTGAAGTACCGGGTGGTTATAATTAAATTTTCCATATTTAACACGTTATAGCACGGAAACTAATTACCATACGAGTACCAAACTTGGTAGCATTAATGTCAAGGACACGGGGAAGAGAAATAACGCAGAATCAATTCAACTGAAACACTTCAAATGTGCTACTACGGTACATCATACCATTACATGCCGGTACTATTAATGCTACAAAAGGGGCGCAATATGGCGCGCCCCAGTGTGCGGAAGAGCGTGAAAGCGCAGCATTGCTTTCTGCACAGCAGAACGAGGCATTTCCGTAGGTATACTGGCTACCTCTCTTGATATGCTGCGTTTCAGACCAGCCCATGTGTCAATCTGATAATTCGATCGTTTCCAAATGCGTTTCAGAGAAGCAGGTGGACTTCACGCGCGATGTGCGGTGGGGCCCCATCTTGCATGAAAACTGTTTTCAGTGCGTGTCTCTCCTGTAGGGCGGGTGTGACATGCTGGCGAAGCATATCACAGTCACACTGCACGTCTTTGATCCTTGAGCGATAACCTGTTCAAAAAAGAGTGGGCCGTGAATCCATACCATTCGGTGACATGTTCACCATACAGAGGAACTTCATGCACAACGACTGGAGGTGAAGATCCCCACAATCGTCAATTCTGTGTGTTCACTGCACCCATCAGAGAAAAGTTAGCTTCATTTCTTCATAGGATGGTCGTAGGCCAGCCCTCGTCAACTTCAGTGCTTGCGAGAAAGTGGAGAGCGAAGTCAACACGCCGTTGTGCGTCCTGCGGTTCAAGCTGCTATACGATATGGGTCTTGAACGGATATCATTTGAGAACCGTTCGAAGTGCCTTCCGTACAGTGGACTACGGGATGTTCAACAGGCGTGACACAGCTTTCTCACTATCCGACGATTGGGAATTGCGAGCAGCATTGTCTGCCATAGCAACACAGTTTTCATCAACCACCTGTGATACAACCGGTCGTCGGCCTCTTCCTGGAGCGACGCCTAGTTCTACTAGTTTCTTCATGCTCTGCACAGCAGGTGGAGAAAGAGGACCCTTCCGTAATCCGTTCAGCAGGCGATGTTCTCGAAGTGCAGCTCCACCATTACTGTTGTTTTGGTAACAGTGTTTCACCAATAATGCCCTGCCCTTTTTGTCCAAGCTCATGTTGACACGTCAACAAGTGCACTGCGAATCCTCAGGTGTGAGACTATGAATCACGGTGACTGATCCCGGCACCTGGTGGCCATAGTTGCAACTGGATGTGGCACTGTGACGCTTTGAAATCATGGACCGCGTACTCTCGACATTCATACTACCAAGTATGGTACTCGTACGGTAATTACTTTCCATGTTATAACGTGTTAAATAGGCAAGGTTTAGTTGTAAAAACCCGCTACATGTATACACTAAGTGATCAAAAGTATCCGGACACCTGGCTTAAAATGACTTACAAGTTCGTGGCGTCCTCCTTCGGTAATACTAAGATTCAGTGTGTTGTTGGCTCACCTTTAACTCTGATGACAGCTTTTACTCTCTCAGGCATACTTTCAATCATGTGCTGGAAGGTCTCTTGGGGAATGGCAGCCCGTTGTTAACGGAGTGCTGAACTGAGGAGAGGTACCGATGTCGGTCGGTGAGGCCTGCCACGAAGTCGGCGTTCCAAAACATTCCAAGGCGTTCTATAAGATTCAGGTCAGGACTCTGTGCAGGCCAGTCCAATATAGGGATGTTATTGTCGTGTAACCATTCCGCCACAGGCCGTGCATTATGAACAGGTGCTCGATCGTGTTGAAAGATGCAATCGCCATCTCCGAATTGCTCTTCAACCGTGGGATGGAAGAAAGTGCTTAAAACATCAGTGAAGGTCTGTGCTGTGGTAGTGCCACGCAAAACAACAAGGGGTGCAACCCTCTCCATGGAAAACACGACCACACCCTAACACCACCGCCTCCGAATTTTACTGTCGGCACTACACGCGCTGGCAGATCACGTTTCACCGGGCATTCGCGACACTCACACCCTGCCATCGGATCGCCACATTATGTACCATGATTCGCCACTCCACACAACGTTTTCCCACTATTCAATCGTCCAATGTTTACGCTCCCTACACCAAGCGAGGCGTCGTTTGGCATTTTCCGGCGTGATGAGTGGCTTATGAGCAGCCGCTCGACCATGAAATCGAAGTTTTCTCACCTCCCGCCTAACTATCATAGTACTTGCAGTGGATCCTGATGCAGTTGGAATTCCTGTGTGATGGTCTTGATAGATGTCTGCCTATTACACATTACGACCCTCTTCAACTATCGGCGGTCTCTGCCTGTCAACAGACGAGGTCGGCCTGTACAGTTTTGTGCTGTACGTGTACCTTCACGATTCCACTTCACTATCATATTGGAAACAGTGGCCCTAGGGATGTTTTTTTTTTCTTTTTTGGTCATGAGTCTACTGACTGGTTTGATGCGGCCCGCCACGAATTCCTTTCCTGTGCTAACCTCTTCATCTCAGAGTAGTACTTGCAACCTACGTCCTCAATTTTTGCTTGATGTATTCCAATCTCTGTCTTCCTCTATAGTTTTTGCCCTCTACAGCTCCCTCTAGTACCATAGAAGTCATTCCCTCATGTCTTAGCAGATGTCCTATCATCCTGTCCCTTCTCCTTATCAGTGTTTTCCACATATTCCTTTCCTCTCAGATTCTGCGTAGAACCTCCTCATTCCTTCCCTTATCAGTCCACCTAATTTTCAACATTCGTCTATAGCACCACATCTCAAATGCTTAGATTCTCTTCTGTTCCGGTTTTCCCACAGTCCATGATTCACTACCATACAATGCTGTACTCCAGTCGTACATCCTCAGAAATTTCTTCCTCAAATTAAGGCCGGTATTTGATATTAGTAGACTCTCTTGGCCAGAAATGCCTTTTTTGCCATAGCGAGTCTGCTTTTGATGTCCTCCTTGCTCCGTTCGTCATTGGTTATTTTACTGCCTAGGTAGCAGAATTCCTTAACTTCATTGACTTCGTGACCATCAATCGTGATATTAAGTTTCTCGCTGTTCACAATTCTACTACTTCTCATTACCTTCGCTTTTCTCCGATTTACTCTCAAACCATACTGTGCACTCATTAGACCGTTCATTCCGTTCAGCAGATCATTTAATTCTTCTTCACTTTCACTCAGGACAGCAAAGTCATCAGCGAATCGTATCATTGATATCCTTTCACCTTGTATTTTAATTCCACTCCTGAACCTTTCTTTTATTTCCATCATTGCTTCCTCGATGTACAGATTGAAGAGTAGGGGCGAAAGGCTACAGCCTTGTCTTACACCCTTCTTAATACGAGTACTTCGTTCTTGATCGTCCACTCTTATTATTCCCTCTTGGTCGTTGTACATATTGTATGTGAACCGTCTCTCCCTATAGCTTACCCCTACTTTTTTCAGAATCTCGAACAGCTTGCACCATTTTATATTGGCGAACGCTTTTTCCAGGTCGACAAATCCTATAAAGTGTCTTGATTTTTCTTTAGCCTTGCTTCCATTATTAGCCGTAACGTCAGAATTGCCTCTCTCGTCCCTTTACTTTTCCTAAAGCCAAACTGATCGTCACCTAGCGCATTCTCAATTTTCTTTTCCATTCTTCTGTATATTATTCTTGTAAGCAGCTTCGATGCATGAGCTGTTAAGCTGATTGTGCGATAATTCTCGCACTTGTCAGCTCTTGCCGTCTTCGGAATTGTGTGGATGATGCTTTTCCGAAAGTCAGATGGTACATCGCCAGACTCATATATTCTACACACCAGCGTGAATAGTCGTTTTGTTGACACTTACCCCAATGATTTTAGAAATTCTGATGGAATGTTATCTATCCCTTCTGCCTTATTTGACCGTAAGTCCTCCAAAGCTCTTTTAAATTCCGATTCTAATAATGGATCCCCTATCTCTTCTAAATCGACTCCTGTTTCTTCTTCTATCACATCAGACAAATCTTCACCCTCATAGAGGCTTTCAATGTATTCTTTCCACCTATCTGCTCTCTCTTCTGCATTTAACAGTGGAATTCCCGTTGCACTCTTAATGTTACCACCGTTGCTTTTAATGTCACCAAAGGTTGTTTTGACTTTCCTGTATGCTGAGTCTGTCCTTCCGACAGTCATATCTTTTTCGATGTCTTCACATTTTTCCTGCAGCCATTTCGTCTTAGCTTCCCTGCACTTCCTATTTATTTCTTTCCTCAGCGACTTGTATTTATCTATTCCTGAGTTTCCCGGGACATTTTTGTACTTCCTCCTTTCATCGATCAATTGAAGTATTTCTTTTGTTACCCATGGTTTCTTCGCAGTTACGTTCTTTGTACCTATGTTTCCCTTCCTAGCTTACGTGATGGCCCTTTTTTAGAGATGTCCATTCCTCTTCAACTGTACTGCCTACTGCGCTATTCCTTATCGCTGTATCTATAGCGTTAGAGAACTTCAAACGTATCTCGTCATTCCTTAGTACTTCCGTATCCCACTTCTTTCGGTATTGATTCTTCCTGACTAATGTCTTGAACTTCAGCCTACTCTTCATCACTACTATATTGTGATCTGAGTCTATATCTGCTCCTGGGTACGCCTTACAATCCAGTATCTGATTTCGGAATCTCTGTCTGACCATGATGTAATCTAATTGAAATCTTCCCGCATCTCCCGGCCTTTTCCAAGTATACCTCCTCCTCTTGTGATTCTTGAAGAGGGTATTCGCTATTACTAGCTGAAACTTGTTACAGAACTCAATTAGTGTTTCTCCTCTTTCATTCCTTGTCCCAAGCCCATATTCTCCTGTAACCTTTTCTTCTACTCCTTCCCCTACAACTGCATTCCAGTCGCCCATGACTATTAGATTTTCGTCCCCCTTTACATACTGCATTACCCTTTCAATATCCTCATACACTTTCTCTATCTGTTCGTCTTCAGCTTGCGACGTCGGCATGTATACCTGAAGTATCTTTGTCGGTGTTGGTCTGCTGTCGATTCTGATTAGAACAACCCGGTCAATGAACTGTTCACAGTAACACACCCCCTGCCCTACCTTCCTATTCATAACGAATCCTACACCTGTTATACCATTTTCTGCTGCTGTTGATGTTACCTGATACTCATCTGAGCAGAAATCCTTGTCTTCCTTCCACTTCACTTCACTGACCCCTACTATATCTAGATTGAGCCTTTGCATTTCCCTTTTCAGATTTTCTAGTTTCCCTACCACGTTCAAGCTTCTGACATTCCACGCCCCGACTCGTAGAACGTTATCCTTTCGTTGATTATTCAATCTTTTTCTCATGGTAACCTCCCCCTTGGCAGTCCCCTCCCGGAGATCCGAATGGGGGACTATTCCGGAATCTTTTGCCAATGGAGAGATCATCATGACACTTCTTCAGTTACAGGCCACATGTCCTGTGGATAGACGTTACGTGTCTTTAATGCAGTGGTTTCCATTGCCTTCTGCATCCTCATGTCGTTGATCATTGCTGATTCTTCCGCCTTTAGGGGCAATTTCCCACCCCCTAGGACAAGAGAGTGCCCTGAACCTCTATCCGCTAGGACGATGTTTAGGAGTGTGGAAATCTCGCTTCCAGACGTATGACACAAGTGACACCCAATCACCTGACCACGTTCGAAGTCCGTCAGTTGCGCGGAGCGGCCCACTCTGCTCTCTCAAGAAGTCTAATGACTACCGATGATGCTGATATGGAGCGCCTGGCAGTGGGTGGCAGCACAATGCACCTAATATGAAAAACGTGTTTTTGGGGGTGTCCCGATGCTTTTGATCACACAATGTATATGCGCGGGCGTGTCACTCTGCAGCGTGTCGCTGCCTGCCGCAGAGGCGCCCGGCGCCGCCTACCCGGAAGGCCACCAGCTGCGCACGCGTCCCGGGATTCCCCTCGCAGTGTCTGCGCGTGCGTGTGCGCGCCGACCTTCACACGGCAGACAAGCGACACTTCCTCATGTCGGGTGAAAAACTCGTCGTGACACTCCAGTGCAATGGTTTCGCTCGTACCTGACGTCTCGCCAGCAATGCCTCACGTCCGCAACCTTGAAGTCACCGTGTAGGTAGATACTGTAGGACGTCCCTCAGGATTCGGTATTAGGTTATATACTGTTTTCATTGTATGACAGTGATGTATCATCAGTTTTTTCCTACTGAAAATAACACACGCATGCTGATGACCTCCAGTTGTATCTAAATGTGAAACCAGTAAACCTGAATCCTACTATCGAGAATCACTATGCACTATGAAAGTGGGAATCCAAAACTCAAGCTGTACTGGTTGGTAATTCTAGGCTCGTTAGCACGAAATATAGGGAATACCTACCATCTTTAAACCAAAATGGGACATATATCAGCTTCTATCCTTCAGCAAAGAGTCTAGGAGTAATAATAGATGAAAATCAAAATTGAACTGAGGACGTAAGTGCAGTGTGCAAGAGGGTGTCAGCATCTCTACATGCCCTACAAAAAAAAATAAAAGTCTCTTCCCTCTTGACCTGAAAAAGAAACTTGTACAAAGATTTATACTTCCATCTATTGATTATTGTTGTGTTATACTGCAAGGCCTTTCTCCCGAAAGCTCACGGCGCGTGAAACTGGTCCGTTATATCTGTGATGATCGACTCTTTGATCACATTTCACAACCATATGCATAGCTATCGTTGCATGGTGCAGAGAAGCGATGAGATTTCCGTGCCCTTTGTCTTCTCTACTGTCTTATCAATGAACACTGCCCCCCGTATCTCTCCCCGACCTTAACGCTCTTGTCCGAAAAACATGGCAGAAACTCCCTTTTCCAGCATAGCAAAATCATTTCTGTACCACTTTTTCGAAGCACTTCTCAGTAGCACGAACCTGATTCTGGCATTACCTGCTGTAATTATATTAGAAAACTGGATAACATCTCCAGCTTCTTAAGACGCATCTGCTGAAGTAATAATAATGACTACCTTTGCCTCTGTACGGATTCGTGACCCCTGTACATCGTTCTTTCCAACCAGAGCTTTCTAGTTTCGCAGAAAAATGGTTCAAATGGCTCTGAGCACTATGGGACGTAACATCTGAGGCCATCAGTCCCCTAGAACTAAGAACTACTTAAACCTAACTAACCTAAGAACATCACACACATCCATGCCCGAGGCAGGATTCGAACCTGCGACCGTAGTGGTCGCGCGGTTCCAGACTGAAGCGCCTAGAACCGCTCGGCCATACCGGCCGGCGTTTGGCAGTATTTTTAGCTGGTGCAGTCTCCTTAAATTTGCTTTCCCCAAAACTCACTTTATCAGAAACATATATTTTGTACACATATAAATTCTTCTTATATCTGCAACTATGATTATTGTTGTTATTATTGTCATTTCCTCATTTTTAGTGACAACAGTAGCAGCAGCAGTATAAGTACTGCCAGTATTAGCTTACTTAGTTCACAATTAGTATTATTTACTCACATTACGTTTACAGTTAGGCCCTAACCAGATCAGACTACATAAGTAAATAAATAAATACATGGCACTGTTGCTCGTCATACTAATGTTGGGCGGAGGTTCGAGTCCTCCCTCGGGCATGGGTGTGTGTGTATTTATCCGTAGGATAATTTAGGTTAAGTAGTTTGTAAGCTTAGGGACTGATGACCATAACAGTTAAGTCCCATAAGATTTCACACACATTTGAACATTTGAACACACTAATGTTGCCCTGTCCATTCTTCCCCGCCCTTAATTTCTGCAGTTTTCTCGTAAGTCGTAGTTCCTTTTTCCCACCATTTCTTTCCAACATATCTATTATTTTACACACCTTAATGCTCTGCATAACTCAGACATCAGTACAAACTCCTTCCTCTTCCAACTCACTTCTATCAGCATGTTCGATTACATTTCCTCTTCTTAATAACTTCGAAAATATTACTACTATTCGTCTGCTTATTCCACTGGAAGGACAACTGCTACATGCTCCGAATCATTGTCTTTCTTTCCTTCCATTCTGCATGTAGAACATTCGAAGCTGTCATTAGGAAAAACATAATTAAAAAAATATTGTTACTGAGTTCCGACATTTCTGATTTAAAGATAACAGGGAGACATTCTATGCTTCAGCTGATTCAGATTCTCAAAAGCTAAAATACTACTACTACTACTACTAATAATAATAATGATAATAATACTTTCTTGGCATAAAGGTTGGTCCATGAAATTTCTGGCAAGCTGCCAGATGTCAGTAACTTGCTGCCAGGATGTTTCGGTGCAGAGTATTCTGGCCACATTCCTTCTCTTTGTCACTGCACGTGTGTTGCATGAGCGCCATATGCTTCTCCTGCTGGTGTTTGCGTTGCTGTGAGCTTCCTCCGAGGTGGAAGATCATCTCATCGATACCAGATCGGTCGTCGTCATGAGGTAAAAATCGCAGAACGCAGTGTATAAAGTTATCAACGAAACAGTGGAAATACGACTGTCTGAGAGCCTTATCAATCGCGCTGGCTATTTACTGTTAGAGACACATGCAATCCTGTCACGAATAAACTTCACGCACTGCGTAGCCGATGTCGTTGTGCGAATTTACCACGAGAAGTCTTTCGATCTCATTTCGATGAGGCGAGTTTTCACCTCGGAGGGCGCTCACAGCAGCATAAGCTTACAGCAGAAGCGCATACGCTCTAGCAGCACACGTACTGAGTACACCATGCATGTGCTGGCGGGTCATATGAAGGGGAACTCAGTGTACTTTGGCCAGTAAACACCTGAAGATGGCCAGATGGCTCTGTGCCGAAATATTTTGGCAACAAGTTGTGACATCCGAAGGTTTTCCCGAAATCTCACGGAACAACTGAATATCTGTTAACAAATACTTACAGTTCTTCGCGTTTCCTCTTATCTGGTCACATGCTGGAGGTCGCACTACCGCTCTATTTACGAAACATAAACATATTTTTATGTTTCGAACAGTTTTCTCCACACTTTTCATTTTTTTGCCCTTGTTGTTGTGGTGCACTATCAGTCTTCTGTCACTAATACAGACGTTTGATCGAAAACTCTAAGTTCAAGACGTAACTACTTTGAGTTCCCTATGTATCTCGTAGAGGTTGTAGAGAGTTTCAGAGAGAGCTTAGCGAACGATTGACTAGAACAGCGGAAAGTAATACAGCAGAAGAAGAATGGGCAGCTTTGAGAGGTGAAATAGTGAAAGCAGCAGGTAAAAAGCCGAAGGCTTGTAGAAATCCTTTGGTAACACAAAGGATATTGAATTTAACTGATGAAAGCAGAAAATATGAAAATGCAGTAAATGAAGCAGGCAGAAAGGAATACAAACGTCTCAAAAAAGAGATCGACAGGAAGTACTAAATGACTAAGCAGGGATGGCTAGAGGATAAATGTAAGGATGTAGAGACATATATCACTAGGGGTAAGAAAGATACTGCCTACAGGAAAATTAAAGAGACCTTTGGAGAAAAGAGAACCACTTGTATGAATGTCAAGAGCTCAGAATAAAAACCCCTTCTAAGCAAAGAAGGGAAAGCTGAAATTTGAGGTAAGTTCCTATGGGACCAAACTGCTGAGGTCATCGGTCCCTAGGTTTACACACTACTTAATCTAACTGAAACTCACTTATGCTAAGGACAAAACACACACACTCATGCCCGAGGGAGGACTCGAACCTCCGACGGGGGGAACCGCGCGAAATGTGGCAAGGCGCCCTTACACCGCGCGGCGAAATAAAGAAGATGGAAGTATATAGAGGGTCTATACAAGGGCGAGGTACTTGAGTGCAATAATATGGAAATGGGAGACTACGTAAGACAAGATGAAATGGGAGATATGTTACAGCGTGAAGAATTTGACAGAGCATTGAAAGACATACGTCGAAACAAGGCCCCGGGAGTAGACAACATTCCATTAGAACTACTGACAGCCTTGGGAGAGCCAGTCACGACAGAACTCTACCATCTGGTAAGCAAGATGTATGAGACAGGCGAATTACCTTCAAACTTCAAGAAGAATATAATAATTCCAATACCAAAGAAAGCAGGTGTTGATAGATGTGGATATTACCGAACTGTCAGCTTAATAAGTCACGGCTGCAAAATAGTAACATAAATTCTTTACAAATGGCTCTGAGCACTATGGGTCTTAACTGCTGTGGTCATCAGTCACCTAGATCTTAGAACTACTTAAACCTAACTAACCTAAGAACATCACACACATCCATGCCCGAGGCAGGATTCGAACCTGCGACCGTAGTGGTCGCGCGGTTCCAGACTGAAGCGCCTAGAACCGCTCGGCCATACCGGCCGGCGTTTGGCAGTATTTTTAGCTGGTGCAGTCTCCTTAAATTTGCTTTCCCCAAAACTCACTTTATCAGAAACATATATTTTGTACACATATAAATTCTTCTTATATCTGCAACTATGATTATTGTTGTTATTATTGTCATTTCCTCATTTTTAGTGACAACAGTAGCAGCAGCAGTATAAGTACTGCCAGTATTAGCTTACTTAGTTCACAATTAGTATTATTTACTCACATTACGTTTACAGTTAGGCCCTAACCAGATCAGACTACATAAGTAAATAAATAAATACATGGCACTGTTGCTCGTCATACTAATGTTGGGCGGAGGTTCGAGTCCTCCCTCGGGCATGGGTGTGTGTGTATTTATCCGTAGGATAATTTAGGTTAAGTAGTTTGTAAGCTTAGGGACTGATGACCATAACAGTTAAGTCCCATAAGATTTCACACACATTTGAACATTTGAACACACTAATGTTGCCCTGTCCATTCTTCCCCGCCCTTAATTTCTGCAGTTTTCTCGTAAGTCGTAGTTCCTTTTTCCCACCATTTCTTTCCAACATATCTATTATTTTACACACCTTAATGCTCTGCATAACTCAGACATCAGTACAAACTCCTTCCTCTTCCAACTCACTTCTATCAGCATGTTCGATTACATTTCCTCTTCTTAATAACTTCGAAAATATTACTACTATTCGTCTGCTTATTCCACTGGAAGGACAACTGCTACATGCTCCGAATCATTGTCTTTCTTTCCTTCCATTCTGCATGTAGAACATTCGAAGCTGTCATTAGGAAAAACATAATTAAAAAAATATTGTTACTGAGTTCCGACATTTCTGATTTAAAGATAACAGGGAGACATTCTATGCTTCAGCTGATTCAGATTCTCAAAAGCTAAAATACTACTACTACTACTACTAATAATAATAATGATAATAATACTTTCTTGGCATAAAGGTTGGTCCATGAAATTTCTGGCAAGCTGCCAGATGTCAGTAACTTGCTGCCAGGATGTTTCGGTGCAGAGTATTCTGGCCACATTCCTTCTCTTTGTCACTGCACGTGTGTTGCATGAGCGCCATATGCTTCTCCTGCTGGTGTTTGCGTTGCTGTGAGCTTCCTCCGAGGTGGAAGATCATCTCATCGATACCAGATCGGTCGTCGTCATGAGGTAAAAATCGCAGAACGCAGTGTATAAAGTTATCAACGAAACAGTGGAAATACGACTGTCTGAGAGCCTTATCAATCGCGCTGGCTATTTACTGTTAGAGACACATGCAATCCTGTCACGAATAAACTTCACGCACTGCGTAGCCGATGTCGTTGTGCGAATTTACCACGAGAAGTCTTTCGATCTCATTTCGATGAGGCGAGTTTTCACCTCGGAGGGCGCTCACAGCAGCATAAGCTTACAGCAGAAGCGCATACGCTCTAGCAGCACACGTACTGAGTACACCATGCATGTGCTGGCGGGTCATATGAAGGGGAACTCAGTGTACTTTGGCCAGTAAACACCTGAAGATGGCCAGATGGCTCTGTGCCGAAATATTTTGGCAACAAGTTGTGACATCCGAAGGTTTTCCCGAAATCTCACGGAACAACTGAATATCTGTTAACAAATACTTACAGTTCTTCGCGTTTCCTCTTATCTGGTCACATGCTGGAGGTCGCACTACCGCTCTATTTACGAAACATAAACATATTTTTATGTTTCGAACAGTTTTCTCCACACTTTTCATTTTTTTGCCCTTGTTGTTGTGGTGCACTATCAGTCTTCTGTCACTAATACAGACGTTTGATCGAAAACTCTAAGTTCAAGACGTAACTACTTTGAGTTCCCTATGTATCTCGTAGAGGTTGTAGAGAGTTTCAGAGAGAGCTTAGCGAACGATTGACTAGAACAGCGGAAAGTAATACAGCAGAAGAAGAATGGGCAGCTTTGAGAGGTGAAATAGTGAAAGCAGCAGGTAAAAAGCCGAAGGCTTGTAGAAATCCTTTGGTAACACAAAGGATATTGAATTTAACTGATGAAAGCAGAAAATATGAAAATGCAGTAAATGAAGCAGGCAGAAAGGAATACAAACGTCTCAAAAAAGAGATCGACAGGAAGTACTAAATGACTAAGCAGGGATGGCTAGAGGATAAATGTAAGGATGTAGAGACATATATCACTAGGGGTAAGAAAGATACTGCCTACAGGAAAATTAAAGAGACCTTTGGAGAAAAGAGAACCACTTGTATGAATGTCAAGAGCTCAGAATAAAAACCCCTTCTAAGCAAAGAAGGGAAAGCTGAAATTTGAGGTAAGTTCCTATGGGACCAAACTGCTGAGGTCATCGGTCCCTAGGTTTACACACTACTTAATCTAACTGAAACTCACTTATGCTAAGGACAAAACACACACACTCATGCCCGAGGGAGGACTCGAACCTCCGACGGGGGGAACCGCGCGAAATGTGGCAAGGCGCCCTTACACCGCGCGGCGAAATAAAGAAGATGGAAGTATATAGAGGGTCTATACAAGGGCGAGGTACTTGAGTGCAATAATATGGAAATGGGAGACTACGTAAGACAAGATGAAATGGGAGATATGTTACAGCGTGAAGAATTTGACAGAGCATTGAAAGACATACGTCGAAACAAGGCCCCGGGAGTAGACAACATTCCATTAGAACTACTGACAGCCTTGGGAGAGCCAGTCACGACAGAACTCTACCATCTGGTAAGCAAGATGTATGAGACAGGCGAATTACCTTCAAACTTCAAGAAGAATATAATAATTCCAATACCAAAGAAAGCAGGTGTTGATAGATGTGGATATTACCGAACTGTCAGCTTAATAAGTCACGGCTGCAAAATAGTAACATAAATTCTTTACAAATGGCTCTGAGCACTATGGGTCTTAACTGCTGTGGTCATCAGTCACCTAGATCTTAGAACTACTTAAACCTAACTAACCTACGGACATCACACACATCCATGCCCGAGACAGGATTCGAACCTGCGACCGTAGCGGTCACGCGGCTCCAGACTGTGAATTCTTTACGGACGAATGGAAAAACTGGTAGAAGCCGACCCTGGTAAAGATCAGTTCGGATTCCATACAAATATTGGAACACGTGAGGCAATAGCGACCCTACGATTTACCTTTGAAGATAGGGTAAGAAAAGGCAAACCTACGTTTCTAGCATTTGTAGACTTAGAGAAAGCTTTTGACTGTGTTGACTGGAATACTCTCTTTCAAATTCTGAAGGTGGCAGGGGTGAAATACAAGGAGCGAAAGGCTATTTACAATTTGTACAGAAACCATATGGCAGCAATAAGAGTCGAGGGGCACGAAAGCGAAGCAGTGGTTGGGAAGGGAGTGAGACAGGGTTGTAGCCTATTCCCGACGTTACTAAATCTGTATACTGAGCAAACAGTGAAGGAAACAAAAGTAAAATTTGGACTAGGAATTAAAATCGATGGAGAAGAAATAAAAACTTTTGAGGTTGCCTATGACGTTGTGATTCTGTCAGGGTCAGCAAAGGATCTGGAAGAGCAGTTGAACGGAATGGACGGTGTCTTGAAAGGAGGATATAAGATGAACACCAACAAAAGCAAAACGAGGATAATGGAATGTATTCCAATTAAATCAGGTGATGTTGAAGGAACTACAGGGCTATTACAAATGATTGAAGCGATTTCATTAATTCACTGTAGCTCCATTCATTGACATATGGTCACGACACACTACAGATAGATAGAAAAACTCATAAAGTTTTGTTCGGCTGAAGCCGCACTTCAGGTTTCTGCCGCCAGAGCGCTCGAGAGCGCAGTGAGACAAAATAGCGACAGGAGCCGAGAAAGCGTATGTCGTGCTTGAAATGCACTCACATCAGCCAGTCATAACAGTGCAACGACACTTCAGGACGAAGTTCAACAAAGATTCACCAACTGCTAACTCCATTCGGCGATGGTATGCGCAGTGTAAAGCTTCTGGATGCCTCTGCAAGGGGAAATCAACGGGTCGGCCTGCAGTGAGCGAAGAAACGGTTGAACGCGTGCGGGCAAGTTTCACGCGTAGCCCGCGGAAGTCGACGAATAAAGCAAGCAGGGAGCTAAACGTACCACAGCCGACGGTTTGGAAAATCTTACGGAAAAGGCTAAAGCAGAAGCCTTACCGTTTACAATTGCTACAAGCCCTGACACCCGATGACAAAGTCAAACGCTTTGAATTTTCGGCGCGGTTGCAACAGCTCATGGAAGAGGATGCGTTCAGTGCGGAACTTGTTTTCAGTGATGAAGCAACATTTTTTCTTAATGGTGAAGTGAACAGACACAATGTGCGAATCTGGGCAGTAGAGAATCCTCACGCATTCGTGCAGCAAATTCGCAATTCACCAAAAGTTAACGTGTTTTGTGCACTCTCACGGTTTAAAGTTTACGGCCCCTTTTTCTTCTGCGAAAAAAGCGTTACAGGACACGTGTATCTGGACATGCTGGAAAATTGGCTCATGCCGCAACTGGAGACCGACAGCGCCGACTTCATCTTTCAACAAGATGGTGCTCCACCGCACTTCCATCATGATGTTCGGCATTTCTTAAACAGGAGATTGGAAAACCGATGGATCGGTCGTGGTGGAGATCATGATCAGTAATTCATGTCATGGCCTCCACGCTCTCCCGACTTAACCCCATGCGATTTCTTTCTGTGGGGTTATGTGAAAGATTCAGTGTTTAAACCTCCTCTACCAAGAAACGTGCCAGAACTGCGAGCTCACATCAACGATGCTTTCGAACTCATTGATGGGGACATGCTGCGCCGAGTGTGGGAGGAACTTGATTATCGGCTTGATGTCTGCCGAATCACTAAAGGGGCACATATCGAACATTCGTGAATGCCTAAAAAAACTTTTGAGTTTTTGTATGTGTGTGCAAAGCATTGTGAAAATATCTCAAATAATAAAGTTATTGTAGAGCTGTGAAATCGCTTCAATCATTTGTAATAACCCTGTATATTAGGAAATGAGACATTTAAAGCAGGTGAAGAGTTCTGCTATTTGAGGAGCAAAATAACTGAGGATTGTCGAAGTAGAGAGGATATAAAATGTAGACTGGCAATGGCAAGAGAAGCGTTTCTGGAGAAGAGAAATTTGTTAACATCGAGTATAGATTTAGGCGTCAGGAAGTATTTTCTAAAAATATTTGCATGTAGTGTAGCCATGTGTGGATGTGAAATATTGACGATAAATAGTTGAGAGAAGGAGAGAGTAGAAGCTTTCGCAATGTGGTGCTACAGAAGAATGCTGAAGATTAGATGGGTAGATCACGTAACTAATGAGGAGGTACTGAGTAGAATTGGGGAGAAGACGAATGTGTGGCACAGCTCGACTAGAAGAAGGGATCGGTTGGTAGGACATATTCTGAGGCATCAAGGGATCACCAATTTAGTGTTGGAGGTAAGTATGGAGGGTAAAAATCATAGAGGGAGACCAAGAGGTAAATACACTAAGCAGGTTCAGAAGGATGTAGGGTGTAGTAGTTACTTGGAGATGAATAAGCTTGCACAGGATAGAGTAACAATGAGAGCTGCATCAAACCAGTCTCTGGACTGAAGACCACAACAACAACACATGTATCTCATCCTGTATGGTTTGTTTACGAACATTAACCTCAGTTAGCAACGTAAACATCGCACTTTTTTGTACTGCTAACGCATTTTGCAAACATATTAGAACTTTTTCAAAATCTTAGATGCAGAAAAATAATTAATTTACAACTTTGTTTCTTTTCTCAGCTGAGCAGGAATATACTGGCGCCATTATGTAATTGTGGTGTTAAAATCGAACTTCCCCTGAACTAACTATGTAAACATCGTATTTTTCGCATTGCAGTCGTATTCTGCAGATATTTTAGAGTTTTTGCATCATCTTAGATGTGGAAAATAATTGATTTACAATTTCGTTGCGTTTTTTAATTGCAACAGTATGACATCTATTTAGTTGATTTGCGTCTTTCAGCGTTTTCCCATATATTAACCTCGACTAAGCCCTGAATATCCAGTGTAAAGATTGCATTTTTCGTGCTGCCTCCGTATTTTGCAGACATTTTACAATATTGCAACACCTTAGCTATGAAAAATAATTAATTTACGACTAAGTTGTAATTTTTTACTGTAGAGCCATCTATTAATAACAGTGAGAACTTCTTATTCACGGTGCAACCAAAGACCTAAAAACGATTTTTAACAGTGGAGTCATCTATTGTCGTGGTACAAACATCGAACTTACGACGATTTTTTCAGTGCAGTCTGCTGTTGGTGACTGGAAGAACTGGGAACCAAAACCAGATTTTCTATTATTTTTCGTTTTCTGGGTTTATGGGATGGTATTTAAGGTAAAATACATGTTCAACAAATACAATTTCCTAATTTATTGTATATATTTTATAAGGAAATATTGGCATTTAATTCTTTATAGAGAAATATTGATTTTTCAGAGCAGGCATCTGCTTGTGGCAGGAGCAAGTAGGATATGACTTGCCTTTTTACACGTTTTCAAAGCTTGTGGAATAGTGTTTAATGTAAAAACGTCATTTTCAAAAAGTCTTAAATCGTTATTTGTATTTTATAAGTAAATGTTGGTTTTCAGTTGTTTACAGACGAATGTGGCGAATGATATATAATTCAAATCAATGTTACCAATGTGAGGGCAGGTGATCCAGTACTTAACCGAGTTCTAGGAAGCCAATAATGCAAACATTTTGCAGAGTGGATGCACAGGAGCATGGGTTGTGGGATGTGTGGGGCACGTGGGGTATGAGGTGGGGAGTGGTTCATGAAAAATTTGAAGAAGTGCAGGGTCCTCTCCATCCCTCTCCTCCTCGACATTTGCAGATACCTGGAATGAGTTTGGAGATAAGGAAGTGCTAACAGTGACATCAGTGAAAAATGACACCATTGATAAAAAATGAGTCAGCATTTTCTGCCAGAATATACACTGCCCTAGTACTGCCACATTCACAGAGAATCTTGTTAACTTCTGCCTTGTGCAACTCTGCCTTTAAGAGATACCAATAGCGCCGAGAATTTGGAAGGAGGATCGAAGATTGCTTTAATTTTATGTTTTCTTAACTTTCTGCCTATTTTCGCTAAAACATTTCCAATGTATTGTAGATGAGCAATCGATTTGAAAGCTTCATGCTCTTCCCTGTTCTGTCATTTGTATGTCTGTAGCGCTTTCTGTACTTGCTGAGACGGAGAAAGAGTTGGAAAGGATGAGTTGGACAGGTAGGGAAGGAGCAGTTGGACAGAGAGAGAGGTAGGAGGAGAAGGATCAAGGCAGGGGACAGGAGGAGACGACCAGAGAGTGCGGGGGGGGGGGGGGGAGGGAGGAATTGAGGAAGTGGACAGAGGGAGAGGATGGAGGAGATAGATGTAGAAATGATGATGGAGGAGACGGACTAATACAAGATTAGGTTTAGTACACGCCCACTGAATGCTGGGTAATCAGCTAGTAGTGTTATATGCTAACGTGACAAAAGTTATGGGTTAGCGATAGTAACATATACAGATGGCGGTAGTACCGCATATGCAAAGTATAAAGAGCTGGAGCTGTCATTTATATTCAGGTTATTCACGTGAAAGGGTGTCCAAAATGATTATGGTCAAAAGACGGGAATTAACAGACTTTGAAGTCGGGAATGGTAGATGGAGCTAGACGCATCCTTAGGGAATTCAATATTCCGATATCCACAGTGTCAAGAGTGTGCCGAGAAAACCAAATTTCAGGTATTACCTCTCATCACAGACAACGCATTGGCCGATGGTCTTCACTTGACAACCGAGAACAGCGGCGTTTGCATAGATTTGTCAGTGCTAACAGAGAAGCAACTCTGCATGAAACAGTCGCTGAAATCAATGTGGGTCGTACCACGAACATATCCGTTTAGACAGAGAGGCGAAATTTGACGTTAATGGGCTATGGCAGCAGACGACTGACGCGAGTGCATTTGCTAGCAGCACGACATCGCCTGCACCTCTTCTCCTTGGCTCGTGACCATATCGGTTGGACCCTAGACGACAGAAAACCGTGACCTGGTCAGATGAGACTTGATTTCACTTGGTAAGAGCTGATGGTAGGGTTGGAGTGTGGCGCAGACCCCACAACGTCATGGACCCAAGTTGTCAGAGGCATAGTGATAGCTGATGGTGGGTTCATAATGGTGTGGGCTGTGCTTACATGGAATGGACTGGGTCCTCTGTTCCAAATGAACGTGCCATCGACCGGGAATAGTTACGGTCGGCTACGTGGAGACCATTTGTCGCCATTCGTGGACTTCTTGTTCTCAGACAACGATGTCATGTCACCGGGCCACAAATGTTCACAATTGGCTTGAAGAACATTCTGGACAGTTCGAACAAACGATTCGGCCACCTAGATCGTCTGACGTGAATGCCATCGAACATTTAAGGGACATAATCTAGAGGTCGGATCGTGCAAGAAATCCTGCACCGGCAACACTTTCGCGATTGTGGCGGCTGTAGAGGTAACGTGGCTCAATATTATCGGCACGGGAGTTGCAGCGACTTCTGAAGTCCAGGCTACGTCGCGTTGCTGCACTCCGCCGGGCAAAAGAAGGTCCGACGCGATGTTAGGAGGTATCCCATGACTTTCATCACCTCAATGTACGTCGACCACGGCCTCTCAGCCTACAAACTGTAAGTGAAATAAATACAGGTCGTGAGAGCCTACATTGTACGTCTAATCTTCCTTCCTTTCAGACGGTACAGCAATAGCCAGGACGCTGTTTTCATCCAATAATAACTAAAGCTGGTATTGTTGTGTTCCTTATTGTATTTTTTGTGTTCGGTCTGACGCTTTGGACAGTGTGTGTCTGTCTTTCTGGAATCTGAAAGTCAGATAACGGCGGCAGTTTCCCGTCTCTTCCTGGTGTGGCGATACGGTTCCAGCCTCGGCATGTGTGGCTCGTTCCATATTCAGTGGCTGCCTCTCCATACGCCGGCTGACAGGTTATGCCGTTCTGAGTAGGTCGACGAGCATCGTTCGGGCGGTAGCACGCGACACACCAGAAGCTGCCGGGTGGTCGAGGCTGCTGCTCCGCTTGCGAAACCGAAAACTGACCCGTGCGACGGGCGGCCGGCGAATAGCGAGTGCGAACCGATTGAATAATGCGTTGCGGCTGCTTAGGAATTCGGCGGCCGTGCGAAAGCGGCGACAGTGACACATCTCCCTGCGAGAAAGGAGCGCGCCTAGGCGAGTGGAGGCGTTACGCAAGATGTCCTCGTCCTGGGCCGCGACGGGCGATGGCCGCACTGCTCGGCACCTGCATGTGTATCTGGGACCGCCGGCGCCGTTCCGAAGGGTCGCAGGGTCAAACGTCACGTGCGGACGGGGTCTCCGGGCATTCTGCCTCTCCACTCCTGCCTACGAGTGACCAGGCGACTGGCGCGGGCCGCGCTAGACCTCCAATGAAAACAAATTGGTACCTGCGCAGCAACGCTTTCTCTCTCTGAGCGCTGGGCGATTCCATCCCTTTCTGCTGAAGGGGTGGTCGCCTCAACTGGTGATCTGCGCGCTTCGTCCGTCATTACAGGGATGGAAGCCTCAATTGACTCCGTTTCCTGTGATTTGTCTACATCGTTCCAGGCAAATGTCGATATGGTTCCTTTGAAAAGGCATAGCCGATTTGCTTCCCTGTCCTTGAAACAATCCGAGCTTGTGTTCCATCTCCAAGGACCTCGATGTCAACGGGGATGTCAAACCCAATCTTCTATCCTTCCTCAAATGACTCTGTAATAACAAGTTCAATAGGAAACTGGCCACGGTCTTACCATTCCACGGAAGCGTGCACTTGATAAAGAAAAGTCACAAAGGACGGCTTCACAGAGTTTACAGCCTGATACGAGTGGTGGCTCTACAGGCGACGTTGGACAGAGATCTCAAATGTAAACTGTGGATGCAGAGGGCGCCATCGGAGCACACGCCACCTCCATGATGTAACCGCGAGTTCCACGATAGTCAGACAGCCCTTGACGACGATAATGGAGGCAGCGTTCGAAAGCTTGCGATATTATTCGAATCTGACAAGGCGAATTAACCAAGAACTTTTTATCGTGTAGCAACATGTCGAAACAATGTTTATTCTTCCTTTGAGCTTACAATAGTCTCGCCCTTACAGGCACGGGAATCTGTGTACTCAATGGCGTGCTCTGAATGGAGTCGCTAGTGTGAGAGTGGTGGCTTATACAACACCGCCTTTTTGGATAGCCTCATCGTGGACTCATAACAGTTAATAATTTGGACATTTGTTGACAATATTTTGCAATATTTATTATATCATTTCTTAGGCACTTATGTGTACTAGCCTTCTCGCTATTGTCGCATTCGGGAGGACGACGGTTCAATCCCGCGTCCGGCCATCCTGATTTAGGTTTTCCGTGATTTCCCTAAATCGCTCCAGGCAAATGCCGGGATGGTTCCTTTCAAAGGGCACGGCCGACTTCCTTCCCCGCCCTTCCCTAATCCGATGAGACCGATGACCTCGCTGTCTGGTCTCCTTCCCCAAAACAACCAACCAACCAACCAACCTTCTCGCTATTGTAGCCACATCGGCTACTTTTCACACGCTGGGGAAGGGGTTTTCGTTCAGCCTCAAGTTGATGGGCTGGGCTTTATCTAATCCTCCAAACTTGGTTGGGCTCCGAGCCGGTTAGACTGATTTCAAAGACCAGCATTTCCCCTTGACGACCAGTGCTTGTAACTTCCTTTGCAGACGAAGTTCAGAACGTCCTGTAAGAAGGTACCCGATACAAAAGCACTGTAATTGGAGAGGCAACGGCAAGTGAGAATGTCTTCAATTTCCTCTTGATTATGACTGAGTGAAAGGTATACATGTTAAAAAATATTCACGGAACGGATTGGAGCTCGCGAAATCGAGAGTCAGCCGACAACCGTCTGCGCTCGTGTCAAGTCGTGGGCTTTCTGGACCGGAGTTTGGCTTTAAAGTGGTTATTGTGTTGGAAATCTAGAATTAGTGGTCCTTCATGATCGACGTGGTTACGGTTGTGGTACAGAAAACCTACAAAGAACTCGAAAGTGCGTTTCTGTACGCAGGCTCCAATTCTGCTTAGGCAGTTTCCTATTTTTCTCGACTACAGTTGCGGGTTTAGTTACCTTGGACTCGTTCGGTAAAAAAGAGATCTCATAGTAGACCATGGAGCCATTAGCTAGTTGGAGGTGGTGGTGGCTATACGTGACAGGCATGACTAGGGTTAAATCGTACCAATTAAAACTAAACTCTACCCGAAGAGGACATGAAGGCCTCAACGGTACCGACCAGCTGCCGTGTCATCGTCAGCCCACAGGCGTCACGGGATGCGGATATGGAGGGGCATGTGGTCAGCACACCGCTCTCCCAGCCGACCGAGACCGGAGCCGCTCCTTCTCAGTGTAGTAGTATCCTCAGCTGGCCTCACAAGGGCTGAGTGCACCCCGCTTGCCAACAGCGCTCGGCAGACCGGATGGTCACTCATCCAAGTGCTAGCCCAGCCCGGCAGCGCTTAACTTCGGTGATATGACGGGGACCGGTGTTATCACTGCGGCAAGGCCGTTGGCATAAATGGTACCAATTACATAGTTAGTTTTTGTGCAAATATGACAGTGGTGCTTTACTGTGACTTTTCCTCTGTTGGCCTTGAACTCTACTGCTGATTTGTGGTGTGGAAATTATTGACGGGAGTTGTTAAGAGCCAGTTGGAGGCAGCGTATGGGCTGTTAGCGGTGGAGCCGTTCCAGTCCAATGGTCATATCTCAGAATGCTCCCGGAAAGTAATAAGATAATTGTTGTTTGTTGTTGTGGTCTTCAGTCCGAAGACTGGTTTGATGCAGCTCTCCGCGCCACCCCATCCAGTGCAAACCTCTTAATCTCCTAATGACTACTACAAATTACAACCTTTCCAATCTGCTTACTGTATGCATCTCTTGGTTTCCCTCGACAGTTTTTACCCCTTTCCCGCTTCCTGCCCCCCCCCCCCCCCCCGGTCCCCACCATTCCCTCCTGACTAGACTGGTGATCCCCTGTTGTTTCAGTCAACTTATGCCACAAATTTCTTTTCTTCCAAATCCTATTCGGTACCTTCCCATTAGTTACATGATCCACGGTTCTGGTCTTCAGTATTCTTCTGTGGCATCTCATTTAAATTACTTCTATTCGCTGTATGTCTGAACTGTTAATCTTCCGCTTTTTACTTCCATAAATGGCTACACTCCAAACAAAAATCTTCAGGACGGGCTTTCTAACACTTAAATCTACGTTGCCAGTGTACTTTTTATATTCTCTCTACTTTCGCTGTCATCAGTTGTTTTAAAGCCCAACCTAATTCCTTCTGCTGCTACGGTTACAGGTTCGAATCCTGCCTCGGGCATGGATTTATGTGATGTCCTTAGGTTAGATAGATTTAAGTAGTTCTAAGTCTAGGGGACTGATGACCTCAGATGTTAAGTCCCATAGTGCTTAGAGCCATTTTTCTGTGCTCCAAAAGTACATTCTCAGAAATTTTTCATCAAATTAAGGCCTATATTTGACACTAGTAGACTTCTATTGGCCAGGAATGCCATTTTTGCCAGTGATAATCTGCTTTTTATGTGCTTCTAGCTCCATCCATCATGCCGCTTTTTGCTGTGTGGGTAGCAGAATCCCATAACTTCATCTACTTCATGGTCACCAATTCGAATGTTAATTCTCTCGCTGTTTTCAATTCTGCTACTCCTCTTTACTTTAGTTGGTGTTAGATTTACTCTCAGTCCACATTCTATTCTCATTAGATTGTTCATTCAATTCAACACATCCTGAAATTCTTTTTCACTTTCGCTCAGAACAACAATGTCATCAGTGAATCTTGTCACTGACATCCTTTCACCATGAATTTTAATCTCACTCTTGAACTCTCCTTTTATTTCCCTCATTGTTTCTTCGATATATAGATTGAACGGTAGGCGCGAAAGAATACGTCCCTGTCTTACATCCTTTACAATCCGAGGCCTTCGTCGTTGGCCTTCCAATCTTAATATTCCCTCTTGGTTTCTGTATATATTGTATATTATCCGTCCTTTCCTATAACTTATCCCTATTTTTCTCAGAATTGCAAACGTCTTGCACCATCTCACGTTGTCGAACGCCTTTTCCCGGTCGACAGATCCTATGAACGGGTCTTGATTTTTCTTCAACAGCAATGTCAGAACTGCCTTACTGTTACCTTTTCTAAATCCAAACTGATCATCATCTAACCGATCCTCAGTTTTCCTTTTCATTTGTCTCTATACTATTCTCGTCAGCAATCTGGATGCATGAGCTGTTAAGCTGATCGTGCCATAATTCTCGCACTTGTCGTCTCATGCTGTCTTCGGAATTGTATGGATGATGTTTTTCCAAAAGTCTAGTTGTGTATCTCCAGCATCGTACATGCTACACACTGACATGAACAGCCATTTTGTTGCCACTTCTCCCAATGGTTCTAGAAATCCCGATAGAATGTTATCTATCCCTTCAGCCTTATTAGATCTTAAGTCTTCCAAAGCTCGTTTAAACTCTGATTCTTATACTGGTTCCCCTGTTTCCTTTAAATAGGCTCCTATTTCTTTCTCTGTCACGTTATCAGGTAAGTCCTCCCCCATATAGAGGCCTTCTATGTAGTCTTTCCACCTATCCGCGTTCATCTCTGCCTTTAAAAGTGAAATTCCCATTGTACGCTTGATGTAAAGTCCCTTACTTTTTAATTTCGCCGAAGGCTGTTTTGACTCTTCTATACTCTAAGCCAGCGCTTCTGACAGTTACCTTTTTTCGATTTCTTCAAATTTTTCATGCACCCATTTTACCTTAGCTTACCTGCATATCCTATTTATTTCATTCCTAAATGATTTATATTTCTGTATTCCTGAATTTCCCTGAACTAATTTGTACTTCCTTCTTTCGTCTATGAACTTGAGTGTTTTATCTTATTCCTTCCCTGTATCTACGTTTTTCTTTTCGGCTTCTGTGATTTCCCGTTTTAGAGATGTCTTTCTTATTCAACTAATTGTCTACTGAGCTATTCATTATCGCAGAGTCTGTAACCTTAGGAACTTCAACTGTACCTATGTACGTCTTAGTGCTTTCGTATCTCGCTTCTTTACGCACTGATTCTTCCTCTCTAGCCTATTCAGCCTACACTTCAACACCATTAAATTGTGATCTGAGTCTATATCTGTTCTTGGGTACGGCTTACAGTCTAATATCTGATTTCGGAATATTTGCCTGAAGATGATGTAACATGACTGAAATCTCTCCGCATCTCCAAGCCTTTTCCAAGTATACCTCCTCCTCTTCTGATTACTGAACAGAGTATTTGCCATTACTAACTGATATTATGTGCAAAACTCAGTTAGTCTTTCTCCTCGTTCCTGCTACCAAAAACATATTTTCCCGTAATCCTTCTTCTACTCCTTCTCTAAAGGGCATTCCAGTCTCTCATGATTATTAGATTTTCATCTCCTTTTACGTACTGAAATACCCTTTCAGTATCCTGATATACGTTCTCTGTCTCTTCATCTCGTGGCTACGACGTCGGCATATATACCTGAACTGCTGTTGTCGGTATTGGCTTGCTGTCGATTCTGATGAGAACAACCCTATCACTGAACTGTTCACAGTAACATATTCTCTGCCCCACTTTCCTAATCATAACGAATCCTCTTCCCGTTATACCACACCTGCTGCTGTTGATATTATCCTATTCTCATCCTGCCAGATATCCTTGTTTTCTTTCTGTTTCACTTCACTGACACTCATTCTATCTAGATTGGTTGGCATTTCTCTTTTCGGATTTTGTAGCGTCCTTACACCGCTCAAACTTCTGACATTCCATGCCCCGACTCGTGGAATATTACCTTTTCGTCAGTTATTCAGGCTTTTTCTCATGGTCACCTCCTCCTTGACAGTCCCTTCCGGAGATCCGAATGAAAGACTAGTCCGGAATCTTTTGCCAGTGAAGAGATTATGATAATACTTCTTGAATTACGAGCCACATATCGTGTACATACACATTATGTCTCTTTAATGCAGTGGTTTCGATTGTCCTCTGCATCCTCGTGCCGTTGATCATTGATGATTCTTTTGCCTTTTAGCGGCAGTTCCTTACCGTAAGGGAAAGAGAATGTCCTGAACCTCTGTCTGTTCTTCCGTCCTCTGTACCTAGGGCGCTGGCAGAAAGAGATTGATTTCTGATGCCGGAAGTCTTCAGACGCCATTGCTGATAATTTTTATTGAAAATTTAAATAAGTTTCTGTTCAAGTTGTAAATAGCCTTTGGATCGCTGTCTTTTATCCCTGACACCTTCATAACTAAAAAAAGTGTATTCCAACGAAAAATGCCAGAAGCTTTTGTGTAAGTCAACAAGTGCTATGAACGTAGATTCGTCTTTCCCTAAGAGCTGTTCTAAGATAAGTCGTAAGGTCAGTATGCCTCACGTGTTCCAACATTTATCCCAAACGCAAACTGAATTTCCCGAAGGTCAGTTTCTACCAGTTTTTCCATTTCTCTGTAAATAATTGGTTTCAATATTTTCTAGCCATGAGTTATTAAACTTATACAATGATGCGCCAAAGAAACTGGTATATGCATGCGTATTCAAATACAGAGATAAGTAAACAGGCAGAATACGGCGCTGCGGTCGGCAACACCTATATAAAACAGTAAGTATCTGAGGCAGTTGTTAGATCGGTTATTACCACTTCAATGGCAGGTTATCAAGATTTAAGTGACTTTGACGTGGTGTTATGGTCGGCCCACGAGCGATGGGACACAACGTCTACGAGGTAGCGATGAAGTGGGGATTTTCCCGTACGATCATTTCACGAATGTACCGTGAATATAAGGAATCCGGTAAAACATCAGATCTCCGACATCGCTGCGGTCAGAAAAAGATCCATCTAGAACGGGACCAATAACGACTGAAGAGAATCGTTCAACGTGACAGAAGTGTAACCCTTCCGCAAATTGCTGCAGATTTAGATGCTGGACCATCAACAAGCGTCAGCGTGCGAACCATTCAACGAAACATCATCGCTATGGGCTTTCGGAGCCGAAGGCCCACTCGTGTACTCTTCATGACTGCACGACACAAAGCTTTACGCCTCGCATGAGCCCGTCAAGAACATAATTGGACTGTTGATGACTGGAAACATGTTGCCAGGTTGGACGAGTCTCTTCTCAGATTGTATCGAGCGGATGGACGTGTACGGGTATGGAGACAGTCCATGAATCCATGGAACCGGCTTGTCAGCAGATCACTGTTCAAGCTGGTTGAGGGCCTGTAATGGTTCAAATGGCTCTAAGCACTATGGGACTTAACATCTGAGGTAACCAGTCCCCGAGACTTAGAACTACTTAAACTTAACTAACCCAAGGACATCACACACATCCATGCCCGAGGCAGGATTCGAACCTGCGACCGTAGCAGCAGCACGGTTCCCGACTGAAGCACCTAGCACCGCTCGGTCACAACGGCCGGCGGCTCTGTAATGATGTTGCGAGTGTGCACTTGGAGTGATATGATACCCCTGATACGTCTAGACACTTCTCTGACAGGTGACAAGTACGTAAGCATCCTGCATCCATTCATGTCCATTATGCATTCCATTGGGCAATTCCAGCAGGACAATGCGACATCCCACACGTCCAGAATTGCTACAGAGTGGCTCGAGGAACACTCTTCTGACTTCAAACACTTCCGCTGGCCACCAAACTCCCTAGAGATGAACGTTATTGAGCATTTCTGGGATGCCTTGCGACGTGCTGTTCAGAAGAGATCTCCACCCCTCGTGCTCTTGCGGATTTATGGACGGCCATGCAGGATTCATGGTGTCAGTTCCCTCCAGCACTACTTCAGACAGTAGTCATGCCACGTCGTGTTGCGGCACTTCTGGGTACTCATGGGGGCCCTACACGATTTTAGGCAAATGTACCAGTCTCTTTGGCTCTTCAGTGTAATTTGGTTATATTCACACCTACTAGCGTCTATTTTTTTGAATTGGAATGATTACATTTTTCTTTATGTCTGACGGTAATCCGACTGTCTCATACATTTTGCATACCATGTGGAATAATTACACTGCTTGTAGTTGTTGACTTTGGAGTTGTTAAGTTCAAATGGTTCTGAGCACTATGGGACTTAACTTCTCAGGTCATCAGTCCTCTAGAACTTAGAACTACTTAAACCTAACTAAGCTAAGGACATCACACACATCCATGCCCGAGGAGTTGTTAAGTCTATAGTGGAGCAGAGCACAGAATTTATTGGGGTCCGCCAATAAATGTTACCAATTAATCTGCCGAGCAGTACGTTGATTCCGTTGTGTACCGCGAGTGCGTGTATTCAGGATGCGGCCGCGAGCGTGTATTCGCTCGACGCCCGGAAGCTTCGACACGCGGACGAAAGGAACGTTCCAGCATGCAGTTGTTCTAGCACGGTACACGTGCCGGCTACGTGGACCAAAGTCCAAGGGCAGTACAAAGGCGTTACGAAAACACTGCATTCTTCCAATAGGCACTCACGAGGAGTGAGCAAGACGTCATGTGAGTGGCTCCCGTGCTGTCTGGACTGCGATATTTACCAATGACGCTGTCCTGTAATTGGATTATGTTTCTGCCTCTTTCTTGTATTCTGCTATACACAAAGGAGGAAAAACTGGTCCTCCCAAATGTACTGACGAAAAAAAATCGCGTCACCAAGAAGAAGTTTTGCGACATACACGAAAGATTGGAGGCGTGTTTCTGCACCTGAAAGATGACGTCTATTCTGTTTTCGCGCCAATTACATAAGAATGGTGCTAGTAACGCCATAATGAGAACGAAAATAAGGTTTTCTTTAAATACACTACTGGCCATTAAAATTGCTACACCAAGAAGAAATGCAGATGATAAACGGGTATTCATTGGACAAATATATTATACTAGAACTGACATGTGATTACATTTTCACGCCATTTGGGTGCAGAGATCCTGAGAAATCAGTACCCAGAACAACCACCTCTGGCCGTAATAACGGCCTTGATACACCTTTGCGTTGAGTCAAACAGAGCTTGGATGGCGTGTACAGGTACAGTTGCCCATGCAGCTTCAACATGATACCACAGTTCATCAAGAGTAATGACTGGCGTATTGTGACGAGCCACTTGCTCGGCCACCATTGACCAGATGTTTTCAGCTGGTAAAAGTTCTGGAGAATGTGCTGGCCAGGGCAGCAGTCGAATATTTTGTGTATCGCGAAAGGCCCGTACATGACCTGCAACATGCGGTCGTGCATTATCCTGCTGAAATGTAGGGTTTCGCAGGCATCGAATGAAGGGTACATCAATGGGCCGTAACATATCTGAAATGTACCGTCCACTGTTCAAAGTGCTGTGAATGCGAACACGAGGTGAGCGAGACGTGTAACCAATGGCATCCCATACGATCCGTTACAGCCATGCGGATAAGATGGCTGTCATCTCGACTGCTAGTGATACGAGGCCGTTGGGATCCAGTACGGCGTTCCGCATTACCCTCCTGAACCCACCGATTCCATATTCTGTTAACAGTCATTGGATCTCGTCCAACGCGAGCAGCAGTGTCTCGATACGATAAACCGCAATCGCGATAGGCTACAATCCGACCTTTATCAAAGTCGGAAACGTGATGGTACGCATTTGTCCTCCTTACACGTGGCATCACAACAATGTTTCACGGGGCAACGCCGGTCGACTGCTGTTTGTGTATGAGAAATTGGTTGGAAACTTTCAACATGTCAGCACGTTATAGGTGTCGCCACCGGCGTCAACCTTGTGTGAATGCTCTGAAAAGGTAATCATTTGCATATCACAGCATCTTCTTCCCGTCGGTTAAATTTCGCGTCTGTAGCACGTCATCTTCGTGGTGTAGCAATTTTAATGGCCAGTAGTGTATATCCTTTGACGGTCGTGAGCGTTAGTTAAATGGTTCAAATGGCTGTTAGCACTATGGGACTTTACGTCTGAGGTCATCAGTCCCCTAGACCTTAGAACTACTTCAACCTAACTAACCTGACGACTCACACACATCCATGCTCGAGGCAGGATTCGAACCTGCTACCGTAGCAGTCGCGCGGTTCCAGACTGAAGCGCCTGGAACCGCTCGTCCAGAGCGGCCGGCTGAGCGTTACCTACCTTTGAGAGTAGACGTAGTGAGCTGATGATAGTCAAGAATACCTTAAAGGGGGCAAAGACGTCATTATCAACACCTCACTGAGTTTGAACGAGGTCGTGTAATATGTCTATGAGAAGCTGCATGTTTCTTCTGCGATACTGCAGAAAGACTTGGCAAGAATGTAGACCCTGTACACGATTCCTGGCAGCGGTGGTCTCGAGAATGTACGGTCGCAGAGGAGCAGGCTCCTGACAGCCACGTGGCACTACCGAGAGGAAAGACCAACGTGTTCGGCGTACGACTGTGGCTCGTCGTAATGAATCTGCAGCAGCAATCTGAGCAGCAGTTGGCGCCACAGTGACACAACGTATTGTTACAAATCGGTTTCTTCAACGACAGCTCCGAACCAGACGCCCTGTAGCTTGCATTCCACTGACCCCAAACCACCGACATTTGCGACTGTAGTGGTTTGAAGCGAGAGCTCATTGGAGGGCAGGGTGGATGTCTACCGTTGTTTCTGATGAGCGCTGGATCTGCCTCGGTACCAGTGATGGCCATGAGTTGGTTAGAAGGAGGCCAGGTAACGAGCTGCAACGAACGTGTGCTAGACACACTGGATCCATACCTGGAGTTACGACAGCTGGAGCACTGGAGGCGGTGCGCTCTGGTCAGCTCTAACCATTTTCTACTTCTGCATCTACATTCATATTCCGCAAACCACCTGACGGTGTGTGGCGAAGGGTACTTTGAGTACCTCTATCGGTTCTCCTTTCTATTCCAGTCTCGTATTGTTCGTGGAAAGAAAGATTGTCGGTATGCCTCTGTGTGGGCTCTAATCTCTCTGATTTTATCCTCATGGTCCCTTCGCGAGATATACGTAGGAGGGAGCAATATACTGCTTGAATCCTCGGTGAGGGTATGTTCCGAAACTTCAACAAAAGCCCGTACCGAGTTACTGAGCGTCTCTCCAGCAGAGTCTTCCACTGGAGTTTATCTGTCATCTCCGTAACGCTTTCGCAATTACTAAATGATCCTGTAACGAAGCGCGCTGCTTTCCGTTGGATTTTCTCCATCTCTTCTATCAACCCTATCTGGTACGGATTCCACACCGGTGAGCGGTAATCATGCAGTGGGCGAACAAGTGTACTGTAACCTAGTTCCTTTGTTATCGGACTGCATTTCCTTAGGATTCTTCCAATGAATCTCAGTCTGGCATCTGCTTTACCGACGATCAACTTTATATGAACATTCCTTTTTAAATCACTCCTAATGCGTACTCCCAGATAATTTATGGAATTAACTGCTTCCAGTTACTGACCTGCTATATTGTAGCTAAATGATAAAGGATCTCTCTTTCTATGTATTCGCAGCACATTACACTTGTCTACACTGAGATTCAATTGCCATTCCCTGCACCATGCGTCAATTCGTTGCAGATCCTCCTGCATTTCAGTACAATTTTCCATTGTTACAACCTCTCGATGTACTACAGCATCATCCGCAAATAGCGTCAGTGAACTTCCGATGTCATCCACAAGGTCATTTATGTATATTGTGAATAGCAACGGTCCTACGACACTCCCCTGCGGCACACCTGAAATCACTCTTACTTCGGAAGACTTCTTTCCACTGAGAATGACATGCTGCGTTGTGTTATCGAGGAACTCTTCAATCCAATCACACAATTGCTCTGATAGTCCATATGCCCTTACTTTGTTCATTAAACGACTGTGGGAAACTGTATCGAACGCCTTACGGAAGTCAAGAAACACGGCATCTACCTGTGAACCCGTGTCAAAAAATGGTTCAAATGGCTCTGAGCGCTATGGGACTTAACATCTGTGGTCATCAGTCCCCTAGAACTTAGAACTACTTAAACCTAACTAACCTAAGGACATCACACACATCCATGCCCGAGGCAGGATTCGAACCTGCGACCGTAGTAGTCGCGCGGTTTCGGACTGAGCGCCTAGAACCGGAATCCGTGTCTATGGTCCTCTGAGTCTCGTGGACGAATAGCGCGAGCTGGGTTTCACACGACCGTCTTTTTCGAAACTCATGCTGATTGCTACAGAGTAGATTTCTAGTCTCCAGAAAAGTCATTATACTCGAACATAATACGTGTTCCAAAATTCTACAACTGATAGACGTTAGAGATATAGGTTTATAGGTTTATAGTTCTGCACATCTGTTCGACGTCCCTTCTTGAAAACGGGGATGACCTGTGCCCTTTTCCAATCTTTTGGAACGATGCGCTCTTTTAGAGACATACGGTACACCGCTGCAAGAAGGGGGGCAAGTTCCTTCGCGTACTCTGTGTAAAATGGAACTGGTATCCCATCAGGTCCAACGGCATTTCCTCTTTTGAGCGATTTTAATTGTTTTTCTATCCCTCTGTCACCTCTTTCGATATCTACCATTTTGTCATCTGTGCGACAATCTAGAGAAGGAACTAGAGTGCAGTCTTCCTCTGTGAAACATCTTTGGAAAAAGACATTTAGTATTTCGGCCTTCAGTCAGTCATCCTCTGTTGCAGCACCATTTTGGTCACAGAGTGTCTGGACGTTTTGTTTTGATCCAAGCACCGCTTTGATATAAGACCAAAATTTCTTAGGATTTTCTGCCAAGTCAGTACATAGAACTTTACTTTCGAGTTCATTGAACGCCTCTCGCATAGCCCTCCTCACACTACATTTCGCTTCGCGTAATTTTTGTTGGTATGCAAGGCTTTGTCTATGTTCTGCTTAGTTGCTCGCAGTCTCTCCTCGGAGTGTCGACTTGGCTGTCTTCCTGTCCCCTTAACGGTCTTGAAATGTTTACGCTTTCCGGCTGACGGCTGGCGAAACTTCCGCACGTTTAAGAAACGCTGGCTGTTCAAGCTTCGAAAAAATTTTACTCTCTCGTTTCCTTTATAATTTTGTCACGTAACGTTATACTTAAAATGTTTTTAATGACATGTTTCCCAACATCACCTTGTTTACTGAGGCTTTGAAATTGTTGTGGGTAGGAGCAAGATGAAGACAGACTTGGTTGGTACGAGGTGCATTCAAGTTCTAAGGCCTCCGATTTTTTTTCTTCGGACTGGAAAGAGATAGAAACATGCGCATTGTTTTATAATGAGGCCACGTTCATTGTCAATCGTCCCAGAGATGGCAGCACCGTACGGCAGATGGAATTTTACCGCCAGCGGTGAGAATGAGAACTGCTTTAAATACTTAAAATGGCGACGTTTTCCTTACTTGAACAGCGTGCAATCATTCGTTTTCTGAATTTGCGTGGTGTGAAACCAATTGAAATTCGTCGACAGTTGAAGGAGACATGTGGTGATGGAGTTATGGATGTGTCGAAAGTGCGTTCGTGGGTGCGACAGTTTAATGAAGGCAGAACATCGTGTGACAACAAACCGAAACAACCTCGGGCTCGCACAAGCCGGTCTGACGACATGATCGAGAAAGTGGAGAGAATTGTTTTGGGGGATCGCCGAATGACTGTTGAACAGATCGCCTCCAGAGTTGGCATTTCTGTGGGTTCTGTGCACACAATCCTTCATGACGACCTGAAAATGGGAAAAGTGTCATCCAGGTGCGTGCCACGAATGCTGACGGACGACCACATGGCTGCCCGTGTGGCATGTTGCCAAGCAATGTTGACGAGCAACGACAGCATGAATGGGACTTTCTTTTCGTCGGTTGTGACAATGGATGAGACGTGGATGCCATTTTTCAATCCAAAAACAAAGCGCCAGTCACCTCAATGGAAAAACACAGATTCACCGCCACCAAAAAAATATCGGGTAACCGCCAGTGCTGAAAAAATGATGGTTTCATGTTCTGGGACAGCGAGGGTGTAATCCTTACCCATTGCGTTCCAAAGGGCACTACGGTAACAAGTGCATCCTACGAAAATGTTTTGAAGAACAAATTCCTTCCTGTACTGCAACAAAAACGCCCGGGAAGGGCTGCGCGTGTGCTGTTTCACCAAGACAACGCACCCGCACATCGAGCTAACGTTATGCAAGAGTTTCTTCGTGATAACAACTTTGAAGTGATTCCTCATGCTCCCTACTCACCTGACCTGGCTCCTAGTGACTTTTGGCTTTTTCCTGCACTGCAACAAAAACGCCCGGGAAGGGCTGCGCGTGTGCTGTTTCACCAAGACAACGCACCCGCACATCGAGCTAACGTTACGCAACAGTTTCTTCGTGATAACAACTTTTAAGTGATTCCTCATGCTCACTACTCACCTGACCTGACTCCTAGTGACTTTTGGCTTTTTCCGACAATGAAAGACACTCTCCGTGGCCGCACATTCACCAGCCGTGCTGCTATTGCCTCAGCGATTTTCCAGTGGTCAAAACAGACTCCTAAAGAAGCCTTCGCCGCTGCCATGGAATCATGGCGTCAGCGTTGTGAAAAATGTGTATGTCTGCAGGGCGATTACGTCGAGAAGTAACGCCAGTTTTATCGATTTCGGGTGAGTAGTTAATTAGAAAAAAAATCGGAGGCCTTAGAACTTGAATGCACCTCGTACAATCGGTCTTGCGGGTTCGCGCTGTGGCGGTGTCCTCTCAGCTGTATAAAATTTACGCGTTGCTAGTGATGTTGTTGGGCTTGCTCTGTTGGAGCAGGGACCGGTGGTATTGGCGATAAATCCGTGAGAGTCACTGTTCATGATATCTGCGGCACTGTCGACGTGGCATTGGTTCATTGCTGTAGATCATAGGTGTTGGTGTTGGTGTTTGCTTCGAGCCGCTGTGGAGTAGAAAAAGGAGGGAATTCTCTACCCTGTATGAAAATGTTTGGGGCAGAAATAACTGCATTCACATAAGACCTTTTTTCAGACTCATTGGCTCCTTCTGGAAAGGAAATATTATTGGGAGACATAATTTTGTTAATTTCTTTGTGTTTGAGACACAATGGGTTCGTTCGAGATAGGGCACTGTCACCACAGGTACAATGAATACAGATTAGTTGATTGGTCCTGGCGCAGGCATCATACCTGTGTGTCCTGCGTGGTACGCAAATCTTCTGCACTGTTTGCTGCTACGTCCAAACTGCAAACTGTTACAGCATTGTAACATGGAGGGTAGATACACAGCCCATGGACTGTGCACCCCTTGAATACAAATAAACCGTGGGAGCCGCTGTGATCTACATGTTACAACACGAACGGGAGACGGATTTGTTACCTTTTGCCCATTCGGAAGTATAAATGGTTCAAATGGCTCTGAGCACTATGGGACTTAACATCTGAGGTCATCAGTCCCCTAGAACTTAGAACTACTTAAACCTAACTAACCTAAGGACATCACACACAGCCATGCCCGAGGCAAGATTCGAACCTGCGACCGAAGCGGTCGCGTGGTTCCAGACTGAAGCGCCTAGAACCGCTCGGCCGCCATCCGGCTCGGAAGTATAATCTTATTACATCTTCTGATGGCGATTCATCATTTCTGTTAGCAATTTGTCCTACGTAAGGGAGTATAAAGTCTCCAACTTTGAGCATTAAAGACTGTGTGATTTTTGTAACTTATTACTAAAATGACAGAAGTGCATAGCAGCCACAAAGCAGTCTAAGGCATGTCATTTGATAATAGCTTGCATAGCAAGGAGTTTATTTTATTACAGTGTCAATATTTACAATATGTTGGATCCAAGTTAGATAAAGTAGCTTTGGCCTTGACTACGAACGAAAGAATCTTCAAATATATAAATTGTTAATGGCCTCATATAATGAAAGTGAACCCACTGTAAGTAGGCTGTTTAGGTTTTCTTATTGGTAACGCCACGTAGCGCTCTGTGTGAGAATCACTGGCTGTGCTGTGTGCAGTCTGTGTCTAGTTTGCATTGTTGTCTGCCATTGTAGTGTTGGGCAGCGGCAGTTGGCTGTTAACAGCGCGTAGCGTTGCGCTGCGCAGTTGGAGGTGAGCCGCCAGCAGTGGTGGATGTGGGGAGAGAGATGGCGGAGTTTTGTAATTTGTCATGAACTGCTATATATATTATGACTATTATGGTAAATACATTGTTTGTTCTCTATCAAAATCTTTCATTTGCTAACTATGCATATCAGTAGTTAGTGCCTTCAGTAGTTTGAATCTTTTATTTAGCTGGCAGTAGTGGCGCTCGCTGTATTGCAGTAGTTCGAGTAACCAAGATTTTTGTGAGGTAAGCGATTTGTGAAATGCATAGGTTAATGTTAGTCAGGGCCATTCTTTTGTAGGGATTTCTGAAAGTCAGATTGCGTTGCGCTAAAAAAATATTGTGTGTCAGTTTAAGCACAGTCATGTATAATTTTTCTAAGGGGACGTTTCATATGTCGACCCTTAACCGAGGATACTTCACTGGAATCTTCTGATTTTTTCTTGTAGTTTGTGCAATTAGTGCAGCCTTAGTTTATTGCTAGCGTGTAATTGTAGAGAGAATTTCCTTTGTAGTTGTAGTTTTTCATTCTTGTACAGTAAAACAGTTGTGGCATGCATGTAGATTTGCACCAAGTATTTCGCAGCTGCGCTTCAATTAACGAGATATTATTTTCAATGCTATGTTAATGTGTTTTCTTATTTTGCTCTTCAAATTGTGCTTTTCTGTCTTGTCGTGTGAAATACTGTGACAATAATGGCGTGTGAAGAAGGTAGCACTAGGCTCCAAAGTAAACTGAGAAATAATAGTGACGACGAGCGTAGCTTATCAACGCCGCCGAGTAATGAATTAACTAATGTTCAAAGTAGTAATTTGGTAATTGTGCATAGGGAAATGGAGCGGCCTGCAAATAATGGTGTAGGCAGTGAAACAATTAGTGAACAGGGAAGCATTATCGATCGATCGGTTGGCAACAGCTCGCCTCAGGAATCTTAAATGACAGGACACAATCTTGCAAATACTGTAGATTCAGGTTTTGCGTCCTCACAGTTTTCTCATATAAGTCAAGACACATTTTCCGCTTCTCAAAATGTGAATGTTGTCGGTGCAAATGCACTGCCGAAAAGCGTAGAGGAACAGATTCCAGACACCAATACATTATTATTGCAATTAATGCAACAAATGGAACAAAATCAGAGACAAACACAGCAAAAGCTTCAAAAGTTAGACACAATGGAACAAAAGCTTCAAAAGTTAGACTCAGTGGAACATACGCTTGAACAAACACGTGAAGATTTAACTACTGAGTTACATAAAATCGAATCGAAATGTCAAAAAGTCTGTAATGAGGTAAAAAAAAATTTGTGAGCATTTTCAACCTATTTTTTCGCAGCATGAAAATACATTACAGAATCACGAATTAGCCATAAAAGAACTGCAAACTATTGTTCATGAAAATCATGAGACCTTGCAAGCTAAAATTGACTCAGTTGCATCTACCGATTCGATTACGCAACTTGCAAAAACTCAGGAAAACTTAAAGGACACAGTAGAAAGACACATGGAGGAAATTAGTACATAATCAGAGAAAGTAGTTGAACTTTCGGATCAGGTCACTAACTTATCTACAAAGGTAGATGATGATCTGAATGACACAAGACCTGTAGCCTTCACCGACACAGAAGAGTATGAACAAATTAGAAAATTCAAACAAAATCAAAATCAAATCAATACACAGTACAAAAGAGAAATCCGGGAAGTACAAGATCAGCTGACACAGGTAATACAAGAATTACGTATTTCAGTGGACACTCGCGCCCCAATATGGGAAGAGGGACATAGAAATACGGAACAGCCACAAAATAATAACACAGCGCATTTCGGAAATTATGAAAGAAATTGTCAATGTGCACCGAATTTTGAGATTGAACCGCCGACACGACGTAACAATGACCGACATGCGACTCGCCGACATGATGATTTTGACTATAAGCGGTTCATTACTACACGTAAATTCAAAACTTTTAAGAATTCTGGCAACGACATTCATCCACAAGTGTGGCTCCATCAATTCTCTCATTGTTTTCCTCCAACTGGTCATTAGAGCACAGATTAGAATTTATGTGTGGCTACTTAGAGAATGAACCAGCTGTAAGAATGCGATCGGTCATTCACGATTGCCACAGTGAAGGAGAGTTTTACCATGCCTTCCTCTCAGCATATTGGTCTCAAGCCACACAAGACCGAGTAAAACATGGCATCATAACGATGAAACATTTCGAACAATCTGAATTTTCCAGTCTTGTGAAATATTTTGAAGACATGTTGCACAAGAATCAGTACCTGTCAAACCCATACAGCCCCTCAGAACTCATCCACATTTGCTTAATCAAATTGCCTGAACATTTACGACATATTATTTTGGCAGGACGTTGAAAAGACGACATTGAAGCTTTTCAGGGACTCTTACAAGAATTAGAAATTGACACAGACAGTCGCGGGATGCGATAACAGGAAAACAATCACTACAGGTCACATCCGACACAATTCCGTGACGACAGAAACGATAAATGGACGCGACAAGGCTATTCTCACCACACAAATCGTGACCAAAACAGACACCACCCGTATGACAATCGTTGGCAGAGTAATAATAATTACAGGGAAAGATCACCTCTCCGCGGTAATGACTATCACAGAGACAATCAGAGAAACAGACAATATGGGAACCAAAACAATTATTATTACGGGAGACAGAATAACTTTAGACGCAACGGTCCATCGTGCACTGATAATTCAGGGAGAAATTCTCCACCACATGACCGACAAACAAGAAACTATGTAAACTACCGACAAAGCGACAGACCTGAATTCCATCAGAACTGGCGAGCTTCAAACAGGGCAGGGCCTTCTCGTCAAGGTGAATTTGTAGAAGTTAGGTCTCCTAATCCCAATAACGACGCGCGCCAACAAAGAGACAGACAATGACTCGCACCGCAGGCAGCCATGTGCGCCGGCTGGCTCAGCGAAAAATAACATAGACGCTAACCTTGAGAAAAATTTTAGCATTCCTTACCGACGTATACAACATGATAATTGCTTTGAAGTTTAAACTCTGTCCACTAGGAAGAGTAAAGGTTTACACCACATTTCACATGTAAAACCGTTTATCGAAAGATAATCTGTTTTTTAACTTAGTCTTTGCCATAAAACTTTTCACTTCACGCTACTGGTACAATATGTCACACGGAGAAACTGTTAACATGCAACAATGTTTTGAAGTTAACAATCCAGCCTAGAACCTAGGGAACATTTTTAAACAGAAATTACGAATGCATTGTTATAGTGAACAGACAACACAGTGTTGTTATTTGTACATTCTTGCTTGTTAGTTGCACGATTACGTAACGACTATCAGGCTTACATACTTAGAACATATACTGGCACTGCTAATGAGATTTTAATGCAACATTTTGGTTTACTTGAAAATACATTCTGGATTTAAAGTACTTTCTGTGAGATACCAGATGACACAGTGGTTAGTTTATGTGACAGCTACACGATTTTATCACGACGCTACTAATGAGTGACCATTTACAATGTTGCTTTTGCGGTGTTTCCGTTTTATATCTGCACAGTTTTTCTGAATTCTTCTGGAAAGTAAAACATGTTTTATTAGTAACTTTTGTGGTATAGCTACAATGAGACAGCCTTTTTCGTAGCACAACAATACGTTACATTATAGTACTTTCTTGATCACGGTAAGGTACGTAATAACTACGATATCTATACGCAAAGCATTTCACTTTCGTTTATGATGAGGTAAGTACGTTGATTTCAGCAGAACTTTGCTTACAGAGGACGATAACTACGACACTGCCACAGAGATTATCTTACAACAAGACGCACAGTTTAGCGCTACAGTACACTTATTTGAGTGATTAATTTTGTACTTAAAACATTTATTTTTTAAAGATTTTTGATTTACAAAGAAAGTTTTCCGTGATACATTTCATTCCATTGCTGTAATTTGTAACACCTGAGGGTATGATTACATTAATCCTCAGGGCGGTACACGCTTACTTTGTGTACCATGTGTTTGGCAAGCACAAGGAGCCCTAGCTAATACGGTATTTGCTTATACAACTTTACAGATCAGTACCATATTTATTTTTCTCTAACACATAAATTACACAGCTATTAAAAAAAAAAAAAAAAAAAAAAAACACTTTGTAAAATTTTTTGTGGGGAGCATGGGGGCTATGTAAGTAGGCTGTTTAGGTTTTCTTATTGGTAACGCCACGTAGCGCTCTGTGTGAGAATCACTGGCTGTGCTGTGTGCAGTCTGTGTCTAGTTTGCATTGTTGTCTGCCATTGTAGTGTTTGGCAGCGGCAGTTGGCTGTTAACAGCGCGTAGCGTTGCGCTGCGCAGTTGGAGGTGAGCCGCCAGCAGTGGTGGATGTGGGGAGAGAGATGGCGGAGTTTTGTAATTTGTCATGAACTGCTATATATATTATGACTATTATGGTAAATACATTGTTTGTTCTCTATCAAAATCTTTCATTTGCTAACTATGCATATCAGAGTAGTTAGTGCCTTCGGTAGTTTGAATCTTTTATTTAGCTGGCAGTAGTGGCGCTCGCTGTATTGCAGTAGTTCAAGTAACCAAGGTTTTTGTGAGGTAAGCGATTTGTGAAATGCATAGGTTAATGTTAGTCAGGGCCATTCTTTTGTAGGGATTTCTGAAAGTCATATTGCGTTGCGCTAAAAAAAATATTGTGTGTCAGTTTAAACACAGTCATGTATAATTAGTCAAAAGGGGACGTTTCATAGAAAGTGAACCCACCAACAAAAAGTAAAACGCAAAACCAGAATTTTATTGTCTTTACATATTCTTATTTCATAGGCTTTCCTACGGAAGTCTGACCTCTATCATATGCAAGTTTACGTAATTTATAGGCAGGCTTGGGGTCGGAATGTAAATTAATGAACTGGTAAGCAAGAATAAAATGAAATAAGAGGTTTCAACATTATTGTTGATGCCTTGTTTAGTAGTGAAGAACTTCGAAGTGCAGGCCTCCAAACTTGCATGAGAAAGAGTACTGAGATAATACATTGGCATTTAATCCTGACACAGTCTCAGTTTTGACGCGGTTGTTTCCTATTGCCTTAATATTGATTAGTTGCTTGAATAATGAGTCACATTCCCATCTGGTAAGCTTGCTAAGCGCCAGGGTGGAGCATTCCTATCTTTCTGTCTCTGCTTTCAACAAATAAGGTGAAAGGTCCGTTGTCGGCAGCTGCGTATAAAATAGTAGTGCAACTTATATGATGGTGGGTGATGGTTCCTTCTCGGATGGCGCCGAACATAACACTTTCTGCATTTTGTCTCGTTGGTTGTGGTGTCCTCCCTCCTCTGTACAGCCCTACTGACGTTTCTGCTTGGACTTCAGGTTGCTGTTGAAGGTTCATCGACAGGTGGAAAAGGTTGGTGTTTGTCTTCGTGTCGAACGCAATGACTGCGTCGCTAATCACTTCACTGATGATTGCATGACGTGCATCAGTATCCATTACGACACTGTGCTGGTTTGGCGAACATTGTGGAGCAGGGGGGCTACAATCATCACCGTTTATGTTGGTGCTCGCAGCATAACGCACGTTTTAACGACGAGAGAGAGTCTATGGAAATATAGCAACTATCGGTATGAACAATCACTGTGCTTGAACAGTAGCCAAGTAGGAAGTGTTTACACCGTGTTAGCGCAGCGATGTCATCCCTTCCGGCGTCGCGGAGTGAACTGGTTTCAGTGTTGTTTGTGAGTAGACTGTGATATGCCTCTTCTTCGAAGGAAAAGAGTCTGCCAGCGGGTGTCGAAATTCAACAGTGGCTGGATCATGGCCTGTTGAGACTCCGATTTATTGTCACGCTGTACTGTCACTCGCGTTGGTGAGGAACCCACAATTGTAATATCGATACGTGCAAGAGGGCCATACTCAACGCCGTGCAGCCGTGTGAGATCGTACAGCTACGATACTTACCTCGAGTCAAGATTCAACACGCTACGTACTGTCAGCACGGCTACCATTGTTGTGGCTTCCCTTGGCGAGGCAACAGAGGGACAGGGTATGCCCAACGGCATTTCTGAATACGGCAGAGGCACTACGTCGTCTCTTCAGCCTCTACCATCTCCTCGATAGCCTTCTAACAACCGTAGTAAAATATCACGATAATCACAAGGGAACTGTGTCAATAACCAATAAAACTATGAGTCTTTATGTATGTAAATGTGCTCTCACTGACGAAATATTATTTTTGAAAGAGAAAAACTCTCCACTTTTACGTGTTTTGAACATAAAAATATTAATAATAAATATATTTCTGTGTAACAAATACTAAGAATAACAAAGACTATATTACGTCGTGGAATTTCTATATAATTGTGTGATAAAGGCTTGGATGAATAAATTAATCGGTCTGGTGTCAGCTCTCAAACCTACCAGACGCTTTCGAACGAGGCTGCTTCTGAACGCACGATTTTGTTAATTGTATGTAGTTTTTTTACATTGTATATATAAAATAATTCCATTTCATGCCTCTCCCTGCATGTGAATATAATTAAGTGTATTTAATTATCACTAGAGTTCAAGTTTTATCACTGACCGTCTGCCAGTCTTTTGTCGTATGGCACATGGGCAGCCATTATGTGAAATATAATTAATCACACTGTTTTCAGGCTTCACCACAAGATACCAACAAAAAACAATATAAATATTTTGATATCAGGAAAAGAAAATATTTTTTTCAGATAAGTTTTCATTAAATATGCTCGACAAACCCAAAGATAATAAATAATAATACAAGGCTCAGGCTTGCTTGCGAGTAAATCGCTGACTGGTAAAAATCTTGTTTTCATTGCAGTAAATATTATTGAAATTATAATAAACAATATAAAAGGTCACTGTTTAACAAGGAATTTCCATAACATTGAGAATAACAGTACACTCACGTAGGTGGTTATATCGCGTGTCTCTCGGCAACAATATTTATTTACCGGCCATTAAGTACAACAGTTTTACATGTACATATACGTGATTACTACGCTACTCACAATAAAGTGCCTGGCAGAGGGTTCAAGGAACCATCTTCAAGCTGTCTCTCTATCATTCCACTCTTGAACGGCACGCGGGAAATACGAGCACTTAAACTTTTCTGTGCGAGCCCTGATTTCTCTTATTTTATCGTGATGATCATTTCTCCCTATGTAGGTGAGTGCCAACAGAATGTTTTCGCAATCGGAGGAGAAAACTGATGACTGAAATTTCATGAGAAGATCCCGTCGCAACGAAAAACGCCTTTGTTTTAATGATTGCCACTCCAATTCACGTATCATGTCTGTGACACTATCTCCCCTATTTCGCGATAATACAATACGAACTGACCTTCTTTGTACTTTTTCGATGTCATCCGTCAGTCCCACCTGATGCGGGTCCCACACCGTACAGCAATACTCCAGAATAGGGCGGACAAGGGCGGTGTAAGCAGTCTCTTTAGTAGACCTGTTGCACCTTCTAAGTGTTCTGCCAATGAATCGCAGTCTTTGGTTTGCTCTGTCCACAATATTATCTATGTGATCGTTCCAATTTAGGTTATTTGTAATTGTAATCCCAAAGTATTTAGTTGAATTTACAGCCTTCAGATTTGTGTGACTTATCACGTAATCGAAATTTAGCTGGTTTCTTTTAATACTCATGTGAATAACCTCGCACTTTTCTTTATTCAGGGTCAATTGCCACTTTTCGCACCATACAGATATCTTATCTTAATCATTTAGCAAGTCGTTTTGGTCATCTGATGACTTTACAAGATGGTAAATGAGAGCATCATCTGCAAACAACCTAAGACAGCTACTCAGATTGTCCTATATCGTTAATGTAGAGCAGGAACAGTAGAGGGCCTATAACACATCCTTGGGGAACGCCGGATATTACTTCTGTTTTACTCGATGACTTTCCCTCTATTACTTCGACCTGTGATCTTTCTGACAGGAAATCACGAATCCAGTCGCACAACTGAGCCGACACTCCGTAGGCACGCAGTTTGGTTAGAAGACGCTTGTGAGGCACTGTGTCGAAAGCCATCTGGAAATCTAAAAATATGGAATCAATCTGACATGCCCTGTCGATAGCACTTATTATTTCATGAGTATAAAGAGCTCGTTGTGTTTCACGAGAACGATATTTTCTGAAACCGTGCTGACTATGTGTCAGTAAATCGTTTTCTTCGAGGTATTTCATAATGTTCGAATACGGTATATGTTCCAAAACCCTATTGCAAATCGACGTTAGTGATATAGGCCTGTAATTCAGCGGATTACTCCTACTTCCTTTTATGGGTATTGATGTGACTTGAGCAATTTTCCAGTCTTTAGGTACGGGTCTTTCTGTGAGAGAGTGGTTATTTATAATTGCTAAATATGAAGTTATTTTATCAGCATACTCTGATAGGTACCTGACTGGTATACAATCTGGACCGGACGCCTTGCCTTTATTAAGTGATTTAAGCTGCTTCGTTACTCCGAGGATATCTACTTCTATGTTTCTCATCTTGGCAGTTGTTCTAGATTGAAATTCAGGAATATTTACTTCGTCTTCTTTGGTAAAGGAATTTCAGAAAACCGTGTTTAATAACTCTGTTTTACTGGCACTGTCATCAGTGACTTCACTGCTGTTATCGCGCAGTGAAGGTATTGATTGCGTCTTGTCACCGCGTATTTTTGAGCTATCCGTCTGTATTGACAACATAAGAATATTGTTACAACCCAACCTACTACCTTTACTCAGAATTATTTGATTATGTATCAACGTTGATGATTGTTAGGGTATATTTTAGACGCTACTATGAGTGTACGAAAAATCTCCTACGTCATAATTTATAAATATTTTCATCCACGATTCGAAACGTAACAAGCTGATACCTTTTATAAGAAAGGAGACAGAGAGAAAGAGAGACGGAGAGAGAGAGAGAGAGAGAGAGAGAGAGACAATATAAGCCGAGTACCGCTTCCGTGTACAGGATCGCGATGGGCGTGTGTGTAGTATCTGATAATAACATTCGTCACCGTCTTGTGGATACAGAACATGGCTTGATGATGTGTTGTGCAATTTGGCTGCGACATAACAAGTGAGTGGAAGGTCTAGGTCGCCGGCCGCGGTGGCCGTGCGGTTGTGGCGCTGCGGTCCGGAACCGCGGGACTGCTACGGTCGCAGGTTCCAATCCTGCCTCGGGCGTGGGTGTGTGTGATGTCCTTAGGTTAGTTAGGTTTAAGTAGTTCTAAGTTCTAGGGGACTTATGACCTAAGATGTTGAGTCAAATAGTGCTCAGAGCCATTTGAACCATTTTTGAAGGTCTAGGTCGAGTTGGGTGTGAAACATTTCTTTCAAATTGCATTTCAACTTTATTACAAGGACTCCCATTAAAAACTCAACAATATTCGAAACAGAAATCTCATACAATCAGATGATGATGAAGTCCCATACTCCTTGACAGAGCGGGAGACCCGCACCGCCGTACTAGGCAAGGTCCTAGCGGAGGTGCTTTGCCATTGCCTTCCTCCGACCGTAATGGGAATGAGTGATGATGATGAAGACGACACAACAACACCCAGTCATCTCGAGGCAGGTGAAAATCCCTGTCCCACCGGGAATGGAACCCGGGACCCCGTCCTCAGGAAGCGGGAACGCTACCGCAAGACCACAAGCTGCGGACCATACAATCACAAGGAGTGATTGACCAATTCAAGACCAAATATATGAGGGTGTACTGAAAAATAATGCCTCCAAATTTTTTATGTGAAAACGCTAGAAGTTTTTTTAAAATAAGGTAAACAATATTAATATTCTGCATCTTTGTTCATCATCTCTACATATCTGCAGCCCTCTGCCGCTGGAGGGTTCCGAATTTTAGCGTGTAACATTGTGATGTGTAAGGTAACTACGTCGGTGTCTGAGAAACAGCGTGCTGTAATCGAATTTCGAATTCGAATAGCCCGTCTGCACGCTGAACACCCTCTCCTTCAGCGTGACAATCTCAGAGAACACTCACCACTTCAGTCTATCTGCATAAAATCAATTCTTTTCAGTTTTCCCACACTTCATGTTTCACTTCAAAACGATGCTGCTCTGCGCTCCAAACTAAATTCTCAGAAATTTCTTCCTCGAATTTATGCCAACGTTTCATTTAATTAAACAGGTCATACAGTTCAGATCCGTATGAAACGTGCCGTGTACTGCTGCACATTTAAATCCTTCCCGCGGCTGTTCGTGTTATTTGCTGTGGTGGTCACTACGATGTAGCATAAAGCAGAGTTTTACCTCCGTCATCCAGAATGTATGGCAGGTGCAAGCCAGGAAGGAATCTCAGAAGAGAGTTTCCATTATGGCGATCGGCAACACGGGCATAAGAGTGATCTGTACTTACACCTGGTGGAGTAAAAAAATAAGCTTCTGCGTCAATGTAATCAAAAGATATTGTTATTTATGTCACATTCTGATGCTCGAAAAGTTACTCATCAAATATAATAGATGAACAATGTATATACATGTCGGGCTTAGGAGTCTAGCCGTAAACGACGAGCGTGGAAATAGAGAGTTCGCCGGATCGAATTTCAGTTTGACCACAGATTTTTGAGACTTCGTTTCAACACAGCCTTCTCCTCTCAATGCTGTGAAGAGTCACCAGTAAGGATACATGGTTGGATTCCACGTTAAACTGCAGCTCCCCTTTCTCTGGTTGGATAATAGCGGAAGGTCAGGGACATAAAAATCGCCAAAATGACGACCAATTGGATAACGTGCAGTTTCCCACTGAGCCACACGAAATTATTATCTACATATGTAATTAAGTTTGTACAGAACTCTCAGACCGCGAGTACTACTCGTACATGTTCGTTTTCTTGTTATAAACAGTAATCAGATAAAATTGGAAACATACTACAAAACAACGTAATCATACGTACGCCTATTGAGTTCGCTCGGTAAATCCATCAGTCATTTTCGTTGGTTAACATAACATACTACATAATTTTCTAATTTACGTACAATGATTATTAGCATAACAGTGCTTATAATTAAACTTACGCTACTTGTGAGTGTTCCCATGAAAAACGAATGATCGTAGAACAATTAAAGTTTGTGGAAATATTTATGTAGGAAATAACGAATAAACCATTGAAAGAAACACACTTTAATTTGGACATGAGAGAGGAAAATTTGTTAATTGCGCACCATGTTTACGTTCCAGGTCACAAACGTTGCTTAATATGACGACCATCTGCATCCATGAGTGCCTGTAACGGCAGAAGCGATTCCTCTACTGCTGCCAGAAACATCTCTGGTTGGATGTTGGCTACCTCCCTCGCTATGCTCATCTTCAGCCTCCAACGTGTGTTAGTGTCCCGTTGATAAACCCCTTCTTTACGTAACACCACAACCAGAAATCACACGGGTTCAAATCTGAAGATCTTGGTGGCCACGCAGCTTGGAACGCTCGGCCAATGATTGGCTTGTCTCCAAATGTGTACCTCGCGATTAATGTGAGGTGGAGCTCCATCGCGCATGAAAACAATTGAGTCCAAAGCACCTCTCTCCTGTAGAGCAGAGATCACGTGTTAGCGAAGCAGATCACAGTACCGTGTACCGTTCACGCTGCATGTTCTTAGTCCCCGGGATCCGAGTTGCTCCGTGCGTCAACGTACAACTACCGCCTCCTAACGACAACTGATGACACTAACTTTACTAACAACTCAAATCCCGCAGCGCACAGTTAGTACACCATTCCTACTGGGTGAGATTTATTAAACTATATGAATTAAATCGTCATAACGTCTGAACGGTTTGCGTTAGGACGTTCAAACTGCACGGTTGGCCGCGGGGCATTATGGGAATTTTGATGTGAATATGGTTTGCTTTAGCGACGAAACCCACTTTCATTTGGATGGGTTTGTCAATAAGCAAAACTGGCGCATTTTGGAGACTGAGAACCCGTATTTCGCGGTCGAGAAGTCTTCTCACCCACTACGGGTGACTCTGTGGTGTGCAATGTCCAGTCACGGCATAATCTGTGCGATATTCCTTGATGGCACGGTGACTACCTGAAGGTACGTGAAGGTTTTGGAAGGTGATTTCATCCCCATTATCCAAAGTGACCCTCATTTCGACAAGATGTGGTCCATGCAAGACGGAGCTCGACCTTATCGGGGCAGGAGACTGTTTGATGTCCTGAAGGAGCACTTTGAGGACTGCATTCTGACTCTGGGGTAGCCAGAGGCCACTGGCATAGGTCCCGTTTGGCCGCCATATTCTCCGGATCTGAACACATGGGACTTCTTTTTGTGGGGCTATATTAAAGACAAGGTGTATAATAATAGCCCCAAACCATTGCTGAACTGAAAATAGCCATCCCAGAGAGCATTGGCAGCATCGATGTTCCGACACTTCACCGGGTCACGCAGAATTTCGCTATTCGACCTTCGTCTGCGATACATCATCATCAATAGTGGCGGGCATATCGAACATGTCGTGACCTACATCTGAATATCTGAAGTGACGTTTACATGTTGAATAAAATGTACGCTGTAGTTTGTAAATAATTTACGTTTATTTTTTATTATACACCCATCAAAAAAGTTTTGAATCACCCCAGTTACCAGAACTCCTGAAGATAGACATTGACTGTGGATGTTTTATCACAGACACAGTCTCTTTGACTGTTCAGAGATGTCACTAAACCCAAAGATGTAAAGTACCATGCATGAGCAGCGCCTATTAGACGGAGGGGGTCCGACAGCCGATTAGCTCCAGTCATTCCACCTGGGAGGAGGTACCTGGCTCGTGTTGTCTGTTGTTCAATCATGTCTAGATGGTTAATACCGCGGTTCGATCGCGTCCGCGTTGTTACTTTGTGTCAGGAAGGGCTCTCAACAAGGGAAGTGTCCAGGCGTCTCGGAGTGAACCAAAGCGATGTTGTTCGGACATGGAGGAGATACAGAGAGACAGAAACCGTCGGTGGAATGCCTCGCTCAGGCCGCCCAAGGGCTACTACTGTAGTGGATGACCGCTCCCTACGGATTATGGCTCGGAGGAATCCTGACAGCAACGCCACCATGTTGAATAATGCTTTTCGTGCAGCCACAGGATGTCGTGTTACGACTCAAACTGTGCGCAGTAGGCCACATTAAGAGCAACTTCACTCCCGACGTTCATGAAGAGGTTCATCTTTGCAACCACGACACCATGCGGCGCGGTACAAATGGGCCCAACAACATGCCCAATGGACCGCTCAGGATTGGCATTACGTTCTCTTCACCGATGAGTGTCGCATATACCTTCAACCAGACAATCGTCGGAGACGTGTTTGAAGGCAACCCGGTCCGGCTGAACATCTTAGACACACTGTTCAGCGAGTGCAGCAAAATGGAGGTTCCCTGCTGTTTTGGGGTGGCATTAGGTGGGGCCGACGTACGCCGCTGGTAGTCATGGAAGGCGCCGTAACGGCTGTACGATACATGAATGCCATCTTCCGATCGATAGTACAACCATATCGGCAGCATATTGGAGAGGCATTCGTCTTCATGGATGGCAATTCGCGCCGCCATCGTACACATCTTGTAAATGACTTCGTTCAGGATAACGACATCGCTCGACTAGAATGGCTAGCATATTCTCCAGACATGAATCCTATTGAACATGCCTGGGATGGATTGAAAAGGGCTGTTTATGGATGACGTGATCCACCAACCACTCTGAGATTTCTAGGCGGAATCGCCGTTGAGGAGTGGGACAATTTGGGCCAACAGTGCCTTGATGAACTTGTGGATAGTACGCCACGACGAATACAGGCATGCATCAATGCAAGAGGACGTGATACTACTGGGTATTAGAGGCACCGGTGTGTACAGCAGTCTAGACCACCATCTCAGAAGTCTCGGTGTATGGTGGTACAACGCGCAATGTGTGGTTTTCAAGACCAATAAATAGAGCGGAAATGATGTTTATGTTGATCTATATTCCAATTTTCTGTAAATATTCCGGAACTCTCGGAACCGAGGTGATGCATAACATTTTTTGATGTGTGTTGTTCAGTAATTGTTCCCTGTATAAAGGCAGATATCCATACGGTAAAGGCTTTTCCGTCTACACTGAATCAACTAGCGAAAGTTTAATTACAATCACTCTATATAATAAGACAAGTGACACAGTCCTGAACTTATAATATAACATGATTTGCTCACAAACGAGGAGAGCTTAAAAGCGCACTTCCTAACACCTTGCCATGAGACTTAACACTGCCAAGATTGGCGCGAACCACTTCGCTGCACGGTCAGTTGTAACATTACAAATCAACATCTAGATCATCTACGTCTACGTGATTCCACTCTCAAACGGTACACGGAAAGAACGAGCACTTAAATTTTTCTGTGCGAGCCCTGATTTCTCTTATTTTATCATGATGATCATTTCTCCCTACGTAGGTGGGTGCCAACAGAATGTTTTCGCAATCGGAGGAGAAAATTGGTGATTGAAATTTCATGAGAAGATCCCGTCGCAACGAAAAACGCCTTTGTTTCAGGAACTATAGAGGGCCTGTAACACTTTCTTGGGAAACGCCGGATATTACTTCTGTTTTACTCGACGACTTTCCGTCTATTACTACGAACTGTGACCTTTCTGACAGGAAATCACGAATCCAGTCGCACAACTGAGGCGCTATTCCGTAGGCACGCAGTTTGGTTAGAAGGCGCTTGTGAGGAACGGTGTCGAAAGCCACGATGTGATTTGTGTCTACTTAGTAAGTCAATTGCTTGTTTAAGACTAACTATAGAAACGTGTTGTAATTAAGTCATAGCGTATGTCATACTGTTATGGAACACATATGAATATTAATTTTGTTATTTTTAATAAATGGAAACAAGCGGTTTGGCGCACAGACAAGAGGCTAATTCCCCCTCGCTCTCTCCACAGCAAGCAATCAGAACGCAAGTTGGCACCGTTCCCAGCGGGTGCTACGCCAAGGTAACAGCGTCTGTCGTGTTTACCTCAGCCCACCTTGTGACGTCATACACTCGCTGCTGTAGTCTCTCTTAACTCGAATTTAGTATATGGAGCTAAGGCTTCATCCACAGTCTCACCGAAAACTGTCGCCAGACTCCGTCGCCAGAGGTCGCCCGATAACATCGGCCGTCAACTCGGTCATAGTACGTCCGATCTCCTTCGTCAGTCTTTGGCAGGGTCAAGGAGATTAGGTTTGGTTAGGTTGGAATCTATTCTATCTATGAAGTAGGTTAGATTTTAACCTCCTAGGGTGTGTGGATACCACGACGCCACTGAGCTTGGATATGAGTGCTGCATAGCGACGTCTGCTATTAAAGACTTGCCGAATGCTTGTGAATGAGTTTTCCTGTCTCGTAAAAAAAGTGGCGAGTACTATACACTCTTCCCACAGATATCGGAGTAACCAGATAAGTTTTACGAGTATATCAGATGATGAGAGAAACTTTTCGTTATATAGTCGAGAAAACTCGTGGTGACCTTGAAAAGCAAGTTATAAACAAGCAGCTTGGCTATATTCATTTAAAGTTGTGCAAACGTAGATCAGTTAACCTTCAATGACTGTCATTTAGCACACGAGTGAAAAACAAGCATAAAGTGTGGCGTAAGATACTCTGACAACCTAAACCTTTTAAAAGTGGGAATACATACCGTACACCACATTTGCAAACCATTTCATATGAACAGAATCACTCCCCTCCTGGCATAAAGTGTCAGTAAGCCATAATAATAATATGTGTACAACTAATGATAATCTACCACAAAAAAGATACAGTACAGTAGCTAAAGCATAAAAGATAGGCCACCCTCTTCGCTTGAATAAATTATTTTTTGAGTTTATATTCCATGCCTAAAATTTCCAATAAAAGTCTTGTGTATTTGACGTTTCGAATAAACCTGCTATTTCAGTCCACAGAATCCGAACTATGATATTATGACAACCGACCGGTGTGGCCGAGCGGTTCTAGGCGCTTCAGTCTGGAACCGCGCGACCGCTACTGTTGCAGGTTCGAATCCTGCCTCGGGCATGGATGTGTGTGATGTCCTTACGTTAGTTAGGTTTCAGTAGCTCTAAGTTCTAGGAGACTGATGACTTCAGATGTTAAGCCCCATAGTGTCCACAGCCATTTGAACCATATGATATTTTTAACCTGAGGATGCCACAAAATCACTTTTTCTAGGATTAAACTTATCAGTTTCTCGCGTTCCGTATTTCGTGTGAGAGACCGTCGGTCGATTTGACCGAAGAAAAACTGATTTGAATTACACCGATTGTCGTCCGAAGCCTGTGCGTTTGGCAGTTAAGATCAGCTATAGTGAGACCGCACACATAATGGAGTACCGATTTGAATAGACCGGCCGTCTCTGGCCGACGTCGGTCGTCGGCGGAATCCACCGATATCGTAGCCACTGTGACCGCAGGCTAAAACAATGGCTCCAAGAGACAGAAATGTTGCGTGACTCACACTGAACAGGTGCACTTGAGGCTTGATGTGACGGGCATGCACCCCCTGTCAGACGTTACAATGGACCGGTGTATAGTGTTCGGTATATTAGCAGCCCCTCTGTAATTGCACAGCTGCCGCTGTTGCTGCGGCGGAGGCGGCAGTGCCTAGCACGTCCGGTGGCTGCAGCCCGCACAGCAGTTCCGGGAACCGCGCAGCGCCGCACCCACGTACGTACACACTGCGGGCAGGTCGGCGGCCAACGGCCCAGACGCCGCGCCGCGGCCAGCCTCTCCCATTAGCGCTCAATTTGCCTGCCGCTGCCAGCGCACACGGTTTAGTTCCTGTTGCCTTGCTAGACTGACATTTTCTCGTGCCACGTAGTCCTGTATTACGATTTTTGAATTTCACTCACTTTCGTACGGACAAATTCAGGAAATCGTTTTAAATGATCCGCCATATTGTGTAGAATATTCCCTTGTAGTCTAATTTCAGAATTTCGCCATTTCAGTGATTGGCAACAGTTATTGTTTGTGCGGTGTAGTTATTTGAATCCTGTGCACTGAATCTGTTTTGCCGGCCACTGTGACCGAGCGGTTCTAGGGGCTTCAGCTTGTTAGTTTATGTAAGTTTATGTTAAAAAATATATCGGCTCAACCACTTGTTTGTAGTGTAAAACACTAAGATTGACGAGTTTCGGAAGTCAAGCTTCCATCACCAGAATAATAAAAAGTAAAAGAACCTGTTAAAACTCGCTAAAATGGAACATGCACCAGGCACAATAAAATTGATAATAAAATTAAAACATCGTGGCTACTTCCCTTGTTGCAGCCGTGTCTTCCAAGGTGCGTCTCCACATAGTCGTCAAAATATTAACATGGTGTCGCCTATTCCCAACATGGGGTGTCCCGTTTCCCAAATATGCGTGGCTACAGCTGACTTTTCGAAATTATTAAGCCGGAAAGCATCGCTATGTTCTTTGTAACGTACTTTAAAGGACCTACATATGTAAACTGTAGGGGAGTCGACATTGGCGAAGAGACGTTTCTGCAAATGAACGAATGTTGCCAGAAGAAGTGTCATCTAACCACGTGGCTCTCTCCTCTATCGTCGTAAACCGCCCGTGTGTCTTCGTTGATACCACACACCACGTAGCCAAACATGACACTGAAACGCGAGTGAGCTGACGCGGAACTGAACAAGGAAGTCACAGAGCGGTCTATACAAACAGATAACATATACACGTTCCAAGGACCTCATGAAATGATGGTATCCTGCCAATTGCTAAAAATGTAATTACTAAAAGAAACCAGTTAAATGTTTGAAAAAGTTATTTGTATCACCAGTTAGCTGTTCATTCAGTGTGTTCTGATTATCCACGCTATGTATGATAATTTCCAGCTGTTCTAGTAGATCCAGCTTTTTGCCTTTGTCCTGTCTATGTAAAATAACGAGATCCTGATCTATTCCCAACATGGGGTGTCCCGTTTCCCAAATATGCGTGGCTACAGCTGACTTTTCGAAATTATTAAGCCGGAAAGCATCGCTATGTTCTTTGTAACGTACTTTAAAGGACCTACCAGTATGGCCTACATAGCTTGCCTTGCACGTGTTACACTGAATTTTATAGACCCCAGCTCTCTCATATTTATCGCTTTCCTGCTGTAAATTATTTCTTAGTTTAAACCGCAGCGTATTATTGACCTGAAAAGCGGTATCAACTTTAAAAGGCTTTTATATAAAACGAAGTGACATGAAAAACAGTGAAAATAAAAGCAAAAAGATTTACTGCTGTAGTAGCTTGAAGAAGACAGAAGCTAAAAGGAAGAGATCACGTGGTGATACATACGTAAACTGTAGGGGAGTCGAGCTTGGCGAAGAAAAGTTTCTGCAAATGAACGAATGTTGCCAGAAGAAGTGCCATCTAAAAGACTTACAAAATCAACAAAAGAAATTATATGAAACATTTTATAAAGCTCTGGGTAAGACTCTTATTTAGTACAGGCCGTGGAACTGAAAGATAAGAACCCGAATACAAAGAAAACCGAAAACCCAAAGATCTTACGAAACAGCACATGGAAGCATGTATTAGTTATAGGAGGAATTGCCATGTCGCTCTCTGCAAGTTTTTCCGAGTGTTAGTAACGAGACTTAGGGTCACTCAGAAATAAATATCACATAACGAAACATTTTAAGTAGAAGAAGCATCAGGATAACCGTCCACGTAAATTGAAACCAAGTGTCTGGATTAAATTGAAGGAACACTTAAAACTGATTCCTAGTGGAAAAGAGTCATTATTCTGGTAGTAAATCATATTTAATTACTTTAAGAATTTGAACTTGAATGTCAACATATTATTTGAAATTTTCTCAAAATATTTTTTGACGAACTGGTAAAAAGCTTACTACGAAACATGTAAATTATTTAAAGGTTTTAAAGAACATTGTAACTATACCTTTAAGCAGCCAAAGACAGCTATCTGTGATTTTTGCTCGCGACTTCAAAACACATTTAGAAGTGAGCCAATAGACGTTTCTAAAGTAGAGTATGCACTGCACCTGAGGAAGACAGAAAGATATCTATCCATGAAGACAGATTTTATCCTTAGGAACAAAACAGACCCTCCTTATCTTGTTGTTGAGTTCGACAATTCTCAAAATTTACCAGTTCCGAAGTTTAATGCAATCGTTAATTTTATAAAAGGCTTCGATGGTTGTATATGTTTAATGTTCACATACACAATGACAATTCGTCCTTTACGACCTGTTTCACGCAAATGGAAGCGAAAAAGAGATTCAAATTCAGTTGCTTCATTACTAAACCAACCTTTGGAAAAGAAAGTGAGTTCTCTAGTGTGAAAAGAGTAATTTTGCTTTGTGATACCCGTGGAGGACAAACAAAAATTTAGTCATCATTTCGCTTTGTTCATGGTTAGCCAGCGTCTGTAAAGTGGAAGATATATACATATTTCCTGACCGGGGACATTCTTTTGAGAGATGCGACAGGAAGTGGTTCAAATGGCTCTGAGCACTATGGAACTTAACTTCTAAGGTCATCAGTCCCCTAGAATTTAGAACTACTTAAACCTAACTAACCTAAGGACATCACACAGCTCCATTCCCGGGGCAGGATTCGAACCTGCGACCGTAGCGGTCGCGCGGTTCCAGACTGTAGCGCCTAGATCGGCTCCACCACCATGGCCGGCGACAGGAAGTGACAGGAACTTCGGACTAATAAAATTGAAGAAAGTAGAGTCAGTCACAATTGCGTCATCATATCATTCAGCTATTGTAGAGAATACAACCAATCCTTCGCTATTTGAATTTTGCATGGACACGACCCTAATAAAGAACTGGAAAAATCGTCCCAGCAAATATTGTATCCCTAAACCCATGGCAAAAAGCGAGTGCGTTCATTATAGAATCATACACACAACTGAAACATGAAACTAATGCTACTATACTGTGTTCACCAACTTACTTCAGTACATTTACCCCGTTTCTTCTGTGTAAACAGCAGTATAGTACTCAACAGCTAAGAAATATTGAACTTGAAACTATAAATTCAAAAATGTTCAAATGTGTGTGAAATCTTATGGGACTTAACTCATAAGGTCATCAGTCCCTAAGCCGACACACTACTTAACCTAAATTATCCTAAGGACAACCTCTGCCGGGACCAGCCGCACAGTCCACGACTGCAGCGCCCAAGACCGCTCGGCTAATCCCGCGCGGAGCGCACCACTAACATCTGTGAATGAAGATGATATTTGCGGCATGTTTAGATATACACTCCTGGAAATGGAAAAAAGAACACATTGACACCGGTGTGTCAGATCCACCATACTTGCTCCGGACACTGCGAGAGGGCTGTACAAGCAATGATCACACGCACGGCACAGCGGACGCACCAGGAACGGTGTTGGCCGTCGAATGGCGCTAGCTGCGCAGCATTTGTGCACCGCCGCCGTCAGTGTCAGCCAGTTTGCCGTGGCATACGGAGCTCCATCGCAGTCTTTAACACTGGTAGCATGCCGCGACAGCGTGGACGTGAACCGTATGTGCAGTTGACGGACTTTGAGCGAGGGCGTATAGTGGGCATGCGGGAGGCCGGGTGGACGTACCGCCGAATTGCTCAACACGTGGGGCGTGAGGTCTCCACAGTACATCGATGTTGTCGCCAGTGGTCGGCGGAAGGTGCACGTGCCCGTCGACCTGGGACCGGACCGCAGCGACGCACGGATGCACGCCAAGACCGTAGGATCCTACGCAGTGCCGTAGGGGACCGCACCGCCACTTCCCAGCAAATTAGGGACACTGTTGCTCCTGGGGTATCGGCGAGGACCATTCGCAACCGTCTCCATGAAGCTGGGCTACGGTCCCGCACACCGTTAGGCCGTCTTCCGCTCACGCCCCAACATCGTGCAGCCCGCCTCCAGTGGTCTCGCGACAGGCGTGAATGGAGGGACGAATGGAGACGTGTCGTCTTCAGCGATGAGAGTCGCTTCTGCCTTGGTGCCAATGATGGTCGTATGCGTGTTTGGCGCCGTGCAGGTGAGCGCCACAATCAGGACTGCATACGACCGAGGCACACAGGGCCAACACCCGGCATCATGGTGTGGGGAGCGATCTCCTACACTGGCCGTACACCACTGGTGATCGTCGAGGGGACACTGAATAGTGCACGGTACATCCAAACCGTCATCGAACCCATCGTTCTACCATTCCTAGACCGGCAAGGGAACTTGCTGTTCCAACAGGACAATGCACGTCCGCATGTATCCCGTGCCACCCAACGTGCTCTAGAAGGTGTAAGTCAACTACCCTGGCCAGCAAGATCTCCGGATCTGTCCCCCATTGAGCATGTTTGGGACTGGATGAAGCGTCGTCTCACGCGGTCTGCACGTCCAGCACGAACGCTGGTCCAACTGAGGCGCCAGGTGGAAATGGCATGGCAAGCCGTTCCACAGGACTACATCCAGCATCTCTACGATCGTCTCCATGGGAGAATAGCAGCCTGCATTGCTGCGAAAGGTGGATATACACTGTACTAGTGCCGACATTGTGCATGCTCTGTTGCCTGTGTCTATGTGCCTGTGGTTCTGTCAGTGTGATCATGTGATGTATCTGACCCCAGGAATGTGTCAATAAAGTTTCCCCTTCCTGGGACAATGAATTCACGGTGTTCTTATTTCAATTTCCAGGAGTGTATAATGTGAAGAGGACTGTGTGTGATTGAATAGGATATTTCATGAAAGCAAGATATTACATGTAAGACTGGTTCAAATGGCTCTGAGCACTATGGGACTTAACATTTGTGGTCATCAGTCCCCTAGAACTTAGAACTACTTAAACCTAACTAACCTAAGGACATCACACACAGCCATGCCCGAGGCTGGATTCGAACCTGCAACAGTAGCAGTCACGCGGTTCCAGACTGAGCACCTAGAACCGCTAGACCACCGCGGCCGGCTAAATGTAAGAGACTGTAATAAATAAATAACTGTATTATTATATATTATTACAGTATTATATGTAGAGTCTAATATTGTTACTACTACCTCTAAAATTTAACATATTACACCACTACTTACTCTTATAATTTCCTGTTGAGTTAATGGAAAAAGGAATCATAGGCAAGGTTACAGTTATTCTTATATTTTCAAGAGTGTGGCACCTGTAAGTTTCAAAATCAAATATTTCCTGTCACAAAACCCAAATGTGTTAAAAAGTTAACGTGCACATACATTAGACGTCGTTTTTATTGAGATACATATTCAAAGAACCTTTGACTGGAAATATCTCAATTCGCCGTATTGCCTTATGGGTGCTTCTTCCTGATACCTTCTCAACTGTTCAAGTGTCTTTTCCAACACATTTTATTTTAAATTTTAGATTTTTTTCCCGCAACTTAGTTCGCATACGAATATGTCACATACGTAAACATGGCGGCGAAGGAATTTTCTTTTGACGGGAGGGCTTGAATAGTTGCTGTCCGTCATCCAGGGGGTGGAGATTTTTTCCACTCAGGGACTGGGCGTTGTGTTGTCCTAACTATGATCATTTCATCCCCAACGACGCGCAAGTCGCCGAATTGGCATCGAATCGAAAGACTTGCACCCGGCGAACGGTCTACCCGACGGGAGGCCCTAGTCACACGCCATTTCCAACGGATCCAGTCTCTCCTATACTGGTGATCAAAACAGAAGAATAAACGTGACTTTCGAGTGATGTGGCCCTGCCAAGTATCATTGCTCGATGAAACTTGGACCAAAGATACGAGGGCGTGCTGAAAAGCAATGCTTTTGAATTTTTAAGTGAAAATATTTAATACTTTTCTGATAAAACAAACGTCATTAACATTCTACATCTTTACTCTTCATGTTTGCAGCCTTCTGCCGGTAGAGGCTCCGTAACAAGGTGGTATGCAACGCAACTACGTCGATTTGTGGGAAACAGTGTGTTGTAATCGAATTTCGAATCCGAATGATTTGTCCACCCATGGAGCATTCCCTCTACTTCAGCATAACAATGCCAGACCACACACGAGCGCCACGACGTCTGCAACAATCCGACGCCTTTGGTTCACTGTCTTCGATTATCCTTCATACAGTCCTGACTCGCCCCCATCCGCTTTTCATCTGTTTCCAAAACATGAAGAACACCTTCGAGGACTTTACTTTCATAGTGGTGAGACGCTGCAAGCAGAGGTGAGCTTCTGGCTCCGTCAACAAAGTCAAATGTTCTACAATGGTGGCATGAACAAACTGGTCTCTCGTGGGGAGAAATGTTTTCGTCACCAGGGTGGCTATATTTAGAAATAAATATGTAGACCTGAAGAAATAATACATAGACTGTTAAAAACGTATCTTTAATTTAAAACAAAAAAATTTAAATGTTCTCACAAAAAATGTAGGCATTACTTTTCAGCACACGATCGCAGAAAGAAGAAATAGTGTTTAGTACAGAGAGTAATTCAAAGAAATGCCCAAAGAGATGAACAGAAATGACACTTTAATAAAAACGATAATTACTCTGAAGTCACTGCGACTCATGATGGTCCCCTGGACATTCCAAAAGTCGGTGCATCGGTCTTACTAGGGTGAGTAATCTTCAAAAATGGTTCAAATGGCTCTGAGCACAATGGGACTTAAGATCTGAGGTCATCAGTCCCCTGGAACTTAGAACTACTTAAACCGAACTAACCTAAGGACATTACACACATCCATGCCCGAGGCAGGATTCGAACTTTCGGCCGTAGCGGTCGCGCTGTTCCAGACTGAAGCGCCTAGAACCGCTCGGCCATAGTGGCCGGCGAGTAATCTTCTACAAACGTGTTATCTCCAGAGGTTTTCCAGACGCGTGGCCAGCAAGAGCACTTGGTATGAATCCATGTGACTTCTGACTGAGTGGATATATAAAAGAACGCGTTTACCAGGGGCACGTTCTGCCTCTATCTGATCTGAACGCGTATGCTGGGAGACGTTGCTTACATTCCACAGGAACTGCTTAAAAATGGTTTAAATGGCTCTGAGCACTATGCGACTTAACTTCTGAGGTCATCAGTCGCCTAGAACTTAGAACTAATTAAACCTAACTAACCTAAGGACATCACACACATCCATGCCCGAGGCAGGATTCGAACCTGCGACCGTAGCGGTCGCTCGGCTCCAGACTGTAGCGCCTAGAACCGCACGGCCACTCCGGCCAGCCAGGAACTGCTTACATTCCACTTGATCATGTCGTTCCACAGATGCAGTATCTCGTCGACACCTCCGGTGCCCATGTTGAACAAATTCTGCAAGCAGCATTAATGAGAAAATCAACATTATGCCTTTCTCACTTGTCTTATCTTTTCTGGCCACAACCTGTTCCTGTTCCATTATATGTGGAAACCTTTCTATGCATTTATCTTGCCTCCACACAGCGCTAGATTTTCACTTGGTGAACAAACTGGGAACTAATTTTTTCAGCGTAAATCGATTCCACATTAACGCATTGTAATATCTATGAAGTTCCACTCCCTTATGATAATTTCAGCGCTGACTGGAGCTCTGTGAGTGACTGCACTTTATTTATAACGACTAGTTAGATAAACATACTGCATCCAACTTTCACGATGTACTTTCAATGGTGTCCGTTGCTCTCGCAGTGTAATGAAGTTACTAGAAAATACACTAACAGCAGAAAATGCACAAAACAGCACTAAGGTGCTCAGCAGAAAAGTTTCATCTGCGTTGTTCTTCGAAGATGGGTATTTAATAACTCAGGCTCGGGCCTGGTCTCTAGCGGTAAAGCGAGTACCTGGAAACCGAGATGTCGCGCGATAGAATGTCGGTTGGGTCACGGAAATTTTTCACTCTGCCTTTAATCTAACGTTCCCCCTCAATGATGTGAAGAGTTGCCAGAAAGGACACGTGGCTCGGTCCACGTTAAACTGTAGGTCCCCTTTCCTTTCTAGGGTAATTGTGGTACGCTCGAGTGAAGTAAAGTTGAAAGACTGTAACCCGGCCGTTTGAGCCACACGAAATCACGATTTCTATTAGTAACAATCTTTTGTAATTCCTCTTGTAAGTTACCTACCAACATCTGTCGTGATAGTTTGTCAAATTAAAGCATAGCACTGACAGAGTAGAAGCATGACTCACATCCGCGCATTGCATCTGCTCCTGACAACAGCCGTGTGCTCTAACAAATACAATCACTCTGAATTTCTTTATGCAGGTTTATATGTCGCTACCCTCCGACTGCTAATACAATACTTCACGGCGGCTTTCTCACCACTTCTCATTGCTTTCGCTAAAAGACTTACTGCATTTGATAAAAGACTGGGTAATGACACTACACGAACAACATTTCCCCGTTATATGACGTATGTATGTATTTATATACCACATATATTTAAATATCAAAATCCACCAAATCGACATATATTTAAAAACATATAGCCTATGGACTTCCAATTATTTATTAGAGTATTATGTAAATATCTGAATCCTGTTACATTCTACCGCGGCTGCAATTTGCGCTCTACTTAATATCATGTTTAACTATTTTAATGAGACAACCGCTACCTATTTATGAAAGTTCAAATAATATTTCTCAGCTCTTTGTGAAGGGTATGTATATTTCAGTTGTTATGATCTGCTGTGCTTACAGATGTTAACTCTTGTGTTTCCAGAAAGGCATAGGCAAAGGCCCACGAAAGGCAAGGGTCCCGAGTTCGAGTCTCGGTCCGGCACCCAGTTTTAATCTGCCATAAAGTTTCAACGGATGTGTTAACTAAATGTTTACTGATGCCTGGTGTATTTTTGTTTTGGAACATGTGTTAGCTGACATGATTTTCTGTTCTGGTAGTACCTGAATTCATACAGTGCTTTATTGAATTTATTTTGAAAGAGAAGGTCTACGCCATATTACGATTTCAATCCTCAGCTGAAAATTCTCAAATTTCGAATACTAACTATTTAGTTATATGGATATGGCGTCTACTCTTTCGGACATGTCCGAAAGAATAGACACCATTGATGACCTGCAGCCGTCTAGAACGAAATTAGAATTATGTATTAATACCTTCAACTGCTGACGGGCATTGATGTATATCAACGGGGACAGGTGAAAATGTGTGACCGGACCGGGACTCGAACCCGGGATGTCTTGCTTACGTGGCAGACGGTCTACCCATCTGAGACACCGAGGGCACAGAGGATACAGTGACTGCAGGGACTATCTCGACCCCCCTCCCCTCCCGCGAGACCCACATTCTCACCTTGTATGTCCACACACTACATTCGTAATGTCCCACACCAACACACTCATTACTCGTGGAAGACATTCTTACCAAGTCCCGTACGAGTTCGGGGAATATGTGTGCATCCGCACAGAAGAAGAAGGTCATGGCCGGTATAGCCAGAACTATACAGGGTGTTACAAAAAGGTACGGCCAAACTTTCAGGAAACATTCCTCACACACAAAGAAAGAAAATATGTTATGTGGACATGTGTCCGGAAACGCATACTTTCCATGTTAGAACTCATTTTATTACTTCTCTTCAAGTCACATTCATCATGGAATGGAAACACATAGCAACAGAACGTACCAGCGTCACTTCAAACACTTTGTTACAGGAAATGTTCAAAATGACCTCCGTTAGCGAGGATACATGCATCCACCCTCCGTCGCATGGAATCCCTGATGCGCTGATGCAGCCCTGGAGAATGGCGTATTGTATCACAGCCGTCCACAATACCAGCACGAAGAGTCTCTACATTTGGTACCGGGGTTGCATAGGCAAGAGCTTTCAAATGCCCCCATAAACGAAAGTCAAGAGGGTTGAGGTCAGGAGTGCGTGGAGGCCATGGAATTGGTCCGCCTCTACCAATCCATCGTCACCGAATCTGTTGTTGAGAAGCGTACGAACACTTCGACTGAAATGTGCAGGAGCTCCATCGTGCATGAACCACATGTCGTGTCGTACTTGTAAAGCCACATGTTCTAGCAGCACAGGTAGAGTATCCCTTATGAAATCATGATAACGTGCTCCATTGAGCGTAGGTGGAAGAACATGGGGCCCAATCAAGACATCACCAACAATGCTTGCCCAAACGTTCACAGAAAATCTGTGTTGATGATGTGATTTCGCAATTACGTGCGGATTCTCGTCAGCCCACACATGTTGATTGTGAAAATTTACAATTTGATCACGTTGGAATGAAGCCTCATCCGTAAAGAAAACATTTGCACTGAAATGAGGATTGACACATTGTTGGATGAACCATTCGCAGAAGTGTACCCATGGAGGCCAATCAGCTGCTGATAGTGCCTGCACACGCTGTACATGGTACGGAAACAACTGGTTCTCCCGTAGCACTCTCCATACAGTGACGTGGTCAACGTTACCTTGTACAGCAGCAACTTCTCTGACGCTGACATTAGGGTTATCGTCAACTGCACGAAGAATTGCCTCGTCCATTGCAGATGTCCTCGTCGTTCTAGGTCTTCCCCAGTCGCGAGTCATAGGCTGGAATGTTCCGTGCTCCGTAAGACGCCGATCAATTGCTTCGAACGTCTTCCTGTCGGACACCTTCGTTCTGGAAATCTGTCTCGATACAAACGTACCGCACCACGGCTATTGCCCCGTGCTAATCCATACATCAAATGGGCATCTGCCAACTCCGCATTTGTAAACATTGCACTGACTGCAAAACCACGTTCGTGATGAACACTAACCTGTTGATGCTACGTATTGATGTGTTTGATGCTAGTACTGTAGAGCAATGAGTCGCATGTCAACACAAACACCGAAGTCAACATTACCTTCCTTCAATTGGGCCAACTGGCGGTGAATCGAGGAAGTACAGTACATACTGACGAAACTAAAATGAGCTCTAACATGGAAATTAAGCGTTTCCGGACACATGTCCACATAATATCTTTTCTTTATTTGTGTGTGAGGAACGTTTCCTGAAAGTTTGGCCGTACCGTTTTGTAACACCCTGTATACTTCTATGGATATGGCGTCTGTTCTTTCGAACATGTCCGAAAGTGAGAATGTGGGTCTCGCGGGAGGCATGCTCGAATAGTCCCTGTAGTCGCACTATCCTCTGTGCCCTCGGTGCCTCGGATGGGTAGAGCGTCTGCCACGTAAGGAAGACATCCCGGGTTCGAGTCCCGGTCCGGTCACACATTTTCACCTGTCCCCGTTGATATATATCACCGCCCGTCCGCAGCTGAAGGTATTAATACATAATTCTAATTAAATCTTTATTGGTGATTTTCTTACAATCATTTCAGTTCGTCAAATTTGATTTGTTTAACAAATAATTTACAATATACAGGGTGATTAGAATTCGTAGTACAGGCTACAAGGGGTTTTAGAGGGGGCTTAGTAGAGGCAGTTTCGATAAGGAACCCACGTCCGGAAATGTACCATTTGGATGTAAAATCAGCTTCAGGATTGGATACTTTCAAACCTCCTATTTCACGGTACGCACACAGCTGGAAAGAGGACTCCGTCGGAATTCCCTGTTGTAATTATGACGTCACGAAACACCACAACAACGGCTGCAAGAAACATATGCGTTCGAAGCTAGGAGGGTCGGCTGGATGCTCCAACGACGCGACGCACTCTCGACTTTGAAGAGGACGTCGGAGAAGAGAACCCAAGGACAGTTAGTACTCGTAGCATTGCACATGCCTTATGCTCCTACAGCACATAGGTCAGAACTCATTGTCTCGGCTCAACGCGTACCTGAACCGGGAGATTTGAAAGTGATCCGATCCTTTAACTGACTTTACATCGGAGTGGTACGCTTCCGGTCCCAGATTCCTTATAAAAACTTCATATCCTAAGTAACCTCTATAGTCCCTAAAAGCCTGTAATAGGAATTTTGAACCATAGTGTTGTTGTTGTTGTTGTTGTTGTGGTCTTCAATCCTGAGACTGGTTTGATGCAGCTCTCCATGCTACTCTATCCTGTGCAAGCTTCTTCATCTCCCAGTATCTACTGCAGCCTACATCCTTCTGAATCTGCTTAGTGTATTCATCTCTTGGTCTCCCTCTATGATTTTTACCCGACACGCTGCCCTCCAGTACTAAATTGATGATCCCTTGATGCCTCAGAACATGTCCTACCAACCGATCCCTTCTTCTACTCAAGCTGTGCCACAAACGCCTCTTCTCCCCAATTCTATGCAATACCTCCTCATTAGTTATGTGATCTACCCATCTATTCTTCAGCATTCTTCTGTAGCACAACATTTCGAAAGCTCCTATTCTCTTCTTGTCCAAACTATTTATCGTCTATGTTTCACTTCCATACATGGCTACACTCCATACAAATACTTTCAGAAACGACTTCCTGACACTTAAATCTATACTCGATGTTAACAAATTTCTCTTTTTCAGAAACGCTTACCTTGCCATAGCCAGTCTATATTTTATATCTTCTCTGCTTCGACCATCATCAGTTATTTTGCTCCCCAAATAGCAAAACTCCTTTACTACTTTAAGTGTGTCATTTCCTAATCTAATTCCCTCAGCATCACCCGACTTAATTCGACTCCACTCAATTTTCCTTGTTTTGCTTTTGTTGATGTTCATCTGATACCCTTCTTTCATGTTAAATAAAGTCTTTTCTGGGAGACATGATACGTTTTTTCTGGCCTAGCACCGCACCATTCCTAGCTCCTCGCTTGCCACCGCGTTTTCAGCCCACATTATCTTTAATGTACAGCAGATCCTAAAATGTATACTGTTTTCGGCGTGGGGGGGGGGGGGGGGGGTGTTGCACATCACCCTCGTAATACCCATTCCCACTTCGCCCTAGGGTTCCGCGTCTCCCTGGTCGGATTACGGTGAGCGCGCGGTCGCGGCGCGGTCGGCAGGATGACCGTTGCCTAGCAACCGCAGCCAGGGCAGGCGCGCCCCGGGGCGCGGAAGCGCGCGCTTCCTGGCGGCTGCGCCGGGTCGCTCGGCCACCGCGTTCGCACGCCGGAGCGCTACTGCGCAGGCGCACACCTAACGGCCTCGTGCTTCCTAGTACGCATGCGCTCTGCTGACAATTTTTAACTTCAGTCCGATTACTAGATATCTCTTTGGATACAGATGTGTGCAGAATAATAATTGTTTCTGGATCGAGCGGTGAAATTCTAGTAAACGTCCAGAACTGGTTAATGGGCCATTCTCATTAGTAAGACTACAATATAAACGGCTTTTACGATTTCGTTTTTTGAAAAACTAATGAAGCAAGCAACTTACAACATTTTGCACACTATTTGTTGGTTCTTGGACAAGATTTTCTGATCTTTTAAAGAAATCCAGTCATCATTAAGCCTCCCATAGGAGGTGTGTCCATTACGGAAGTGCTGCAATCTGTAAATCTTCTCTGAAATCAAAAGACAAACAATTTTCTTAATCTATAAGATATTGTGCACGGAGTGATAACACAGTTTTTGAAATCTGAAAAAAAAAACCAATAAAATAGCGGAATTTTGAAACAAATATGTGACTTTGTCTTGTGTTGTTGGTCCTTTTTTGAAATAAATGATGAATGAATTAAAGTAAACAACTTATTATTCGTTGCAATATAACAAAGGAGTAATTCGGCAAATTTCAGAAAGACAACTTTATTAGCGTGCCCTTAACTGATTCTGTCAGCCTGCTTACAGTGTATTTCAAGCTTGTACATTGTGTGTTTCAAGCTGACGGAATGAACTGCGGCCATACTAATGAAATTATCTTTTTTAAATTCGACAGAATTACTCCTCTGGCATGCCTGCAAGGAGTAATAGGTTCTTTTGTTATTTTAGTGTGTTCATTAGTTATTGCAAACAACGTTATCAAAAACACACGACAAAGGTACATCTTTGTTTCAAATGCACGCCATTTCATTATATTGTCAAGTTTCGAAGAACAGTGCTTTTTATACGTCCGCGATATACGATAGAATAAGAAAATTGTTTTTTGATTTCGGATAAGATTTTCAGAGTGCAGGACTTTCACCGTGGACACTCCTCGTTCTGGACAGAGCAGCTTTAACTTCTCGGATGGTGGCTTAATAATGACTGAATTTCTTTAAAAAATTAGAACTTGTTGTTCAAGAAACAATCAATAATGTGCAGAAATATTTGTACTGCTTGCTTATTTAGTTTTTCCAAAAACAGAATCTTAAAAGCCGCTGATTATGGACTGTTTGAGAAGCACAATGTTACTTATAATCCGTCTTGATCGCAAAAATGTTTATTCACATGACCGGTTTCGGCTGCTCTAGAAGCATCTTTAGAACTGCAGTTTCGGTTACAGGAGTAACCCGTCCACACACAGTGGGACAGTGACGCAGCATGTGAAGGTTGCTGTGTGTGGACGGGTTACTCTTGTAACCGAAATTGCCGATCTGAAGATGGTTCCAGAGGAACCTAAACCGGTCACGTGAATAAACATTTTTACAATCAAGAAGGACTATAAGTAAGATTGTATAACCAGTGATTGCGGTATCCAATCAGATGTCTGTTTTTGCAAAAACTGATTGAATACACACATTTTAAGTAAAAGTGCGAAATAGAAAAAGCGGGCCGCGCGGGATTAGCCGAGCGGTCAAGCCGCTGCAGTCAAGGACTGTGCGGCTGGTCCCGGCGGAGGTTCGAGTCCTCCCTCGGGCATGGGTGTGTGTGTGTTTGTCCATAGGATAATTTAGGTTAAGTAGTGTGTAAGCTTAGGGACTGATGACCTTAGCAGTTAAGTCCCATAAGATTTCACACACATTTGAACATTTTTCTCTCTTTTTTTGTTTTTTTTGTTTTTTTTTGTTTGGAAAAGCGGTTGGCAACGAGAGACGTTGAGTGACTACATAAGGTGGTAGACCCAATGATAGAACTGCGTGTGATAAACGTGATTTACCATTGTGGAAACAGAAACGCTAAATGTAAATGCCTTATGGCATTGTTGGCTGGGATATCCCACGGAGTGGGTTCAGCCGCCTGTCGGAAAGGGTGTTATTCCTTCGAGCACAATGGAGTCTTTATTGGTAGATATGTGGGAGTTGTGCAGTTTGTGTGTTTGTGTAGTATAGGTGAGTGTAATGGATGCATGTACAATATAGAGTTGTACACTGAGGTGAAAAGTCATGAGATAGCGACGTGTACATATACAGATGGCTATAGTATCGCATACACAAGGTAGAAAAGGTAGGGCTTTGGCGGATCTGTCATCTGGTGATACATGTCAAAAAGGTTTCTGACGTGATTAGGGCCGCACACGGGAATTATCAAAATTTGATTGGTTGGATGGTTGGTTGATTTGGGGGAGGGGACCAAACAGCGAGGTCATCGGTCCCATCGGATTAGGGAAGGATTAGGAAGAAAGTACGCTGTTCCCTTTCGAAGGAACCATCCCATCATTTGCCTGTAGCGATTTATGGAAATCAAATGGTTCAAAAAAATGGCTCTGAGCACTATGGGACTTAACATCTGTGGTCATCAGTCCCCTAGAATTTGGAACTACTTAAACCTAACTAACCTAAGGGCATCACACACATCCATGCCCGAGGCAGGATTCGAACCTGCGACCGTAGAGGTCACACGGTTCCAGACTGAAGCGCCTAGAACCGCACGGCCACACCCGCCGGCTGAGGCTTTAATGAAACAAATTGGTTACATATGTATCATTCAAAGTATTTTCCATCGCTGGCCAATACTTTCTCCCATCTTTCGGGCAGTGAACGAATCCCACGTCGAAAAAATTGTTCAGCTTTTGAAGCGATCCACGAATCGATCCAATTTGTGACTTCTTCATGAGATCGGAAGTGTTGGTCAGTCAGGCCGTGCGCCATTAATCTAAACAGGTGATAGTCAGGGGGAGAATACCGCGGATGCGGTAGGACTTCCCATTTCAACGTTTCCAAGTAAGTTTTGACCTCCTTTGCAACATGGGGTCGAGCGTTGCCGTGCTGCAAAATTACTTTATCTGGCCTCTCGCTGTATTGTGGCCGTTTTTATTTTAATGCTCTCTTCAAATGCATTAATTGCGTTCGATAACGAGCACCTGTGATTGTTTCACTTGCTTTTAACGCCTCATAGTACACGACTCCGGGCTGGTCCCACCAAATGCAGAGCATGATGTTGGAGCCGTGAACACTCGGTTTGGCCGTCGACGTGAAAAAATGGCCAGGATATCCCCATAATTTTTTGCGTTAAGGATTATCGTAATGAACCTTTTTCCATCCCCGGTCACAGTGCGATGCAGAAATCCCTTCCGTTTTTGCCTCTGAAGCAACTGTTCACAAACACACAAACGCCGTTCGACGTCTCTTGGTTTCAGCTCACACGAGACCCAAGTTCCTTCTTTCTGAATCATGCCCATAGCCTTGAGACGTTTTGAAATGGCTTGCTGTGTCACTCCCACTAATCGTGCCAATTCTTCTTGAGTTTGACGCAAGTTTTCACTCAGCAATGTCTCCAATTCTGCATCTTCGAAAACATTCTCTCTTCCACCACTATGCCGGTCTACGACATTAAAATCACCGTTCTTGAAGCGTTGTAACCACTCATGACACCTTCTTTTATTAATAGCGTCCTTACAATACGTATTTGAGAGCATTCGATGAGACTCAGCCGCTGTTTTCTTCATACTGAAACAAAACAGTAACACCTACAGCAAATGACGAGGATTAGGCTCGTAAACTGACATTTTCAATCAAGAACAACTTGATGGTGCAGACACAAATCGACCAATGTTTGAATGAGGTTATGTTGACCGAGGTCCAAGCTAACTACGTGACGTCTGCGATCTGTTTCTTTCGATCGCTACTTACCGTTGTTGCCACCTATCGTCAAACGGTGGAAGCAAAGTTGTACACCTTGTAAATCAGGACGGCGCGGGTTTGAACCATTGTCCTCCTGAGTGCGAGTCCATGTGCTAGCGACGGCGCCACATTGCTTTGTAATTAACAGAATTTGAATGCGGAATGGTAGTTAGAGCTACACGCATGAGACACTCCACTTCGGAAATCGTTATAGAACTCAATATTCCGAAATGCACATTGCCAAGAGTGTACCAAGAATATCAGATTTCAGGAATTACCTCTCACCACGGGCAACGCAGTGGCCGACGGCCTTCACATCAAGACGGAGAGCAGCTGAGTTTGGGTAAAGTTGTCATTGCTAACAGACAAGCAACACTCCATGAAATAAGCGTAGGAATCAAAGTGGTACGTACGACGAACGTACCCGTTAGGACAGGGCGCCGAAATTTGGTGTTAATGGGCTATGGTAGCAGACGACTGACGCGAGTGCGTTTGCTAACAGCACGACATCGTCTGCAGCGCCTCTACTGGGCTCGTGACCACATCGGTAGGACCACAGACGACTGGAAAACTGGCTTGGCCAGATGAGTCCCGGTTTAGGTTGGTTGATTTGGGGAAGGGGACGAAACAGCGAGGTCATCGGTCCCATCGGGTTAGGTAAGGCTGGGGAAGGAAGTCGGCCGTGCCATTTCAAAGGAACCATCCCGGAATTGGCCAGAAGCGATTTAAGAAAATCACATTCCCGATTTAGTTGATAAGAGCTGATGGTGGTGTTCGAGTACGACGCAGACCTGACGAATCCATGAACCCAAGCTGGTGATGGCTCTGTAATGGAGTGGGCTGTGTTTACATGGAAGGGGCTTGGTCATTGTCTGGAAATGGTTATGTTGGGTTACTTCGAGACCGTTTGTAGCCATTCATGGAGTTCGTGTTCCAAATAACGCATCATGTCACTGGGCCTCAATTGTTCGTGACTGGTTTGAAGATCATTCTGGATAATTGGAGCGAATGATTTGCCCACCCAAATAAACTACAATACAGCCAGGCAGTTGCAGAAATGAAAAGTTCATTCAAACCCCTTGGCCTAGGTGTCGACGGCTCTAAAAACTTCTTCTCCAGAAGGATCAGTGGTTACACGAACAATAGCTAACATTATTTACATGTTACGTAAAATATGGGTATACACAAAAAATGAAAAAAAGTCATAAGCATACAATGAATTATTTATCCGTACTGGTTACATAGTGTTGTGGAGGCACGTTAAAATTGAAGCCATAAGGCACTCATGCAAGACGAGATTCATCTCCATAATAGGCAAATCATGCAGACCGGTTTTAGACTGTATATCACAAATGTAAATAGCGAACTGACGTCGCTCCGATGTCTTTTAGGTTAAGGAATGTATCGAACGAGGAGGGGTTGCCTGCCTTCAGGCACTAGAGCAGCAGTGGAGTGCCACTCAGGTGAATGGGTGTCAAATTCTCAGTACAGGTACAGTTTTAAAGTACTCAACAAAGATGTGCGGGTGGCACTAAGGGCGTTGCGGAACTGAGAGTCATAGACAGACCCTTTGTCGTTGCATTTATCCGTGTGTCGATGTTGCACACCTTTGTGACAACGCTGGAAGATGGTGCGAAACGGGACGGCTGAAAAAGCATAGACACCATTTACTGCTTCGGATCACGTTCAGATTTCGTCTGCTGATTTTGGGTGGTCCCTAGTTTTTTTACACTGTATACAAGATCAATAAATTGCAGACGCACGTGCAGTGGTACAGCAGCTTATGATGTCCATTAAGAAGGGCTGAGTCATTCCCGAGGTCTCAACAGTATCGAAAGTTGTCAAGAATGTTGTTCAAATGGCTTTAAGCACTATGGGACTGAACATCTGAGGTCATCAGTCCCCTAGGCTTAGAACTACTTAAACCTAACTAACCTAAGGATATCACACACATCCATGACCGAGGCAGGATTCGAACCTGCGACCGTAGCAGAAGCGCGGTTCCGTACTGAAGCGCCTAGAACCGCTCGACCACAGCAGCCGGCTAAGAATGTTGTACTGTTGCTCATCGTACTGACGAACTGGCGTTTTCGGCGGTGAAATGGGTGGGATCAACACCGCAAGATCAGAGGTGATTTCATTGACGCCCTTTATACCACGTCCTGGGGCCTCATGGTGTCGATTCTGAGCAGCAGCGCGCTTCATCAGCCGTAAGAAGATCTCGCGGATCTAACATCCAACGCAGAGGCGTCAAGAGAAGGAGTGAAATCTAGATAAGAGCAGGTGTGACGACCCTGCACATACTGTGACATGTCCACGGCGCGTTGGTTGGAATCGTGCTGAAATTTGGTGCCAGTGTGACATCATTAACTCACTTTGCACTTCCCTTGGATCTCTGAGTTCTAGTGTTTTTTCCACATGTGTCAACTCGCTGTTTGAAGCCTCTCCCAGCTCGAGTGTGGCATCGCAGAGAATCACAATTTTTCATCACGGAGGAAGACTGTGGGTACCTTTTACTCCAATTTAAAACTTCTGGTTGCAAAGGGAGACAATTACGGGATTTGAAAAACTGTCCCTTTAATTGTTTTGCGCACTGTAGATTATCAATATTTTTATCGTATCGAAAGTGAAATAGGGTCGAGGAAGTGATGCTACCCCGAGGCGGCGAATACCAACTGCTTAACACTCCCTTGCTGTTTCTGTGGTTCCTACCTAAGTGGTGCAGAAGCTCCGACTCCTGGAAAACCGCGCCGAGATCAGCACTGCTCACGAGTGAAGTGTCCCCTAGCTGGTCTTCATTATGGAACAGTACCGTTGAAGAGCACTGGTAAGACTGAAACGCGACCTTAGTCAGTGGATCTGAATATTTTACAATATACTGAGCAATGTGAGAAATATACTGCTGCCGTTAGGCAATATCCTGTGATATTCTCTGAAATGTTCGTATCTTGTGAGTTGCCCACGAAATTTGGTGACGTACAACCCCTGAGTTCGGTTAAACAGATTTTCTTTCGGCCTCTGGGCTGCCAAAGTTCGCAGTTTCTTTTCCTTATCTGAAACGTGCGTGTGACATACTTTGCTGGGAGCTCTCTTCTGGGGACTTAGGTTGCGTGGTGCAATTTCTTTTATTTGACGCAGTTCCAGCGACTTTTTTCCTTATCTGTTGCTGACTGGAAGATGGGAGCCGAAAATAAAGAAAACTTGCCCGTTATAGAAAACACAGAACAGGACAAAACTTTATCATCGATAGGCAATAGGATGAAATAATGTGAGAAAATACAGAAGAAAATTAATTTCTATGAGTTATTCTCCACGAAGCTTCAGAGAGATGCCTTACAGATACGAAGGAAGATCTCGTAAAGAAGTTCAATGTTTTGATGACGAACTATTGGCAGGAAACAAGTGAACATGTGACATGTTAAATGTTGGATCATCAGAATGTGAAATGTTGTGGTAGTAAATTCGTCTACCTCACATCTTTCGTGACGCTATGGTGTGTGGAGATTTGTAGTCCCTTGAACCAGTTTTCTGTAGAAATTTTTGTACTCGTATTTCACAAAAATATCCGCATCCTCTACACCTCACGCCTCCGTGATCCCTTTCATCCCCTGGTTGCTCCTCTCTTCTCCAAACTCCGCCCTCTGCCGCGCCTTCACCGTTGTGTCTCCACTACCCTCCACCTCTACCACCCTTCATCTCGTTTCCCAAGGTGGTTTCCATCGACTACCCCTCCCGGATGATGCCCTCTCTCTCTCTCCATTTATCCCTCCTATCAACTCTGATCCTCACCTCCCCCTCATTTCCTCTGTCCTTTTCCCAGGTTCCCTATCCTCCCCCCTTCCATCATGTTTTTTTCCCACCTACCGTCTCTCTGCCTCCCTTCTCTCCCCTGAGTCGTTTTGCTCTACCCTCCACTCCTTTCCACTTCTTCTCGCATCCGCCCAGCCCCCCTCTTTCTTATGTTCCCTCCCTCCATTTGGCTCCCCAATTTTTTCTTTTCCTCTCCTCCTCCCTTTTCCCCATCATCGGTCCAGGTCCCCCCACCCACATCTACCGCCGTGTCGCCTCTATGGTGCTGGTTTAAGTGAGTGTTCAGTGTTTTGCGTCCCCTGCCAGTGTTGCGAACAGCCACCATTTTGTCGTTAGTTGCGTTTTTTTTATCTCATGCCTGTCTATTTACTATGTGTTTTTATCAGCATTACCGACCGTTTGTTTATATTTTCTTCGTATCTTTTCCTCCATGTTTTAGTTTTTAATAGCCACCATTTTATTGTCTGCTTTTATTGTTCTCATATCTCCTGATTCTGTTTTATAACTTTTCTGTAGGCTGAAGAGCGGCGTATTGTGCTGCCCCCCCCCCCCCCCCCGAAATCCAATAAAACGAAATCAAATATATAAAAAAAAGAAGAAGCGTCAGTTCGAATAAAATTCTCGAGCTTTCAATTGCTATCTCCGCCATCGTCGTCAGAAGTAAAATTACTGACTGCCAGGCCGCCTTCTTTCCTTTTTTTTTTTGTAGTAGGTTAAGCTAGAGCGTCACCAGTGGATATCAGACTTACTGTCATGTTGGATGAGAAAAATTGTTCTATCCTACATTGACATCATTCTGATGACATCGCTGAAGTGCACATTGAAGGTGTGGTGGTGGCACTTGAAGTCCTGTGGCACCCTCTGATGGTGGAAGTCCAAGGTCATAGACAATAGGGAATGCAGCTACATAGGTACTGATATCAGCCGGCTGCGGTGGCCGTGCGGTTCTGGCGCTGCAGTCCGGAACCGCGGGGCTGCTACGGTCGCAGGTTCGAATCCTGCCTCGGGCATGGGTGTGTGTGATGTCCTTAGGTTAGTTAGGTTCTAGGGGACTTACGACCTAAGATGTTGAGTCCCATAGTGCTCGGAGCCATTTGAACCATTTGAAGGTACTGATATCGGTGGTCGTATTATGGACGTAACATATCTAGTGATCGTATCAAGACTGACACTTTATTAGTGGCCATAACATGGCTATCGTTAGCCATGGTCTGAATCTGATTCCTCGAGAATGGTAAGAGGAACAGGGTGGCAGTGCCAATGATGGGGAGTTGTGGATCCAATGTGGTGAAAGCCTGTGACTGTGTTGCGCAGGGCATCCAATTTGTCATAGAGACGCCTTGCCTTCTCCAGAATGGACCTCTTTAGAGTTTCCATGTTTGTTTCCTCGTGAAGGGTAGCAACTCTCGTGAGCGGAGGAGAATGCTGGCTCCACTACAGCACCTTATTCTGCAGGTGCTGAGAGCCTCCATCCGGTAGGCACTAATCACGGCCCACGTGGAGGAGCCATAGGTGAGGGAAGGGTGGACAACCATCCGGTTCAGTCAGAGCTTGGTTTCTAATTTAAGTTTCCTGCTGTTGAAGTGTGGGTACAACGCTTTTATCAGCTTCTGTCGTTTTTGGGCGATGTATTCTGCATATCGATGGAAGAGCAGTTTTTTGTCCATCTGGACACCTAAACATCCAGGGACCATGGGACCGAGACGTCTGCAATAGTGATGTTGTGGAAGAGGACTGGGCGCCGTTTGGTGAAGTAGACTGCCGTTGTTTTGCGGGTTATTTGAAAGACACCAGGTGACTGTCGCGTCCACCTGCCTCTGGAGACGAGCAATGAGCTGGTCTGTGTTGCGCCAAGTAGTATAGAGCTCCGTATCATCGGCGTATTGCGTCAGGTGGAGGTGTGGGATGACTGCTATATCATTAACATAAATGTTCAAGAGGATGACAGACAACACAGAGCCTTGAGGGGTACCCAACGACTTGTGACGTAAGCTCCATCATTTTCCTTGCTGAGTAACCAAGAAGATTCCATCGTGAAGGAAATTACTCACTATCTTGAGATAGATGTCGGGGATGGTCATGTATGTCAGCATTTTGTACACAAGACTGCCCTGCCAAATCATGTCGCGTTTTTCAGGACCAGGAAAACCGCTGGCGTCGACATGGTAGAGTTAAAGCCCTTGCTGACATGTTCTGTGACTCTAAGAACTTAGAGTTCGACCGGCCGTTGGGAAGCGAATGGGAATCCGAACTGTTACAGATGGATTGTCCCAGCTGCCGCCAGAGGCTGGGAAATGCATTGGAGGATCAAAGATTCTAGGACCTTTGCCATGGTATTCAGAAGTCTAATGGGCCTGTTGTGACTGGGGACCATAGGATCCTTCGTGGGAGCCGACGGAGGTGTTCGTTTAAGATGCCATCCAAATCTGGATCCGACTGCCCACGCTTCCTCCAGAGGATCCACTGGGCTTCCTGCAGGTATGTAAGGTGCCCGAAAGCGACAACGGCCGCCAGAACATCGCGTTCATCCTCGAGTTCATCAGGCGTAAGGTCGTGGACGAGCAATTGGTTCTGGTCCTCAAATTCATTGGCCAGAGTTTCTGCCACATGGAGAGTGTCGTAAGTTAAGCCACCCATTGTGCGGATGGGATGGTTGGTCTTCACTGCGGAGCGACGTAGGTCTCAGACAAAAGCCAATTCTGGTTTATTTTGGAGGAAAATGGCGGACATCTTGTCCTCCCATTGTTCCGTTTTCCAGGCGGTGGCAGAATTTACCTTGGAAACGCCTCATGTAATGCTTATCCCGAGGGTCACCAAACTGCTTCCACCGCCTGCGGTAGCGGTTATTCTGAATTTTTAATTCGCGCAATGGGGGAGGCAAGTCATCTGGTGGGGTTAAAGCCCTTACAATGGACGTAGAGGCCTTCATTGCCTTCTGGATTTTCGTGCCGGGGCTGGCACGATTTACTGCTTATACACCCACGATTACGATCACTGGCACCAATCAGAGAGGGCCGAAACGACGCGTGCGCGGAAGGTGAGTTGAGCAGCTCATGGCAACCTGGCCCCGCCGCAGGGCCGACTGACTTCAGATGATGGAGCGTTGTCCGAGCACAAGGAGACATGTTAAACAAAGGGGGCTCGACAAGTCGGCCAAAGATGAGCATTGCCTGGAAAACGAACACAAAATACAGTTTGAGAACACGAGAGTCTTGACTTATGCATCAACATACTGGGATTCTGTTATAAAAGAGGCGACTGAGATTAGAATGAACAGCAACAATGTTAACAGAGACCAGGGGTACACACTGAGTAGGATGTGGGGGCGGTCTTTAGATGTCAAAAGGAACCAAGGACGGATGCTTAACGCTTTTAGTGAGGCGGGAGCGGCAGTTTCAAACCTGATGCCGCCCCCTCCCGCCAATTGACGTCACTCGGTCCCGCGGTGGGCCGGGGTTGCTATGAGCTGCCCAACTCACCTTCCGCGCACGCGTCATTTCGGCCCTCTCTGATTGGTGCCAGCTGTTGTAATCGTGGGTATATTAGCGGTAAATCGTGCCAGCACCGGCATTCAGTAATTTTACTTCTGACGATAAGAGCGGAGCTAGCCATCGAAGGCTCGAGGATTTTAGGCTTGAAAACCGAGAAAATTTTATTCAACTTGCAGAACTTGCTTCATGACATCGACCATCATCACTAACTAAAGTTATTGAAATATTTCATTATTTGCACGTTTCTGAATGACATCAGAAATAACCGTAATGTTGTGTTGTTTTTGGGTCCGAACAGCTGGGTTCGCGAAGGGTTGTTTGGAATAATATCTCAGTGACCTGCCACTGATTTCCATGATGTATCACGAAACTCATCGGCGGCGACCTTAAGGTAAGGACAAATATTTTGATTTCAAGAAGAGCTACGCTGGAAGGCTGCAATAGGGCACGGAGTAGAAGGGAGGACTACTAGAGAATATGGGCTCGGTAGTATTAGCGAGAGAGGAGGAAGTCTCCCCGAGTTCAGACACACACTGTTTTCTTTGTAATGACGACTACTGCGCTCGGATTTACAAGAGGAGGAGAAATGGTTCAAATGGCTCTGAGCACTATGGGACTTAAGTTCAATGGTCATCAGTCCCCTAGAACTTAGAACTACTTAAACCTAACTAACCTAAGAACATCACACACATTCATGTCCGAGGCAGGATTCGAACCTGCGAGCGTAGCGGTCGTGCGGTTCAAGACTGTAGCGCCTAGAACCGCTCGACTACTCCGGCCGGCAGAGGAGGAGATGTTCTTGGAAAATATGTGGAGCACGAGAAGATACACCTGGGTTACAACATGATGGGACAGAGATTTCGATAAGAGATATAAACGCAGCTCACAATTTAGTAATGGTGTACATTAGGAGACTCTTCGGGAAAGATCAACGTAGAAGGAAGTTGCATTGTGAAGTTCTGAGAAAAGATGATGTGCATTCGAAGTTCTCTGAGGCTATACCTATTGTTATACTGAATGCCACAGTATGTTGTTAAGATGAGAAAGAATGGACATCTCTAAGGAGGATAATCACTGACGTTGAACTGAAATATGTTGATATAAGAAACTTTACATCGATGACATTGTAAGTCATCGATAAAATACTTCAATTAATCGACGAAAGAAGGAAATGCGAAAATGTTCAGGAAAAGAAAGGAGTACAGCATTATAAATCACTTAGCAATGTAATCATTAAAAAACTTGAGGAAGCTAAGGTAAAACAGAGGCAGGAAAAATTTGAAGAAATCGAGAAGGAAATGTTAGCCGGAAAGTCAGACTTAGCATATAAATAAATGAAAATAATTTTCGTAGAACTGAGAAAAACCAAAGATGTTAACCTTGAGACTGGAGGAGGCACTGAATTGTAAATCGCAGAGGAGAGACTGGATAGGTGGAAAGAGCACACTGAGGGTCCCTGAGAGGGAAGGAACTGTCTGCTGGCGTGATAAGAAGTAGGGATGTCATCAACGAATGCTCTTTCTCACCTAATTGGATACAAATGTGATTTTTTTTGTGAAAACCATGCACTAAAAGGGAAAGTATACGACTTAATCCTCAACTACTCTCGGGATACTCTCTCACAATAACATTTTCATACAGAGAACCAAAAGACTTATGCCTCAAGGCAGTTTTTGGTTACAATTTACAGATTATAACTGAATAACATCTAAAATAGTGTAACAAGGGACTGTGCCTGGTTAAACAATGAGAAGACATAAGAGATCCTGAACCAGCGTCAGTCTGATAGAGGGTTGGAAGATTTGCTGTCAAACAAGGAAGAAAGGAGAGCACATTCTGGAGGAATTCTAGAAATTTTTGGGGGCGCCGTCAATCTTCCTAAAGAATATCACCCACACACTCCCGAAGACAGCAAGGGCAGCTAAAACAGAAATTAGTTTCGTCATCGTGTCCCTCCTTGTCATTGTCTCCTATATGTTCTTTCTTCGTCGATTCTGCAGAAGACCTGTTTCCTTACCTTATCACTCTACCTAATTTTCCACATTGTTCTATAGCAGCACATTTCAAACGCTTCGATTCCCTTCTGTTCCGGTTTTCCCGTAATCCATGTTTCATTACCATACAATGCTGTGCTCCAAACGGTCAATCTCAGAAATTTCTTTCACAAACAAGGGCTGATGTTTGATACTAGTAGACTTCATTTGGCCAGGAACGTCCTCTTTGCCTATGCTAACATTTTATGTCCTCCACACTTCGTCTGTCAAGTGTTATTTTCTCCTTTCAAGGGAGCAGAATTCCTTAACTTCAAGGTCATCATTTCTGATGTTACGTTTATCGCTAATTTCATTTCCGCTACCCGTCATTATTTGCTTCGTTCTTCGTTCTACCCTCAGTACATACAGGGTGTTCGGAAATTCCCGTTACAGACATACAGGACTTGTAGAGGAGATCGAAACATGACAGTTGAAATAAGAACCCATGTCCAGAAACGTCACCTAACGACGCGTCTGTGCGTCGAAGTTACGGGCACCGTCGCCTGGAAGCGTAGATGTATATACATACAGGATATCAATGATACGATTCGCTGATGACATTGCTATCCTGAGTGAAAGTGAAGAAGAATTAAATGATCTGCTGAACGGAATGAACAGTCTATTGAGTACACAGTATGGTTTGAGAGTAAATCGGAGAAAGACGAAGGTAATGAGAAGTAGTAGAAATGACAACAGCGAGAAACTTAACATCAGGATTGATGGTCACGAAGTCAATGAAGTTAAGGAATTCTGCTACCTAGGCAGTAAAATACCCAATGACGGACGGAGCAAGGAGGACATCAAAAGCAGACTCGCTGTGGCAAAAGAGGCATTTCTGGCCAAGAGAAGTCTACTAATATCAAATACCGGCCTTAATTTGAGGAAGAAATTTCTGAGGATGTACGTCTGGAGCACAGCATTGTATGATAGTGAAACATGGACTGTGGGAAAACCGGAACAGAAGAGAATCTTGAGATGTGGTGCTATAGACGAATGTTGAAAATTAGGTAGACTGATAAAGTAAGGAATGAGGAGGTTCTACGCAGAATCGGAGAGGAAAGGAATATGTGGAAAACACTGATCAGGAGAAGGGACAGGATGATAGGACATCTGCTAAGACATGAGGGAATGACTTCCATGGTACTAGAGGGAGCTGTAGAGGGCAAAAACTGTAGAGGAAGACAGAGATTGGAATACGTCAAGCAAATAATTGAGGACGTAGGTTGCAAGTGCTACTCTGAAATGAAGAGGTTAGCACAGGAAAGGAATTCGTGGTGGGCCGCATCAAACCAGTCAGCAGACTGACGGAAAAAAAAAAAAAAAAAAAAAAAAGTGTACATACATTTACAGGCACCGGCTCTATAGGCTCTATAATTTTATAATTTTGACTCTCTGTATCGTCGTTGGATGACGTTTCCGGAGATGGATTCCTATTCAAAATGCTATGTACTCACACCCCTCAACACCATGTATTCTGTACTCAAAAGATTGTTCATTCCATTCAACACTCCAGTAATTCTTCTCCATTTTCACTCAGCGTAGCGATGTCATCAACGAATACTGTCACTGATATCCTTTCATCTAAAATTATGATACCACTCTTTGAACCTTTCTTTTATTTCTGTCTTTGCTTCTTCGACGTATAGCTTGAACACTAAGTGCGGAAGACTGCATCCCAGTCTTATACCCTTTTTGATGCGGGAACTTCTTTCTTGGTCTTCCATTCTTCTTGGCTCCTCTTTGTTCTTGTACGTATTGTATATTATCCGTCTTTCCCTAGAGTTTATTCCCATTTTTCTCAGAATTTAGATAATTTATCACAAGTTACCTAGCTTATAAGACCAATTTTTGCGCTTAGTGCTAATATTTTAATACGGGATATATTTTATCATAGCAGAAGTCGAGAGCTTTTTCCAAGTCGACAAGTTGTAGGAAAAGTCTTGATTATTCTTATGTCTTGCTTCCATTATCAACCGTGTCGTCAGAACTGACTGTCTGATACCTTTACTTTTCCGAAAGCCAAACCGATACTTGTTTAATTTAATGGACTTATATATGCTTCAGATCACTCAAGTATAGGAGCGATGTAGAGTAACGTGAAATGAAGAAGTAAAAACTTCAACATCCAAGATCGCTAATTATAATTTATTTTTGTTTACTGGTTTTGGCAAATCTAAGTTGCCATCATCGGACCTGTATACCATACAAATCGTGTAAATTGGTGATCTCGGCTGTCGAAGTTTTTACTTCTACATTTCATATTAATCGACTTAAGGAAAGTAAAGAGACTTTCATAGGAATTGTAGATCTACAAAAAGCTTCGATAATGTGCAGTGGTGCAAGATGTCTGGAATCCTCAGAAAAATATGTGATATGCGATATGTGTAGGCACCAAGAGGGGACTGTGGCACCGTAACACTGGCAATGCAGCAGAGGGGTGCTAGGATCAAAAAGCGCGCAAGACATGAAATGCAGTCTCTCTCCTCTACTGTCCTACATGGTTATCGAATAGACGATGAAGTGGATAAACGAAAGCATCGAAGTGGAATTAAAATTAACTGTGGATCAGTATCAGTGATAAGATTCCCTGAGAGCAGTGCTGTCCTCTGCGACAGTGGGGAAGATTTAAAAGACCTATTGGATACAATGAACACTTTATTTAGCAGAGGTTATGGATTAAGAGGAAGCCAAAGAAAGACGAATGCATAAAGGAGCAGCGTAAATGGGGTTAGCGACAAACTTCGTATAAACCTTTGGAGACTATGTGGCGGATTACCAGTCAGGGGGCTCTCGCGTATACTGGGGGAACGTTCTTCGATCTACCCACGGCCCTACTTGCTTTCATAAAGTTTCTTGATGTAAATATCACGTCATATAGAACTCGCACAAAAGTTACTTGAATTAAATCCCCTAAGAAAGGTCACTATTTATTAGTGTATGAGCCTGTGAATAATCATTATAATCAGAATTCGTTGAGCTAGAGAAAGGTTCCTCATCTTGCTGACACTTCCAAAATTAACACACTCCAAGGAGTAAAACAAGTACCTCCTACTAAAAACTTTCCTTCAATATTGCTCCTCAGCATAAATTGCAGCCAAGTGGACACAAAAATCAGACACTTCAGTCATTTCCAATTACCAGTGATAACCACCAATATATGGTACAATTTATGTCCAATGCTCAACTTTTTCCTAAGTAGCCTTGAATTATCATCAGTTTGAACTATATTTTAGTACTGAAATATGGTTTCGCGTCTACGCCATTAACGCGACTTCAACATGAAAAATAAAAGACAACAGTTAAGTTTTGCCTATTAATTTCTTCAGCATCGCACTGTCCGGAACTCCATGGTGGTTGAACATTGCACAGCTGGTGTCGACTGTCGCGTCTTTGGGGTTCAGTTTCTAGATCCACTGGTCAGCCAAGGCAGCGAAGTTTTTACGAGGATTGCCCAGAAAGTAATGCGCCTTATTTTTTTCTCAGCCGAAAACAATGCTACGAATGCGAGACGTTACGTATTAATTATATGAAGTCTCCTGAGTGAGCGCGCAAAGTTTCCGTCACTTCCGACAGATAGCGTAGCTGCAGGTCAGTTTCAAAATGGCGTCTGCAGGTGATGTAAGTTACAAGCAACGTGCCATCCTTGAATTTCTCACTGCAGAGAAAGAAACTATGGGGAATATTCACAAACGCTTGTGAAAAGTCTATGGAGCATCTGCTGTCGACAGAAGTATCGTTAGTCGCTGGGCATAAAGGGCGAGGTCATCAGAAGGCAGTTCGGCGTGGCTCCACGATTTGCAGCGGTCGGGGAGACAAAAAATGGCTCTGAGCACTATGGGACTCAACTGCTGTGGTCATAAGTCCCCTAGAACTTAGAACTACTTAAACCTAACTAACCTAAGGACATCACACACATCCATGCCCGAGGCAGGATTCGAACCTGCGACCGTAGCGGTCGTGCGGTTCCAGACTGTAGCGCCTTTAACCGCTCGGCCACTCCGGGCGGCGGGGAGACAATCCACGGCTGTCACACCTGACATGTTGCAGCGAGCTGACGTTGTCATTCGCGAGGACAGACGCATTACGACTCGGCAACTGACGCTGCATCTTCCAAAGGAAGTTGACTCAGTGACACTGGACCTGCCAACAGGACAAGGATTGGTACTGACAGGGCAACACACCCTGGCTTTGCGCTGGAGGAAGGCCATAGAGCGGGACTGAGATTATGTGGAAAACCAGCGTGTGTATATAGAATAACATTCTTTTGTGTGTGTGATTCTCATTATGTTCAATAAACAATTGTTGAAGAAACAAAGTGCTGTCCATTACTTCCTCGACAACCCTCGTACAATAGGTACTTTCAAAAATATTTACTAACTCACTGGCATTCACCAAACTTCCTCACTCCGTTAGGTCGTCCAGTTCTCAGCAGTAGTTGCAGCCACTGTGGTTATTTACCTATACATTAGAATGGTGTAATCAGGAAGGTGCGCTATAGGCGATCCTTTAGTACAGGATCTTTTATTGGCGTTCAGGAGGTGACCATGCAGCTATCTCAGTAGAGGACTGTCAACTGTGACTATAGGAACGTAAGGACAACATAACACGTAGACTCCGAGCGGAGAAAATCTCTGACCCGGTCGGGAATCGAACCCGGGCCCCTTCAGTTAGCAATCCGGCGCGCAGCTACTGAGGCGGACAGTTCTGTTACCTTGGGAGCAAAATACGCATGACGTTCTAAGCGAAGAGGACATAAGAAGCAGATTATCAGAGGTAGAAAGAGCATTTCTCGCGAAACTACGAGGGCAGTTCAATAAGTAATGCAACACATTTTTTTTTCTCGGCCAATTTTGGTTGAAAAAACCGGAAATTTCTTGTGGAATATTTTCAAACATTCTCGCTTCGTCTCGTATAGTTTCATTGACTTCCGACAGGTGGCAGCCCTGTACAGAGCTGTTAAAATGGCGTCTGTAACGGATGTGTGTTGCAAACAACGGGCAGTGATCGAGTTTCTTTTGGCGGAAAACCAGGGCATCTCAGATATTCATATGCGCTTGCAGAATGTCTACGGTGATCTGGCAGTGGACAAAGGCACGGTGAGTCGTTGGGCAAAGCGTGTGTCACCATCGCCGCAAGGTCAAGCAAGACTGTCTGATCTCCCGCGTGCGGGCCGGCCGTGCACAGCTGTGACTCCTGCAATGGCGGAGCGTGCGAACACACTCGTTCGAGATGATCGACGGATCACCATCAAACAACTCAGTGCTCAACTTGACATCTCTGTTGGTAGTGCTGTCACAATTGTTCACCAGTTGGGATATTCAAAGGTTTGTTCCCGCTGGGTCCCTCGTTGTCAAACCGAACACCATAAAGAGCAAAGGAGAACCATCTGTGCGGAATTGCTTGCTCGTCATGTGGCTGAGGGTGACAATTTCTTGTCAAAGATTGTTACAGGCGATGAAACATGGGTTCATCACTTCGAACCTGAAACAAAACGGCAATCAATGGAGTGGCGCCACACCCACTCCCCTACCAAGAAAAAGTTTAAAGCCATACCCTCAGCCAGTAAAGTCATGGTTACAGTCTTCTGGGACGCTGAAGGGGCTATTCTGTTCGATGTCCTTCCCCATGGTCAAACGATCAACTCTGAAGTGTATTGTGCTACTCTTCAGAAATTGAAGAAACGACTTCAGCGTGTTTGTAGGCACAAAAATCTGAACGAACTTCTCCTTCTTCATGACAACGCAAGACCTCACACAAGTCTTCGCACCCGAGAGGAGCTCACAAAACTTCAGTGGACTGTTCTTCCTCATGCACCCTACAGCCCCGATCTCGCACCGTCGGATTTCCATATGTTTGGCCCAATGAAGGACGTAATCCGCGGGAGGCACTACGCGGATGATGAAGAAGTTATTGATGCAGTACGACGTTGGCTCCGACATCGACCAGTGGAATGGTACCGTGCAGGTATACAGGCCCTCATTTCAAGGTGGCGTAAGGCCGTAGCATTGAATGGAGATTACGTTGAAAAATAGTGTTGTGTAGCTAAAAGATTGGGGAATAACCTGGTGTATTTCAATGCTGAATAAAACAACCCCTGTTTCAGAAAAAAATGTGTTGCATTACTTATTGAACTGCCCTTGTAACTATTACTATCAAATGTAAGCTTTAAATTTCTAAAGAAATTTCTGTGAACGTATGTCCGAAGTACAGTGTTGTAGGGTTGTGATTTATGAACTGTGAGGGAAACGATAATATCTGAGAATGGAGAAAGTTGAGATGTAGTGTTACAGAAGGACTTGTTGTCAGGGAGCTTACGATTCCATTCCTCCTCCCCTTTGCCACGAAGGCCAAGTATACCCATCCAAATACTGGCCACGTCCGCTGGTGATCTGACGGAGACAGATGTATTCAACGAAGCGAGGCCGTTGGCTTTCCTCTTCTTCTTCTTCTTCTTCTTCTCATGGCATTACAACACTGTGTGGGTTTTAGCCTCATCAATAAGTTTCCTCCACTCTGTCCTCACCAGCGTGATTCTCCGCCATCCTCGGACTCTGAGGGGTTTTCTATCTTCTTCCACATCATCTATCCACCGATTCCTTGGCTTTCCTGTCTGTCTTCTTCCGGTTGGGCTCCATTCAAAAATCCTTTTAGTTGTTCTCCCAGCATTCATCCAAGCCAGGCTATTCTTCTACTTTTTATAATTCTTAAGATGTCAGCTGCTTGTATGAGGCGGTCCAGCTCAATATTCGTCCTAGATCTCCAGAAACCTTTATTATCCTGAACTGCTCCACAGTTCTTGCGCAGCCCTCTACGTTCAAATATCCTGAGCTGCTGCTCATCAACACTCGTTAGCGTCCATGTTTCGCATCCGTACGTTACAACTGGCCTGATCATGACCTTGTATAGTTGTAGCTTCAGCTGCCTATTTTATAGCCTAGAGACCAACAATTTCTTAAACGTGTCGAAGCATCTATTACAACTTAGGACGCGCAGTTTTATTTCAGTCGACATAGAATTTGTGCTGTTAATACTAGAGCCCAAAGGTCATATTCAAAATTGAAACCGTCTGCTGATAGTCTATCCAAGTTATTATTTTCCTTCCTGGTGAAATTCGTGTACTTAGTCTTTGTTTCATTTACAGAAATGCCTCTAGATTCTGTGGCTGCTTTCAGCTCGTATATTGTCCTCTCTAGTCATACCCTTCTTCTACTAATAATTGCTACAGTATCAGCATATACACATATCTGAGTCGACTTTGTGCCTGTGTAAGCAGATATCTGAAGCTTCCGCATGGCTGCTTCGAGAGCCAGATTGAAAAGCATTGTAGTCAGTGCGATCCCTTGTCTGACTACTTTACTAATGCTAAACCAGTTGCTCAGTTCTCCAACCGCTCGTACTGCAGCCTCGTCAACCAGCCAATGTAGCCTGAATAATGAGACATACTTCGATTGTATACCAGGCAGCAGCAGACCATTTCACGTTTGTGCTCGATAGGGACTATCAAGTCCTGCTTGAACACTACGTGAGGTTATGAAGCTCAATGTTGTACTCATATGCCTTTTAATGTGTTTGCCTCAACACAAATATTTGGTGTGTCGTTGATCAATTAGGCCGAAATCCACATTGAAACTCCCGCAGAATCTCATCTGCATTTGGTGCTAACCTGTTGTAGATAATACCAGAGAAAATCTTATAGGTTACATTCAGCAGGGTAATTCGTCGGTAATTTGAACAACAGGTCTTGTCTCTTTTCTTGTGTATTGGTTGACTTATACCTTAGGTCGATTCTTCTGGGATTCTTTCTTGATTCCATATCAACTTAGTAAGTTTGTGGAGCCGTTTCTGAAGATCAGTTCCTCCATTTTTTTCTGCAGTTCTGCAGTTATTTCTTCAGTTCCTGGTGATTTTTTATTTTTTTAGACAATACACTACCTTCCGTACTTCCTCTAATGTTGGTTTCTCTGTTTCAAAATCTACGGTGTAATAGAGTGGCTGCTCATACCTAGTAGGATTGCCCTCCAAAATTCCCATGAAGTAGTCTCTCCATCTATCCAGAACATCTTGTTTATCTGTCAGCAAATTCCCCTCTTCGCCCTTACAAGCTGTTACTCTCGGCTTATATTCCTGAGTTTCTTCTTTAATTTTCTTGTAGAATTTTCTGCTTTATTTCATTGGTAGTGCTCTTCCATCTGCTCTATCTTTCTCTTCATGGCTCCCCTTTTTCTCCTCCTACATACCCTTGCTGCCTATATTCTCTTTTCATTATATAATGCTTAATTTGATATAGTATTCCGCTGCAAGCATTTCAGCCTTGCTTCCTTTTCCTGTTCCACTACCTGTCTACATTCATCATCACACCAGTCTTCATTCCTAAGTCTCCTTGTTCCCCCCAGTATTTCATGTGCTGTTATCCTAATGACATCTTTAGTAGAGTTCCATTCTCTGCCTGTATCATGTCTACCATCTTTTGTTTATAACTCTATCTCAATCTTTTCTGGTACTCCCGAACGGTGGACCTATCTTTCAGTTGTTCTATATTCCATTTCGTTACTCTGTACTACTTCCTTTGGCACCCATGTTAAGTTTCACTCTCATTTTGGCTCTTACTAGGTAAGGTCAGAATCAGAATTAGCTCCTCGGGAAGTGCACACATTTTCCATGTCGGATGCCCACCTCTTTGATATCAATATATTGGCTATTTGGTTTGGTTCATTTGTTCCTGGTATTTTCCACGTCCGTTTATAGGTATTTACCCCTGGAAAATAGATATTTACTGCCTTCAACTTATTTGCAAAAGCAAACTGGGCAACTCTTATACCATTACCATTAGTTTCATCACGCAGCCTTTCCTTACCAAACACACTACTGAACGCCTCTTCCTTTCCTAGCTCTGAATTATAGTCGCCAAGAACTATTTTGGAATCATATTGGGTAGTCTGACATAATCCTCCTGCAGTTGATGATAGAAGATGTCCACAGTATCATCTAATTCTTCCGCTGGCGCATATACATTCACAGAGGTCACATTGTGAAATTTGCCTTTCACGCGCAGAGTACATATTCTTTGAAACTTCCTGGCAGATTAAAACTGTGTGCCCGACCGAGACTCGAACTCGGGACCTTTGCCTTTCGCGGGCAAGTGCTCTACCAACTGAGCTACCGAAGCACGACTCACGTCCGGTACTCACAGCTTTACTTCTGCCAGTACCTCGTCTCCTACCTTCCAAACTTTACAGAAGCTCTCCTGCGAAACATGCAGAACTAGCACTCCTGAAAGAAAGGATATTGCGGAGACATGGCTTAGCCACAGCCTGGGGGATGTTTCCAGAATGAGATTTTCACTCTGCAGCGGAGTGTGCGCTGATATGAAACTTCCTGGCAGATTAAAACTGTGTGCCCGACCGAGACTCGAACTCGGGACTTTTGCCTTTCGCGGGCAAGTGCTCTACCAACTGAGCTACCGAAGCACGACTCACGTCCGGTACTCACAGCTTTACTTCTGCCAGTACCTCGTCTCCTACCTTCCAAACTTTACAGAAGCTCTCCTGCGAAACATCCCCCAGGCTGTGGCTAAGCCATGTCTCCGCAATATCCTTTCTTTCAGGAGTGCTAGTTCTGCATGTTTCGCAGGAGGGCTTCTGTAAAGTTTGGAAGGTAGGAGACGAGGTACTGGCAGAAGTAAAGCTGTGAGTACCGGACGTGAGTCGTGCTTCGGTAGCTCAGTTGGTAGATCACTTGCCCGCGAAAGGCAAAGGTCCCGAGTTCGAGTCTCGGTCGGGCACACAGTTTTAATCTGCCAGGAATTTTCATATCAGCGCACACTCCGTTGCAGAGTGAAAATCTCATTCTGGAAACATACCCCAGGCTGTGGCTAAGCCATGTCTCCGCAATATCCTTTCTTTCAGGAGTGCTAGTTCTGCATGTTTCGCAGGAGAGCTTCTGTAAAGTTTGGAAGGTAGGAGACGAGGTACTGGCAGAAGTAAAGCTGTGAGTACCGGACGTGAGTCGTGCTTCGGTAGCTCAGTTGGTAGAGCACTTGCCCGCGAAATGCAAAGGTCCCGAGTTCGAGTCTCGGTCGGGCACACAGTTTTAATCTGCCAGGAAGTTTCATATCAGCGCACACTCCGCTGCAGAGTGAAAATCTCATTCTGGAAACATCCCCCAGGCTGTGGCTAAGCCATGTCTCCGCAATATCCTTTCTTTCAGGAGTGCTAGTTCTGCATGTTCGCAGGAGAGCTTCTGTAAAGTTTGGAAGGTAGGAGACGAGGTACTGGCAGAAGTAAAGCTGTGAGTACCGGACGTGAGTCGTGCTTCGGTAGCTCAGTTGGTAGAGCGCTTGCCCGCGAAAGGCAAAGGTCCCGAGTTCGAGTCTCGGTCGGGCACACAGATTTAATCTGCCAGGAAGTTTCATATCAGCGCACACTCCGCTGCAGAGTGAAAATCTCATTCTGGAAACATCCCCCAGGCTGTGGCTAAGCCATGTCTCCGCAATATCCTTTCTTTCAGGAGTGCTAGTTCTGCATGTTTCGCAGGAGAGCTTCTGTAAAGTTTGGAAGGTAGGAGACGAGGTACTGGCAGAAGTAAAGCTGTGAGTACCGGACGTGAGTCGTGCTTCGGTAGCTCAGTTGGTAGAGCACTTGCCCGCGAAAGGCAAAGGTCCCGAGTTCGAGTCTCGGTCGGGCACACAGTTTTAATCTGCCAGGAAGTTTCGTATCAGCGCACACTCCGTTGCAGAGTGAAAATCTCATTCTGGAAACATTCACCAGGCTGTGGCTAAGCCATGTCTCCGCAATATCCTTTCTTTCAGGAGTGCTAGTTCTGCATGTTCGCAGGAGAGCTTCTGTAAAGTTTGGAAGGTAGGAGACGAGGTACTGGCAGAAGTAAAGCTGTGAGTACCGGACGTGAGTCGTGCTTTGGTAGCTCAGTTGGTAGAGCGCTTGCCCGCGAAAGGCAAAGGTCCCGAGTTCGAGTCTCGGTCGGGCACACAGATTTAATCTGCCAGGGAGTTTCATATCAGCGCACACTCCGCTGCAGAGTGAAAATCTCATTCTGGAAACATCCCCCAGGCTGTGGCTAAGCCATGTCTCCGCAATATCCTTTCTTTCAGGAGTGCTAGTTCTGCATGTTTCGCAGGAGAGCTTCTGTAAAGTTTGGAAGGTAGGAGACGAGGTACTGGCAGAAGTAAAGCTGTGAGTACCGGACGTGAGTCGTGCTTCGGTAGCTCAGTTGGTAGAGCACTTGCCCGCGAAAGGCAAAGGTCCCGAGTTCGAGTCTCGGTCGGGCACACAGTTTTAATCTGCCGGAAAGTTTCATATCAGCCCACACTCCGCTGCAGAGTGAAAATCTCATTCTGGAAACATCCCCCAGGTTGTGGCTAAGCCATGTCTCCGCAATATCCTTTCTTTCAGGAGTGCTAGTTCTGCATGTTTCGCAGGAGAGCTTCTGTAAAGTTTGGAAGGTAGGAGACGAGGTACTGGCAGAAGTAAAGCTGTGAGTACCGGACGTGAGTCGTGCTTCGGTAGCTCAGTTGGTAGAGCACTTGCCCGCGAAAGGCAAAGGTCCGGAGTTCGAGTCTCGGTCGGGCACACAGTTTTAATCTGCCAGGAAGTTTCATATCAGCGCACACTCCGCTGCAGAGTGAAAATCTCATTCTGGAAACATCCCCCAGGCTGTGGCTAAGCCATGTCTCCGCAATATCCTTTCTTTCAGGAGTGCTAGTTCTGCATGTTTCGCAGGAGAGCTTCTGTAAAGTTTGGAAGGTAGGAGACGAGGTACTGGCAGAAGTAAAGCTGTGAGTACCGGACGTGAGTCGTGCTTCGGTAGCTCAGTTGGTAGAGCACTTGCCCGCGAAAGGCAAAGGTCCCGAGTTCGAGTCTCGGTCGGGCACACAGTTTTAATCTGCCAGGAAGTTTCATATCAGTGCACACTCCGTTGCAGAGTGAAAATCTCATTCTGGAAACATTCCCCAGGCTGTGGCTAAGCCATGTCTCCGCAATATCCTTTCTTTCAGGAGTGCTAGTTCTGCATGTTTCGCAGGAGAGCTTCTGTAAAGTTTGGAAGGTAGGAGACGAGGTTCTGGCAGAAGTAAAGCTGTGAGTACCGGACGTGAGTTGTGCTTCGGTAGCTCAGTTGGTAGAGCACTTGCCCGTGAAAGGCAAAGGTCCCGAGTTCGAGTCTCGGTCGGGCACACAGTTTTAATCTGCCAGGAAGTTTCATATCAGCGCACACTCATCTGCAGAGTGAAAATCTCATTCTGGAAACATCCCCCAGGCTGTGGCTAAGCCATGTCTCCGCAATATCCTTTCTTTCAGGAGTGCTAGTTCTGCATGTTTCGCAGGAGAGCTTCTGTAAAGTTTGGAAGGTAGGAGACGAGGTACTGGCAGAAGTAAAGCTGTGAGTACCGGACGTGAGTCGTGCTTCGGTAGCTCAGTTGGTAGAGCACTTGCCCGCGAAAGGCAAAGGTCCCGAGTTCGAGTCTCGGTCGGGCACACAGTTTTAATCTGCCGGAAAGTTCCATATCAGCGCACACTCCGCTGCAGAGTGAAAATCTCATTCTGGAAACATCCCCCAGGCTGTGGCTAAGCCATGTCTCCGCAATATCCTTTCTTTCAGGAGTGCTAGTTCTGCATGTTTAGCAGGAGAGCTTCTGTAAAGTTTGGAAGGTAGGAGACGAGGTACTGGCAGAAGTAAAGCTGTGAGTACCGGACGTGAGTCGTGGTTCGGTAGCTCAGTTGGTAGAGCACTTGCCCGCGAAAGGCAAAGTTCCCGAGTTCGAGTCTCGGTCGGGCACACAGTTTTAATCTGCCAGGAAGTTTCATATCAGCGCACACTCCGTTGCAGAGTGAAAATCTCATTCTGGAAACATTCCCCAGGCTGTGGCTAAGCCATGTCTCTGCAATATCCTTTCTTTCAGGAGTGCTAGTTCTGCATGTTTCGCAGGAGAGCTTCTGTAAAGTTTGGAAGGTAGGAGACGAGGTACTGGCAGAAGTAAAGCTGTGAGTACCGGACGTGAGTTGTGCTTCGGTAGCTCAGTTGGTAGAGCACTTGCCCGTGAAAGGCAAAGGTCCCGAGTTCGAGTCTCGGTCGGGCACACAGTTTTAATCTGCCAGGAAGTTTCATATCAGCGCACACTCATCTGCAGAGTGAAAATCTCATTCTGGAAACATCCCCCAGGCTGTGGCTAAGCCATGTCTCCGCAATATCCTTTCTTTCAGGAGTGCTAGTTCTGCATGTTTCGCAGGAGAGCTTCTGTAAAGTTTGGAAGGTAGGAGACGAGGTACTGGCAGAAGTAAAGCTGTGAGTACCGGACGTGAGTCGTGCTTCGGTAGCTCAGTTGTTAGAGCACTTGCCCACGAAAGGCAAAGGTCCCGAGTTCGAGTCTCGGTCGGGCACACAGTTTTAATCTGCCGGAAAGTTTCATATCAGCGCACACTCCGCTGCAGAGTGAAAATCTCATTCTGGAAACATCCCCCAGGCTGTGGCTAAGCCATGTCTCCGCAATATCCTTTCTTTCAGGAGTGCTAGTTCTGCATGTTTCGCAGGAGAGCTTCTGTAAAGTTTGGAAGGTAGGAGACGAGGTACTGGCAGAAGTAAAGCTGTGAGTACCGGACGTGAGTCGTGCTTCGGTAGCTCGGTTGGTAGAGCACTTGCCCGCGAAAGGCAAAGGTCCCGAGTTCGAGTCTCGGTCGGGCACACAGTTTTAATCTGCCAGGAAGTTTCATATCAGCGCACACTCCGTTGCAGAGTGAAAATCTCATTCTGGAAACATCCCCCAGGCTGTGGCTAAGCCATGTCTCCGCAATATCCTTTCTTTCAGGAGTGCTAGTTCTGCATGTTTCGCAGGAGAGCTTCTGTAAAGTTTGGAAGGTAGGAGACGAGGTACTGGCAGAAGTAAAGCTGTGAGTACCGGACGTGAGTCGTGCTTCGGTAGCTCGGTTGGTAGAGCACTTGCCCGTGAAAGGCAAAGGTCCCGAGTTCGAGTCTCGGTCGGGCACACAGTTTTAATCTGCCAGGAAGTTTCATATCAGCGCACACTCCGCTGCAGAGTGAAAATCTCATTCTGGAAACATCCCCCAGGCTGTGGCTAAGCCATGTCACCGCAATATCCTTTCTTTCAGGAGTGCTAGTTCTGCATGTTTCGCAGGTGAGCTTCTGAAAAGTTTGGAAGGTAGGAGACGAGGTACTGGCAGAAGTAAAGCTGTGAGTACCGGACGTGAGTCGTGCTTCGGTAGCTCAGTTGGCAGAGCACTTGCCCGCGAAAGGCAAAGGTCCCGAGTTCGAGTCTCGGTCGGGCACACAGTTTTAATCTGCCAGGAAGTTTCGTATCAGCGCACACTCCGCTGCAGAGTGAAAATCTTATTCTGGAAACATCCCCCAGGCTGTGGCTAAGCCATGTCTCCGCAATATCCTTTCTTTCAGGAGTGCTAGTTCTGCATGTTTCGCAGGAGAGCTTCTGTAAAGTTTGGAAGGTAGGAGACGAGGTACTGGCAGAAGTAAAGCTGTGAGTACCGGACGTGAGTCGTGCTTCGGTAGCTCAGTTGGTAGAGCACTTGCCCGCGAAAGGCAAAGGTCCCGACTTCGAGTCTCGGTCGGGCACACAGTTTTAATCTGCCAGGAAGTTTCATATCAGCGCACAGTCCGCTGCAGAGTGAAACTCTCATTCTGGAAACATCCCCCAGGCTGTGGCTAAGCCATGTCTCCGCAATATCCTTTCTTTCAGGAGTGCTAGTTCTGCATGTTTCGCAGGAGAGCTTCTGTAAAGTTTGGAAGGTAGGAGACGAGGTACTGGCAGAAGTAAAGCTGTGAGTACCGGACGTGAGTCGTGCTTCGGTAGCTCAGTTGTTAGAGCACTTGCCCGCGAAAGGCAAAGGTCCCGAGTTCGAGTCTCGGTCGGGCACACAGTTTTAATCTGCCAGGAAGTTTCATATCAGCGCACACTCCGCTGCAGAGTGAAAATCTCATTCTGGAAACATCCCCCAGGCTGTGGCTAAGCCATGTCTCCGCAATATCCTTTCTTTCAGGAGTGCTAGTTCTGCATGTTTCGCAGGAGAGCTTCTGTAAAGTTTGGAAGGTAGGAGACGAGGTACTGGCAGAAGTAAAGCTGTGAGTACCGGACGTGAGTCGTGCTTCGGTAGCTCGGTTGGTAGAGCACTTACCCGCGAAAGGCAAAGGTCCCGAGTTCGAGTCTCGGTCGGGCACACAGTTTTAATCTGCCAGGAAGTTTCATATCAGCGCACACTCCGCTGCAGAGTGAAAATCTCATTCTGGAAACATCCCCCAGGCTGTGGCTAAGCCATGTCTCCGCAATATCCTTTCTTTCAGGAGTGCTAGTTCTGCATGTTTCGCAGGAGAGCTTCTGTAAAGTTTGGAAGGTAGGAGACGAGGTACTGGCAGAAGTAAAGCTGTGAGTACCGGACGTGAGTCGTGCTTCGGTAGCTCAGTTGGTAGAGCACTTGCCCGCGAAAGGCAAAGGTCCCGAGTTCGAGTCTCAGTCGGGCACACAGTTTTAATCTGCCAGGAAGTTTCATATCAGCGCACACTCCGTTGCAGAGTGAAAATCTCATTCTGGAAACATCCCCCAGGCTGTGGCTAAGCCATGTCTCCGCAATATCCTTTCTTTCAGGAGTGCTAGTTCTGCATGTTTCGCAGGAGAGCTTCTGTAAAGTTTGGAAGGTAGGAGACGAGGTACTGGCAGAAGTAAAGCTGTGAGTACCGGACGTGAGTCGTGCTTCGGTAGCTCAGTTGGTAGAGCACTTGCCCGCGAAAGGCAAAGGTCCCGAGTTCGAGTTTCGGTCGGGCAAACAGTTTTAATCTGCCAGGAATTTTCATATCAGCGCACACTCCGTTGCAGAGTGAAAATCTCATTCTGGAAACATCCCCCAGGCTGTGGCTAAGCCATGTCTCCGCAATATCCTTTCTTTCAGGAGTGCTAGTTCTGCATGTTTCGCAGGAGAGCTTCTGTAAAGTTTGGAAGGTAGGAGACGATGTACTGGCAGAATTAAAGCTGTGAGTACCGGACGTGAGTCGTGCTTCGGTAGCTCAGTTGGTAGAGCACTTGCCCGCGAAAGGCAAAGGTCCCGAGTTCGAGTCTCGGTCGGGCACACAGTTTTAATCTGCCAGGAAGTTTCATATCAGCGCACACTCCGCTGCAGAGTGAAAATCTCATTCTGGAAACATCCCCCAGGCTGTGTCTAAGCCATGTCTCCGCAATATCCTTTCTTTCAGGAGTGCTAGTTCTGCATGTTTCGCAGGAGAGCTTCTGTAAAATTTGGAAGGTAGGAGACGAGGTACTTGCAGAAGTAAAGCTGTGAGTACCGGACGTGAGTCGTGCTTCGGTAGCTCGGTTGGTAGAGCACTTGCCCGCGAAAGGCAAAGGTCCCGAGTTCGAGTCTCGGTCGGGCACACAGTTTTAATCTGCCATGAAGTTTCATATCAGCGCACACTCCGCTGCAGAGTGAAAATCTCATTCTGGAAACATCCCCCAGTCTGTGGCTAAGCCATGTCTCCGCAATATCCTTTGTTTCAGGAGTGCTAGTTCTGCATGTTTCGCAGGTGAGCTTCTGTAAAGTTTGGAAGGTAGGAGACGAGGTACTGGCAGAAGTAAAGCTGTGAGTACCGGACGTGAGTCGTGCTTCGGTAGCTCATTTGGTAGAGCACTTGCCCGCGAAAGGCAAAGGTCCCGAGTTCGAGTCTCGGTCGGGCACACAGTTTTAATCTGCCAGGAAGTTTCATATCAGCGCACACTCCGCTGCAGAGTGAAAATCTCATTCTGGAAACATCCCCCAGGCTGTGGCTAAGCCATGTCTCCGCAATATCCTTTCTTTCAGGAGTGCTAGTTCTGCATGTTTCGCAGGAGAGCTTCTGTAAAGTTTGGAAGGTAGGAGACGAGGTACTGGCAGAAGTACAGCTGTGAGTACCGGACGTGAGTCGTGCTTCGGTAGCTCAGTTGGTAGAGCACTTGCCCGCGAAAGGCAAAGGTTCCGAGTTCGAGTCTCGGTCGGGCACACAGTTTTAATCTGCCAGGAAGTTTCATATCAGCGCACACTCCGCTGCAGAGTGAAAATGTCATTCTGGATACATATTCTTTCATTACGTAGGGTGGAAGCAATAACATATCTACACATATCCTTGGAGACTATAAACCCAACTCTGTACTCCCCTTGTCTTTCGTCTTTTCTTGAATAGTACAAGGAAAATTTCTGCTTATAAATCTCTCCTCTTGCTTTCCACCTGATTTCCCACAGTGCAGTAACTTCCATTCCATACCTGAGCACCTCTTCCACAACACCACTCAACGCTTCTGTTTGCAACAGCGTACGCACGTTCCATGTTCCAAATTTAAGCACCGATAAATCCATATTCCTGTTTGCCAGCACAGCTTCTCTTCGTAGGGGCAGTACGGCATTCCTTGTTGATTTATTCGCAATAATAGATTTTTTTATAAGGTCAAGCTCTCCTAGAGTGGTTGACGACCTAGCGTATAGAGTCCCCCCTACCCTATGGTGTGGTACACACTTCGTCTGGCTCCTCAGCGGAGACCACTCCGGCTTGGGTGACCCTGCAGTAGCTACGCTACGACCGGCACGGCTGTCGATCTCATCAAAGCACGCAAATCCTCCAGCCCGGCACTGAAGGTGCTTCGATAAGGCGGTGTCCCCTGGGAAGGATGCCGTTGGCTTTAAACTTAATAAAAGAGGCTGACGCTGATCGTAATAATAAACACCGGTAATTCAATGGAATAAGGAAATTTGCGATCAAAGATTCTTTTAGTTTCTATGGATTCTTAAATCGCTGCGCTGTTCCAGCTGCTCGTGTCACTCCTCATCCGTAACTGAAAATGTTGTGCATACGTGTCACTCTTTGTTGAAGAGATGTCGCAAGAGAAAAATTCGTGGCGGACCAGATGAACCTTCAGAAGACTGGTGAAAAAATATGAACATGCTACTTTCTGAGACTTAGCTGATGGTGAATGGATTTGGTGGTTTTGTGGATTGAAGTGCAGGAGTCACTTTTGCTAAAGTTTACACAAACTTCGGTACGTACTATGAGAGCGATGACTAGTTCAAAATACACTGACAAGAACGTAATGTGGTAAAACACAAACATCTTCACTGAACGTTGCCAAAATGATAATTCAGTAATTCCATGACGTACCTGGGATGAGTGGACTAAAATTTCACTTTTATGCGAGCTTTGTACATCTATATCAACATGATTACTCTGCAATTCACAACTAAATGCCTGCCAGAGTGCCCATCGAACCACCCTCGTATTATTTCTCTACCGTTCCAAAGTGCGCGGGAGAAACAAACATTTACATCTGTCCGTGCGAGCTCTGTTTTCTCTTATTTTATCACGATGGTCATTTCTTCCTATGCAGGCGGGCGCCAACAAAATATTTTCGCATTCGGAGGAGGAATTTGGTGACTGAAATTTCGTGAAAAGATCCTGCCGCAACGAAAAACAAAACGAGCTGCTCTTCTTCGGACTCTTTCGATGTCCGTCGTCAATCCTATCTGACGCAGATTCCAACGTGGAGCAATACCGCAAAAGAGGACGGAGAAGTGTAGCGTGGGCAGCTTGTTTAGTAGACTTGTTGCATTTTCTAAGTGTTCTGCCTATAAATTGCAATCCTTGGCTCGCTTTTCCCACAACATTATCTATGTGATCGTTCCAGTTCAAGTTACTCTTAATTGTAATCCCTAAGTTGTGTTATGTTATGTTATCTTATGTTAACCAGGGACCTAGAAACGACAGAGAGGCTCTGTCCCCGCCGCAGCCGCAGTGGTCCGCAACCCCATGACGACTAACGTAGTCCACTTCACCCCTCTGCCGCCCCACACCGAACCCAGGGTTATTGTGCATGATAGTGTACGCGTACGTGGAGAACTTGTTTGCGCAGCAATCGCCGACATAGTGTAGCTGAGGCGGAATAAGGGGAACCAGCCCGCATTCGCCGAGGCAGATGGAAAACCGCCTAAAAACCATCTACAGGCTAGCCGGCTCACCGGACCTCGACACAAGTGACGGGGACCGGCGCTCCTTCCCGCCCGGAAAGCCGTGCGTTAGACCACACGGCCAACCGGGCGGGCCAATCCGTAAGTACTTAGTTGAATTTACAGCCTTTAATCTGTGTGATCTATCGTGTTACCGAAATTCAATCGACTTCTTTCAATACTCTTCACACTTTTCGTTACAGCAAACTGGCACTGAAATGCAGGGCAGTAGACTCTTAACGATTTACAAGTGCATAGCTGCGGGGAAGGACGTAAGGATTAGTAGTCAATTGTCACTTTTCGAGCCATACAGATATCTTACCTAATCATTTTGGAATTGGTTTTGATGACTGATGACTCTTTAAGACGATAAATGACCGCATCATTTGGAAGCAACATAAGTGGGCTCCGTAGATTGCCTTCTAAATCGTTTATATAGACCAGAAATAGCAGAGAGTCTGTAACAATGATGTCCCGTCAGTTACCACCTTCGAATTAGACACCCAATTTGATTAGAAGTCGCTTGTGAGGAACGGTGTCATAAGAATTTTGTAAATCTAGAAATACGGATCCAATTTGACATCCTCTGTCGATTGCACTCATTACTACCTGAGACTAAAAAGCTCATTGTGTTTCAAAAGAACTACATTTCCTGAATCCGTGTTGGCTGTTTATCAATAAATCGTTTTCTTTGAGGTAATTCATAATGTTCGAACACGGCATATGTTCCAAAAAATCCTATTGCAAATCGACGATAGTAGTATGGATCTTTAATTCAGCGGCTTATTCCTATTTTTTTCTTGAGTATTGGTGTCACGTTAGTGGTATGGATCTTTAATTCAGCGGCTTATTCCTATTTCTTTTCTTGAGTATTGGTGTCATCTGCGCATTTTTTCAGTCTTTAGGGACGCATCTTTGCACTAGAGACCGGTTGCTGAGTATATATCAGAGTACTCTGAAAGGATTCTATCTGGTATACAATCTGGACCGGAGGTCTTATTTTTATTAAGAGATTTAAGGTTCTTCACTACGCAGAGGATATATAGGTCGAAGTTACTCAAGTCTGTCTACAGATGAAGCATACTGTGCGTACACGATGGCTGTTGAGCGTGTCTAACGCTATTGCAACTTTTCAGATGAAGATCGGTATACGGAATACACGGATGACGTGCAAGTGTAAATTGCCGCGGTCTTTCGGATTTCGAGAAAGGTCGAATCTGTGGCATGAGGGACACAAGAGCATCACACTCACAGATCGCACAGACAGTGGGCTTTAGTACAATGGCTGTAGAAAGAGTGACGATGACGTGGCATCAGGTCAACATTGGGGTAAGAAGAGTAGGTTCGGGTCCTACCCAATGGATTACGACGCCTGAAATTCGTGCAGAGATTAAAGGCAGAATGTCACCAGGAATGGTGGGGAAGAGAATAGTAGAAGCTGGGTTAAGATCTCGACGTGCTACGTATTGTTTACCCCTGACACCACCCTGCTGACAGCAGAGATTAGCATGACATGTAGCCAGACTCAGTTCGGTCACTGAGTAGTATTCTGTAGTGCTCAGCGACGTGTTTCACTTCTGTTTGTGTCCGTCAGATCGACGCTGATGTGTCTATAGAAGAAAAGGAGAAATAACACAGAAAGTAGCGATTCTCGAGCCCCATACCTCTCCAAATCCGGGGACCATAGTGAGGGGAGCAACTGTATGTGCCAACAGGGCTGATTTGGTAATTGTCGAAGGGAGACTGACAGGTTGTCAGTACGGGATAGCAGGGAAAAATGGTCATGTGGGGTCCCGGAAGCTACGAGGTGCTGGTATCGCTCTGGAAATGCCTCAAATTATTCTCGCTGGAGTGCCCAGTCGCTCCATGTGCACTGTGCCACTCCTTAGTTATCCTGATATAGCGTAAGTGGTCACTTTGTGTATTTATTATTGAGAGGCAATGTAACTTTCATCCTTTTAAAAGCCCGTCCCGTTAGCCATGCGGTCACTGCTCTGCTTTCCGGGCGGGAAGGAATGCCGGTACCCGACACGAATCCGCCCGGCAGATTTGTGTAGGGGACCGGTGTGCCTGTGCCGGCCAGCCTGTGGATGGTTTTTAAGGCGGTTTTCCATCTGCCTCGGCGAATGCGGGCTGGTTCCCCTTATTCCGCCTCAGTTACACTATGTCGGCGATTGCTGCGCAAACAGTTTCTCCACGTACGCGTACACCATAACTACTCTACCACGCAAACATTCGTATAAACAAATACCCATAGAGCAAGCTGGATTCAGGCCTGGTAGAAGCTTTAATAACCGTGTTTTTTCATTAACTACCCATATTGAAAATGGATATGAGAAGAAATGCGTAAGCAAAGCTTCTTTCTTGGATCTATCCGCCGCCTACGACACCGTATGGCCTTCTCTTAAAATTTGTGAGCATCACTCAGTGTCGGAAACTCACAAACCTACTTAGCAACATGCTAAGCAAGAGAGTTTTCCAGATTTACTCTGATAGCGACAGAACCAAAGTCTTCAAAGTAAGTGACGGACTACGTCAAGGATCTGTATTGGCCCTTTTCCTTTTCAGTTTATACATTTATGACCTGCCAGCCACAACCTCAAGGAAATTCATATATGCTGATGACATATGTTTGGTAACCCAGAGCTCCAGTTTCACCACTGCTGAAAGCACATTAACTGCCGACATGGAAATCTTGGACACACATTCCAGGAAATGGTGCCTCCGCCTAAACCCTCAGAAAACTGTTCAGCATTCCACCTACGGAACAGACGCTCTGACTATAAAGCAGAAGTTAAACTCAGAGGGCAAACCTTGAAGTACTGCAGCACACAGAAGAACCTCAGAATAACATTCGATAGGTCCCTAACTTTCCGACAATATCTCTCCAACGTGGCCGCAAAAGTGAATACCCGTAATAACATCATTCAGAAGCTTGCTGGTACCTCCTGGGGTTGCAGCGCTCAAACCCTAAGATCAACTGCTTTCACACTATCATACTCTGTCACTGAATACTGTTCTCCAACTTGGATGAACAGTGCCCACTGTAGCAAGATAGATGCGCAACTCAACCAGACAATGCGACTTATCACAGGCTGCATACGTAGCATTCAAACTGCATGGCTACCAGTCTTAAGTAACATCCAACCGCCAGCTCTACGAAGATCAGATGCTCTCCTGAAGATCTGGAGCAACACTCAGAAGAACCCCCAGCTACCCGTACAGAGCGATATATTAATAGCAGAACATCAGCGTCTGAAGTCAAGAAAACCACCTTGGCGAACTGCACGACACCTTGAAGCCTCCGACTTTAACATCAATGAAGTATGGAGAAGTCAGTGGGAAGATCGTCAGTGTTCAACTGTCACCTGGTTGAAAAGGCTTCCATGCGAGTTCCAGGTTTCACACTCCTCAGACGCCAGTGGAGAGCCATCAACCGCATCCGAACACGACAAGGGTACTGCGGATATCTAAAGCACAAATGAAGCTGGGCAACGTCTCCAGATTGTGACTGTGGAGCTGCCCTGCAAATAATTAATCACATTGTTGGTGAATGCCCGAAACGAGCATTTGGGGGATCAATAAATGACATTCACCATGCATCACCTGAAGGGCACAACTGGATCAACAGATTGCACTTAGAAATCTAAGAACTTATGTAATGTGTAGATAATTTATCACAATACTTTCAACATTTGATTCTGTACATGCATTTTGCTGGTTATTTCTTACACTGTATAGGTTAAATTATGTATTTGATCGAAGCTCTGTATCATCATGTAACCCTGGGTTCGGAGTGGGGCGGCGGTGGGGTGAGCGGACTGCTGTGACCTGTTGTGGGGTTGTGAACCACTGAGGGCTACGTCAGGGACGAAGCCTCTCCGTCGTTTCTAGGTCTCCAGTTCCATACAATACAATACATCCTTTTAATCAAATTGTTTTCAAAATGTCACATCTTGACTCCATAATATGGTTCAAATGGCTCTGAGCACTAAGGGACTTAACTTCTATGGTCCTCAGTCCCCTAGAACTTAGAACTACTTAAACCTAACTAACCTAAGGACATCACACACATCAATGCCCGAGGCAGGATTCGAACCTGCGACCGTAGCGGTCGCGCGGTTCCAGACTGAAGCGCCTAGAACCGCTCGGCCACACAGGTCGGCTGACTCCATAATAGTGGTGTGTAATAAGGAAATATATTTCTGCCTTGAGCAAACTCAATTTTTCTTATTTTACTACCCAAACACTTTCGGATAAGCCTCTCCATCTACAGTGGGTTTCATTTGTTATCTGTTGAACAAAATGCAAAGAATTTAGTATTATGATATTTGCCAATTTTTTGAGATTGTAGTATTTACATTACATTACTATAAGTATTAGCATGAAGAATAAATATATACCTTGTACTTGTAGTAACGTTAATACTATAATCTCACAAAAGTGGTATATATCACAATGAATCAAGTCTTTGTATATGATTCAACAGATAATAAATAAAACCCAGTGAAGATAGAGAAACTTCTCCGAAAGATGGAGGGGTAGTAAAACAAGAGAAATTGTGTTTGCTCAAGGCAGAATCACATTTCCGTAACACATATTAGGAAGTAAACGCACACACGAAATTATTACGCATAATCCTACTTTAGTTACTGAAAGGTCGGTCAAGGTATTGAAGGGGTACAGCTACTTTGTAATGGCCTTAATGTGGGCACAGTGGTCATCTCGCCGGTGGCTTCTGACCGCTCTGAAAAGGGGGAAATCGGAAAACCAGCGGCCGAAAGAAGGGGTCCACGGCGACACTTGTTGAAAGTCGTTATAAGAATGAGAATCGACAAATAAAGAAAGAGATGAAAAAGAAAATAAAAACAAGGAAAAACAGAAAGCAGCTGAATAGAAGATAGGCAGTAAAAAGGACAGTGTGAAGAGCAGGAAACCCAACCATAGAAGAGCTGTTTTTGACAAAGATGATGACAGTCCATGGACTGCGAAGGAAAATTTTCAGATTCAAGAGCAGATAAGCAATGTATTAAGTACCATTTGTGCTCCCTCTGGGCTCACGAACACTGTACTAGCGTTGAGAAACACTTCGATGTGTGAAAAGTGTAATTCGAATAATGTTTCACAATACAATATATTTAGTTCCTTGATAAAAACAATTTTTATCCCTAAATTTTGAGTTTAAATCTGAGTGTCGACTTCGTGGAAATTGAATTGTTTAAAGTACTTGATTTGATCCTAATTTTACACAGACGGAAAAAGTCGCAACATCGAGAAGGTGTTGTGCGTTGTAAACGAACGCTGGTAGTGAAACTTCCCTTTGAATGTAAAGATGACTGTGCTGGTTAACTTTTACTTTATTTGATACTGAAACAGCTGAGTAAAACTGAACGTACTCTGTTTTCTCTTTACTTATTCTGATCATTACTAAACTGACACAATACTTTAGCCCAACGCAATCTGACTTTTAATAATCCCTACAAAAGAATAGCCCTGACTAATAATAACCTATGCCCTTCATGAATCACTTACGTCACAAAAATCTTCGTTTCTCGAACTTCAGCAATACAGCGAGCGCCAATACTGCCAGCTAAATAAAAGATTCTAACTACTGAAGGCACTAACTACTGATAGGCTTATAGTTAGCAAATGAAAGATTTTGATGGAGAACAAACAATGTATTTACCTTAATAGTGTTCAAAAGTCATTATATATATATATATATATATATATATATATATATATATATATACACTCCTGGAAATGGAAAAAAGAACACATTGACACCGGTGTGTCAGACCCACCATACTTGCTCCGGACACTGCGAGAGGGCTGTACAAGCAATGATCACACGCACGGCACAGCGGACACACCAGGAACCGCGGTGTTGGCCGTCGAATGGCGCTAGCTGCGCAGCATTTGTGCACCGCCGCCGTCAGTGTCAGCCAGTTTGCCGTGGCATACGGAGCTCCATCGCAGTCTTTAACACCGGTAGCATGCCGCGACAGCGTGGACGTGAACCGTATGTGCAGTTGACGGACTTTGAGCGAGGGCATATAGTGGGCATGCGGGAGGCCGGGTGGACGTACCGCCGAATTGCTCAACACGTGGGGCGTGAGGTCTCCACAGTACATCGATGTTGTCGCCAGTGGTCGGCGGAAGTTGCACGTGCCCGTCGACCTGGGACCGGACCGCAGCGACGCACGGATGCACGCCAAGACCGTAGAATCCTACGCAGTGCCGTAGGGGACCGCACCGCCACTTCCCAGCAAATTAGGGACACTGTTGCTCCTGGGGTATCGGCGAGGACCATTCGCAACCGTCTCCATGAAGCTGGGCTACGGTCCCGCACACCGTTAGGCCGTCTTCCGCTCACGCCCCAACATCGTGCAGCCCGCCTCCAGTGGTGTCGCGACAGGCGTGAATGGAGGGACGAATGGAGACGTGTCGTCTTCAGCGATGAGAGTCGCTTCTGCCTTGGTGCCAATGATGGTCGTATGCGTGTTTGGCGCCGTGCAGGTGAGCGCCACAATCAGGACTGCATACGACCGAGGCACACAGGGCCAACACCCGGCATCATGGTGTGGGGAGCGATCTCCTACACTGGCCGTACACCACTGGTGATTGTCGAGGGGACACTGAATAGTGCACGGTACATCCAAACCGTCATCGAACCCATCGTTCTACCATTCCTCAGACCGGCAAGGGAACTTGCTGTTCCAACAGGACAATGCACGTCCGCATGTATCCCGTGCCACCCAACGTGCTCTAGAAGGTGTAAGTCAACTACCCTGGCCAGCAAGATCTCCGGATCTGTCCCCCATTGAGCATGTTTGGGACTGGATGAAGCGTCGTCTCACGTGGTCTGCACGTCCAGCACGAACGCTGGTCCAACTGAGGCGCCAGGTGGAAATGGCATGGCAAGCCGTTCCACAGGACTACATCCAGCATCTCTACGATCGTCTCCATGGGAGAATAGCAGCCTGCATTGCTGCGAAAGGTGGATATGCACTGTACTAGTGCCGACATTGTGCATGCTCTGTTGCCCGTGTCTATGTGCCTGTGGTTCTGTCAGTGTGATCATGTGATGTATCTGACCCCAGGAATGTGTCAATAAAGTTTCCCCTTCCTGGGACAATGAATTCACGGTGTTCTTATTTCAATTTCCAGGAGTGTATATATATATATATATATATATATATATTCGTGACATCAAGTTTTACAAATTTCCTTTTTCTGACGGACACACGTCCAATCGTCCGCTCATATTAACATCTCAAAACTGTGGCATCTGTCTCCCCACATCCACCACTGCTGGCGGCCCACCTCCAATTGCGCAACGCTACGGGCTGTTCACTGCCCAACACTACACTAGCGAATAATCCAACAATGAGTCCAACCAGCCATAGACTGCACACAGCGCAGTCAGCGATTTTAATACAGAGGCTTACGTGGCGTCAGCAACATAAAAACCTGAACAGTACGTGTGTCTTTACATATGAAAGATGATGTCAATTCAAATTTCGCGGCAGTCGCATAAGAGCGGCGCTAGTAGCGCCATTATGAGGATGCAAATCAGATTTGCTTTAAATGCACGCTATAACGGTTCTGAGCAGTAGATACCTTTGAGATTGGACGTGATGAGTTGATGTTAGCCAAGAATGCATTTAAGGCAACAAAGACGCCATTTTAGCACCTCGATATGTTTGAACGAGGTCGTGTATTAGGGCTACGAGAAGCTGGATGTTCCTACTGCGATATCCCAGTGAAAGTTGGCAGGAATATAGCCACTGTACATGACCGCTGAAGGCTGTTCACGAGAATGTATGGTGAGACGGAAGACCATCGTGTCAGCCGTATGGCTCTGGCGCATCGCACTGCACCTGCAGCACCAATTTGAACAGCAGTCGGCCCCACCGTGACACAACGGACTGTCGCAAATCGGTTACTTCAAGTACAGCTCCAAGGCAGGCGGCTTGTAGTGGCATTCCACTGACCCCATTTGCAACTTCAGTAGTGTCAAGCGAGAGGCCATTGGAGAGCAACGTGGAGGTCTGTTGTATTTTCTTGTGAAAGCAGTTTCCACCTCGACGCCAGTGATGGCCCTGCTTTGGTTAGAAGGAGACCAATTGAGGGCCTGCAATCAACCCGTATACATGCTAGACACACTGGACCTACACCTGAAGTTATGGTCTGGGGTGCGATTTCGTATTACAGCAGGAACACACCCTTACTGAAAATTTGTACGTCTGTTTCGTGATTCGACCTGTTGTGCTGCCATTCATGAACAGTTTTCAAGCGAGTGTTTTCCAACAAGATAACGCATGACCATGTAATCCAACATTGTCTACAGGACGTCGACACGTTGCCTTGGCCTATTCGACTACCAGATGTGTCTCCAATCGAGCACATATGGGACATCAGCGAACGACAAGTCGAGCACACAAGCAGCATTAACCGTCAATAGGCATGGAACTCCATCCCTCAAACTGACATCCTGAACCTGTTCAACACAGTGCATGCATGCCTGCATGCTTGCATTCAATAATCTGTCGTCTAAATCGGTTTTTAATGTAGCAGCATTTCACATTTACCGTTGCTTATCTCGCACTTATATTAACCTGTGATCTTGCAATGTCATTCGCTTAGATATGCTACCTATACAAATGTATTTCCGAAATTTAATTAATTTACATTAATTAGTTTTTGGGGTTTCGACATTTTTTCCACCAGATTCTATTATACTTCAGTAGTTGTAGAGTATAACCGCTGACTTTTACGGATTTCCGTCTCTTGCTACTCAGCTTAAAAGTACCTTAGCCTTGCCGGTTTTCCCGGCTCTCCCCCATGTGACAAAGACGGTGAACCCCGTTGTCATACCATTCAAAACCAGGCTGCAAATAGCATATTCCAGGAGGCTAACGCAAAATGCCACACTATAGCTCAGACCACAAATACACAGAGGAATGTGAGGATCCTTGAGCAGTCTGTCCGGCCTCTTAGTTTGTCAACTGTAGCAATTGTGGAATGCGATGGCACGACGTGTACTTTCATACCAGCATTCAGGCATTAGTTTATGTAAAGTGACCCAACACGAGTTTCAGGATGGCAAAAAATTCAAGACGAAGTTCGGAGACTGCATTCTTCTATGACACAACGAATAAAAGTGTATATTCGTACCTGGGGAGGGGTTCACACTTCATACTTATACTGATGCTGAACGTTAGCGCCGAGTGGAACTAAAGTTTAAAAGCAGTTGTGCGATGAAAATTGTCACAAAGTTTTGCAGTTATCGGACAGGTGCTCCATGATGTAATACACTACTGGTCATTAAATTTGCTACACCACGAAGATGACGTGCTACAGACGAGAAATTTAACCGACAGGAAGAAGATGCTGTGATATGCAAATGATTAGCTTTTCAGAGAATTCACACAAGGTTGGCGCCGGTGGCGACACCTACAACGTGCTGACACGAGGAAAGTTTTTAACCGATTTCTCATACATAAACAGCAGTTGACCGGCGTTGCCTGGTGAAACGTTGTTGTGATGCCTCGTGTAAGAAGGAAAATGCGTACCATCACGTTTCCGACTTTGATAAAGGTCGGATTGTAGCATATCGCAATTGCGGTTTATCGTATCGCGACATTGCTGCTCGCGTTGGTCGAGATCCAATGACTGTTAGCAGAATATGGAATCGGTGGGTTCAGGACGGTAATATGGAACGCCGTGCTGGATCCCAACGGCCTCGTATCACTAGCAGTCGAGGTGACAGGCATCTTATCCGCATGGCTGTAACGGATCGTGCAGCTACGTCTCGATCCCTGGGTCAACAGATGGGGACGTTTGCAAGACAACAACCATCTGCACGAACAGTTCGACGACGCTTGCAGCAGCATGGACTATCAGCTCGGAGACCATGGCTGCGGTTACCCTTGACGCTGCATCACAGACAGGAGCGCCTGCGATGGAGTACTCAACGACGAACCTGGGCCACTAATGGCAAAACGTCACATTTTCGGATGAATCCAGGTTCTGTTTACAGCATCATGATGGTCGCATCGATGTTTGGCGACATCGCGGTGAACGCACATTGGAAGCGTGTATTCGTGATCGCCCTTCTGGCGTATCACCCGGCGTCATGGTATGGGGTGCCATTGGTTACACGTCTCGGTCACCTCTCGTTCGCATTGACGGCACTTTGAACAGTGGACGTTACATTTCAGATGTGTTACGACCCGTGGCTCTACCCTTAATTCGATCCCTGCGAAACCCTACGTTTCAGCAGGATAATGCACGACCGCATGTTGCAGGTCCTGTACGGGCCTTTCTGGATACAGAAAATGTTCGACTGCTGCCCTGGCCAGCGCATTCTCCAGATCTCTCACCAATTGAAAACGTCTGGTCAACGGTGGCCGAGTAACTGTCTCGTCACAATACGCCAGTCACTACTCTTGATGAACTGTGGTATCGTGTTGAAGCTGCATGGGCAGCTGTACCTGTACACGCCATCCAAGCTCTGTTTGACTCAATGCCCATGCGTATCGAGGCGATTATTACGGTCAGTGGTGGTTGTAGTGGGAACTGATTTCTCAGGATCTATGCATCCAAATTGCGTGAAAATGTAATAAGATGTCAGTTCTAGTATAATATATTCGTCCAATGAATACCCGTTTATGATCTGCATTTGTTCTTGTTGTAACTATTTTAATGGCTAGTGGTGTAGTATGCAGTTCCGTCGCGACACAAAACAGCACACAAAGTGTTAAGCAATGGCTTTGTCGTAAGAGAAACAATGCATGAATGTAACGTAGCATAAGATCCATTTTCAGGCGGCTACGGTGTCAGGACAGCGTGCGTCACCTTTCACCCTCATGGTTTTTGGAAGCTTGTACTCTCTCTGACTTGTGAACTTTCCAGTATACGTCAGAACTGTTGAGCGATGGTGCAAGGAAGACAGTGATTGTTATTCTGAGATCGATTCTCTGTACGGGCACTAATTTTTAAAGGTTACACAGATTTAACCGGAAAGAAAATGAATGCCAGTTGGCACAGTTGCAGGAATTACTGCGAGCCGCGCTACGGGGAACGGAGACACTCCTTAGCAGGCAGCGGCTCCCAGCCGACAGCTCGCCGTGGAGAGACTTCCTCTGAACCTCTTTCTCGCGACCACGCAGCGAGCGTCAGTGCTCAAGGTCTTCCCTGGAAGCCCGCGTCCGCCGCTTCCACAAGTCCCCGCTGCAGTTAAGCTCCATGATGTCAGCACCCGACTCACAACTTTGCAACCAACTCCGACGTCGTTCTCTATCGATCACATCCTTTTTTATTTATTTTTTACTGAACGCCTCAATATCAGTGGTTCCCAACACAGGCATACCCCTCAGAGGTAAAACATTTTTATTTAGCGTATGGCCTATACAGACATATCATGAAATTAAATTACATATACATTGATACGTGTTACAAACCGGACACAACGGGAAGGACCAGGATCCTTTGGTTTTTCTTTTATCACTCGTTTATTACATCAGAGAAATACACATTTTAAGACAAAAATTTAACTACATGAAATATTGCTCCCAGTAAAGGTTAACATAAGCAGTGACAAAACTTAGTTGTCTTAAGGGTTTCTCGTGGCAACAAATTTTAAGGAGGCAATGTAAGGTTTATATCAATTTAGCTCAAACACGTAGCTAGTGATTGAATGACGACACAGACACTTCAACAATTTCGGTAACAAATAAATAGCGTGAATTTGTACTCACAGTTACCAACTAATCAACAGCCTTGCCATTGAATAAGTAGTAGGCCATTTGGAACGAATTAGCAACACCCCGAAACTAGGGGAGTTAATACCAACAGTCTTTAAATGTCTTGCTCCCCATTACAAAAACAAACTTACAGTAGTTAAATGAATAACAAATCAAACACACTACGCTCCACTGAAACTCTTCAGTGGAAGCCAAGCCAAAATGAAGATTCCATTAACTGACTAGCACTGAAGTCACACTAAAGCTCATCTCAGTGTTCCCAGATACACATGGGGCAAACTTATACAAGACTAGATTTTGAAGGGAGCACATCAGTAAAACCGGTAGTGGAGCTAACTCGTGCCACTGAAAATTAAGGTACTAGACCGGGGCACAAGGTGGTATACAATGAGGTTGCCTTAGTGCTATACTGCGCTCCAAAATATTAATTCAAATGGCCAATTCAAAATTAAGTGCACATAAACCAGCATTAATTAACGAGGAGTGACACCAGGTCACTCGAGGGGATGACAACACTTAATTGAAAAGACAAATGCCGGAAGTGGCAGTAACATCAAACACCTTCTCTGAGGACAGGCAACCCCAACTATTTAAATTTAAAAGAATTAGGCTCTCCCCAAAGGCAGTGTAAACGCGAAGGCCACACTTAAGAGGCCACCAAAATTGGTTAGAAAAGGTCTTATACATTTGCTCCTTTTCTTTAAAGAAAGACAAGGCTGCTTAACTTCTGCTGGACGTCCGGTATGGCTCGTGTAGGATACACCAGGCAACAACCCAAGCTAGGCGGTCGCAAGGCACGGCGAGCAAAATCAGGAGAGCAGACAGGCAGGCAGCCAACACATATCCTCCATGCTGAACCGGCAGACCGCGTACAACCAACTCCACATATACGTGGTTGCTTCCACCTCGTACCTCCCGGCGTTTCAACAGGTAGCCCGAGCAAACGTCAACTGCCACTCGCCCCGCGAATGCGGAAAACAACAAGGCAAGCAAAGATAAGAAACATCGAAGGATCGATAATGGACATCCAAGAGACTGGCGCGCCAGTAACAAGCGCCTTGGCTCAACCTCCCCCGCTCAAGCCTGACCAGCCGGCGCCCGGGAGAAAAGAGGACGCACTACTTCGCGTGCTTCACCTGAGTCACATGGACCCTAGACAACTTCCCGGTAGCCACCTCCTTTACTAGCAGATTGACCGGCCATAAAACCTTAATGACAACATACGGTCGCAGGTAACGGTATACCAATTTTCCTGATCCAATCCCCCCGGGATTTCGCCCCGCGAAATTCCTCACAAATAACTTATCGCCTGTCTTAACCTGTACATATGTACATATTGACACAAAAGAAACTTAAGTTTGTCTTTACAACAGAATATCCAGTCACTTCAATCCGGTGCACTGCATCTGGAGTTGCTAGCAGGAAGTCCTCTTCGGCGCCCTGATTGCTCGAATCCAGCATTCACTGACAGTGTGGTGAACAGTCTGGTATGGAGCCCCGCAGTCACAGGCTGGATCAGGAGATTCTTCCACTTAAAGAGAGCATCCCTGCATCGGCCATGGCCGGTACGGATTCTGTTGAGAGTAGTCCAGATCTTGCGTGGTAGGTCGAATCCACTTGGAAGTTTAGCACCTGAGAAGATGTTATGCAGGTGCACATCTGTCACTGTTTCCCACCGACCTTTCCATTCTTCAAGAGGTTTGAAATCCTTAGCAACCATGTCAGCATCATCGCACAGAGTTGGATTGCGTGATTTCAGTCTCTTACGATTTAAAAGTGACAGGTCGCTATGCACGGGTAGGTTAGAATTCCTGGAGATCTTGCGGAATTCTCTCATAAGGACAGTACATCTGCGTAGATCAGGAGGCATTGTACCGGTTAACAGTGGAAGCCAATAAACTTGAGTAGATCTGATTGCGCCAGATATTATGCGCATTGTCGTATTCAGCTGGGTATCACCAAGCCTTGTATGATGACTGTTCGTCCAAACAGGTGCACAATACTCAGCACTTGAGTACACCAAGCCCAGAGCTGAAGACCGCAGGGTGGTTGCTGAAGATCGCCAGGTAGTTCCGCATAGCTAATGGAAGATGTTGTTTCGAGTCCTCAACTTTTGAGTTAAGTTAAGAAGGTGTTGTTTGAAGCATAGTGTACGATCCAGGATGACACCAAGATATTTCGGGTTCCAATTATGACGAAGAATTATGTCTCTAAAATGTACTTCCAGTTTTACGTTCACCAACCGATTATTTAGATGGAAGCAAGACACTTCTGTTTTACTGGGTTGGAGTCTCCAGATTTTGAAGTAATTTTCTAATGCACACAAGTCATTGGTGAGAATCTATTCTGTTGTCTTCATTTCCTGGTGTTTTACGGCTAGATCCAGGTCATCTGCGTAGCAATATTTTCTGGCCGATGACCTGGCTCTAACCGTAAAGCCGTTGCTCACGTCCTTAGGTTTAACCTTAAAATACCCTACTCGTGCCTCCTGTATGGTGCTAATTGAGCGTCAGTGGTTACAGGCAGCCAGACTATCCATAGGATCTTCTGGCAATGACACATCAACTAAATAGCAGAAACAGTTCTTTTAAGAGCCTATTAACAAGAAACATTGGCAAAACATAATTTTTAAGGGTTAAAAACAAAGGGGTCCAGCTGTATTACAGTCTTGTCCGTTATCACCATTTCATAACACTGTAATGTTGATTATAAAAGTTACCAATAATTACATTCTTTCCAAATACTAACATTAACTTGCGACACAATGTGGTGGGGGTGACAATTTGTGCAACAAATCTATGAACATGTTCCTCACATAGTACACTCTCTACTCACGTACTTTGTAACTTGCATCTGCAACAGTAAAATTGAGACTTGTTGATAAGTTTACCATATTTTTTTGGGTCCTACGCAGGACATGGTTTTGAAATTACTTAGAAGTCTTAACATGTAACTTTATTTAGTTGCACTTTTCGGTAGACATGACTTTTTTCAGAAATGGTATTCGTGTCTAGCAGTGTCGTATGGCAATGTAGCCTCTTTAGCTGCAGACTCCAGATCACTCTCATTCCAACTTTTGACTCTGAAAAACTTCTCACGTTTGGTAACGCAGTGTCATTAATGACACCCCTATGTTTGGCTGTTTTCACGTAATCTTCAGTATTACGCTCTCCTTTATGTGCAACAGAAAACTCTCAGTACATGGTGTTCAATAAACATGTTTATTATTAATGGCCTTGCACAATTTCAAAAATTTGTAATCGTGTTCCAGGTTCACGTTGAACTCACATGTTCTTTTGCCCATTTCTAAACAGTGAGACAAGAAACGAAAGAGATAAAATAATCAAAACCGTGTAGCACAGTTACTTCACACCAGAAAACACATTGCTCACTCACTAATAGTGAGTAAAAAGTTGTGTCGGAGACGATAGCCACGCCTACCCAGGGACATCAGCGCTTGCTCCAAGGTCGGTTGAGAGGCGTACGGCCTAAGCCTGGACATACGGAAATCCTACATATACTTCACATGTGCTGAAATGTATCCTGAAACAGCCTTCTCCAAGTTTTAAATAGTCCGCACTATTGATCAGATACTGCTTTGTTATTGGTTTCTCAACAAGAAACGAACTAATTGGCAGTACAGCAGAACAGTAACTTTGTAAAAGGTACTACATTGTTGTAGGGTTTACTTCGTATAATAATGATGATAATAAGAATAACAATAACAATACTAGAATGAAATTTTCACTCTACAGCGGAGTGTGCGCTGATATGAAACTTCCTGGCAGATTAAAACTGTGTGCCGGACCGAGACTGGAACTCGGGACCTTTGCCTTTCACGGGCAAGTGCTCTACCGACTGAGCTATCCAAGCACGACTCACGCCCCGTCCTCACAGTTTTAATTCCGCCAGTACCTCGTCTCTTACCTTCCAAACTTCACAGAAGCTCTCCTGCGAACCTTGCAGAACTAACACTCCTGGAAGAAAGCATATGCGGAGACATGGCTTAGCCACAGCCTGGAGGATGTTTCTAGAATGAAATTTTCACTCTACAGCGGAGTATGCGCTGATATGAAACTTCCTGGCAAGGTTCGCAGTTGAGCTTCTGTGAAGCTTGGAAGGTAGGAGACGAGGTACTGGCCGAAGGAATGCTGCGAGGACGGGGCCTGAGTCGTGCTTGGGTAGCTCAGTCGGTAGAGCACGTGCCCGCGAAAGGCAAAGGTCCCGAGTTCGAGTCTCGGTACGGAACACAGTTTTACTCTGCCAGGAAGTTTCAACAATAATAATGATTATTATTATTATTATCAGTAGTTGTAGCAGTGTTAGTAACACCAGCGGTCAGACACAAAACATTGGCAGCGAATAGTTTTCCAGTTTCCACAATTCAAAAGTAAGGAGTCCAGCAATCAAGTGATTTAGCAACTGTATGCCCAAGTATTGTGCATACATTATAAGTTGGTCGATTTTAAATGCGAAGCAGGGTGTGGATAAAACAAATGTGGATAGGGAGTAACAAATGTCTATCCTCGGTGCGGATATATTTCTTTGTTGAGAAGAAGATGTAGCCAACACTCGTGACGCACTGAGTATTGCGTCATCATTCCGTGGAAAAAAGGCTTTTAGAAATAAACAGTACCTATTGGTCACTGATTCATTAGTTTGCTGTTTAGTAAGACGTCTACAAAAAGTAAATATCATTTATCTTTCGCGTTTAAAAAAAAGCGTTCAACGAAAATAGTTTTTCATTGTGAAGATTAACCGGGGTAAGGGAGCGGAGGGGGTGAAGGGTTGGTGGGTACTAGGTGACATTTGATTACGCAGATTTCACTCAGTTGTAATGGTGTCCGAAAGACTGGAAAACTTTGTTTCGTATTTTCGTCCGTCGAGAAAAATTATGCATAAAACACAACTGGGGGTTAAAAATACAGGGTGATTATAATCAAACTTCCAGTATTTAAGCCAGTGCAGACAGAAACTATTTACCGTACTGGTGCCCATCCTTACAAGTATGATGTTCAGACTGTGCGTTGCAGGATTTGCGTTGTTAGCAGTGTTAGTGTCATGACTTGCCGCTAAGCGCCGTTAGAGGTAGGGCGAGGTAGCGTCAGGGTGCCTTACAGTCGCAGATAGTCAGCATGGGTGTGGACAAGGTGAGCAGAGCTTATTCCTAAAGCTGTGTTATCAAAACAACAGCTATAGTGCTCCTTCGTTTCGCGAGTACCGATGCATTAAAAGAGTACGGAGGGATCCTCTTTTCGCCCCAGGGATGGACATGATTCTGAAGTTCGAATTAACTGGCGATATGGGAATTGCTCCTGGGGGGGGGGGGGGGGGGGCAACGGCCAGTCGCGCCACAAATTGTTGAAGAAGCTATGGTTGCCATGGCTGCGAATGCTGGATACTTCTTTCTGTCTTCAAGCACGCGACAGCGTGGTAGAATCTTCCAAAAGCGCTGCTATCAGCTGACAAGGGGATGCCACGACGTTGGGATCAAGGATTTGTCTCAAACTTTGTACACCTTCAGTAGGCCATTAAAGCAACATAATGGCAAAGTAGTAAGGTGCACTATTCTGGTAATTCTGAGCAATTATGTGGCTTATGTAACTGTGAGTAGGTGCTAGACGTCAGAGTTCGTGGTCGTGATGTGGCCTCCGACACGGTAGCTCCGCGTGTTCGGTCAGAGGGTTAGCTGCCCTCTGTAATAAAAAAGCTGAGTGAAAGGATCAACGATGAATTTGAACAAGTGTCATAGGATGTTCGCACTGGAGAAATGCAATGAACATCAGCGAACAAAACAAAATGAGATTAGGAAAAAGGAAAAAAACAGTCCTTAGAGTTCGAGCGTTTAAGACGAACGTGTCTGAGGCGTCGGTTCGACTCTCGCTCAACTTTAATTTTTAATCGATACAATCGTAAGAAAGAGAATTTTTTCAAAATGTCAACGAGGTCTGTTTTCCCTCAGAAAATCTGAAAACTTCCTGTAAATGCAGGGTCACTGCATTCATTCGATGTAGTAGATGCCGTTTCAACTTACATTTTCCGCGTATGTAAGACAAATGCTATCTTGCAGCACGCGAATGTCGAAAGCACATCTGACGATTAATTGCACGTTCCTCTTGGTGGTCTGGCACATTGTGACTTACTGTATTACTGAATTACTGTATTAAAATGGAGGGGATGCATTGGCATGCCTTCTCTTTAATGCCGCCATGGAGAAGGTGATGAGAAACGCAAACCTTCTGAATAGGGGAAAGATCTTTTATAAATCAGTGCAGATACTGGCCTACGCAGATGACATAGATATAATAACAAGAACCCAAAAAACAATGGAAGAGACATTTACAGCTCCTGAACAGGCCAGTAGGAACATGGGGTTAATTATTAATGAGCAAAAAACAAAATATATGGCAGCTGGAAAAGCACACAGAGAAAATATGCCAAATGCAATAACAATGGGCAATTATACATTTGAGAGTTGAACATTTCAAGTACATGGGCTCAACAGTTACACATCTAAATGATACCTCCTATGAAATTAAACAGAGGTTAATACTAGCCAACAGAACCTATTTTGCCCTAACAAGACTTCTATCCTCAAGGCTCCCGACTCGTACCACGAAATTAACTATGTATAAATAATTTATACGACCAGTTCTTACATATGCCTCTGAAGCCTGGACATTAACAACTAAAGATATTGAAACACTGGATGCATTTGAAAGAAAGGTACTGAGACGAATTATCGGCCCAGTCTGTGAAAGAGGAAGAAGGAGGAGGAGATACAACCATGAGTTGTATACCATATACAAGGACCAACCCATGAGAAGGATAGTGAAACCATCCAGACTGAGGTGGGCGGGACATGTGGCTCGCATGAATGATACACAAGCACCAAAAAGAATAGTACAAGGAAAGCCAGGAGGGCAGAGAGGACGTGGTCGACCAAGAGCCAGATGGGAAGATGGAGTAATCGAAGATCTTAGGAAGATGGGCTATAGAAACTGGAGAGTATTGGCAAAGGACCGAGAGAGATGGAAGAAAATCGTAGAAGACGCCAAGGCTCATCATGAGCTGTAGAGCCAAGAAAGAAGATGAAGTATTACTGAATAACGTCATTCGCATAATTATTTTCGAGGTTTCGCTTGGCCTTTCCAAGCCTGTAGCTCGTCTTTGAAAATTTAATTAAAATAGCAAATAGACAAACAACATATTAAATTCACTAGAAATTCATGAAAATGAATTCCTCTTAAATGTCATATAAATTAAATAATGTGACCAGAGATGAAAAAATAGAGATTAAAACATTTGTGTTTGCAGAATTCGAACCGTCGCCTCATCTCCGAACCTCTTGCTATGCGCGATGGCTAACCTCTTCACCACAATGAGTTGTTACAGCCAGCACGTTCGCACAGCTACAACAGTTACATGACAGACGCGTAAAACTTCTCTCGCGAATTTTCTAGGAATTGCCAGAGTAGTGCACCTTTTTACTTACAGATTCACTTCTTTTAATGGCCCACTAAAAACGTGCAAAGTTTCAAATAAATCCGTGGGCTCCCCTTGTGAGACATGGTATCTCTAGAGCGTTTCCAGGCTGTCGTGGATGCATACAGTTGTCATAAATGGTTCAAATGGCTCTGAGCACTTATGGGACTTAACATCTGAGGTCATGAGTCCCCTAGAACTTAGAACTACTTTAACCTAACTAACCTAAGGACATCACACACATCCATGCCCGAGGCAGGATTCGAACCTGCGACCGTAGCAGTCGCGGGGTTCCGGACTGAAGCGCCTAGAACCGCACGTCCACCGCGGCCGGCACAGTTGTCATACTGAGCAACGTTTGTAGCCTGAAACGTAAACATGGTAAGCAATTAACAAATGTTACCCTCTCATGTGCAAATTAAAATGTGTTTCTTTCAATGTTTTATTCAAATGGTTCAAATGGCTCTGAGCACTATGGGACTTAACTGCTGAGGTTATCAGTCCCCTAGAACTTAGAACTACTTAAACTTAACTAACCTAAGGACAGCATACACATCCATGCCCGAGGCAGGATTCGAACCTGCGACCGTAGCGGTCACGCGGTTCCAGACTGTAGCGCCTAGAAGCGCTCGGCCACTCCGGCCGGCAATGTTTTATTCGTTATTTCTCTTCCGCATGCCCTTATAAATGTTTCCACAAAGTTTCATTGTCCTACCATCACTCGTTTTTCTTGCATCAAAACAGCCAGCTCCTTGAAAGGGAGTACTGATCGGTTTAGAGCACTGTAGATCATATAGGATAGGTCCCAAGCGGTCATGTGACGCTCCACCACTGCAGTAATCCTTAGGTCCCAAGCGGTCATGTGACGCTCCACCACTGCAGTAATCCTTGGCAGCGAAGTGATGTGTATGTGCTAGTCGTTTGAATCGAATCAGCGCAGTAGGATGGGTCACGTGCAGACGTGACATTGGAAGAAAGGTTCTGCCATTGTTCGCCTCTGTAACTGCGCTGTCAGCGCGGCGGATTGCTACCCAAAGGGGTTCGGGTTCAGTTCGTAGCTGGGTCGGAGATATATGTAATGTTTCCTGACGTTCGGATCGTCGTAGCTGATATTCAACATGTCCATGACCGCACCGTGAGTAAAATTAGGCCCGATTTCCTGATATATCAGTGCAGACTGTCCAGCATGTCTATAAGGGAAGGGCTGACACTCGCAGTCACGTAACACAGGGAAACAATAGCCGTCCTACGATACCCCCTACCGACAGGGACCAGAGACGAATGCTGATGCGTGGAACTTACGGAAAGCAGGAAAAGGTATGGACCGGGCCTAATCAGTTAGCGTTGGTTGCACAGTAAACACACACACTTTATTTAAGGAGATAATTATTTAAAAACAATCTTTTTTTAAAAAAAAACTGACTGCAACACAAGCTACATTGACGGCTGAAGGCCATATTAAGAAAGAATTCAAAATTACTTGTCGGCTGAAGGCCACAAGCAATACTTCAGAACAATTAGCGGCGGAAGGCCTGAAATACAAGTGAGGAAGACAATTACACGTTGAAAATACCAAAATAATTTTTAAAACAATAATTTAAAAAATTGACTGTAACACATGCTAAGAAGAATGCAAATTATTTGTCGGCTGAAGGCCACAAGCAATAGGAATAATTAAAAAAAAATATTATTTTTAAACAATTGACACAATCAGACAAAATAAAAAAAAGGGAGAGATCCACAGACAGTGCTCCAACGATCGACCCGAGAAGAGTCCCTACAACAGCGTAAGCGGTGAGACAGGCAGTCAAGCGTAATGCTCACGTAACAGGATGGCAACTCAACTACGGACAGTTTAAACACCGACCAACCCTCTTACCAAATCCACCTCACATATGATAACCAGTACAACGATGGAATAATTCAGTCGAGGGCGAAGTGACAGCCAGCACTGCGTCTGCAGAATCCGGCTTTTAAAACATCGAAAAGCAGCAGGAACCACTCCACAAATGCAGTACGCAGACAGCGTTAAAATAACTGCTCATTCAAACACACTAGATACACACGGACCCGCGGAAACAATTCCACCAACAACTCAAACAATGCTAAAACCAGTCACTTTGGAACAAAAAGCACGAACCGCAAGTCGACACAAACACAGAGGGCCCAGAAGCGGTCGGAAGGCCAAATACACGTCGTCCAATGAGACGACCGACCGAACGACCAACCAACGGTCGTCCCCGCTCAAGGGAAAGCTGCCAGTGTGAACCGTCGACTGACAGCTTATCGCCATGTGGTCACTTCCATGGACACACACACACACACACACACACACACACACACACACCAGTGAAGGTTGCACTACTCGAATATAATGATCGATTCAACTTAAACTCGCTGAATCCGGACCGCGACGTGTTCGTGCACTCTCGCGACCACGTCCTTCCACCGGGCAGTGCATGTATCGTCAGCTGTCCCGGCGGGTATTGGCGCTGTGCGGACCTCACTACTCCTGCGTCCTAAGCCAACTCAGCTCCGACACACGACGACCCGGAAATACTAGAAGTCACTCCAAGGATAGTACCACAGTACTCGCTATCGATAACGCCGCGCTACAGTCATGGACTGTGCGGCTGGTCCCGGCGGAGGTTCGAGTCCTCCCTCGGGCATGGGTGTGTGTTTCTCCTTAGGATAATTTAGGTTAAGTAGTGTGTAAGCTTAGGGACTGATGACCTTAGCAGTTAAGTCCCATAAGATTTCAAGCACATTTGAACATTTTTGATAACGCCGCTGCTGCCACTCACGGACAGACAAAGCGAGCAAACGTCGTGGCGCCAATGAACAGACTAAGAAAACGAGAGGTGACAAATCCCAATACACGTCGCCAACCTGACAACGGCACAAACACGAGCCGGAGCGCGGCTCAAATGTCACTCGTCGTTAATGACAGTCCGTTTCACAACCCCATAGAAATTTCTATTGGCCGTCAGTGTAGCTCTATATCAACCAGTTTTCGAGTGCGCTTTATGCATTCAATGGGCATTTGGAGTCGCCTGTCTCACAAAAAGCCGTAGCTCACGGCGGCACAGAAAGCTGCACGTCTTATATCTGCTAAACGGCATAGACACTGGAGAGAAGCTGGCTGCAGACTTGCAGTGTGGTCCGACGAGGCGCGATTTAACCTCTTTTCAGTTGATACGAGACGTCGAGTGCAGCGGCGGATCAAACAGGCGTTTAAGGCGCAGCGTACGGAGAGTGCAGTTGAAGACAGGGGACGTTCTGTCTTTTAGGGGGAGTTTCTCGTACTACTTGTCACATAACTGGTCGCTGCACGATCTTTGTTCTGTCTGAAAATATTTGTGTTTCCTCAACTGTGCTGGGAGAACAGACACTTGATGTGAATGTTGCAGCCAAGTTACAATATTTTTTTCTAGTGTGTGACAGCTCAGGCGAGTAATCCTCGTGCCTGTGAGGCCTGGCCGCTTTGGAACACAGGGCTCTTTCCTTTCCCTAAGCTTCTCAAGGGCCTCGAAATTCTAAGGACTCATCAGATGCCTGCGACCATTCTTGTTTGTCGGCAGGACAGAGCGTGCCCTTTGAAGTCAGGAAGTTCCGTTGGGTCCTGGAAGTGTACGCCGAGCATGAAGAATCTGCTACCCTGCGACTCCGCCATTTTGCACAGCATTTTCGTATTTTGGGAGCTGCACCAGCTATTAATCTGTATTTTTGGTTTACCCAATGAGCGACGAGATAACAATCAGTGTACCAATCTGCAGACAGCTAAGGAATACGCAATGAGCGCTCTTCAAGTATTTTAGCAGTTTTTACTCTGCGATTTGTACCGGAAAGAAAAATCCTGAGTTGTCAGGCTAGTATTCGTGATAGACTCTTCCATCGGGGATGAGGTATTTTGCGGCGAAGACAGTGGATCAGTCACAATTGTTTATTTCAGTCAGTGCTTCCAGTGCCTCGGCTGTCCCTTTGCAATACAGGTACTTCCACTTAGACTCAATGAGATGAATTTAGGGACTTCTCAGTGTGTAACGCCAGAAATGCATATCCTCCTATTTCCATCTATTGTACTATAAATTTTTTTCCTTATTTTATTACCTGAAGATATGACATTTCTGTGTCTTTATATATTGTAATTGTTTTACTATATATATATATATATATATATATATATATATATATATATATATATATAAATCGATGTATAATTGGTTTGTTTTGTAAATATTATTTGTATTTTTACGCTGGGTGTTGCCTAGGGAAAACTATGCTATCGAACGATTACATCGATAGGTCGTGTGGAAAACCAAAGTGTTTAGGATCTTTAGTAGTGTTAACTCTGCCGCATGGAGCGCGGGCAGAGGGAGTCTGGCTGGAGTAGGGCGGTGGAGCAGGTGTGTTGTGTGACGCTCCCGCGAGTTGCCGCGCTTTCGGGGTTTGGCAGCATATAATTGCGCTCAACATGCTATGATAGTTTCTGATACGGTGTCGCGGACGGGAAGCATTAGCTGGTGCACATCAAGAGCCCGTTTCGCCTGGTGACCGCGTCGAGAAGAAGGCGCGCCAACATCCAGCTTCTGCAACAGCGACGGCCGACAATGAGTGACTCCTCGATCGACGACTTCAAACCTTCAATCAACCAACAAGGAAGACTGGAAGCACGCAAAGTTTTAGAACTGTATGGCAGACCTCAGCTTTTCAAACTGTTCAGTTTGCCTCACAAAATTACAGCAACGTAGCATGAACCTTTGTTGCTCGTTGTCCCAATTGTATTACCAAGCAGGGTCCCTTCCTTTTCCGGAATGAACCCGAGTGTCGTCGAAATTCAAACGCCAGCATTAAAGTAATATCATTCCATTTCACTGGTTTAATTTCAAAGTTCAGTTAAAGTATTCATAGCTGGCTACAATATTTAGATTACACAAGCGCAAATTAAGAGGGCGAGTTTTGTTACCATATTTTAGCTTACCTGTGACTGCTGCTCAGCTTGGTACGTACTGAGTTTTACTATTGTTAATTGTTCAGAATCATTTAATTCAAGTTCAAAGTTAAACCTCTTATTTCTAAATTACGTAGATTCAAGTAGCTTTTGAAATGATTGTTGAGGTAGCTGAAGACTAACCTTATTTTATTGAATTTCGTAGTGCTTCAGAAACAGAGTTCACTATTAATTTAAGTCACTAAATTAACTTTCAATTTTCCGGTTTTATTAATTCTTTTGCTAAATTAAGTCAGAGTGTAGCGAAATTTATTACTTCTGACAAACATTCAGTTTTCACACAACACGTGTCAACCTTCAGTTGCCACGCTTTTAGTGCTAATTATATGTGCATTAATCTTTCATTTTAAGTTATTATAGTAGTTGTCCATATGACTGGCGACCGTAATTTTCCCCAAATCTCAAATATCTAATTAACGCCAATTAATTGTTAACGTAACGACCGCACATTTACTTCCTTTATTAATTTTACCCTTTTCTCAAAATTAATTTCCACCAATTTCATTTGCATTTTTCCTTTCAGTTAGATGTAACCCTTTCCTCCCTCTTTACCGACAAATTAACTTCGGTGACGATTGCTTTTTCCCAAATTTCCATTAGGTGCACGCGGTTTAATTTTTCACTGTCATTGAGGTCGATAAGTGAGGGGGAGGTTACAAGTGGAAAGATTTGACTGTTATACTCTGTATGAAAGATAATTCAACGAGTAGAGGTGTCATTAATTTTTCATGTTCAAGACGTGAAATCGGTGGGTGATTTTTTTCCTTTTTTTGCTCAGTTCGTGAGAGTCACAGGCACATTGAACTACCGCTGTGGAACTCCAGAACGTCTCATTACAAAATAAAACCAATATAAAAAGAGAAAAATCCAGAACGAAGATAATATTTGACATTGAAACCTTTCTTTCGTCCGTAACTCTCGGAGCTTCCGGGCGCCGCACAGCCGAGGCTTGAACCCACGCGCTCTTTTCGCTGTGCAGCGCGGGGGACAAATTCCACGACTTAAGGCTCCGTGGGTTTCAATGGAAACGTTTGTTGGTGCGCCCGTATCAATTCATTGCTCGGCTACCCTATCAAATCGAATAGTAAGGGTCGCCAGCCTCTCTTTGATCTGCGAGACATGGTTAAGCTTCTTACCATTCCAATACAGCAGTAACAGTAACAGTAGCACCGTTTACTTGATGACTCTATACTATGGCCTAGGTTGCAGCGTACTTTTAGCTATGTTTCACGGTACCCTGCTGATTTTGTTTGATTCTCTTGATGACCAACTTTGGCTTTCTTACATTAGGATATGTTGTAGACAAATCTGAGGTTAGTCACCATGATCGAAATTTATAGTCTGAGGATAAGATTTTTTGTGATCATAGAATGGGTAAAAGAAAATTTCTCCGGTGTAAATAATGAAAGCCCTGCACCTTGAGAGGTTTCATGCCCTCTTTTGCATGTCGCCTCTCATCTTCATCGATTTTATTAATGTTTTATGTCATTGCACGGTGGTAACAGGCCGAATAAGGTTATTGTAATGAGAGTATTTGTACTGGGAGCTCAAAATACTTTTCACTTGATTATCATGCATGTTGCTTTACTTCCCTGGGTGGCCTGTGCGAGGAGAGCTCCGGAGGTCGCAGCACACTGCGTTTCCGGTTGGGGGCTGCACTTCTGTGAATACTGAGACAGTCGTGCATCAATGGGCTTAAGCGCCTGGCGGAACGACTGACATCGGTCCAGTTTCGCCTATTGTATGCGGGGCGAAACTGTACCTGTGAGACGTCTGAGTTCGCCACAGTTTATGTGTTTACCGTTCCAGCGCGTCTGGAACGAAGATTTCTGGCACCGACTGACTGCATTGTCCTTATGATTCTGAGAATACTTGTGGACCGTGCCCTGCTGGGCGCGACTGTTTGGCGCCGGATGGCCGGTGGCCTAGGCATTTTGTTTACGTAGCCAGTCAAACGGCAAGTTCAGTGCCCTCAGCTGAATAGCAGGGGCATGATTGGTCAACTTAAACTGAGGCTAGCTGACGTCATAAAGCCGTGCTCGAAACTGGAGGGAACGATCGCTATTGGCGCGAATGACATTCTGAGACAGTGTGGGGTAATTTTGGAATCAGCACTGAATGTTGATTTTCGGTTTTCGATGACAGTAGGGAGTTGAGCAATGTTGGCTGTGCTCTTGCGTTGCGCGGGTGCAGGGCATTCGTGATCTGATCTTCGTCGGAGTCGGACGGTCTTGCGACTTAGTCGCACTTTTTCGGTAAAACTTAGAACTGTCGGACAGCCTTCGAGGCCAAGGGGTTGAAACAGAGTTGCTGCACAGCAGAAGTCGGCACCTACATCATCAGAACGCTGCCTACCGACGATCTGCTACAAATTTAAAGATTTGTAAAGTATTTTGCGGCTTCAGCATTGTAGGACCTATCAATTTTATACTGAAGTCCTCAACAGCACGCGCGATCGCTTTGCTACAAGTCCACCTTTCCTCTTTCTCCATGTGGTCCTTTTTGAGCTCTCACTTCTAATCGCGATACTGCAATATATTCAGGAGAGTAATATTTGATTCAATAGGACCTACAGTCATTATCTTCAATTTATTGGATCACAGAGAGTAGTAGCACCTTGTTCTCGAGCCAACTCTTATTCTCGTAATAGTTCAGTATACCCTATCCTTTAACCTACTGTTTGTTCGATAATCATGTGCTTTTATGTACTGATGTATAATAGATCTCATTGTAATATTTAATCCGCATATTATTCCGTAGAATATGCAGAATCCCATTTCCTGTTTATTAGGATAAAGTTCTCTTTTTTTCTCTGAGTAGATTGTGATGTTTATTGAATTATTGAGCGTGCGCTCCTTATTTTACCAACTAGCAGCGTCCACCATCACTTTCTTTCGTTACCTTTGTGCGCATAATTAATTAGGTGGTAGGTAAGGAGGGGGTCGACTGCATGTCTCGTTCTCATGCAAAATTCGTCAGAATTAAACAGGTACAATCTCTTCACCACCCGGCACCTCGCAACCTATCCTGCTGTCAGAAAGATTCCTATGCCGGGATGGTTCATTTGAAAGGATTCGGCCGACTTCCTTCCCCATCCTTCCCTAATTGGATGGGACCGATGATCTCGGTGTTCGTTCCCATCCCCCAAAACAACCAACGAACCAACCAAAGTTTCAGTGGGCTGTAAAATGCACTCCACTAGCAGTTCATACATCTCCTCCACCTGGCTAGTGGCGACTCTCAACGGTAATAACCACAGCAACGAAACGGGAGTACAGTTCACGGACCCTAGGCAAGGAGTCACACAAAAACACCATTCTGAAATTTGCACCGAAACAAATGAAATTTATTGGCATGATTTATCACTAACTAAATCCATCACTTTTATGTAACATCATCTTCAGCTGGCTAAGGCTCCGAGCTCTGCTCTGTGGCTCTCTTTTACCGAATAAGACCACGATCACTAACTCGCAACATTGGCAGAGAAAAACAGGAGCCTCGCGGAGTGGCCACGCTGTTAGAGGCGCTATGTCACTGACTGCACCGCCACTCCCGTCGGGTTTCGAGTCCTCCCTCAGGCATGGGTGAGTGTGTGTTGTTCTTAGCATAGGTTATTTTATGTAGTGTGTAAGGCTAGGGACCGATGACCCCAGCAGTTTGGTCCCATAGAAAATCACACACATTTGACATCTGAAAAACGGGAAAGTCGCTAAGTAGAACTCCAAGCCCGGGCACGGAGTTAGGATTCTGTCAGACTTGCGCACTGCATTGGTTGATCACCAGGGATGTCCTACTCCCCAAATTCACTATGAAAAAAACCACCTTCGCCCCAGAGGACACACGACTTCCACACCCCGCAAGTGCTGTTCGCGGATCCTGAATTTCATGAGCTCCAAACTGCTCCGTTTTACATTCGGACCTTGTGACCAATCCGAAACAGGAGCAGAAAGTAAGCATTTTAAATGAACATTTGCTGTTTCTGTTTGATAAAGACTTCGGCAGGACTTTTAGAATTTGTTCTGCGACAGACGTTAGAAACACTGGCTCTGATGGGAAAATCTGCTGACGTTGTCTTCAGTACAAATACTGCTTTGATGCAGCTCTCCATGCCCTCTATCCTGCACAAACATCTTCATCTCCTAATAAACACTGCAACTTACATCCTTAGTACTGATCCCTTGATGTCTCAGAATGTGTGCTATCAATCGTGGTCTTCTTTTAGTCAAGGTGTGCCACAAATTTCTTTTGTCCTCAATTCTACGCAATAGCTCCTCATTGGTTGCATGTTCTGCCCATCCAATCCTCAGCATTCTTCTGTAAATTCACATTTCTTAGGGTTCTTTTCTCTTCTTGCCTGAATTGTGTATCGTCCACGTTTCATTTCCACACAAGGCTATGCTCCATCGAAGTATCTTCAGGAAAGACTTCCCAACTCTCCAGTCTACATTTTTAGTTAACAAATTCCTCGCCGGCCAGAGTGGCCGAGCGGTTCTAGGCGCTACAGTCTGGAACCGTTCTACCGCTACGGTCGCAGGTTCGAATCCTGCCTCGGGCATGGATGTGTGTGATGTCCTTAGGTTAGTTAGGTTTAAGTAGTTCTAAGTTCTAGGGGACTGATGACCTCAGCAGTTAAGTCTCTTAGCTCAGAGCCATTTGAACCATTTTTGAACAAATTCCTCATCTTGACGATTTTCTTGCGATTGGCTGTTTAAATTTTTTATACTCTCTATAGAACACAAAGGACTCCGTCTTCAGGCCACAAGGGACCATCTAACCGCAATGTCATCCTTATCTGAGGATGCGGATAGGAGGGGCGTGTGGTCAGCACACCGCTCTCCTGGTCGTTAAGATGGTTTTCTTTGACCGGAGCCGCTACTATTCGGTCGAGGAGCTCCTCAATTGGCATCACGAGGCTGAGTACACTCCGAAAAATGGCAACAGAGCATGGTGGCCCGGATGGTCACCCAACCAAGTGCCGGCCACGCCCGACAGCGCTTAACTTCGGTGATCTGACGGGAACCGGTGTATTCACTGCGGCAAGGCCGTTGCCCTATTCTCTCTAACTCGGTCGTCATCACTTATCGTACTAACCGTAAGCCAGCCATGTACGAACCGTCCACAACCCATTTACCGAGCGAGGTGGCGCAGTGGTTAGCACACTGGAGTCGCATTCGGGAGGACGACGGTTCAATCCCGTCTCCGGCCATCCTGATTTAGGTTTTCCGTGATTTCCCTAAATCACTTCAGGCAAATGCCGGGATGGTTCCTTTGAAAGGGCACGGCCGATTTCCTTCCCCATCCTTCCCTTACCCGAGCTTGCGCTCCGTCTCTAATGACCTCGTTGTCGACGGGACGTTAAACACTAATCTCCTCCTCCTCCAACCCATTTAGGAGGATTAGGGAAAGACCAGCCCTTCAGATCCAGGCTGAAGAAAACCTCCTTCCCTCAGAACCCGAACTTATCGTAGACAGTAGCCAAAGGGAAAGCACCTAGGCAAAGCCAAGAAATGAGATGCTACACCATGACTTGGACCTTCTCACTCAAATTATCTTGGACGTGAAACAAGGGGTTTAGTTCAAGATTCTCGTTGAGCACGACTTGCCCTTTCTTCAACATCTTCATTTTAAGTATGATGGGTGCTCTTCTGTTCACCAAGACAGCAGCAGTCACGTCCACAGGGCTGCATTCGTACTTTTCTACGTTGACTGACTGTTCCATCGGCTCATGGTAGAATATTTTATACATTCTTAATGTAACATACACGGGACTGGTGTAACATTCTACAATATTTATCATTTTATTTTACAAAAAGGTTTTTGGCTGTTAACGCACTTCGACTGCACCGCTGAATTTCCACCGCTGAGTTTCCCGAAGTTAAAGAAAAGAAAAGTCTGGGACTACTTGGAACAGCGGATGAAGTGTGACAATTGATATCGCCATGATATGGTAGCTATTCGGGGCCTGATCACCAATGAGAGACTTCAAGTGGATACAGCATACCTGAAGGAACTTGTGAATTCCGTTCCTCGCCGAACTGAGGGTATTTTGAAATCTACAGGCAGCGCTACGCGGTTGCATGGGGATGTCTTAATTTATTGTCCAGGCTTTGTAAGAAGAATCATAGAAATAGTGGAATAGAATGTAGCGAAGAGAGAGATTACTGGTTTACTGACTCTTTGATGAGTCTTTAAACGAGATACCATTTGTAAGCGACATCTTTTATGAAGTACAAGAAACTGTATAGATGCGGCAGTATGACAGGGAGGACAAACAAGTAGTGAATGCCACGACCGTCCCTCTAGTCGTCGCTTTGAACCCGTTTCCTGTAAGAGGCTTATTCAGACTGAATTGTTAACTACTGTAGCATTTCCCCTAATTTTCTTAATTGTGGCTGTGTCGTCTGCCTTTTTGTTACAAACAGCAGCAGCAAAAATTGTATAACTAGATCAGTGGTCTTCAGTATGAACCAATCCAGTATCAAAAGTATATGAAATACCAATGAGACTACATTTACAAATTTAAAATATTCAGAGTGGTAACTGTCGCTAAATCCGTTGTAACGAAATTTTTTTGTAAGGTATTGCTTTTAGAAGAAATAACAAAATTATGTATTCTTAATCAGTAAGGGCACAACTTTCCTACAGGTAATTTCCTTACAACTGCAGAAGGTGACTTATGTCTTCATAGTAGAAACAATTTTCGTGCCTCGTATCTTCTTATTCAGTATTAAAGAGGACCCACGCTAAATATTCCTTGTCACGAGAATCACCATTTCCGCGACGAATTCGCAGCATCCACCGGGATCTTCCTCAAAGTCCACTCCGTGTATACAACTTTCCTCAAAACTTCAGACAATAGTAGCCTTTTCCTTTTCTTCTACAGGAAATTTGGGCTAACGCCATACATTAACTCGAGAGCAGTCCAAATCAGGTACGCTTGAGCATTATTTACCTGTGGATACTTCTGAAAAGAACTTCTATTAAGAAGCGTGGAAAAGTGTACTGTTTGTGATTTTGAATGTGATTCTGTAAACATTGAATTTAAATGAAATAACTTGTGGGACACTATCTGGTACGCAACACATTTTGTTATTGGTAATTAGAAACTTTTGGTAGAGATCGCCAGCATTAGTCCACACAGTTAGCTTATTTTTGTGAGGCAAAGTAACATAATACAGTCTTTATTAACCATAAGCATTTTAAGTTTCAGTACATCTTATTTTAATCTCCAAGAATGGGTTACATGTTTGAGCTACATAAATTCACTTATCGGTTATAATCTATTTCTTTTCTACTCTTTCTAGTTATTCTTCGACGTATACTGTACTTGTTTACTTAACATTTAGCATACATAAGTAGTGTTGTCTTCCTGATGGTTTCACATTCTTGTTCTACGGTTCCGCACTGTCAGTGTTTCATTTTTATATAATGAAATGCTTCAAACACAACGTTTCAAACAATTACTCCCCATCCGTAAGACAATATGTGATAGCAGTACACTCCTACGTTACAGAACCTCCTCTCCATCTGGGACAGTCTATTGTTAAGGCCTTCTAGATTTCCTTTGTCTGGATAATCTTACTTCTTCTGCTCCTGTATCGTCCTCAAGTTTGATGTGCAACACATCTATTTTTTCTCCTCTGCTGTTCGTCACCATTGTCTTTGTTTCCTTTATGATCAGCCGTTTAATTATTCTCCTACATGTCTTGAATTCAGTCAAAAGCGGCGACATGCGAACCTCAGACTTCTGTCAATTGTCTTGATATTGTATTTTTCTTGCTCTGAAAATTTCTTTCATTTCGTGCATTACTTCTTTGACTCACAAGTTATAAACAACATCGAAAGACAATCGTGTTGCTACGCACTTTCCTCTGTTGAATATCTGCTTTTATCCTCCCCCTCCCCCCCCCCCCCCCGCCCACCCCCTTTAGCTTACGGACATCGTGCAGGTTCCTCCTCCGTCCTGAGGATCACGGTCGTCTTGTATCGACATACGATGTGGTAGGATCGCACTAGACCCACAAATGCCACGCAAGTATTCTTGCCTTTATTTATTCTTCTTTCGATTACAGGTCACAATGTTAGACTTACTTCTCATTCCTGAAACCAAACTGCTCATGTACCAGTTCTTCTTTCTGTTCTTCAGTATATTACTCTGACCAGCATATTATTCTGACGTCATCCAAACATTTATGAGTTCTTTGTGTAGTTTGGAGCTAATGACTTATGGAAATCTGATGGTACACGTCCTGCTCCGTAATTTTTGTTCAAATGGTTAAAATGGCTCTAAGCACTATGGGACTTAACATCTGAGGTCATCAGTCCCCTAGACTTAGAACTACTTAAACCTAACTAACCTAAGGACATAACACATATCCATGCCCGAGGCAGGATTCGAACCTGCGACCGTAGCAGCATCGCGGTTCCGGACTGAAGCGCCTAGAACCGCTCGGTCACAGCGGCCGGCGCAGTTTTTGTACGTCATTTATTTCAGTATTGCCACGACTCACACTGTCAGGGACCACAATGTATGTAGGAATCTGTCAGTAGGGTCCTGACAAGCGTACGACCTCTTCCGCCTAATTCCGAAAGCAAATTCGTGTGAGACTGTATTTCAGACGCAAGTATTTCACTCCCAGTATCTACAATTGCACGATTTTAATTTACCACACGAAGGCTAAGGCTCTCTCGTCAAAATGGGAGTGTGCATTTTGTTCTCAGTCATGCAGTGGGTCTATTTTGCTTAACGACAACTAAATAAGTAGGCCTGCACGAACCGCACATGGGACAAACGCTGAAGAATGTATGCTATGAAACAGAGATTGCGACATGTGGGATAAAACATTAACAGTGAAATTTAATTTAAACAAGATTTAACATTTATTTTACGTAATCAAATTGGAAAAGCAGTACACATTTATATAAAAACATAGCGGTTAGCGGTTGCTGTGCCTGCTCAATAACCACGTTAGTGCAACAGATAATCAGGTGCCTTGCCTGGTGGGCGTGTGAATCTTTAGAGTCTCGTAAAATGTGAATCACTTAATGGTAAAGAGTCACGCCCGCACCTCAAATTCGTACTAACACCAGAAACACATGTAGTCGACAAAAGGTTTGCACCACAGGCCTAAAGCATACGGAAAACTAAAGCCGTGAAACGGAACGAGAATTGCGATCCAAAGTGTAGATCAGATCGGGAATGCCTGTAAATCACAGAACACACGTGAAGACAATGCATTTTAGGTCCTACAAATATAGAATAAGAACAGAAAATCGACGAGCTGAAGGTTCGTTTGTTTTTCAAACACGTGGCCCTAACCACACAAAGTCAGACCAAGAAAAAAATTTAAAAAATTCGAAAAGTCGGTTAATCCGTGGTAGGGACTAACCATATAAGTACATTATCGCGGAATAATTGCAAGATGAAACAGATTTCGGGTACTGAAGGTTCTCCGAAACGACGACGGACACATAGGATTGAGCAAACAAAGACACACGCACTAACGGATGGAAATTACTGTATGCCGACGAAACTAACGAAAAAGAAGAAGAAATGATATAACACACACATACAGACGCACATTCACAATGGGATACACGAAGTCTAATTGAGACTAAGCAGAGTTCACACACCGCTCCCCCACATGTCTAAGTTCTCGTTAAACAAAGTAACTATTAGTGAAATGAAACAATTACAAAAAACCCTACCACTTCCCATTTCGAATGAAATGTTCTGTATGATTATGCAGCTGAACCTAGAAAAGAAATGGATTAAAACTTCGGCTACGTTGGAACTTATACAGACTTAGTTACCATACTCACTGCTGCAAACGAGCTGCTACGAGGAACCTCTCTCTCCAAAATCCCAGGGCCCAGTGCCCACCATCCTGACCTGGTCATGGTCCCCACACACAGGCGGCGGTGTCGGAGAACACTCTTACCGCACCTTCACAACTTGAGCACACTAGCGCTTCGACCAGAACGGAACGAAACCTCTTCGCCACTCTCTAAGCGTACACCTAAGTTGGCTAAACTGCCACAATAGCAGACAAGAAATTTGCCTGCCACCAGACATGACGAAAACTTAATACACGTAAGCTTTCACTCACTCTAAGTCATTCTAAGATGGTAGGAATGGGAAAGAAGGATAGCAGTACAATGTAAAAACACTGCAATTAATTGTGGGGAAGGTGTAGTTAGCGAAGATGCATAATAAATCAGTACACGGATATAAAACAGACATAGAATAAACATCAGTTGAGCGAATGTATGCAGTTGTGGCTGACTGGAACATGCTTAGCTGCCGATTATTTCTCCTGGAATGCACCGGAAGTTTAAGGTGCTATAGGACGTGTGAAATAACGTTAAATTTTATTCAGACATTATGACGGACACCCTTCAATGTGTGTCTGGCCGTGTGTGTCCTACTAAGCTTAAGAACCTTTGTAGTGAATTTACAAAAATAAAAAAGACTTCCTCTCGTCGTGGTACTTGAAATATGCAAAAAATTACTTCTTTTCTATTCCTAGTCCACAATAAACGCTTCAGCAGAAGTGCGTGGTCAATGCATTGAACACCTAACGATTTCTAGTAAGCCAAGTACTGTATGTAGCATGTTCCGTCGCTTCCATGTCAAAGTCGTTTGCATTACGATGAGATGGAAGCTTGTCGTGCAGTGAGAAACTTGTACTTCACTTTATTCATCACCTGTAGTTAAATTACACGTCTAAGGTTCTGAGTATTTACAGTTTCACTTTTCATGCTGTGAATATTATATTTCGTATTAGTAGTGAGTTATTTTGTATTAGAAAGAACGTGCCTGCAGTAGCCAGCATCAAAAAAGTCTTGGATGCAAATAAAAACCTAAAGAAGAACTAAAATTCTTAGTTTTTTATGGAACGTAATTATTATGTCACTTTCGCTCTTTGTTACTGCTTTGTTCAACCTAGGAATGCTTAATCAATGGTGCTTTAAGCTTTTTTGGCCCCGACTGAAATGCGCAAAACTTCTCACATTCACGTAGGTCAGATCTAGAAAATATTCGTAAATCCAGTCTTCTACGACATATCCGTTTGTGTGATATAAATAAATCTTTAGTTCACAATTTTTTTTGTCAAGCTCCACGGCATTCTCGTAAATATGCACGATGGTGTGCTGAAAAATAATGCTTCTGAAATTTTTATGTGAAAAACACTTAAAACTTTGTAAATAAAAGTAACGTTATTAACATTCTACATATTTACTCTTCACGTCTACATATTTATTTCTCAAAATAGCCACACTGGTAACGAGCACATATCTCCCAAAGAGAGAGAGATTTGTTGATACTGCCACTGTAGAATGTGCGACTTTGTTGACGCAGCCACAACCTCTGCTTGCACCGCTTCATCACTACCAAGATGCAGTTGTCGAAGGCGTTCTTTAAGTTTTGGAAAGAGATGAAAATCGGATTGCCAAGTCGGAACCATATGAAGGATTATCGATGATAATGGACCCAAGGCGTCGGATTGTTGTAGGTGTCGTCTCAGCGTTCGTGTGTAATCTAATATTGTTATGTTGAAGGAGAGGGTGCCCCATGTGTGGACGAGCTATTCGAATTCGGAATTCGATTACAGGAAGCTGTTTCTTACGCTCGACGTAGTTACGTTACACAGTGGCACGCTATAGCGACAAAGGGCTACAAATATGTAGACATGAAGAATAAAGTTGTACAGTGTTAATATTGTTAGTTTTCAGAATGAGATTTTCACTCTGAGGCGGAGTGTGCGCTGATATGAAACTTCCTGGCAGATTAAAACTGTGTGCCGGGCCGAGACTCGAACTCGGGAACTTTGCCTTTCGCGGGCAAGTGCTCTACTATCTGACCTACCCAAGCACGACTCACGCCCCGTCCTCACAGCTTTACTTCTGCCAGTACCTCGTTTCCTACCTTCCAAAGAGCACTTGCCCACGAAAGGCAAAGTTCCCGAGTTCGAGTCTCGGTCCGGCACACAGTTTTAATGTGCCAGGAAGTTTCATATCAGCGCACACTCCGCTGCAGAGTGAAAATCTCATTCTGGAAACATCCCTGAGGCTGTGGCTAAGCCATGTCTCCGCAATATCCTTTCTTTCAGGAGTGCTAGTTCCGCAAGTTTCGCAGGAGAGCTTCTTACGTTTGGATGGTAGGAAACGAGGTACTGGCAGAAGTAAAGCTGTGAGGACGGGGCGTGAGTCGTGCTTGGGTAGCTCAGTTGGTAGAGCTCTTGCCCGCGAAAGCCAAAGCTCCCGAGTTCGAGTCTCGGTCCGGCAGACAGTTTTAATCTGCCAGGAAGTTTCATCGTTGGTGTTATTTAAAAAGCTTTGAGAGTTTTCGCCTAAAACATTCCGAGGCATTGCTTTGCATCATTCCCTCGCATAGCTCTTCCGAGCTAGAATACTAATTGTGTAGATAATAAAACAAAAATATACATATGTTAGGAGCAATAGCACCAGTAGGACGTGGTCCCTAAATACAGCAGCGTAGCTGTGTAACGGTTGTCCATTGTCGGTAGCGCCGAATGTGCGACAGCCGCTGCTTCTATTTTTTAAAAACTTTTATTTGTTTATTTTTTTGCACAAAACAGCTGACGTTAGAGGCGCCAAGACCATGGCTTTAATGGGACGTTTTGTACAAAACACTCGGTGGTCCGTGAAGTTAATCGACACATACGAGCATAAACACTATTAGTAGACGGCTATAGAATTAATAATGACCGAGAGAGAGGGCGCAGTGATTAGCACACTGGACTCGCATTCGGGAGGACGATGGTTCAAAACCCGCGTCCTTCCATCCTGATTTTCCGTGATTTCCCTAAATCGCTAGAGGAAAATGCTGAGATGGTTCCTTTGAAAAGGCACGGCCGACTTCCTTCCCCATCCCTCCCTGATCCGATGGGGCCGATGACCTCGCTGTTTGGTCCCATCCTTCCAGGACAACCAACTAACCAATCAATATAAACCTGGAACGCTCGTTAAAAGGTGCCACAAAATAGGGAGGTAAAATGAGCAATGATAACGACACGCGTTTTTTTAAGATGCTGTTCGATAAGAGTTTCTAGGACAAATAGTGTCCTCAGTCGTAAATTAACCCTCCTTTCTCACTCTGGCTGTGAGCCCTATGGGACTTAACATCTGAGGTCACCAGTCCCCTAGAACTTAGAACTACTTAAACCTAACTAACCTAAGGACATCATACACATCCATGCTCGAGGTAGGATTCGAACCTGCGACCGTAGCGGTCGTGCGGTTCCAGACTGAAGCGCCTAGAACCGCTCAGCCACACCGGCTGGCTGTCACTTTGCTACAGCGAGTAAAGAGTGGAACACTTTCTACAGCCTGTGCTGTATCTGCTAAACTGTCAGATAGATGACACACACACATTAAAGCAAAAAAAAAAAAAAAAAAAAAAAAAAGGTGGAGAAAACTGAGACTGTGATAGAAAGTGGGGCATAGACAGTTACAGCGAAAACAGAGTGACGAGGTGCGCGAGAGGAAACCGCACTAGCTGTTGGTATGGGCTTAATCTCCGTGAGTTTGTTCCGGTGGAGAGGCGACCAGTTTTCGTGCCAGATGAGTAGAAAGTTCCTGACTATAGCAACAGTTATGTCGTCCGAGCAGACCAGATACAAGCCCTGGGTAGTAGAGGAATTCATACCAAACATACTAATTAGCACTGCTCGTTGTAGTGGGACAAAGACAGCAGTTAAACTGACCTAGAGATACACGAAATCAAGATGAGAATATAGTCGTCGCGAGGCAGAATCCGATATACAGTGAACGTGAAGAGGAGGAGAGCGCCTGGTGGTTGTACAAATACTGGGATGTCGTACTACTCGAGGATTCATTCAATACACTGAACAGTGTGTCAGTGAGCGGCGCCCAAGGAAACATGTCTGCTGTTTGTCAGAAGACGAGGCCGCCTGCCGATTCAAAATGGTTCAAATGCCTCTGAGCACCATGGCACTTAACAGCTGAGGTCATCAGTCCCCTAGAACTTGGAACTACTTAAACCTAACTAACCTAAGGACATCACACACGTCCATGCCCGAGGCAGGAGTCGATCCTGCGACCGTAGCGGTCGCGCGGTTCCAGACTGAAGCGCCTAGAACCGCTCGGCCACACTGGCCGGCCCGCCTGCCGAACACTATCTGCTGACTGGCCTGAAATGCCTCGTGTGGAAGGGGTCGAAACACGTCTGAACGTGAAACGCAACTGAATATGGGATTAACCAAGAGTCATGCACACCCTTGAGATCCAGTGCTGAATTTAATGTACGCAACGGAATTACTAGCGCTTTAATTTATTGGTCTTACCAGTGAATCTGAAGGCGGCGATACGACATAGTTCTTAACATTTCAAGGAAACGTTTGTGTTAATAAACTCCAGATTTAAGTACACTATAGTGCAATACAGAAGACAAATGAATACCAACGCAATAAAACATAATTATGTGGGCAAGAAATTTACAAGGATGTACTTAACTACGAGAACTAAAGCTCTAAGTTGACAAAGCTACTGAAAGAGAAGGAGTTGCGTAAAATCTCAGATTTAATTCCGTGTACTAGGTAACACGTGACTAACACGATCACAGACACTGTATGCTACCGACACCGAAGAATCATAAAGACGTGAGGAAGTGGCGATGAATGTGAGCCAATGACAGCTATTTTGCGTCTGTACTACAATGCTGCTGCTCGCCCTCACCATAATCTTCAATTACTCTGAACAGAATGGGGACACAGTGAGTCCGTGACATGAGAGCACAGTCGCAACTTAGCCTCTGTCACCTGTCCATAACTTCTGCCCCGGAATTCCTCCAACACTCTCGTCTCTTCACCCTTTGTGACCAACTGTGTGCACCTCTCTGTTTTTCCAGTCTCCTCCCAGCAGCTTACTCCGGTCTTCCTGCTAGCAGAACGTGACCACCAGTCCCCTAAAAAGTTGCTGCAGCCCACCAATAGCGTGATTGTTTCTTTGGCTATGTTTCGTGCCCAGAGATGACGATGCTTCAATAAGACAATGAATTGTTTTTCCCCCCTCTCTTAGAAAGCTTTCCGCCAAGTGTTACGTCTTCATGACGTCACTACTAATTCTCCAGTCGTTGCTCATGCAGCCATCAGCTCCGATGAAATTTTAGAAAGCTTGCTACAAGGCTAGTAGCTGACTCTGCTCCAGTGCCCGTCCTTTAGGTATGTAAGCGCTGTTTTGTCAAATTTTTAGGAAGCCCAGAAGCTGTTTAGCTGGCCAGGTATATCACTTAACAAGCTCATAGCAACTAACACCCGGCGACAGAGTTGTATCTTCTGGAACGAAGACTGTTTACCTCGGCTGCTCGCAAACTCTCCCATAGATCGACAATGACCTGTCTGCTTGCTCTTCGTGCGGCAAAGTGACTTCCATCCCCTGACAAGGAAGCAGGCGTCCCATCTGCTATTTGTGTTCTCTATGTTTCTGTGCAGGCTGGCATGCCCACGGGCCCCCATGCCAGGCCACGCAATGTGTCGGCTGTTTCATATTCATAGCGCTTCTCACTTCCGAAAGCACCCCATATAAGCAAATGAATATACCCAGAACCATGTTAGACTAAAAGAGGTTAAGAACTGGAGGTGAAATCAGCTCATACAGTCACTGTGCCATTCGGCTCATACAGTCACTGTGCTGTCATGACTCCCATTAAACTAATCCAACTCTCCCCCATTTGTTTAATTAAAGGTGAACGAAAATGAAATGAGCCTAGCTGAAGGGCTTGCCCTGTTTCAGAATCGACTTAAGAGACGTACAATACTACAAAACTTACATTCCCCAGAGCAATTCAGTAGTTCTTACTCTGGGATTAAACTTTTTTCACTGCAGTACAAAGTTTTCCAAAGGGATGTTAACATAAGAACTTCTCCAATGTGCAGTGAGGGTATAAAATGCTGTTGTATTGTGCTTGCCTATGCGGATTCAGTAACCAGGTGGAAACCAGCGGACCGAGATGTGCCTTGTGCTGCTGAAACGCAATTGCGCTTCACACATCCTCGTACCTTCACCTCTCTGCCCTGTCGCATAACGGACGTACCTAACACTGAACGCTGCATGTTCAACAACGTCTACAAGAACTAATGAGAACACCAAGCTCACCACCGAGTTCCCAAACTGGAATGCACAAAACAAAGTCAAGATAAGACTGTTTCATTGCAATTGTTACACCACACCTACAATACATTTTGATTAAATTTGTGGAAGCACTATTTATATCTTACGCCACCACTATATGCACTAAGATGACTAGACAGCAAATTGTTCCTGAAGAGAGAAGAACAACACCAATGGGCCATGCTAACTGTTGCACAACAATTCATCAATATTGTGCAGTACTTTGGACAAGGAAAGTGGCTCTGAAGAAGAGAAATTTTGTAACATCGAGTATAGATTTAAGTGTCAGGAAGAGGTTTCTGTAAGTATTTGTATGTAGTGTAGCCATGTATGGAAGTGAAACATGGACGATAAATAGTTTGGACAAGAAGAGAATAGAAGCTTTCGAAATGTGGTGCTACAGAAGAATGCTGAAGATTAGATCACATAACTAATGAGGAGGTATTGAACAGAATTGGGGAGAAGGGAAATTTGTGGCTCAACTGGACTAGACGAAGGGATCGGTTGGTAGGACATGTTCTGAGGCATCAGGGGATCACCAATTTAGTATTGGAGGGCAGCGTGGAGGGTAAAAATGGTAGCGGGAGACCAAGAGATGAATGCACTAAGCAGATTCAGAAGGATGTAGGTTGCAGTAGGTACTGGAAGATGAAGAAGCTTGCACAGGATAGAGTAGCATAGAGAGCTGCATCAAACCAGTCTCTGGACTGAAGACCACAACAACAACATACATAGTCAAGACTAACTGGCATCCCGCGATTGCTGAGAAAGAAGTCTTGTGCGCCTGCTGCTGTTCAAATATTCAAATGTGTGTGAAATCTTATGGGACTTAACTGCTAAGGTCATCAGTCCCTAAGCTTGCACACTACTTAACCTAAATTATCCTAAGGACCAACACACACACCCATGCCAGAGGGAGGACTCGAACCTCCGCTGGGACCAGCACCTGATGCTCTCTAGTGCCAAGTAGGAAGTCTTCTGATCAGCTCACACACTAGATGTTTATTCCAGCCAATCACAGGCAGGTACTTCCTTCCAAGCCACTGTAGATTCTGAATTAATTTTATATTAAGTATGACTTTGAAATAGTAATTAATCTTTCGACTCTCTCTGCTTGCCCGTCTTGAGTTTAGGAAGCAGTTTTTATGTTAAATTCGACAATCACAATTTAAATCCAGGGCTGTGTTTCGTTGGTTCAGTTTTTAGTGGACTCTGGTATTTTTTAGATACTCAAAGCCTGCTGGACCGTTGACTCCCAGCCCAGCGTGATCAATGATTTTGCCTGGCGGTAGCTCGTCGTTCGTCTTCCTACGGGCAGCACCTCATCTGGCTCTGCAAATCTTTTGTCAGCATCTACCTGTCTGTGGGCTACTTTCTGCTTCTGCACGAGTGTAACAACAGGATGTAACAGTAAGCTTGATGTTTCCTAACATACGTGTTCCGTTACTTCACAAATAGCAAATCACGAAACTAAAAGCTTCTACACCTACAATATATTCCGCAAGCCACCTAACGGTGTCTGGTGGTAGGTGCTTCTTGTATCACTAACTGATCCCCCCTTTCCAGTTTCACTCGCGAATGACACTTGGGAGGAATGGTCGTCGGTAAGTCTTTGTTCAAATGGCTCTGAGCACTATGCGACTTAACTTATGAGGTCATCAGTCACTTAGAACTAATTTAACCTAACTTACCTAAGGACATCACACACATCCATGCCCGAGGCAGGTTCAAAAATGGTTCAAATGGCTCTGAGCACTATGCGACTTAACTTCTGAGGTCATCAGTCGCCTAGAACTTAGAACTAATTAAACCTAACTAACCTAAGGACATCACACACATCCATGCCCGAGGCAGGATTCGAACCTGCGATCGTAGCGGTCACGCGGTTCCAGACTGAAGCGCCCGAGGCAGGATTCGAACCTGTGACCGTAGCGGTTGCTCGGCTCCGGACTGTAGCGCCTAGAACCGCACGGCCACTCCGGCCTGCTAAGTCTCTGTCTTATCTCTAATTTCTCGAATTTTCCATTCGTGATCATTACATGAAGTATATGTCCGACTCTTCCCAGAAGGTGCTCACTCGAAATTTCAAAAACAAACCTCTCTGTGATGCACAATGCCTCATTTGTAATGTCTGCCATTGGAGTTTGTTGACCATATCTGTAACACTCTCTCGCCAAGCTTATGACCCGTGACGAAACGCGCTGCTATTCGTCGGATATTCTCTATCTCTTCTATCAAACCTACCTTGCAAGAGTCCCAGACTGATAATCAATACTCAAGAATCGGTCGATAAAACGCCTTGTAAGCCATTTCTTCGTGGATGAGGTACATTTCCTTAAGATACTTCCTCTGAATCTTAGTCTGGCATCTGCTTTTCCTGGCATTTGTTTTCTTTGGCCATTCGATTTAAGTCTAGACATTCCAAGATGTTTTACGGTAGATACTGTTTCCAGCAATTTGTCGTCAGTGATGTAGTTGTACAGTACTGGATGTGCAATATTTTACATTTATTTACGTTGGGGGTCAACTGCCGGTACGTGCACCATTCAACAATTCTCTGCAGGTCATTCTGCAAATCGGTTCTGTCTTTTGATGTTGCTACTTTGTTATAGACAATTGGGTCATTCATGAACAGTTTTAAAGAGCGTCTGGCTCTTCCTACTAGATCATTTGCAAACATTGTAAACAGTAACGACCCTGACATATTTCTTGCGGTACGCCTCAAATTAACTGTACATCTGTCGATTTTGTTCCGTTAAGAGCGGCGAGCTCAGTTCAATCTGCGAAGAAGTCTTGAATCCAGTCGCCAATCTGGCTCGTATATTTTTCACCAAACAGCAGTATGGAACGGTGTCATACACTTTCCTGAAGTCTGCTGCTAGAAGGGGCGCAACTTCTTTCGCATCATCTTTGTAGAATCTTATAAGTATCTCATCTGACCCAGCTGCCTTTCCAAAATTAAGCGATTGTAGTAGCTTGTCTGTTACGCTATCGACTATCTCAAGATCTGCCATTTCGACCTTCGTACTACGATTGGAAGAAGGGACCGTGTTACCATTTTCCGCGCTGAAACGATGTCGGAAGAGCGAATGTAATATTTCGCCTTCTCTCTGTCGCCTTCAGTTCCAGTGCCTCGTTTAGGAAGCAGTTTTCTTACACGGCTACTTAATTTGGGAGGGTCTTTCCCACTGAACTCCTTTCTCTGAACATACTTGTCTACGGCATATTGAACGATGCCTTTGAATTTCGTGCTTGTTAAATTATTCTATAATTTCAACAGTGATCTCAGATGTTATTGTAGGGAGCACATTTGACCTTTGATGCCGGCAGTTGGACACAAACGTGTGTATTATTTGCTCTTCATAAAGCGCAGGAGAGAATTACGCGCGGCCCCCACCTCCTCGTGCTTTTCACAACACCGCACTGCAAATTGCGGCGGAGCACTCCGCCGCAGGCGGTCTGCCGTTTTGCGCCACTCTCATTTCCGCCATTACTTTGGGTGACACTGCTGGACGGAGATAACCCCAGGGCCCGCTCGCAGCAACGCCAGTTTGTGCGTACGCTCGCCTTGACATTCGGGCAGGTGCATGGTGATTAAATGTGGCTACAACAAATCAGTGAAAGAGCGAACATCCGTTTAGAAATTTAGGACACAGTGTTTCGTGACGCGAAAGGATATGTGACGACGGAGTTCAGGATTCGCACACTAAGGCTGACACTTAGGCGGCAGCATTGGAAACAGAAAAATACATTTGTGATGACTCATAGTATTTTCTTCGGTAAGGTTTCAAAACAAAGCGGTGTAAACCACGTCTCAGCCTTTTTGACAAAGAGTGAGTGGCGATTCCCGGAAAAAATTCACTATAGAAGAGTATAGCTCAGAATCTAGAATGAGATTTTCAATCTGCAGCGGAGTGCGCGCTGATATGAAACTTCCTGGCAGATTAAAACTGTGACCGGACCGGTACTCGAACTCGGGACCTATGCCTTTCTCGGGCAAGTGCTCTACCATCTGAGATACCCAAGCACGACTCACGTCCCGTCCTCACAGCTTTACTTCCGCCAGTAGCTCGTCTCCTACGTTCCAAATTTCACAGAAACACTTGCCAGCGAAAGGGAAAGGTCCCGAGTTCGAGTCTCGGTCTGGCACACAATTTTAATCTGCCAGTTTTAATCTCCGCTGCAGAGTGAAAATCTCATTCTGGAAACATCCCCCAGGCTGTGGCTAAGCCATGTCTCCGCAATATCCTTTCTTCCAGGAGTACTAGTTCTGCCAGGTTCGCAGGAGAGCTTCTGTGAAGTTTGGAAAGTATGAGACGAGGTACTGGCGGAAGTAAAGCTGTGAAGACGGGGCGTCAGTCGTGCTTGGGTTGCTCAGATGGTAGAGCACTTGCCCGCGAAAGGCAAACATCCCAAGTTCGGGTCTCGGTCCGGCACACAGTTTTAATCTGCCAAGAAGTTTCAGCTCAGAATCTGATCGAACAAGTGTAGAGTTGGCTAGTCTCTGTACTGTATCCCATACAATAAAAAAAGAGAAAAATGGGACAGACTGAAAATGCTAATGTAGCATTCTTCCGACAGCTATCTGTTCGGAGGTGGGATACATCACAGTGACTACAACAGGAGCAGAACACAGAAAGATATAATGTAATAACTTCAGTTCTTAATTAATCTCCTTACTGCTGATTCAAATGAAATTCTTCGGCTACCTGAGTTCGTAGCAGCGGGAGTCAGAGTCGTTGTTGGAGAGCAGATAAGTTTGGTGACGGTGGACCGTGATATACACTCCTGGAAATTGAAATAAGAACACCGTGAATTCATTGTCCCAGGAAGGGGAAACTTTATTGACACATTCCTGGGGTCAGATACATCACATGATCACACTGACAGAACCACAGGCACATAGACACAGGCAACAGAGCATGCACAATGTCGGCACTAGTACAGTGTATATCCACCTTTCGCAGCAATGCAGGCTGCTGTTCTCCCATGGAGACGATCGTAGAGATGCTGGATGTAGTCCTGTGGAACGGCTTGCCATGCCATTTCCACCTGGCGCCTCAGTTGGACCAGCGTTCGTGCTGGACGTGCAGACCGCGTGAGACGACGCTTCATCCAGTCCCAAACATGCTCAATGGGGGACAGATCCGGAGATCTTGCTGGCCAGGGTAGTTGACTTACACCTTCTAGAGCACGTTGGGTGGCACGGGATACATGCGGACGTGCATTGTCCTGTTGGAACAGCAAGTTCCCTTGCCGGTCTAGGAATGGTAGAACGATGGGTTCGATGACGGTTTGGATGTACCGTGCACTATTCAGTGTCCCCTCGACGATCACCAGTGGTGTACGGCCAGTGTAGGAGATCGCTCCCCACACCATGATGCCGGGTGTTGGCCCTGTGTGCCTCGGTCGTATGCAGTCCTGATTGTGGCGCTCACCTGCACGGCGCCAAACACGCATACGACCATCATTGGCACCAAGGCAGAAGCGACTCTCATCGCTGAAGAAAACACGTCTCCATTCGTCCCTCCATTCACGCCTGTCGCGACACCACTGGAGGCGGGCTGCACGATGTTGGGGCGTGAGCGGAAGACGGCCTAACGGTGTGCGGGACCGTAGCCCAGCTTCATAGAGACGGTTGCGAATGGTCCTCGCCGATACCCCAGGAGCAACAGTGTCCCTAATTTGCTGGGAAGTGGCGGTGCGGTCCCCTACGGCACTGCGTAGGATCCTACGGTCTTGGCGTGCATCCGTGCGTCGCTGCGGTCCGGTCCCAGGTCGACGGGCACGTGCACCTTCCGCCGACCACTGGCGACAACATCGATGTACTGTGGAGACCTCACGCCCCACGTGTTGAGCAATTCGGCGGTACGTCCACCCGGCCTCCCGCATGCACCCTATACGCCCTCGCTCAAAGTCCGTCAACTGCACATACGGTTCACGTCCACGCTGTCGCGGCATGCTACCAGTGTTAAAGACTGCGATGGAGCTCCGTATGCCACGGCAAACTGGCTGACACTGACGGCGGCGGTGCACAAATGCTGCGCAGCTAGCGCCATTCGACGGCCAACACCGCGGTTCCTGGTGTGTCCGCTGTGCCGTGCGTGTGATCATTGCTTGTACAGCCCTCTCGCAGTGTCCGGAGCAAGTATGGTGGGTCTGACACACCGGTGTCAATGTGTTCTTTTTTCCATTTCCAGGAGTGTATATTGCATTACACAAAAAACGGTTGGTCAGATTTCGTGACATGAAATGTAGACTGGAAGGTCCTATTATTTTTTAAGGTGCAAATCTGCACAAGATGGCACGCAGATGGCGAGCAACGCGTCACCAAATTAATCTCTTTCTAACTTGGTTAAAAGCTGAAACTCTACATATCTTTAGTAAATGATAGTGTTATCATTTGCGGGGAAATAAAACATATCAAGTCAGATACAATTATTATTATTCCAGATGTACAACGAGCAAGAAAATGTGGTGATTACACTTTGCAAAACGAGACAAGCCACTTAAAAATCAGGAGGCATACGTGCCTTCATTATTTTTTCAAACTGACGATCGAAAATAAATCATTGTATCTTCCACTGGGCGTCTCACCAGGTGGCGGATAAGTAATTGCTGACCAGGTATGGCGAGTATTGGGGAAATAAAATATTCTGTGCGGACAAAAACTAGCACAACGGGACGACAGATCTCGAAGACGTAGAGAAGTGAATCTGTCTGTGTCAGATCAAGTCAGAAATAAAATCTGCTGGAGCGAGTGCTTAGAAGTGGCGGCTTCACTGTCCTTACCTGCGTAGCATTTGTGACGCGGCCAGCGGACGCCCAGGTTTCAAAAAATCCAAAGAAAATCGACTGAAACGAGATGGAAGTTAAAAGGAAAGGTCGAATTTCAAAATTATGTGATGAGCTATTTAGTAGTACCACAAAAACAATGAGCAGAGTGCGCGAAGCATTTAAGAACAAAGATATATATACACTGTTATGAATTAAAGAATAATAAAGCTTCGTTTTAAAGTGGAGAAAGTATACGTGTCCTTATTCGTATGCGGCAGAAGAAGAAAGAACTCAAAATACTCATGAATTTTATGACCTGTAACAGAACATTACAAGAAAAATGAATAAAAATGATTATAGCAAGAACAGGCATTGCCTGCAGAGGAAGCGACTGTTAAAATTAAGTTCTTGAAAACAGTGGCAAGTCGCACTTTGTACTCTTTTTTACCGGTTCTGCTCTTCAAGTGAACAAGAGCATCGTCAGAATATACAGATTCAATAATAGACTATATTCTTGCAAATAAAAAGGCATGGGTAAGAATATAAGGCACGAGAGTCTACAGAATCTTGGACGTGTCATTAGATCAGCTTTTTGTAAGAAGTGACACATCTTTTGTAAAAAAATTAAAAGAAATCACGCATCAACGCCATGTCGGATAAAAGGACTTATAAGGTGCACCTGCTACGAAAAGTTAGTTTCAAACTGTTTGTAAAAAGAACTTATATGAGAGATGTCAAGTGAAGCCAATAAGTAACGATGCAAGTGGAGAACGGAACAAAATTAAACAAATTGTAACACAAGCTGCCGCTGAAGCATTAGGAACGAAGAAAAAGAAATATTCGAAAAGGGGAATAACGATTTGGAAAGACTATATTAGCAAACCAATAACAGACAAATATGAGGCGTATCTAAAAACCTTGTCATTACCTAACAACATTAATTACACAGAACATTATAAATCAGAATTATACAAGAAAGATACACGAAAAATTAAACGCATGAGTAGGAATATATATGAATGAAATAGAACGTGACATTCATCAAAGACAAAACAAAGCAGAAAAAAAACTACGAATCACTTGAATAAACAAGAACGAGATACCTTAAAACGAGATATAATATTCTATAGGGAGCTGTTCAAGTACTTTAAAAATTTATGCGCTGATAATGAAGAAGAACCTGAAGTACACACCAGTACCATTGAAACTATAGATCTGATAACAATGGAAGAACTGCAAAAAGTGATACAGGAAACAAAAATAAGGTGTTGGCAGGCAGTGATAATATAAACTGGAGCTCATTAAATATGTGTCTGATCAACTAAAGCACGAACTTTAAAAGTGTATGAATGTTTACTGACTGAGCGGACCTTTGCCGTACTAATGGACTGAAGCTTTGCTATGCCCTATTTATATAATTAATTATTACCGTAACTATTATTGCAACAAGTTGTACAAAACCTAAGTAGAACTCCCGCAACGAGATATTATTCATACTTCCCAAGAAGTCTAGTCTAGCATTTTAAGCACCACAAGAAACAGTGCCATATACATTTCTTCCGCAGTGTTTAACAATAACCACAGTGGTAAACTGTAAATTCATTTTGGTATTATGAAAGGCAATTCTATCTATCCGTGGCATAGTACTGACTAAGTAAGAACCCCTGTGACTACAACGAACTTTTCACCACAGCACCTGAGATACGACTGAGAGAACCCAGTATATCGTGTCGTGAAGCCACCATGTACTGCAATTATAACTTCTGACAGTAGTGGGCTAGACTCAGGGGTAATCTATTATGCACCGGGGGAATTCCGCTAACACAATTTGTACGCGTGTCCACAATGCATCTACTGTACTTTCCGGACGACCTGACGAGTAATTCGCCGACATCCTCCTTAAATTTCTCCAATATCCGCAACACGTTATAGCAAAACTGTGAAGTAAACATCTTGCTAGAAAATGAAAATCATCGACGCGAAATACCCTAAAACTTCATGAAGAATACAATTATTCCAATTCCAAAGAAGACCTATGCTGACAAGTGCGAATACTACTGAATCGTCGGTTTAATAAGTCAAGTTAGCAAAATACTGAGACGGATTCCTTAGAGAAGAGTAGGAAAACTGATGGAAGCTAAACTTGGGGTTGAATCAGTTTGGGTTCTGAAGAACTGTGGAAACACCTAACTCAATACTGGCCCTACGACTTATCTTAACTAAAGGTTAAAGAAAGCAAACTTCCTTTTATATTATTTGTATATTTAATGAAAGCTTTTGACAAAGTTGACAGGCACACACTCTTAGAAATTCTGACGGTAGCAGGAATAAAAAACGGCTACTTACCTCATACACAGAAACAGACTGCAGTTATAAGAGCTGAAGGACATGAAAGGGAAACAGTGATGAGAACGGATCGAGACAGAGTTGTCGTCTCTCGCTAATGTTATTCAATGTATACAATGGGAAAGCAGTAGTGGAACCAAAGGAGAAATTTGGAAAACGGCAGTGGTTGAGAACGAAATGAGACAGGGTTGCAGCCTCTCCCAATGTTAGGTGATCTATACAATAGGCAAGCAGTAATAGAACCCAAGGAGAAATTTGAAAAATCAATGAACTTCAGAGAGAAAATATAAAAATTTCGATGTTTCTCGATGACACTGAAATTCTGTCAGAGACAGAAAACGACTTGGATGAGCAGTTGAACGGAATCGAATAGTACCTTGAAAAGAGGTTATAACACGAACATAAACAAAAGTAAAACTACAGCAATGACTTGTAATCGATTATAATCAAGCGATGCTGAGAGGATTGGATAGGGAAACGAGCCACTAAAAGAATTAGAGGAGTCTTATTATTCGGACAGAAAAATAAATGAATTGATTAAAATGCTACTAGCTTTCGACCAAGCACTGCCTGGCCATCGACATGTGAATAGATGTTGATGGCAGGCCCTTTTTAGACTTCACTGAAAATTGTGACGTCGTTGGTGATGACGAAAGTAGAGAGGATAAAGAATACAGATTGGCTGTAGTAAGAAAAGCATTTCTGAAGGAAATGAATCTGATGAAATGGAATATAAATGTAAGTGTTAGGAAGACTTCTGAAAGTATTTAGAATGTACTATTTTGCGGAAGTGAAACGTGGACAATTAGAATTTAAGACAAGTAAAGAATAGAAACTTTTGTAATGTGATGGTATAGAAAAATGCTAAAGACTGGATGGGAAGATGGAGAACTAACGAGGAGTTAATAAGGAAAAAAGCATAACTTGACTAACAGAAGGAGTCGGTTGATGTAACACACCATGAGGCACGAAAGATTCCTCAATTTCATTTGTAGGATTAGAATTCTAAATGGAGAGCAAGACATGAATACAGTAAGCAATTTTAAGTGGATGTAAGTGTCAGTAGTTATTCGAAGATGAAGAGGCTTTCACGCTACAGAGTAGCGTGGAGAGCTGCATCAAATTAGTCTTTGGACTGACGTACAGCAAAGCTAAATCTGAAGGCAATCTGAAACTGATTCTTCTGGGAAGTTACTATTCCACGGTACTTACTTTTTAAAATATTTAGAGCTTTGTAGCATTTCTATAGTAAAATAATTTTATGCAAACCTTACAAAAACTGAATAGCTCTCTATTCTATAGCAGAAATTTGTATAGGCTTAATTTTGTAAATATTTAGAACTTTGTAAGCATTCTACGGCAGAATAATTTCTTACTTTTGTTACTAAAAACAAGGTAGCTTTCATTTCTGTTGTACAAATCTGTGTACGTTTAGTTTTGAAATTATGTAAAACTTCTTAGCGCTTATAAGGTAAAATAATTTCATGCTGTTACTAAAAACTAAACAGCTTTCCTTTTTTTCTTACAAATTGTGATGGACCTCTCTTGGCAAACAGAGACGGTCGAAGTTATGTAAGATTCACAGAATGTATTTAACACTTCATTACAGGCTGTTGTAGGAATCACTTTTATTGTTAATAGATAAATGGGAAGAACATATGATTCATAATGAAAAACAAATTACAGCACTATGAAACAGCCTGCGAACGTATTAAATTACGAAAAACTTAAAAAAGAGTGCTAACAATCGTTCCACTACATTGTGATACACTAATGATTGACGCAACATGTAAGACACTGAGGGTACATTTTTGTAAGAGGATAATGATGTATGTGATGTGGTCTGCTTTTGAGATACCTGTTCTAAGATCGATAAATACACACGTCAAAAAAAGTTTTGCATCACCTCGGTACCGCGAGTTCCGGAACCTGTACGGAAAATTGGAATAGAGATCATTTCCGTCCTTTTTATTGCTCATGAAAACCACACATTGAGTGTTGTACCACCATCCAGCGAGACCTTCAGAGGTGATGTTCCAGATTGCTGTACACACTGGTACCTCTAATACCCAGTAGCACGTCCTATTGCATTGATGCATGCCTGTATTCGTCGTGGCATACTATCCACAAGTTCGCCCAGGCACTGTTGATCCAGATTGTCCCACTCCTCAACGGCGATTCGGCGTATGCTCAGAGTAGCTGGTGGCTCACGTCGTCCATCAACAGCCCTTTTCAATCCATCCCAAGCATGTTCAATAGGGTTCATGTCTAGAGAACATGTTGGCCACTCTATTCGAGCGATGTGGTCATCCAGAAGGAAGTCATTTACGAGATGTGCACGATGGGGGCGTGAATTGTCGTCCATGAAGACGAATGCCTCGCCACTACGCTGCCGATATGGTTTCACTATAGGTCGAAAGATGGCATTCACGTATCGTACAGCCGTTACGGCGCGTTCCGTGGCCACCAGCGGCGTACGTCGGCCCCACATAATGCCATTCCAAAACAGCAAGTAACCTCCACCTTGCTCCACTTGCTGGACAGTGTATCTAAGGTGGTCAGCCTGAACGGGTTGCCTCCAAACACGTCTCCGACGATTGTCTGGTTGAAGGCATATGTGACTCTCATCGGTGAAGAGAACGTAATGCCAATCCTGAGCGGTCTAAGGTGGTCAGCCTGAACGGGTTGCCTCCAAACACGTCTCCGACGATTGTCTGGTTGAAGGCATATGCGACTCTCATCGGTGAAGAGAACGTAATGCCAATCCTGAGCGGTCCATTCGGCATGTTTTTGGGCCCATTTGTACCGCTCTGCATGGTGTCGTGGTTGCAAAGATGGATCTCGCCAAGGACTTCGTGAGTGAAGTTGCGCAGCATGCAGCCTATTGCGCACAGTTTGAGTCGTAACACGACGTCCTGTGGCTGCACGTAAACCATTATTCAACATGATGGCGTTGCTGTCAGCGTTCCTCCGAGCCATAATTCGTAGGTAGCGCTCATCCACTGCAGAAGTAGCCCTTGGGCGGCCTGAGCGAGGCGTGTAATCGACAGTTCCTGTCTCTCGTATCTCCTCCATGTCCGAGCAACTTCGCAATGGTTCACTCCGAGACGCCTGGAGACTTCCCTTGTTGAGAGCCCTTCCTCGCGCAAGTTAACAATGCGGAAGCGACCGAACCGAGGTACTGACCTTCTAGTCATCGTTCAACTACAGAGAACACGAGCCGTTTACCTCCTTCCTGGTAGAATGATTCGAACTGATAGGCTTTCGGACCCCCTCCTGCTGCTCATGCATGGTTGTTTACATCTTTGGGTGGGATTAGTGACATCTCTGAACAGTCAAAGGGACTGTGTCTGTGATACAATATCCACAGTCAACGTCTGTCTTCAGGAGTTCTGGGAACTGGGATGATGCAAAACTTTTTGGATGTGTGTAGTAAGCAAGAACAGTGGATGCAGGTGTCAATAGTTATTCGGAGATGAAGAGGCTTTCACACAACAGAGTATCGTGGAGAGCTGCATGAAATTAGTCTTTGGACTGGCGTGCAGCAAAGCTAAATCTGAAGGCAATCTATAAATGATTCTTCTGTGAAGCTCCTATTTCACAGTACTTACTTTTTAAAGTATTTAAAACTTTGTAGCATCTCTATAATAAAATAACTTCATAGTAACCTTACAAAAAACTGATAGCTTTCTTTTCGCTAGCACAAATTTGTATGGGTTTATTTTTTAAATATTTAGAACTTTGTAACCATTCTACGGCATAATAATTAGTAACTTTTATTACTAAAAACTAGATAGCTTTCCTTTCTCTTACACAGATTTATGTACGTTTATTTTTTAAATTATTTATAACTTATTAGCATTTGCATAGTAAAATAATTGGTTGCTACTGTTGCTAAAAAGTAAACAGATTTCCTTTTTTTCATACAAATTTTGATGGACCTCTCTTGCCGGCTGGGGTGGGCGTGCGTTTCTAGGCACTACAGTCTGGAATTGCGCGGCCGCTACGGTCGCAGGTTCGAATCCTGCCTCGGGCGTGGATGTGTGTGATGTCCTTAGGTTAGTTAGGTTTAAGTAGTTCTAAGTTCTAGGGGACTGATGACCTCAGAAGTTAAGTCCCATAGTGCTCAGAGCCATTTGAACCATTTTTTGGACCTCTCTTGGCAAACAGTGGCGGTCGAAGCTAAGTAAGGTTCACAGAATGTATTTAACACTCTCCATTATAGGCTGTTGCAGGAATCATGTTTATTGTTAATAGATAAATGGGAAGAACATATGACTCGTAGTGAAAAACAAATTACAGCACTATGAAGCAGCCTGCGAACGTATTAAATTACGAAAAACTTAAAAGAGAGTGCTAACAATCGTTCCACTACATTGTGATACACTAATGATTGACGCGACATGTAAGACACTGAGGGTACATTTTTGTAAGAGGATAATGATGTATGTGACGTGGTCTGCTTTTCAGAGACATGTGCGGAGATCCATAAGTAGAAGGCTATGTATAGGAGGTAGGAGACCCAAGGACATGTGAACCGTTCCTCTTATTGTTCTTTTTCTGTCTGTATTCATCTCAAGTAACTGGTTCATTACAACAGTTTAGTGTTGTTATTAGTATTTCGAAAACCTTCCGTGTTTTTGTGGATGTCTCTTCCCATCCTGTGGTAACTTTTATACGGGTGCCACGCCAAATATCCTCTGTATTACGTATTCTAGTCTTTATCTGCTATCTGTTTCCCGCCTCTATTGTCATTTCCAGTACTAAGTTAATAATTCAAAATGCATTACTACTTGCACCATTAACCTGTCCCTTCTCCAGGCGTTTCTTCAAAGCAAACGAACAAAATCTATGGTCAAAACATGCACTGTCGTGGTAACCTCTTGATAACTTTCCACTATAAGCCAAGTGAGCGCAATCAATGCTGTATTGCAACGTGCCTGTGTAAGCAGTACTCGCGTTCCCAAGGGCTCCTCTACAAGCAATAATTTGTGCAATTGATAATATCACTGTGTTTCAGTTTAATGTTAAATGCAGACTACCGAACGATTCAATAAGGCCCTTCAGTTCGTGTTTCGAATTTGACCACTTCATTTATCAAGCTAGATAAAGACCGTGTCATCGTATTGGTCAATTTTATAGCATGCTTATTCGTTTATTCATTATAAGTATTGCAGAAACGTGATGCACCGTTTCTTTCCTCCAGACGCAATGTTTATTGTGACGTGACGTGAGCTTATAGAAGCCTCAAGCGGAGCAATACCTCCACAGGAATGGCGTACAACGTAAAACGCGAGGGAGCACTACTCTTGGAACAATGGAGTTGACTAAAATAGGCAGTCCAGCAGAAAGCAAGAAAGAAGAGTGTACCTTTAAAATGTATTTAACCGTTGAACACTGTGATGTTGTTGTTGTGGCCTTCAGTCCTGAGACTGGTTTGATGCAGCTCTCCATGCTACTCTATCCTGTGCAAGCTTTTTCATCTCCCAGTACCTACTGCAACCTACATCCTTCTGAATCTGCTTAGTGTATTCATCTCTTGGTCTCCCTCTACGATTTTTACCCTCCACGCTGCCCTCCAATACAAAATTGGTGATCCCTTCATGCCTCAGAACATGTCCTACCAACCGATCCCTTCTTCTGGTCAAGTTGTGCCACAAACTTCTCTTCTCCCCAATCCTATTCAATACTTCCTCATTAGTTATGTGATCTACCCATCTAATCTTCAGCATTCTTCTGTAGCACCACATTTCGAAAGCTTCTATTCTCTTCTTGTCCAAACTATTTATCGTCCATGTTTCACTTCCATACATGGCTACACTCCATACGAATACTTTCAGAAATGACTTCCTGACACTTAACATTCCATTCAACTGCTCTTCCAAGTCCTTTGCTGTCTCTGACAGAATTACTATGTCATCGGCGAACCTCAACGTTTTTATTTCTTCTCCATGAATTTTAATACCTACTCCGAATTTTTCTTTTGTTTCCTTTACTGCTTGCTCAATATACAGATTGAATAACATCGGGGAGAGGCTACAACCCTGTCTTACTCCCTTCCCAACCACTGCTTCCCTTTCATGTCCCTCGACTCTTATAACTGCCATCTGGTTTCTGTACAAATTGTAAATAGCCTTTCGCTCCCTGTATTTTACCCCTGCCACCTTTAGAATTTGAAAGAGAGTATTCCAGTCAACATTGTCAAAAGCTTTCTCTAAGTCTACAAATGCTAGAAACGTAGGTTTGCCTTTCCTTAATCTTTCATCTAAGATAAGTCGTAAGGTCAGTATTGCCTCACGTGTTCCAGTGTTTCTACGGAATCCAAACTGATCTTCCCCGAGGTTGGCTTCTACTAGTTTTTCCATTCGTCTGTAAAGAATTCGTGTTAGTATTTTGCAGCTGTGACTTATTAAGCTGATAGTTCGGTAATTTTCACATCTGTCAACACCTGCTTTCTTTGGGATTGCAATTATTATATTCTTCTTGAAGTCTGAGGGTATTTCGCCTGTTTCATACATCTTGCTCACCAGATGGTAGAGTTTTGTCAGGACTGGCTCTCCCACGGCCGTCAGTAGTTCCAATGGAATATTGTCTACTCCGGGAGCCTTGTTTCGACTCAGGTCTTTCAGTGCTCTGTCATACTCTTCACGCAGTATCATATCTCCCATTTCATCTTCATCTACATCCTCTTCCATTTCCATAATATTGTCCTCAAGTACATCGCCCTTGTATAGACCCTCTATATACTCCTTCCACCTTTCTGCTTTCCCTTCTTTGCTTAGAACTGGGTTTCCATCTGAGCTCTTGATATTCATACAAGTCGTTCTCTTATCTCCAAAGGCCTCTTTAATTTTCCTGTAGGCGGTATCTATCTTACCCCTAGTGAGATAGGCCTCTACATCCTTACATTTGTCCTCTAGCCATCCCTGCTTAGCCATTTTGCACTTCCTGTCGATCTCATTTTTGAGACGTTTGTATTCCTTTTTGCCTGTTTCACTTACTGCATTTTTATATTTTCTCCTTTCATCAATTAAATTCAATATTTCTTCTGTTACCCAAGGATTTCTACTAGCCCTCGTCTTTTTACCTACTTGATCCTCTGCTGCCTTCACTACTTCATCCCTCAAAGCTACCCATTCTTCTTCTACCGTATTTATTTCCCCCATTCCTGTCAATTGCTCCCTTATGCTCTCCCTGAATCTCTGTACAACCTCTGGTTCTTTTAGTTTATCCAGGTCCCATCTCCTTAAATTCCCACCTTTTTGCAGTTTCTTCAGTTTTAATCTACAGGTCATAACCAATAGATTGTGGTCAGAGTCCACATCTGCCCCTGGAAATGTCTTACAATTTAAAACCTGGTTCCTAAATCTCTGTCTTACCATTATATAATCTATCTGATACCTTTTAGTATCTCCAGGGTTCTTCCATGTATACAACCTTCTTTCATGATTCTTAAACCAAGTGTTAGTTATGATTATGTTGTGCTCTGTGCAAAATTCGACCAGGCGGCTTCCTCTTTCATTTCTGTCCCCCAATCCATATTCACCTACTACGTTTCCTTCTCTCCCTTTTCCTACACTCGAATTCCAGTCACCCAAGATTATTAAATTTTCGTCTCCCTTCACAATCTGAATAATTTCTTTTATTTCATCATACATTTCTTCAATTTCTTCGTCATCTGCAGAGCTAGTTGGCATATAAACTTGTACTACTGTAGTAGGCGTGGGCTTCGTATCTATCTTGGCCACAATAATGCGTTCACTATGCTGTTTGTAGTAGCTTACCCGCATTCCTATTTTCCTATTCATTATTAAACCTACTCCTGCATTACCCCTATTTGATTTTGTGTTTATAACCCTGTAGTCACCTGACCAGAAGTCTTGTTCCTCCTGCCACCGAACTTCACTAATTCCCACTATATCTAACTTCAACCTATCCATTTCCCTTTTCAAATTTTCTAACCTACCTGCCCGATTAAGGGATCTGACATTCCACGCTCCGATCCGTAGAACGCCAGTTTTCTTTCTCCTGATAACGACATCCTCTTGAGTAGTCCCCACCCGGAGATCCGAATGGGGGACTATTTTACCTCCGGAATATTTTACCCAAGAGGACGCCATCATCATGTAATCATACAGTAAAGCTGCATGCCCTCGGGAAAAATTACGGCTGTAGTTTCCCCTTGCTTTCAGCCGTTCGCAGTACCAGCACAGCAAGGCCGTTTTGGTTATTGTTACAAGGCCAGATCAGTCAATCATCCAGACTGTTGCCCTTGCAACTACTGAAAAGGCTGCTGCCCCTCTTCAGGAACCACACGTTTGTCTGGCCTCTCAACAGATACCCCTCCGTTGTGGTTGCACCTACGGTACGGCTATCTGTATCGCTGAGGCACGCAAGCCTCCCCACCAACGGCAAGGTCATTTCATTATTAAATATTTCTAGGCGATATTTGTTATTTCAGGTTCCAGATAATTCTTATGCGGGTAGAGACCTTTGCAGCAGCTGGTCCAAAATATTTGTAAGTGGTTGTGTTTTTTTCACAAACGGCTTTGTTGGGACACCATGTACTTGTCAGTATAGTGTTGCTGTAAGCTTTCTTTCCATATTTCCGTTTTGATAAAGAATTTTATAACGAAATAAAACTCTTTGCGTTCCAATAATAATGACAGTAGTAGTGGTAGGTACTAGTAGTTGTAGTAGGAGGAGAAGGAGGAAGAAGAGGAGGAGTTGGCCTAACAATTACAAGTTGTGCGGGTCGAAGATTTACAGGGTGACAATTGTTGGACTGTATGCAAAATAAAAACGGAAGTTAGTTACAAACTAAGGCATGCATACACTTTATTTAACATGTAAACGTCACTGTAAATATTCAGATTTAGGTTATGACCTGTTCGTTACGCCTGACATCATTGAGGTTGATATGCAGAAGACAAATAGCGAAATTCTGCATGACCCGCTAAAGTGTTGGAACATCGATGCTGTCGCTGACCTCCTGAATGGCTGTTTTCAGCTCAGCGACGGTTTTGCGGTTATTGCTATACAACCTGTCTTTAATATAACTCCACAAAAAGGAGCCGCATGTGTTCAGATCTGGAGAAACTGGCGGCCAGTCGAGGTCCATGCCAGTGGCCTCTGGCTATCCCAGAGCCAGAATGCGGTCCCCACAGTGCTCCTCCAGGACATCAAACACTCCCCTGCTTCGAAGGGGTCGAACTCTGACTTGCGTGAACCACATCTTGGATGATCGGAATGAAATCGTCTTCCAAAACCTTCACGTACTGTTTGCTAGTCACCATGATGTCAAGGAATATCGTACCGATTATTCCGTGACTGGGCATTGCATACCACACACTCACCAGTTGAGGGTGAAGGGATTTCTCTATCGCAAATGCGGGTTCTCGGTCCCACAAATCCGCCAATTTTGCTTACTGATGAACCCATCCATATGAAAGTGGGTTTCGTCGCTAAAACAAACAATGCATTCACATACTAATTCCCATCATGCCCCGCGGCCAACAGTGCAGTTTGAACGTCCTAACGCAAACCGTTCAGAAGTTATGACTATTTTATTTCATATAATTCAATAATTGTCACCCTGTATGTATGCAGAAAATAACAACGGCCAACCAAACTTCCGTGGGCCGCTACTGACGATTCCCGATCACTTACTGTCGAGGACAACGTAGTGGGTTCTGTTACTAGAAAAGTCTTTGAGTCATTCGAATATCTGGGAACCTACTCCGTATGTTCGTACCTTCGTTAACAGTCTGCAGTGGGGGCTTTTCGGAAGTGCAGCTGTTAAAGGCAGCTGAGAATCGTGTAGCGCCTACGATTCTCTAGCTCTTCTAAAGACACTTGTGTTATTCTTTCGCGCACTACAGTGCTGAAAGTGTTCAGATATAAATCAAGGTACTTATTTTAGTGGTTTAAAGTGTTTTACTGCATATTTTTATTTATTCATTCGCTGTAGCGGAAGGTATATTTTTTTAATGATTTTAAATTGGGTTCTGTGTAAATGTGAAGTTGGGTTGCTGAAGCACTGTGGACGAAGAAGCGGGCTGTTCAAATGATACAGACATACCAGATTGTAAATGTGTACTAGAAAGTCTGTGGAAACATTCATTTGGAGAGCTTAGTTTTTAAGGGAAAAGTGACGTGATGAAATAGGGACAGCCTGCACCAAATATTCCACATTGAAATACAGTAACTATAAACTACACTATGTCAGACATTTTCACGAATCTTGGTACTTTTCTTACAAATGATTATGTGGCTGTAAAGAGACACAAAAATTGCACTGTTGGCCATCTGTTTTGTATTTTTACGATATGTTGTGGACAAAAAATAACGTGAGCGACATGAACAATTTCAACACCTTAAGGAAGAATCACAAGAGGAGGCGGTATACTTGGAAAAGACCGGATGATACGGGAAGATTTCAGTTAGATTACATCGTGGTCAGACAGAGATTCCGAAATCAGATATTGCATTGTAAGACGTGCCCAGTAGCAGACATAGACTCAGATTACAATGATTTATAGTAGTGATGAAGAGTAGGCTGCAGTTTAAGACATTAGTGAGGAAGAATCAATCCACAAAGAAGTGGAATACGGAAGTACTTAGCAATGACGAGATACGGTTGAAGTTCTCTAAGGCTATAGATACAGCAATAAGAAATAGCTCAGTAGGCAGTACAGTTGAAGAGGAATGGATATCTCTAAAAAGGGCCATCACGGAAGCTGGGAAGGTAACTGCGAAGAAACCATGGGTAACAGAAGAAATGTGCACGTCCTGTGTCCTGATTTCCATTTTTCACCCTTCCTGAAAGTTTGTGGTCAAGTGTGAATGATTTGAATGCAATAGCAGACGAACCAGAGAAGTGGTGAGTTTCTTAATCTTCTACCAACCTAAACGGTGTCGGTGGAAGGCAGAGAGCAGGAACAGGAGGGCTTGGCCAAAGATGAGTAAAGCAAAACTTTTTCCTAGCAGAGGTTGGTCATTGGCCTCCCCCACCACATCGGGCGGTTCGGAGAGAGCTCCGCGCGACGGTTACAGGCTGAGTTGTTCTTGAAGACAGGTAAGCGACCAGACGTTCCCTCAGAACGTCTGTGTCGAACAAGCAACAAAAAGTATTTGAGTCTGTTAATAATAATTTGTTAATCTCAACAATTTCTTCTCCTAGACATTTTTTGAATTGCCATTTATGTGCTGGTTACAATTTTTGATTCCGTTAATCAGTGTCATAATAGTGTGATTTCTGTTAGGCGCGACCACGCGGCCTATAGATTCAAAACGCCTTAAAAGTTACTGTCTGCCATTTTATTTTATTTGTGCGCGACGATTTTAAATTATCAATAAAACTGTAACGAGCGTACATTCGTCAAGATGAATCGATTTGATTCCAAGCGCTTCAAGCAGAAATATGCAGCCATCAAAATCCTGCTCGATGCCAGCCACGAGGTGCATACAATTCTTCCCACTAATAAATGCTGTCGAGATTTTGTTTGCCGTGTGAATTAGTGCATGTGAATGTCTGTGTTACAAACTTGAGCAGTGACCACGTGCTCCCCAGATATTCCCACACCACAGGACTCTACAGATTAAGGCAAACGTGGCTTGTTATTTTCGTATGAGAAAGCCACAGGATCGTATAATGTACCAGGAATGTTTTGTCCATCTATTAAATACAAAAAGATTACTGTTAACATGCGAAATATTAGTCAAAAATAAATATTTTATCATTTGAAGCTATTTCTGTGATCGTTAATTTATTTTCAATACATCTGAAATAGTGTCACAATTATAGTATTGATGATTACGCTCCTAAAATCCAAATTGCTTGGCTCAAGTTTAGCTAACGGTAAGTAGCTTTCTCTGACTGTCCCATAGAATAGAATAGCGTTATCTGTAGCGACCTTAATAAATTTAATCACTGACGGAATTTTTCCTAAAATTTAGATGTGCCTAAATCTATTTCAAACAACGGGCAAAACTATTCAGAGAAGGTTACGTCGCCAAAGAAAAATAAGACAGAATGTGGACAGGATATGTCATCATAGCACAAAAGAAATAATAATAATCAAAAGAAGCTCCTGCTAGTGAAAGTAAGTAACCCTCCATAGGTAGCCACTCAGTGATTAGTAAGATGCCAGTGGTGAATTACAAATGATACGATTCGCTGATGACATTGCTATCCTGAGTGAAACTGAAGAAGAATTTCTTGATCTGCTGAACGGAATGAACAGTCGAATGAGTACAGAGTGTGTATTAAGAGTAAATCGAAAGATAGACGAAGGTAATGAGAAGTAGTAGAAATGAAAACAGCGAGTAACTTAACATCAGAAATGATGGTCACGAAGCAGAACAAGTTAAGGAATTCTGCTACCTAGGCAGTAAAATAAGCAATGACGGACGGAGCAAGGAGGACATCAAAAGCAGACTAGCAATGTCAGAAACGGCATTCCTGCCCAAGAGAAGTCTACTAATATCAATTATCGGCCTTAATTTGAGGAAGAAATTTCTGGGGATATACGTCTGGAGAACAGCAATGTATGATGGTGAAACATGGACTGTGGGAAAACCGGAAGAGAAAAGAATCGAAGCATTTGAGATGTAGTGCTACAGACGAATGTTGAAAATTAGGTGGATAGAGAAGGTAAGGAATGAGGAGGTTCTGCGCAGAATCGGAGAGGAAAGGAATATGTGGAAAACGGATAAGGAGAAGGGACAGGATGATAGGACATCTGCTAAGACATGAGGGAATGACTTCCATGGTACTAGAGGGAGCTGTAGAGGGCAAAAACTGTAGAGGAAGACAGAGGTTGGAATACATTCATGCTGCGCGCGATTAGCCGAGCGGTCTGGGCGCTGCAGTCATGGACTGTGCGGCTGGTCCCGGCGGAGGTTCGAGTCCTCCCTCGGGCATAGGGGTGTGTGTTTGTCCTTAGGATAATTTAGGTTAAGTAGTGTGTAAGCTTAGGGACTGATGACCTTAGCAGTTAAGTCCCATAAGATTACACACACATTTGAACATTTTGGAGTACATCCAGCATATAACTGAGGACATAGGTTGCGAGTGCCACTCTGAGATGAAGAGGTTAGCACAGGAGAGGAATTCGTTGCGGGATGCATCAAACCAGGCAGAAGACTGATGACCAAAAAAAAAAAGGAAGCAGCACGAAAATTCCAATGACCATATTACATCTGTATGGACACTCATTAAATTTAATAGCACATAGCACAATGATAGATTGTTTGTGTCAACATGTTCAGAAGCATAACCAACCTTATTTTCGAAATACACAGTCTTTCTCACCTTGCCAGACTTTCTCACCTTGCTTTCTTGTACGCTGAAAAACAATTACTCAAGTCCGTGAAACAACTAGCGCCGTTTTACGACTTCGTGATTAAACTTTTTTCCACGAAGGATGGCAGAACGGACCTCAGATATAAATAAAACTGTGTCAGAACTTTCGGTCTCGTCCTTTTACAAGGACATACAATAACAGGCATTTTACGGTGTTGGGGCTTGTACTTTTATAGACGGCAGACGGCATTATTCAGTGTAATAGGCCTATTTGGGCATGATGCGACGCAATAACGAATAATCGTAAACAATACCATAATAATAGATATAAAATGAGCATCAAAAAAAGCAAAACAAAGTTAATGGAATGTAGTTCAATTAAATCAGGTGATGCTGAGGGAATTAGAAGTTATTAAAATAGTAGAGGAGTTTTGCTGTTTGGGGAGCAAAATAACTGATGATGGTCGAAGTAGAGAGGATATAAATGTAGACTGGCAATGGCAAGGAAAGCATTTCTGAAGAAGAGAAATTTGTTAACATCGAGTACAGATTCAAGTGTTAGAAAATCTTTTCTGAAAGATTTTTGTGTGATTTGTAACCATGTATGGAAGTGAAATACGGACGATAAATACGTTAGACAAAAAGAGAAGAGGAGCTTTCGAAATGTGGTGCTACAGAAGAATGCTGAAGATTAGGTTGGTAGCTCACGTAACTAATGAAGAGGTACTGAATAGAATTGGGGAGAAGAGGAATTTGTGGCACAACTTGCTAGAAGAAAGGGATCGGCTGGCAGGACACGTTCTGAGGCATCAAGGAATCATCAATTTAATATTGGAGGGAAGCGCCGAGGGTAAAAATCGTAGAGGAAGACCAAAGCATGAATACACTAAACAAATTCAGAAGGATGTAGGTTGCAGTAGTTACTCAGAGATGAAGAAGCTTGCACAGGATAGAGTAGCATGGAGAGCTGCATTTAACCAGTCTCTGGACTAAAGACCACAACAACACCATAATAATGATAATAATAATATTGAAAATACTAATTACAACAACAATACCGTTGAAACTTCCTGGCAGATTAAAACTGTGTGCTGGCCCGAGACTTGAACTCGGGACCTTTGCCTTACGCGGGCAAGTGCTCTACCAACTGAGCTACGCAAGCATGACTCACGCCCCTTTCTCACAGCTTTACTTCTGCCAGTACCTCGTCTCCTACCTTCCAAACTTTACAGAAGCTCTCCTGCGATCCTTGCTGAACTAGCACTCCTGAAAGAATGGATATTGCGGAGACATGGCTTAGCCACAGCCTTGGGGATGTTTCCAGAACGAGATTTTCACTCTGCAGCGGTGTGTGTGCTGATATGAAACTTCCTGGCAGGTTAAATCTGTGTGCTAGAATCTGCAAGGTTCGCAGGAGAGCTTCTGTAAAGTTAGGAAGGTAGGAGACGAGGAACTGGCAGAAGTAAAGCTGTGAGAACGGAGCGTGAGTCGTGCTTGGGTAGCTCAGTTGGACGCCGGCACGGTAACTCAGCGTGTTTGGTCAGAGGGCTAGCTGCCCTCTGTAATAAAAAAAACTGAGTTAATGGATCAACAACGAGCTGAAATGGGTGTCTTTCGACATCCGCCCCGAGCAGATACAACGAACAAAAACGAACAAAAAAAAAGTTGGTAGAGCACTTGCCCGCGAAAGACATAGGTCCCAAGTTCGAGTCTCGGTCCGGCACACAGTTTTAGTCTGCCAGGAAATTTCATAATAGTGCACATTCCGCTGCAGAGAGATAATCTCATTCTGGAAACAATACCGTTACTTGGATAATCGTAACAATAAAATGATAATAATATTGAAAATAATAATAATTATTATTATTACAACAACACTGTTACTTTTAACATTTTTTTTAAAGAAAGGTTATAGTTACGAGCATCTCACGCCTCGCACGGATACATACCGAAGAAGCAGCAGCCGAGGTGATCTTTCCGCGCCGGGGCAGATCCGGGGCTGCCTCCCCAACACGTGACGCGGTTGCGCGTGCACCGGCGACTGCGCCCACTGACGTCACTGTTTGGACATACACACACACACACACACACACACACACACACACACACACACACACACACACACACACAGCACACACGCGCCGGGCTGGGCAGGCCAGCAACCCTGCATAACGAAGCTCACCCATTCAGACGGTTCCTCGAAAAGAAGATTCCCATACCCCATTACACGTACTCTATTAGCCTGCAACGGAATAAGGTGACTTTGTGATGTTCGAAATGCGTCATTTAATGACGACATTACGTAGAAGGGTTATTACCTGCTGTTAAGTAACTTGAAAAGACGAAAGCACATCCGTAGGTTTATCGTATTTTACTTCGTATTATGGCATGTGGTAACTCATTGTATTATTGAATAAAGTTATTTACACCTTTATTTGTCGACGTCTGACTTGGGATTTCCAAGCCTGTCCCTCGTCCTTGAAACTTGTGTCTGCAGATTGAAGCGTCCAGGTGCAATACAGTTCTCGGTACCAAACCCAATTGCAGGTGTAAGGGATTTAGCAAATCACGACATGGAAACACGTTCAGGAAATCTTTAGCGTTCGGTCTTTTACTTGTCAGTGATTATAAATAAAATATTTGTTGTGATAACAAAAATTAGCAGACAACCAAATAGCGTTGAAACTCAATAAAAGTTCATGCTGATACACATTTCTTTACTTCATACTGCCTTTCGAATGTACGGGGTGTCCCATTTATCGTAACCATCCCAAATAACATTTTGTCTAGAAGCAAAAAAAAAAAAAAAAAAATCTATGGAGTAAACGTTGCTCAGCTACCAGTGGGACTTTAACCAGCATGGTTGCCTTTCATGGAAATTTATTCGTTACGAATACACGAACACCAGTAAGGCTTTCTAAAATGGAACTTTATATTCGTTATTCTGTAATTCACTTACTCTACTCACAACCTGTCAAAAATATTGCAGTGTGCCATTCATCTGAACATGTTATTACACTAATGGCCATTAAAATTGCTACACCAAGAAGAAATGCAGATGATAAACGGGTATTCATTGGACAAATATATTATATTAGAACTGACATGTGATTACGTTTTCACGCAATTTAGGTGCATAGATCCTGAGAAATCAGTACCCAGAACAACCACCTCTGGCAGTAATAACGGCCTTGATACGCCGGTGCATTTTGTCAAAAGAGCTAGGATGGCGTGTACAGGTACAGCTGCCCATGCACCTTCAACACGATACCACAGTTCATCAAGAGTAGTGACTGGCGTATTGTGACGAGCCAGTTGCTCGGCCACCATTGACCAGACGTTTTCATTTGGTGATAGGTCAGGAGAATGTGCTGGCCAGAGCAGCAGTCGAAAATTTTCTGTATCCAGAAAGGCCCGTACAGGACCTGCAACATGCGGTCGTGCATTATCCTGCTGAAATGTAGGGTTTCGCAGGGATCGAATGAAGGGTAGAGCCACGGGTCGTAACACATCTGAAATGTAACGTCCACTGTTCAAAGTGCCGTCAATGCAAACAAGAGGTGATCGAGACGTGTAACCAATGTCACACCATACCATCACGCCGGGTGATACGCCAGAATGGCGATGACGAATACACGGTTCCAACGTGCGTTCACCGCGATGTCGCCAAACACGGATGCGACCATCATGATGCTGTAAACAGAACCTGGATTCATCCGAAAAAATGACGTTTTGCCATTCGTGCACCCAGGTTCGTCGTTGAGTACACCATCGAAGGCGCTCCTGTCTGTGATGCAGCGTCGAGGGTAACCGCAGCAATGGTCTCCAAGCTGATAGTCCATGCTGCTGCAAACGTCGTCGAACTGTCATGCAGATGGTTGTTGTCTTGCAAACGTCCCCACCTGTTGACTCAGGGAACGAGACGTGGCTGCACGATCCGTTACAGCCATGCGGATAAGATGTCTGTCATCTCGACTGCTAGTGATACGAGGCCGTTGGGATCCAGCACGGTGTTCTGTATTACCCTCCCGAAGCCACAGATTCCATTTTCTGCTAACAGTCAGTCGACCAACGCGAGCAGCAATGTCGCGATACGATAGACCGCAATCGCGATAGGCAACAATCCGACCTTTATCAAATTCGGAAACGTGATGGTACGCATTTCTTCTCCTTACACGAGGCATCACAACAACGTTTCACCAGGCAACGCCCGTCAACTGCTGTTTGGGTATGAGAAATCGGTTGGAAACTTTCCACACGTCAGCACGTTGTATGTGTCGCCACCGGCGCCAACCTTGTGTGAATGCTCTGAAAAGCTAATCATTTGCATATCACAGCATTTTCTTCCTGTCGGTTAAATTTCGCGTTTGTAGCACGTTATCTTCGTGGTGCAGCTATTTTAATGATCAGTAGTGTAAAAACGTAACACAAACGTAACTTTTTCTCATTAGCATCTACATGTACAGCTACAGCTACATGGTTACTCTGTATTTCACAAGTGCCGGCAGAGGGTTCATCAAACCATCTTCCAGCCGTTTCTCTCAGCTATTTCGCGATGATGCAAAACGAGCGGTCCTTCCTTGAACGTTTCCGACGTCCTCCATCAATCCAATCTTATACGAATCCCACACATCACAGCAGTACTTCTGAAGATGGAGGACAAGCGTATGTAGGCAGTCTCTTTAGTATACCAGTTGCTTTTTCTAAGAGTTTTGGCAACAAAACGGAGTCTTTGGTTCGTTTTTTCCATACCATTGTCTATGAGATCGTTCCAATTCAAATTATTCGTAACGGTAATTCTTAAGTATGTAGATGAATTCACAGACTTAATATTTGTCTACCTTATCGTGAAACCGAAATTTAGCGGATTCCTTTAAGCACTTATGTGGATGACTGCACACTTTTCTTTGTATATAGCCATTTGCTATTTCTCACACTGTACAGATATCTCGTCTAAATTATTCTGCAATTGGTTTTGATCACCTGATGACTTTAGAAGACGGTAAATGACAGCATGATTTGCAAATAATCTAAGAGGGCTCCTCAGATTGTCTCCAAATCGTATATATACACCAGGAACAGTAAACGGCCTATAACACTTCTTTGGGGGAACGAAAGTTAATGCTTCTGTTTTACTACGAACTGTGGTCTTTCTGAGAGGCAATCACGAATCGAGTCGCACATCTTAGACACCCCGGAAAAACGCAGTCCGATTAGAAGTATCTTGTGAGGAACGATGTCGGAAGCCTTCTGGAAATCTAAAACATGCAGTAAATTTTACATTTCCTGTCAACAGCCCTCATTACTTCCCGAGCTAGTTACGTTTCACAAGAACGATATTTTCTGAATCCTTGTTGGTTATTTGTCAATATATCGATTTCTTCGAGTTATTTCATAATGTTCTAATGCAGTACCTGTTCGAAAATCCAACTGCAAATCGACGTCAGTGATATGGGTCTGGATTACTTCTATTTCTGTTCTTCAGTATTGGCGTGACATGTTCAACTCTCCAGTTTTTAGGTATGATTCTTTCGACGATTGAATGGTTGTATATGACTGCTGAATATTTGAAACATTGTACCATACATTCTGAAAAGAACGTAACTGGTATATAACTGGGACCGTAGGCTTTGCATTTATTAAAACATTTAAGCTGCTTCTTTACACCGAGGATCTCTGCTCCTAAGTTACTAACGTTGATAGTTATTCTTCATTCCAATTTTGGAGCATTTATTTCGTCTGCTTTGGAGAAGTAACTTCGGAAAACCGCTTTTAGGAACTGTGTTTTAGTGCATCGATCATTAGTAACATTACTATTGGTATCGCGCAATAGAGTTATTGACTGCGTCTTGCCACTGGCGTACTACACACACGATTAGAATCTCTTCGGACTTTCTGCGAGGTTTCGAAAAAAAAAAAAAAAAAAAAAAAGGTTCAAATGGCTCTGAGCCCTTTGGGACTTAACTTCTGATGTCATCAGTCCCCTAGAACTTAGAACTATTTAAACCTAGCTAACCTAAGGACATCACACACATCCATGCCCGAGGCAGGATTCGAACCTGCGACCGTAACGGTCGCGCGGTTCCAGACTGAAGCGCCTAGAACTGCTCGGCCACACCGGCCGGCCGAAATTTCGAGACAGAGTTTCAGTGTGGAAACAATTAAAAGAATCTTACATTCTATTTCGCACTAAATTTCGAGCGTCTGTAGATCTTTGCGAATTTTTGGGATTTTGCGTTCTTTCACATTTGCCACACCTTTTACGTTACTTTTACGACAGTATTCTGACCTGTTTTGTATAGCATGGGGGATCCGCAGCATCTCTTACTAATTTATTTAGTATACTTCTCTCAGTTGCTGTCGATATTATTTATTGAATCTAAACTGCATTTGATCTATGCTTACATTGTCATATTGGAAGGAGTGAAACTGTCTCTTAGGAAGGCATCAAGTCAATTTTTAACCTGCTTTTTTGAGTAGATGAATTTTGCGTTTAGTTTTGGTGGGTTTGGGTGTTACGGTATGCAGTCTCACTACAAGAACTTTGTTGTCACTAATCTCTGTGTCCGTTATAATGCTCCCTATTTGCTCAGGATTATTTGTTACTAAGAGCTATATTGGCGGCCGAAGACTTCCGGCGTAAGAAGTCACCCTTATTCTGCCAATGGCTTTGTCAAAGAACACGGAGAAGCGGACGAAGGTTCAGCACACTCTCTTGTCCTTGGACTGCGAAACTGCCCCTATTGGAGGAAGAATCAGCTATGATCAACGGCATGAAGATGAAGATGGCAATGGAAACCACTGCATTAAAGACACATGTCGTGTATCCACGGGACATGTGGCCTGTAGTTGAAAAAGTATTATGATACTCTCTCCATTCGCAAAGATTCCCGAATAATCTCCCATTCGGATCCCCGGGAGGGGAATGCCAAAGGGGACGTGACCACGAGAAAAAGACTGAATAACCAACTAAAGGATAGCGTTATACGAGACGGGGCGTGGAATGTCAGAAGTTTGAACGTGGCAGGGCAACTAGAAAATCTGAAAAGGGGAATGCAAAGGCTCAATCTAGATATAGTAGGAGTCAGTGATGTGAAATGGAAAGAAGACACTGACTTCTGGTCAGATGAGTATAGGGTAATTTCAACAGCAGCAGAAAATTGTATAACATGAGTAGGATTCGTTACGAATAGGAAGCTAGGGTAGAGAGTGTGTTAATGTGGACAGTTCAGTGACAGGGTTGTCCTTATCAGAATCGATAGCAAACCAACACCGGCAACGATAGTTCAGGTAGTATATGAGATGGTATAGAGATAATATATGAGAATATTGAACAGGTAATTCAGTACGTAAATTGGGTTGAAAATTTAATAGTAATGGGGGACTGGAATGCAGTTGTAGTGGAAGGATCAGAAGAAGAATTACGGGATAATATGTTTTTGTAGCAAGAACAAGAGAGGAGAAAGACTAATTGAGTTCTGAAATTAATACCGCCGCGCGGTTAGAGGCGCTTTGTCACGGATTGCGAGGCAGCTTCCGCCGGAGCTTCGAGTCCTCCCTCTGGCATGGGTGTGTGTTATTCTTAGCATGAGTTAATTCAAGTTAGTTTAAATAGTGTATAAGTCTAGGGACCGATGACCTCAGGAGTTTGGCCCCTTAGGAATTCACTCACATTTGAACATTTTTGCAATTAATATCAGTTAGAAATAGCGAATACTCTGTTCAGTAGTCACAAGAGAAGGAGGTATGCTTCGAAAAGACTGGGAGATGCGGGAAGATTTGAGTCGTGTGAAGTCAAGAATGTGGGCCTTGGACTAATAGGAAGACTGATTGAGTTTCGTGATAAATTTCAGCTACTAATAGCGATTGCTCTATTCTAGAATCACAAGACTAGAAGGTATACTTGGAAAAAGCCGGGTGATACGGCAAGAGTTCGGTTAGATAACATCATGGTTAGACAGAGATTCCGAAATCAGATACTGGATTGTAACGCTTATCCAGGAGCAGATATGGACTCAGATCATAATGTAGTGGTGATGAAGAGTAGGCTGAAGTTTAAGAGATTAGTCAGGAAGAATCAGTACACCTTGAAGTGGGATACGGAAGTACTAAGGAATAAAGAGACTCTTGAAGTTTTCTCTAAGGCTATAGATGCAGCAGTAAGGAATAGCTCAGTAGGGAGTACAGTCGAAGAGCAATTACAGAAGTTGGAAAGAAAAACTTAGGTACAAAGAAGATAACTGCGAAGAAACCATGGGTAACAGAAGAAATACTTCATCTGATCGATGAAAGAAGCAAGTACGAACGTGTTCAGGGAAAATCTGGAATACGGAAATACAAGTCGCTGAAGAATGAAATAAGTAGGAAGTGCAGGGAAGGCAAGATGAAATGGCTGCATGAAAAATGTGAAGAAAACGAGAAAGAAATGATGAGGGACTATCTCAGCATATAGGAAAATCAAAATAATCTTCGGTGAAATTAAAAGCACGTGTGCTAAATGCAGAGGAGAGAGCGGATGGCGAGAAAAAGTACGTTGAAGGCCTCTATGAGGGGGAAGATTTGTTTGATGTGATAGAAGAAGAAACAGGAACCGATTTAGAAGAGATCAGTATTACAATTAAAATTGAAGAGAGCTTTGGTGTACTTAAGATCAAATAAGACAGAAAGGATAGATAAAATTCCTTCAGAATTTCTAAAGTCATTGGATGAAGTGGAAACAAGACGACTACTCAGGTTGGTATGTAGATTTTATGAGTCTGGCGACATACCATCCAACTTTCGAAAGAATATGATCCAATCATCCACACAATTCCGAAGTCTACAAGAGCTGATGAGTGCGAGAATTATCGCACAATCAGCTTAACAGCTCTTGCATTCAAACTGCTGGCAAGAAAAATGTACGGAGGAATGGAAAACTGAGGATGTATTAATGACGATCTGTTAGGCTTTAGGAAAGGTAAATGCATAAGTTAGTTTAAGTAGTGTATAAGCCTAGGGACCGATGACCTCAGCAGTTTGGTACCTTAGGAATTCACACGCACACATGCGTACCGGAAAGGCAATTCGGTCGCTGCGGTCGATAATGGAAACAACACTGAAGAAAAATCAAGACACCTTCATAGGATTTTTCAACCTGGATAAAGCGTTTCACAATGTAAAATGGTGCAAGATGTTCTAAATTCTGAGAAAAATAGGAATCAGCTATAGGGAGAGACGGGTAATATACAATATGTAAAAGCCAAGGGGGAATAATAAGAATGGAGGACCAAGAACGAAGTACTTGGATTAGAAAGGGCGTAAGACATGGATGTAGTCTGCCGCCCCTAATGTTCAGTCTGTACATCGAAGAAGCAATGATAGAAATAAAAGAAAGGATTAATAGTGGACTTAAAATTCAAAGTGAAAGAATATCACGTTGCTATCCTGAATGAAAGTGAAGAAGAATTGCTTGATCTGCTCAACGGAATGAACAGTGTTATGAGTACAGAATAAGGATTTAGAGTAAATCGAAGAAAGACGAAAGTAATAAGAAGTATTAGAAATGACAACGGCAAGAAACTAAACATCAGAATTGATGGTCATGAAGTAGGTGAAGTTAAGGAATTCCACTGCCTAGGTGGCAAAATAATCAATAACGGACAGAGCAAGGAGGACGTCAGAAGCAGACTAGCTCTGGCAAAAAAGGCCATTCCTGGCCAAGAGAAATCCACTAGTATCAAACATAGATCTTATTTTTAGAAAGAAATATCTGAGAATGCACGTTTTGAAAGCAGCATTTAATGGTAGTGAAACATGAACTGTGGGAAAAACCGGAACAGAAAAGAATCCAAGCATTTGAGACGTGGTGCTACAGACGCATGTTGAAAATTAGGTGGACTGATAAGGTAAGGAATGAGGAGGTTCTGCGCAGAATCGGAGAGGAAAGGAATATGAGAAAAACAGTGACAAGGAAAAGGTACAGGATAATAGGACATGAAGGATGAACGAAGTCGCCAACCTATTTGAAATGAGACTAAAATTTTCATTGAACTGTTCAGCAACTGTATCATCTGGGTTAGGGGGTCGGTAAAAGGAACCAGTTATCAATTTATTCCGGCTGTCAACTATAATCTCTACCATAGCTACTAACTCACAGGAACTACCTACTTCGCCGGCCGGGGTGGCCAAGCGGTTCTAGGCGCTATAGTCTGGAACCGCGCGGCTGCTAAAGTCGCAGGTTCGAATCTTGTCTCGGGAATGGATGTGTGTGATGTCCTTAGGTTAGTTAGGTTTATGTAGTTCTAGGGGACCGATGACCCCAGAAGTTAAGTCCCATAGTTCTCAGAGCCATTTTAACCATTTGAACTATCTACTTCAATTTCAATGCAAGCTAAAAGGTTTCTGACACGAATTAACTCTCCACCACCAACCGTATTTAATCTATCCTTTTCCGAATACGGTGAGGTCCTTTTTGAGACTTCGGCTGATATCTGTATCTTCAGGCAGCTTTCAGTACCTATAACAAATAGTGTAAAGAAAATAGGAAAAGATTATCCCACTTCATCTTGGTGTGGTGGTTAGAGAAACATTATTGTTGCTACTATTTAATTTTAACGCATTACTACCCGGTAAATAGATTTTAAAAATGAAATTTCTGAGATTTGATACAAATCTACCAAATAATTTGTAGTAGGTGTAGGCGTCACTCTGAATTTATTCATTTATTTTCCTGTCTTGCTCGTTAAAACCTCATGTCTACAAGCTGGAGTAATTTCGCTGATCTGTAATTTTTGTTCTTCTGATGTTTCGAATATTCTTGATAGAGTCGCCTTTCGTGTATTATCTTGGTAAGGTAGTGCAGCCATTCTGCTGAGCTCTCGTAAAGAGTTCTGTGAAAGTCTTACAGAAGTTTTCTTAATATAATCAAATATCAAAGTAGTTCTACCAGTCAATTATATTTTAAACCTCATCATTTCTCAATTTTTTTTAAAATTTACAAAGTTATATTATGAACAATTCATATGTGAAGATTCTGTTAGACAAAATGTAATAGTACAGGTTATACAATGTTCTTTGTATCTCAAGAACGTTTCGCACGTATAGGGCATCATAGGGTTGTACGAGGGTAAACCAAAAAGTAAGGTCTCCTATTTTTTTTATAAGTACAAAGACCTGTTCATTTCTACAATGGTTTACATCAGTTTACAGCCTGAACATTAAGCTATTTTTCGACAGAATCACCGTTTCTGTCGGTGCATTTTTGTAGACGTCGTGGCAGTTTTTGTATGTCCATGTCATACCAGCTCGCCGCCATGCTGTTCAGAAATTTATGAACCTCTTCTTTCACCTCGTCGTCGGAGCTGAATCTCTGGGCGCCAAGTCAGGACTATAGGGTGGGTGGGTGATTATGTTTCACTGAAACTGCGCAGGAGAACAACGGTTTGCCGAGCGATGTGTGGGCGAGCGTTGTCATGGAGAATATGTACGCCATTGCTCAACATTCCTCTTCTCCGGTTCTGAATTGCCCGTTTGAGTTTTTTCAGAGACTCTCAGTACCTGCCAGCGTTAACTGTGGTCCCAGCGATTCAGCTCCGAGGACGAGGTGAAAGAAGAGATTCATAACTATCTGTACAGCATGGCGGCGAGCTGGTATGATTTGGGCCTACAAAAACTGCCACAGCGTCTACAAAAATGCACCGACAGAAATGGTGATTATGTCGAAACATAGCTAAATGTTCAGGCTGTAAACTGATGTGAACCATTGTAGAAATAAACAGGTGTATGTACTTATAAAAAATAGGAGACCTTGCAATTGGGATTACCCTCCTACTAAAGAATCAGTAATTTTCTACCGAAAAGCACCCGTCAAAGAAGGGATGATACAGAATAAACCGTACTAAAAGGAAACCTCATGGAGGCGACGACAGGGATAGCAGCACAGAACAGGATCTAGCGCGCAAATTATAAGCACTAAAGCGATGCCAGAGGCCCGTCCATATTCACATTCTTGTGTTTGCACTATGAGAGTGAATGCCAACGGGCCTCTGTCGCCGTTCTATTGTAATGATGTGCTTGCAGTCTACGCGCGAGGTCTTGTTCTGCGCTGCTATGCCAGTGGTCGCCTCCATGAGGTTTCCTTTCAGTACGGTTTGTTCGGTATCAACCCTTCTTTGACCGGTGCTTTTTGGCAGAAAATTGCTAATTTTTAAAAAAATAACCTGATGATGCCCCTGAGCCGTAGTTGGGTCCGCCTCTTTGAAAAGCGCGCCAGGCGGAGTGCTTTCGCTTCGCGTCTTGTGTTTGCGGTGGCGCTTTCGGTTTGGCGCGCTGTTTGGATCGCAACCGCCCTCTGGCGGGAGGTGGAGCAAGTGTACGGTCGCGTGACGATCGAGGAGTAAGTACTGGGCTGTGACCGAGAGAGGTGGTGGCGCGAGCGGGGCCCTGCTGTTGGGGGTCGTCAACTGCTCGCCACGTGCTTTGGCCGACCTCTTGGCTATCAGGGGCTAAGTCTGCCTTACCCGCATGTACGTGGCTTATGAAGCTTAGAAGCCGTGGTGCAGGAGGTCAGCGCGTGGGACCGTATGTCTTCTTATCGGCCGGTGAAACCACTGGCAGCGGTTGGCTCTCACGAGCATTTGGAAGTGCGACGTGTTCCCGGCGCTGGGGTGGAGTGCGAGAAGTTGAGTATTGTTTTAATGTAACAGAGTTAGGTTTTCAAGTTCTAGTGAAGTGTATGAGTGATTTTGTTGGGGTCGTCCCACCAGTTTTCGTTTGCCTGTCCGCGGGAATGTGGTAATTGCTTCTTGGTCGGGCCGTTTTCATTCACAACTCAATTGGGTGATTTAGGGTCGGTGTCGCGGGTTTCTGTGGTTCGGAGTCTGTGCAGGGACCTCCCTTGCTACATCTTCTGGCTCTGAGTAACTCGGGGAGGTGGCGGCTCGTAATGGAAGTTTTTTTTGGAGGGGGGGGGGGGGGTTCAAAAATGGTTGAAATGGCTCTGAGCACTATGGGACTTAACATCTGAGGTCATCAAACCCCTGGAACTTAGAACTACTTAAACCTAACTAACCTAAGGACATCACACACATCCATGCCCGAGGCAGGATTCGAACCTGCGACCGTAGCGGTCTCGCGGTGCCAAACTGTAGCGCCTAGAACCGCTCGGCCACCCCAGCCGGCTTTTTATTGGTGGGGGGGGGGGGGGCTTATTCACATTTATCTTGTAACAAATGTAAGTTATGCAACTGGCGAGAGACAACTATTTTTGCTTAGTACAAGCTACCTACTCAAAGTTTTTTTTTTTTTTTGGAATTGTTCCCTTATTGATATAACAAGTTTAAAATCTTATTGTTAACGTCAAACCTTCCAATATCCTTTACATATTTGTCGTCGTGTTACAAAAAGGTAGGGCCAAACTTTCAGGAAACATTCCTCACACACAAATAAAGAAAATATGTTACGTGGACAGTTGTCCGGAAACGCTTAATTTCCATGTTAGAGCTCATTTTAGTTTCTTCCACCTACGCTCAATGGAGCACGTTATCATGATTTCATACGGGATACTCTACCTGTGCTGCTAGAACAGGTGCCTTTACAAGTACGACACAACATGTGGTTCATGCACGATGGAGCTCCTGCACGTCGAAGTGTTCGTACGCTTCTCAACAACAGATTCGGTGACCGATGGATTGGTAGAGGCGGACCAATTCCATGGCCTCCACACTCTTCTGACATCAACCCTCTTGACTTTCATTTATGGGGGCATTTGAAAGCGCTTGTCTACGCAACCCCGGTACCAAATGTAGAGACCCTTCGTGCTCGTATTGTGGACGGCTGTGATACAATACGCCATTCTCCACGGCTGCATCGGCGCATCAGGGATTCCATGCGACGGAGGGTGGATGCATGTATCCTCGCTAACGGAGGACATTTTGAACATTTCCTGTAACAAAGTGTTTGAAGTCACGCTGGTACGTTCTGTTGCTGTGCGTTTCCATTCCATGATTAATGTGATTTGAAGAGAAGTAATAAAATGAGCTCTAACATGGAAAGTAAGCGTTTCCGGACACATGTCCACATAACATATTTTCTTTGTGTGTGAGGAATGTGTCCTGAAAGTTTGGCCGTACCTTTTTGTAACACCCTGTATATAATCGGGGCGTCGCGCGCTCACACTCAAGCGGCCTGCCAAGGGCGGTGTTGCCCAACGAGTGCTTTGTCTCGTTAGCTGAAACTTGAGTTTACGCGCACGACGATCTGATTGGGTAACTTCAATGCTAAATAACTCGGAAACGGCGCAACGCATCGAGTTTTTTTCGTGACAACCATATCTCAGTACAACCTGCCCTGCAACATCCCCACAAGCGTTTCAGACATTTTATATATACACTCCTGGAAATTGAAATAAGAACACCGTGAATTCATTGTCCCAGGAAGGGGAAACTTTATTGACACATTCCTGGGGTCAGATACATCACATGATCACACTGACAGAACCACAGGCACATAGACACAGGCAACAGAGCATGCACAATGTCGGCACTAGTACAGTGTATATCCACCTTTCGCAGCAATGCAGGCTGCTAGTCTCCCATGGAGACGATCGTAGAGATGCTGGATGTAGTCCTGTGGAACGGCTTGCCATGCCATTTCCACCTGACGCCTCAGTTGGACCAGCGTTCGTGCTGGACGTGCAGACCGCGTGAGACGACGCTTCATCCAGTCCCAAACATGCTCAATGGGGGACAGATCCGGAGATCTTGCTGGCCAGAGTAGTTGACTTACACCTTCTAGAGCACGTTGGGTGGCACGGGATACATGCGGACGTGCATTGTCCTGTTGGAACTGCAAGTTCTCTTGCCGGTCTAGGAATGGTAGAACGATGGGTTCGATGACGGTTTGGATGTACCGTGCACTATTCAGTGTCCCCTCGACGATCACCAGTGGTGTACGGCCAGTGTAGGAGATCGCTCCCCACACCATGATGCCGGGTGTTGGCCCTGTGTGCCTCGGTCGTATGCAGTCCTGATTGTGGCGCTCACCTGCACGGCGCCAAACACGCATACGACCATCATTGGCACCAAGGCAGAAGCGACTCTCATCGCTGAAGACGACACGTCTCCATTCGTCCCTCCATTCACACCTGTCGCGACACCACTGGAGGCGAGCTGCACGATGTTGGGGCGTGAGCGGAAGACGGCCTAACGGTGTGCGGGACCGTAGCCCAGCTTCATGGAGACGGTTGCGAATGGTCCTCGCCGATACCCCAGGAGCAACAGTGTCCCTAATTTGCTGGGAAGTGGCGGTGCGGTCCCCTACGGCACTGCGTAGGATCCTACGGTCTTGGCGTGCATCCGTGCGTCGCTGCGGTCCGGTCCCAGGTCGACGGGCACGTGCATCTTCCGCCGACCACTGGCGACAACATCGATGTACTGTGGAGACCTCACGCCCCACGTGTTGAGCAATTAGGCGGTACGTCCACCCGGCTTCCCGCATGCCCACTATACGCCCTCGCTCAAAGTCCGTCAACTGCACATACGGTTCACGTCCACGCTGTCGCGGCATGCTACCAGTGTTAAAGACTGCGATGGAGCTCCGTATGCCACGGCAAACTGGCTGACACTGACGGCGGCGGTGCACAAATGCTGCGCAGCTAGCGCCATTCGACGGCCAACACCGCGGTTCCTGGTGTGTCCGCTGTGCCGTGCGTGTGATCATTGCTTGTACAGCCCTCTCGCAGTGTCCGGAGCAAGTATGGTGGGTCTGACACACCGGTGTCAATGTGTTCTTTTTTCCATTTCCAGGAGTGTATATATAAAGTTTAAAATTTTATTATTGGGAAGTTGTTAACGTCATACCTTGCAATCTCCTTTTCATAAAGAAAATTTGTCATTTATTGGAAGTTGTTTTTGAAATTGCTTTATTTAAAAAATGCCAGGTTTAAAAATTTATTATTGTGAAAGTCTTTTACAATAAAAGGGTATCTTTAGCAGTGTGTGTTATTTCACTAGCACCTCCTGGCCCCTACTTCCACGATAACGTTTTGGAATAACATGTGTACTTGAGTTGTTGTTTGTGAACCACCCTAATTGAGGGTTCAGCCCTATCCGGGCGAAACGTATCGTTCTTGAGTTATTATAGAAGATTGTGCAGCCTACTACTGTTTTTTAAATAGGAGAACAGGAAGACTGATTTTCAGAAACATTAAGGGTAGGGTTACTGGTAGACAGTATAGCCAGATTTAGTCATTCACTTTGAAAGGGTCCTGTAGACACTTTTCATTAGTCCGATAGCCCATTTTCACTAGCATTTCTCTTTCTTTTCCTTGTTTATCTTTTCTCATAACTCTCATTGAATGAATGTGGTTGTGTGTCACGTTGCTAGACGGTGGCGTAGTCTGCTGCAGAAAGTCTGCGATACTCATACAGGTTCAGCAGCAGTTGCACAGAATAGCCAACTCTCGTAGTGGTCATGTATGAAAAGAGATTTGTGCTACTTGTGAGAAATCCACCTGCGTTAGGTTGGTGGCAGAAATGGCATCTTTGGGTTTTCCGGGCCACGCGGAGCGTGGAAGAGGCTGGAGAAGAAAAAGGGAGGCAGTCTGCCGCCGGTACGGGAAGCGTGCACAGCTGTGCTCCAGTCGAAGAAGGGTGAGTTAGACTGACCGCGTGGCGCGTTGTTACTTGGCGAGAGGAGAGCTGTTAGCTTTTGGTCTCGCTTTTCAACTCTGAAAGATTGCTTTGCCTTGTCGCAGCAAGGAATGCAAAACTTTAGCAGATTTTTCTTTTAGAAAATTTCTATAGCAGACTTGGATCCGCCGGAAGAGCGCCACACAAAGGTGTCGATAAGAAGTGAGCACTCGCTCCTGTATGAAAGTGTATTTGCCTTCAGCTTTGCCGGCCGCGGTGGTCTCGCGGTTCTAGGCGCGCAGTCCGGAACCGTGCGGCTGCTACGGTCGCAGGTTCGAATCCTGCCTCGGGCATGGATGTGTGTGATGTCCTTAGGTTAGTTAGGTTTAAGTAGTTCTAAGTTCTAGGGGACTGATGACCACAGCAGTTGAGTCCCATAGTGCTCAGGCATTTGAACCTTCAGCTTTGCCTGTATAAGCTTTTATTTTCCTAAATATTAATAGCTTCGCCTTCCCGTAAAATTTCCTTGCTTTATGTATCTTTTGTCCGTGGGGAGCCAACCACATGGTTGAACATTAGAGTTTGTTGGGCTACCGTTATCACTAACTGTCCGATCTCATGTTCATTTTAAAGAATGTTAACTGGTCATGTGATATTGTTGCAACTTGGCCACGATACCTAGAAATTGCGTCTCCACAAACCACGTGGTCACGCGGGTGTACTGCCAAACGTGTACCGTTTCACGAGTTATTGCGATCAGTTATCAGGCATCAGCAGTTGTATGAATGATTCACACCAATGATTTTAGGTGTAGATTATAACGGTGAATGTATCGATGCTTTCTTTAAGGTTTTAGGAATTAATGTTATCAGGAATTGTGTACATGCCTCCTTTTTCATGTCTTATGAATAATTGATTTTATCTACAATTTGCTCTTGTGTTCCGAAGTTACGTTTCTGCACCTAAGCCACTCACCTCGTAGCTTTCCCGTTAGTACATCCAACGCGTTTTCTTACGCACAGGTCCAGCGATTAGTTTCCCCTAATATTTTAAAACAAATGCTTTAGATTAAGTCTTATTTTCAGGTGTGTCACAGGGAGCTGATCTTATGCACATTGTGATTCTTGAGTTTCTCCCGGCGTATTTGATAATCAAAATATCCACGGGTGTACTGCCGGTCTATAGTGTCCAACGGGCACAATATTTCGGCGATCATACATGTCGCCATCATCAGGTGAACTGACAGACTGAGCTCCTGTGAACGTGCCGGCACGGAGATCCGTACGCTATGACTGCTCAGAGGGAACTGGGTTCGGTCGCGGCGGCGGCCGATTTAAATACCCTCCGCCCGCGGCGCGCTCCCTCCGCCGTCCGCGCTCCGCGCCACGGTCGCGCGGTGGAACAGATTGCGACGGCGTCTGAGATGACGTCGGTGTGATGGCTCTGTCCGCCATGGTCGTCACAACTATACGTTCGCTCGATTTACTCTTGATTAACCCAATCGCTGGTTCCCAAGCCTTGCTAAGATTATAGCCACAGTCACGGGTTATGAGGTCGTCATTGATGCGAATTTCGATGGCCTCTCTAACAACGCTGTCCCAGTATCTCGACGTCTGTACCACAATCTTCGTACTTTCATACTCGATAGCGTGATTTTCCGACAAACAATGTTCAGCGACCGCCGACTTGCTCGGATACATCAGTCGAGTGTGCCTCTCGTGTTCACGGCATCGATCCTCGACGGTACGCATCGTCTGACCAATATACGACTTGCCACATTGACACGGAATCTGGTACACGCCGGCCTTCCTCAAACCGAGGTCATCTTTGGCGCTCCCCACCAGTGCACGAGTTTTATTCGGAGGACAAAACACAGTTCCGACCCGGTGTTTCTTCAGAATGCGGGCGATTTTCTCCGAGAGTGCGCCTGTGTATGGAATAAACGCAGTGCCTACCTCCTCCCTCGTGATTTCATCCATCTCCACAGGTTGTGCTGTAGTGGTTGGGCGGAGAGCACGTTCAATCTGCCACTCTGAGTACCCATTTTTTCGAAATGCACATTGTTCATGCATTTTCTATTTTATTTTAAATGTTTGTTTGTCGTTAACAGTGCACGGGGGATACTAATAATAACATCGCTTCCCCTATGAGCGATATCACAACGTATGCATTTTGTGATTTTTTGGTATGTGATCAAATTAATTTATTTTCCGACTTGGCCAAACCTTTGATTAGTTGTATGGTTAGAGTCGGTGGCGACCCTAATCTTAATGTAATAACCCGTAGAAACAGGTTAGTTACAACTTTTAATGGCGTGGGCGACAGAAAGTTATATTTGAGCCTCCTCCCAGAGGCCGCTGCTGTCGGCGTGGCGGCTCCGGAGGCCGTTGACTAGTACTGGGGAAACGCCCGCGGCGCACGCAGCCTTGGCCTCCCACGAGCAGCGCGCAGCCCGGGCGGCGTTCCAGCGCCGCGTATGAGCGACAGGCGCCGCCTCATTGTATGCTAATGTCGCGCGGCCAGCTCGTCCGCACGCACCGGCGCCTCTTGTCACCGCTCTCGGCTCTGGTTCCGTATTTGCAGGTCAGCGCGCCCCAAGCCGCGCCTGGTGCTTGGGTGTGGACCTTCACCTTACGGCGACTCGACGAAGTTAAAGCACCAACTCGTTACACACTCCCTGACAAAGGAATGAAACACTCAGCAGACATGGTCAGATGTCAATATAGTTTCTATACGTACCTTCGGGGGGGGGGGGGGGGGGGGGGGTGATGTAAATGATTAGGGCTGCAGTTCTCTGTAACAGGTAGAACGGACACCCGAGTCCATTTGTCGCTCTTGTTTAGGCCTGGTAGAATAGAGTGAACAGTGTTAGATGTCGAGTGATCACTGTGTACAGGTGTGAGACAGTGTTAGCAGCGTCTGGCAGAGTTTGAAAGGGGCCTCATTGTCTACATCTACCCTCATGATCATAAATTATGGATAGTGTTGATACATAGTGAAACAACGCTCTGGTGGGCGGTTTGCGGGTTTAAATCACGTCGGGGTATGACCATGCGGTGCATTTAACCTGCGGTCGTCGCACGGTGGCCCTGGCAGCAGTCCTCATACGCAGAGTTGGGGCATGCCAGAGTACGGTGCAGTGAGTAAGTCTGCAGACGTTTTCAGACGTGCTAATGGTGACTGTGTGTGGAAAATGGCTCAAAGAACACATATTGATAACATTACGAGGGGTAGAATACAGGGCGACTGGAAGCTGGTCAATCACAGCAGGTCATAGAACGGGCCCTCCGTGTGCCACAAAGTGTGATCTCAAGATTATGGCAACGATTCCAAAAGACAGGAAACGTGTTCAGGCGCTACAGTACGGGACGTCCACAGTGTACAACACCACAAGAAGACCGATATCTCACCTTCAGTGGCAGACGGCCACGGAGTACTGCAGGAAGCCTTGCTCGGGACCTTACCGCAACCACTGGAACAGTTGTCTCCAGACACACAGTCTACAGACGACTGAACAGACATGGTTTATTCGTCCGGAGACCTGCAAGGTGCATTCCACTGACCGCTGGTCACAGGAGAGCCCGTAAAGCCTGGTTTCAAGAACAGAGTACATGGTCATTGGAACAGTAGTCTCAGGTTATGTTCACGGACGAGTCCAGGTATAGTGATTCTCGCCGGGTTTTCATCTGGCGTGAACCAAGAACCACATGCCAACCCCTTAATGTCCTTGAAAGGGACCTGTATGAAGGTCGTGGTTTGATGGCGTGGGGTGGGTTTATGATTGCTGCACTTACACCCCTGCATGTTTTTGACATAGGAACTGTAAAACTGTAACAGGTCAGGTGTATTGGGACGTCATTTTGCACCAGTATGTCCGCCTTTTCCGGGGTGCAGTGGGTTCCACCTTCGTCCCGATGGATAATAACGCACGGCCCCATCGAGCTGCCATCGTGGAGGAGTACCTTGAAACAAAAGATATCAGGCGAATGGAGTGGCGTGCCTGTTCTCCAGTCCTACACCCCATCGAGTACGTCTGGGATGTTCTCGGTCGACGTATCTCTGCACGTCTTCAAAGCCCTACGACACTTTAGGAGCTCCGACAGGCACTGGTGCAAGAATGGGAGGCTATACCCCAGCAGCTGCTCCACCACCTGATCCAGAGTATGCCAACCCCTTGTGCGGCCTGTGTACGTGTGCATGGCGATCATATCCCATATTGATGTCAGAGTACATGCGCAGGGAACAGCGGCGTTTTGTAGCACATGTGTTTCGGGACGGTTTTCTCAACTTATCACCAATACGGTGGACTTACAGGTCTGTGTCGTGTGTGTTCCCTATGTGACTATGCTATTAGCGCCAGTTTTGTGTAGTGCTACGTTGTGTGGCACCACATTCTGCAACTATTCTTAATTTATGAGCGTGAGTGTAGATCTATATACAGGGTGACAATAATTGAACTACGTAAAATAGAATAGTCATAACTTCTGAACGGTCTGCGTTAGGACGATCAAACTGTATGTTTAACCACGGGGTCTGATGGGAATTGGTATGCGCATGCACGGTTTGGTTTACCGACGATGCCCACTTTCAGTTGGATGGGCTCCCCAATAGGCAAAATTGGCGCATTTGGGGGACAGAGAAACAGCATTTCTCGATCGAGAAGTCTCTTCACCCTCAATGGGCGATTGTACGGTGTGCAATGTGCAATCACGGAATAATCGGTACGATATTCCTTCATGGCACGGCGATTACCGAATGCTATGTGAAGGTTTTGCAAGATGATTTCATCCCTTTTATCGGAAATGACCCTGATTATGACAAGACGAGGTTCATGCAAGACGAAGCTCGACTTCATCGAAGCAGGGGAGTATTTGATCTGCTGGAGAAGCACATTGGGGACCGCATTCTGGGGCTGGGGTACGCCACTGGTATGGGCCACGATTGGCTACCGTATTCTCCGGATCTGTATACATGCGACTCCTCTTTGTGGGGCTATATTAAAAATAAGGTCTAAAACAGTAACCCCAAAACCATTACTGAGTTGAAAACAGCCATTCAGGAGGTCATCAACAGCATCGATGTCCCGACACTTCAGCTGGTCATACAGAATTTCGCTTTCGTCTGCTCCACATCATCGCCTATGATAGCAAGCGTATTGAACACGTCATAACCTAAATCCGAATATCTGTAGTGACGTTTACATGTTGAATAAAGTGTGTGCACGCCGTAGTTGTAACTAATTTACGTTTTTTTTCATGTAGTTCCTATAACTGTCACCTTGTACATACTCCGCAAGCCATTGTACAGTGTGAGACGGAGGGAGCTCTGTACCACCGCTAGTCATTTCCTTTCCTGTTCCACTCGCAAACAGAGCAAGGAACAAACCGCTGTCCGTATGCCTCCGTATGGTCCCTAATCTCGCTAATCTTATCTTCGTGGTCCTTAGGTAAAATGTACAGTAGAATCGTTCTGCAGTCAACCTAAAATACCGGTTCTCTAAATTTCCTGAATAGTTCTACTGGAAAAGAAAGTCGCCTTCCATCCAGCAATTCTCATTTGAGTTCCGAAAGCATTACCGTAATACTTGCACGTTGTTCGAACGTATCAGTAACATGTCTAGCAGCCCGCAGATGAACAGCATTTTACTAAAATTCCAATAAAACGAAGTCGACAAATCACCTTCCCTACTACATTCCATACACGCTTATTCCGTTTCAATTGCTTTGCAACGCTATACCTTCATCAAGCAGCACACTGCTAATGCTGTAATCGAACATTATGGGTTTGTTTTTCACAGTAAACCGCATAACTTAAATTTTTCTACATTTAGAACTAACTGCCATTCATCACACCAACTGGAAATTTGGTCTGTCTTGTATCCTCCTACAGTCACTCAACTTCGACACTTTCCTGTACACCACAGCATCACCGGCAAACAACCGCAGATTCCTGCCCACCCTGTCCGCCAAATCATTTATGTATACATAGAATAATAACGGTCCTACCACTCTTCCTCTTGGAGCACTCCTGATGATACCGTTGTCTCTGATGAACACTTGTCGTCGAGGACAATGTACAGGGTACTGTTATTTGAGAAGTCTTCGAGCCACTCACAAATCTGGGAACCTATTCTGTACACTTGTACCTTCGTTAACAGTCGGCTGTGTGGCACCATGTCAAATGCTTTGTGGAAATCTAGGAGTATGGAGTCCACCTGTTGCACTTCATCCATCATCTGCAGGATATCATGTGAGAAAAGGGCAATCAGAATTTCGCACGAGCGGTGTTTTCTGAACACGCATGGGTGTGTGTGTGTTTGTCTTTAGAATAATTTAGGTTAAGTAGTGTGTAAGACTAGGGACTGATGACCTCAGCAGTTAAGTCCCATAAGATTTCACACGCATTTGAACATTTTTTTGACACAGATCTATTAAGGAGACTGCCTTCACTACGCTTGTCCGTTCTCTTTTAGAAAACTGCTGCGTGGTGTGGGATCATTACCAGATAGGACTGACGGAGTACATCGAAAAAGTTCAAAGAAAGGCAACACGTTTTGTATTATCGCGAAATTTTGGAGAGAGTGCCACAGAAATGATACAGGATTCGCGCTGGAAATCATTAAAAGAAAGACGTTTTTCATTGCGACGGAATCTTCTCACGAAATTCCAGTCACCAACTTCCTCCTCCGAATGCAAAAATATTTTGTTGAGACCGACCTACATAGGGAGGAACGATCACCACGATAAAATAAAGGAAATCAGAGCTCGTACGGAAAGATATAGGTGTTCATTCTTTCCGCGCGCTATGCGAGATTAGTATAATAGAGAATTGTGAAGGTGGTTCGATGAATCCTCTCCCAGGCACTTAAATGTGATTTGCAGAGTAATAATGTAATATGTTGAAATCCTGAATAAAACCAACCTGCTTTCAGACAAAAGTGTTGCCTTACTTACTGAACGCCTCTAGTATTTATACTTAACTGAATTCCGTCTTTATCGTTAATTTACAGAAGATACAGAAAATTATGTAATTTAAATTAAAGAAGGGTTCACATAATACCTGTTGTCATAAGAATGAACTAAAATTACATGCACAAGACCCAACAATTAAATTACTAGACTAAGTATAAAGGTATAAAAAAAACAGCACGGTAGGAAGTGTTTGCAAATTAGTCCATCATATTTTCATATTTCACTCCAACCATTCGCTTTTGTAGTCACAGTCTGGGAATGATCTGCGACGTCCTTATATAATATCTTTATAGCTTATCTATATAATTAATAGACTGCACTGGTACGACTCGTAAAAATTCGAGTGAACTATTATGTGTAGTATGACTGAGTACAGATAAATCTAATCACAGAATTGTTATTACTGTTTATCGAGTAAATTGCTCTTTTAAAATTTCCTTCTCGTGCGGTCGTCTCATTGGTTTCAGTAACATCGAACGCCTATAATGGCTTGGTTTCCACAGATCACCAGAAAGTTATATTCTACGTCCACAGCAAGCGCGCACGCAGAGATGAAGACAGCAGCCGAAGCTGCTGCCTCCGGGGGTGAACACAATGCAAGTGCAGCCAGCCCAGCTAATGTTACACTGCGTCCCTTGCTCACACAAACATTACCGTCACTTCTGTCTGAGTCCACCATCTCAATCTGTTCTGCGCACTTCAGCAACCCAGTGATGGATATACGATAAGAAAATTGCTTTGAATCTACTCGACGTCATTTCAGATGGACCACTAGTCTGCTTGACAAGGCTGCGGAAGGATTTCTGCCGTAACCTTGTTCGAGGAGCCAACTTTTCTGCTGCGAGAAACATAATGGCGACATATCTTCACGCTCAAAAATGGTTCAAATGGTTCGGAGCACTATGGGACTTAACATCTGAGGTCATCAGTCCCCTAGAACTTAGAACTACTTAAACCGAACTAACCTAAGGACATCGCCCACATCCATGCTCGAGGCTGGATTCGAACCTGCGACCGTAGCGGTCGCGCTGTTCCAGACTGAAGCGCCTAGAACCGCTCGGCCACATCGGCCGGCTATCATCACGCTTTGACTGTCTTAGGTGTTCATAGCAGGTAGTTGTCCCACCAAACTTCCTTGTATTCTACATTTGAATCTACTTTTGGGATTCCCCGATATCTGGTTCATAGTAATTTTCATAATCCTTCTCGCCGCCGGCAGCTTTTGTTTGTGCAGCATGGGTCCAATCTCGTTGTGTTTAAACATCAGTACGCCAATGTGTCTGGTATTGTGCTGTGCGATTTATGTGTAGAACCTTTCGCAAACTTTAGGCACCTGGGTGGCTCTCGAAAAGGCGCCTGAAAGAAGGCCTCTGTCGTAAGCCAACCTTGGACACACCTGGTGCGCTTTGAGGAAATGGCAGGAAACATTAATAGTGGCTGCAGCAGCAGCACTCACTTAACTACGAGTCCACTCACTCAAGTATTCCGGCATCACGCTCGGTTGCGCCCAATGAAACACTTGCTGCAATAATTCTAGCGTATGTATGAGAGGCGTTCTGCACATTTTTTCTGAAAGCAGCTTGATTTTACTCAGGACTGCAAACACCACAATATTATCCACTCTTTTGGCCACAAAACTCTATTTTTCAACAGAATCTCCGTTCAATGAGACGATCTTACGCCATCTTACTGGCAAGGCATGTATGCGCGCATGGAACTACTCTAACGCTCGATTTCGTAGCCTACGTATTGTTGCATCAATAACCTCCCCGTCTTCAGCGTACAGCTTCCTGCAGAGTGCATCTTTCCTCGCGCTAAACAGATAGAAGTGAGAAGGTGCAAGGTCCGGGCTGTAGAGTGGATGAGTAGGAACAGTCCAGTGATGTTTTGTGACCTCCTGCCGAGTGCGCAGACTTGAATAAGGTCTTGTGATGTCATCGAAAGACCTGCACCAGGCGAACGGTCTACCCGACGGGAGGCCCTAGCCACACGACATTTCCATTTCCATTGAGAAAGAGGAGTTCGTTTACATTTTTGTGGCGGCGAAGACGCTGAAGTCGTTTCTTCAACTTTCTGACGGCAGCACAATAACTTCACAGTTGAACGTTGCACCCTGTGGGGTAACATCGAGCAGAATAACTCCTTCAGAGTCACATAACACCATTACCATTACGTTACAGCTGAGTGTGCGTCTTTGAACGTTTCCTTTGGAGGAGAGGTGGTTTGGTGCCACTCCATGGACTGCTGTTTTGTTTCCAGTTCGAAGCGATGAATCCATGTTTCATCGCCTGTGCCGATGTTCGACCAAAAAATTGTCGCGGTCAGCCTCGTCACGTGCAAGCAATTCCGCACAGGTGGTCTTTCTTTGTTCTTTACGGGTTTCTGTTGGGCGAGGAGGAACCCAGCCGGCGCACAACTTTGAATACCGCAACTGGTGGGCGCGTGTCTCAGCACTACCAAAAGAGACGTCCAGTTGTGCTGTGAGGTGATCCGTCGATCACCTCGAATGAGATTGTTCGTATGTTCCAACACTGCAGGAGTCATAGCTGTGTGCGGCTGAACGGCATGCGAGAGATTTGACATTTTGCGCAACTTTGTAGTGATGATGACATCTCGGCCAACGACTCACCTTGCTTTTGTTCACGGGCAACCTTCCGTGACATTCTGCAAGCGCCTACGAATATCTGCAATGCTCTTGCTGCAAAAAGAAAAAAGACCCCTCTGTCTGGAAAGCAGCTTTGTTACAGACGCTATTTTGAACGCTATGTGTAGCGCGACGGCCAATCTGAACTCCATGAAACTATAGAAGCTAAAGTGGGAGTATTGCACCATGTCCCACAGCAAATTACGCATTTTTCAACCGAAACTATCCGAGAAAAAAATGTATTACATTACTTATTGAACGTGCCTCGTAGCTTCCTTTATACAAGATGTTACTAGTGAGAGGTTTTCTACGAAGACTAGCCAACTGATTACTCCACATTCTGGAGAAATTTTATATTATATAACCTACATTACGTTTATCGCGTAGATAATAACAATTTCACCTTTTACACCTGACGTTTAGGTTGTTATTTTGTTTTCAACTAAACACACTTCGCCTATGCATATTAGGGATGACCAGTGATCTATAACAGTAAGAAAATTACTTAGTTATAGATTTACGAGTATTTCATTCAGCCTTTAGAGAATAAGATCTGCTATTTTTATATTTTTGTCGATACAGTATTTACATTCAGTTAAATTTGTTTCAAAAATTTGTTACCCTATTCCTCAACTGCGTGTGTTGATGGAGTTACGATAGGACACAGATCAGGTGTACTACAGAAAAGCCAGTTAGAATCTTCCATTTCATTATAACAATGGGAGTTTCTAGCTGAACAAAAGGACCTGCCTCGATTTCAGGAAGACTTGTTAGAGGGGCCAGATCACGTCGCCGACGAGCCGTAACATCCTAATACTGCTTCTCTCCTACGCCATGACACAGAGTCTTCTACGTATATTTTTCCTCGTAGTGACTTAACAATGACTGTCGAAGTCAGTACCTGTCATTAAAAATACTAAAGCACCTGTCAACATTTCACTGTACACGGATCACTTCTCCTATTTACCAGTTCAGAAAATATTGTGAGAAACGTAATCGCACATTGGGAATACGTAACGTTAAGTTCAAAAATTTAGCTAATCCCAATAACAAAATTATTGCTCCATTTTTTCCCGTTAACGGTCATATCTGTAATCCATTAAGTGATATGGATGATCTGAGTGAGTTGTTTACATAAGATATTATGTAATCTGCCAGGAAGTTTCATACCAGCGCACACTCCGCTGCAGAGTGAAAATCTCATTCTGGAAACATCCCAGAGGCTGTGGCTAAGCCATGTCTCCGCAATATCCTTTCTTTCAGGAGTGCTAGTCCTGCAGGGTTCGCAGGAGAGCTTCTGTAAAGTTTGGAAGGTAGGAGACGAGATACTTGCAGAAGTAAAGCTGTGAGACCGGGCGTGAGTCGTGCTTCGGTAGCTCAGATGGTAGAGCACTTGCCCACGAAAGGCAAAGGTCCCGAGTTCGAGTCTCGGTCGGGCGCACAGATTTAATCTGCCAGGAAGTTTCATATTACATTGTACAAAACTTACGGACACAAAGTTTGCGCATCACCTACCTTCCCTCCATCCTTACCCCATCATTCCGCATCACTCTCACCCTCAACAGCTCCCGTGATGATTCAGTCAGTACAGTAAGTGAACAAGGTGATGTGCAGTGAGCAACAGGAAAGTTCGTGTGTAGTCAAATAAATAAATAAGTGCGATATACGATCGATTGGACAAATGTATCGAGTGCACGTAGTCCCTACAGAAGATCTAATGGACAAATTAAAAGAATGGCAAAAAGGAAGTAAGCGATAAATCACAACCTTATAAATGTAAATAGTTAAATCACTTAAATGAGCTGCCAGGAAACATTGCACATCTCCTAATAAAACACGTATAACTAAGTAATTTTCTTACTGTTATAGATCACTGGTGATCCCTAATATGCATAGGCGAAGCGTGTTTGGTTGAAAACAAAATAACAATCTAAACGTCAGGTGTAGAAGGTGGAATTGTTCTTATCTAAGCGATAAACATAATTCTCCAGAATGTGGAGTAATCAGTTGGCTAGTCTTCGTAAAAGACCTCTCACAAGTAACATCTTGTATAGACAAAGCTACGAGAGACGCTCAATAAGTAATGTAAACATTTTTTTCTCGGCTAGTTTCGGTTGAAAAATGCGTAATTTGTTGTAGGACATCGTGAAATACTCCCAATTTAGCCCCTATAGTTTCATGAAGTTCCGATAGGTGGCAGCGCTACATACAGCCTTCAAAATGGCGCCTGTAACGAAGCTGCTTTCCAAGCAGAGAGTACTCACTGAGGGGTCTTTTTTTGCGGTAAACTCGAGCTTTGCAGATATTCATAGGCGATAGCAGAACGTCACGGAGAGTTTCCAGCGAAGAAAAGCACGATGAGTCGTTGGAGGAGGCGTCATCATCACTACAAGGTTGCTGAAAATGTGCGATCTCCCGCGTGCCGTTCAGCCGCACACACCTGGGACTCCTGCAATGTTGTCAATGAACATTTAGTGACTTGAAATAATATACACTGTCTGATCAAAATCATCTGGATACCGATTAGTGGACATTAATGTGCGGTGTGTCCACGCTTCGACTTTATGGCTGGGTACACTTGCAATGGGGTTCCTCAATCTCTGTGGAAGCCTGGCTACCCATTGTTCCACAAGAGCCAGAACTGAAGAAGGTAGCAGTGTTGGATGCTGGGGTATGGAGCAAAGTCGAAGAACTAACTACTCCAAAAGGCTTTCCATTGGGTTGAGGTCGGGACTCTGTGCAGGTCAGTCCATTTCAGAAATGATTTTGTTCACAAACCATTGCATCACAGATTCTGCTTTATGGCAGTGCCCATTGTGATGCCATCACAAACAGTCATCCTCTCTGAACTGTTCCTCAACTTACGCAGCACAAATGTCGTAAAATGTGCTCAAATCCTTTCGCATTAAATGCTTTCTTGAGCGCAATCGGTCGACCACGCCCTAACCACGAGAAACACCCCAGTACCGTACCACCACCACCTGCTTACTTCAATGCTGGCACTACAAATGATGGCAGGTAACATTCTGCAGCCTTTCCGCCAAACCCAGGTCCTTCTATCGCATTGCCACAAAGTACAGCGTCATTCTCTCTTTTACAATTACCCACAGTCCCGTCGCATCGTTATTTACACCACGTCATGTGTCGTTTAACACTGAAAAGAGAAACTCCGCATCGCGCCCTTCTCATATTTAGTGGTCAGTTGGCTCATTGGATAGTCCGTCAAAAACTGCACACAGATCAAGTATGAAAACAGGAAGAAGGTGTACTGAAGCGTGGAAAAAATAAGAAAAATAGAAACAGTGAACGGTCCAAATTTAATACTTTCAATGTCGAACAACGTTATTAGTCGTCGTGGTTGTGTGCTCCGGCTGGTAGATTGCGATCCGGGAGATCCGTGTTCAAATTTCAGCCAGTACAATTTTTTTTCCTGCACAAAATTAAGAACTTTCTGTTCGGTCATTGACGTGTCTGTTCGTTGTGTTCAGATTTGTATATATGTGTCGCGGCGTAATGTCAGTTTGCAAAAGTGACCTGTAACGTGTAACGAAGGGACCTGGAGACCTATGCACCCCCTATTTGTTCTACACAGGTACCACATGTTATGCCTCTTGCGTCCGTTTTGGAAATCTTGCCTCTTGAATTCCTTCGTTGTAACATAGTTCCCACACGTTTATTTGTTGTTTTAATTTATGTGAGAGATCTATGAAGCATCTCGCCTGTTCACACAGTTCGTCACATTTACTCGCGACGATAACATTTTCTTATCACATGACTCATATTCTGTGATGAATAGTGAGAGCAGATGAGATTCCGCTTAGATCTCTCACAGAAATAAAGACGGCAAATGAACGGGTGTGATCTATGTTACAATTTAGGAATTCAAGAGTCAAAACTTCCAAAACGGAACGCAAGAGGCATAACTTGTGGTACCTGTGTGGAACAAATAGGAGGTACATACCTGTGGAGGTCCCTTCGTTACGTGTCACTGTTGCAAACTGACATTACGTCATGACACATCTACGTCCATACTCCGCAAGCCACCTGATGGTGTGTGGTGGAAAGTACTTTGAGTACCTCTATCGCTTCTCCCTTTTATTCCAGTCTCGTATTGTTCGTGGAAAGAAAGATTGTCGGTATGCCTCTGTGTGGGCTCTAATCTCTCTGATTTTATCCTCATGGTCTCTTCGTGAGATATACGTAGGGGGAGCAATATACTGCTTGACTCCTCGGTGAAGGTATGTTCTCGAAACTTCAACAAAAGCCCGTACCGAGCTACTGAACGTCTCTCCTGCAGTGTCTTCCACTGGAGTTTATCTATCATCTCCATAACGCTTTCGTGATTACTAAATGACCCTGTAAAGAAGCGCGTAGCTCTCCGTTGGATCTTCTCAAAGTCTTCTATCAACCCTATCTGGTACGGATCCCACCCCGGTGAGCAGTATTCAAGCAGTGGGCGAACAAGTGTACTGTAACCTACTTCCTTTGTTTTCGGATTGCATTTCCTTAGGATTCTTCCAATGAATCTCAGTCTGGCATCTGCTTTACCCACGATGAACTTTATATGATCATTCCATTTTAAATCACTCCTAACGCCTACTCCCAGATAATTTATGGAATTAACTACTTCCAGTTGCTGACCTGCTATATTGTAGCTAAATGATAAGAGATCTTTCTTTCTATGTATTCGCAGCACATTACAATTGTCTTCATTGAGATTCAGTTGCCATTCCCTGCACCATGCGTCAATTCGTTGCAGATCCACCTCCATTTCAGTACAATTTTCCATTGTTACAACCTCTCGATATACTACAGCATCATCCGCAAAAAGCCTCAGTGAACTTCCGATGTTATCTACAAGGCTATTTATGTATATTGTGAAGAGCAACGGTCCCACGACACTCCCCTGCGGCACACCTCAAACCACTCTTACTTCGGAAGACTTCTGTCCATTAAGAATGATATGCTGCGTTCTGTTATCTAGGAACTCTTCAATCCAATCACACAATTGGTCTGATAGTCCATATGCTCTCACTTTGTTCATTAAACGACTGTGGGGAACTGTATTTGAATACAGCGAACACACACGTCAGTGACCGGACGGAAAGTTGTTCGTAATTTTGTGAAGAAAAAAAAGATTGTACTGGTTGAGAATTGAGCCCGGATCTTCCACTTCGCAATCTACCACCGCGACCACACAACCATGTCACGACGGCTGATAATGTTGCTCGACATGTTTATGTTGGACAGTTCACTATGTCTATTTTTCTTCTTTTATCCACAGTTCAGTACGCCTTATCCCTGTTTTCAAGCTTAACCTGTGTTCAGTTTTTGACGGACTATCCAATGGGCCAACTTATCAGTAAATCTGAAGGGGTGCGATGGGAATTTCCCTTGTCAGTATGAAATACGTTGCGTATGCGGGGCTGTTCGACCCTTGTCCCCCACTCTTTCTACCTTTCTACACACAGTCATTGTGTTAACTGGGCTGCTAGTTTGGAACTCACGAGTGGTTGGTTCCTTCCGCTGATGTCATGCCAATTTTTTACAGCCACTCTCCGTAATGTGCGTCAGTTCCAGTCCAACAGTACATAAGGTGTGCCTGCCCTAGGTTTAACCGTGGTCGTTCTTTTGCGTTTCCACTTCAGAGCCACATCGCCAACAGCCCACATGGACGGCTTCAGAAGGAGTTGAAATGTCCCTGGTGGATTTGTTAATAGCGTGATATTCAAAGTCTAGGCGACGTCTGAAGTCACTGAGCTCTCCTGATCGACCCATTTTGCTGTCGTTGCTTCTCTACTGACAACACAGTACTCCCCGTTGAGCCGTGGTAAAATTTGCTGTTTTGAAGAATGCGCCGCAGCGCGTAGTGTAAAGCAGTCGCCTTCCGTTTCTGGCGGTGGCGCCGCTGTGGCAATCGTAGCTTTCGTGTCCCCCTCTGGTGGGAAACGGGAAAAGTTGCCTGTTCACGTGCATTTAAGGGGCGCTATGAGCTCGGCAGCCAGTCTGTCAGTCTCGGCGAATCTGGTTAGTCGGTCAGCCAAGCCAGTCTGTCAGTCTCGACGAATCTGGTTAGTTGGTCAACCCGGTCAGTCTAGCCGAGTCTGTTCAGTTGGTCAGCCGAGTCAGTGTGGGGCAGTCAGTGTCTGTCTGTCTGTCCAGAGTGCTAGTATGTGTTAGGTCGCCAGTCTGCTCCAGTTGCTCGGGCAACGGTCATTGGCGGTTGGATCCATCGTTGGTCCGTCGCACACTGAGATACAAGATGACTTCTCCGCCTGGAGCGTCGGCGCATGTGAGGTCGCCACGTGAATCCAGTGGGCCACGCCGTATAGCGAGGGGTAGTGGCTTCGCGGCCGACACGAGAGCAACAGGAGTCAACCCACGACGTCGGTCTGGCCGGTGCGAGCTGCGACGCCGTGAGACGGGAGATCGGCGCGCCTTCCTGCGTCTGTTGAAGCGGCTGGCAGCGGACGGTTCGGGAGAGCGCTGGGGCTGCTGCGCCAGGTCTTCCCCAGAAATCGTAGTTTATTAAAAGTTAAGTGATTCGTGATGTGGTGTTTCATTTAGCTGTTAAATTCTACTTGTGTTCTTGGTCAGTCTCTCCTCCCCAGCTTGCTCGTCTGTCTCTCGTCCTCATTTGTTAGGCAGTTAGTATATGTCTGTCTGTCGGTCTGCCGTACGTTAATAGCTGCCTCAGTCATGTTTGTCGGATTCGGTGTTAACGAATTTATTGCTTAAGGTGTAAAGGCCGAATTCCTGACATATGTTTTTATCTTGCCTATCATCTTGCGAGGTGGTATATGTGTAATGTAGAGCATGTTGGTACATTTTATGGAAAACTGCATTTCATGGATTTTATTTAAATGGTCTTTTTAGTATATAAAGTTGCCACCCTTCCACCGTAAGAGTTATTTTAAAAACAAGTTGCACCTTCGGTGGCAAATAATTTTTAATGTGAGTGTTTTGTACCATTTCCATCCCTCTTACGGGGTGCGTAGTTTATGTGTTTCTGTGAGTTGTTAAAATTTTTAGTTTAAAGTAATCTGGTGTGTTGCAGATTTGCACCAGTTCAGTCATTCAGAGGTTGTTGTGAGCGGTCGTGACTACGGCAGTGTTAAAAGGGAGCGGCAAGGTTCTCAGCCCGAAAGCTCATACTATCAGAAAAAATTGTTATTTCTGCCTCTGAATACATTGTAACTTGATATTTACAGGGTGCTTTCTGATTATAATTTTAAATCTGTTTTTTAAAAGAAGGGGGCTTTTATGAATAAAATTTTCATTTATTGAAAAAAAAATTAATTTGTCATCAGTTACCCATTGGCAACTACATCCACGCCCACATAGTGTGAATAAATGTGTTAATATTCTTGATGAATCGCTAGTAAATAAAGTAAATTCACGGCTCACCCGTCTCCTGTTATAATTTTGCGCCTGCCGCTCTTGACATCTGGTGATAAGTTCCCCAATACACTATGACAACCGGATACTTTTGATTAGATAATGTAAGTGGAAAGTCTTCAGAAATACTCAATTAGCAATGTAATGAATTATTGGTGAGAATTAAAAATTTGTGTCAGAGTGGAAGTCTAACCTTGGCCTACTGCTTATTCCCGGCAGGTGCCTGAACCGCTAGGCTCTCTGATCACGCCTGCAGTCCAGGAAAACTTTTCTCTATCTCCTCTCATTACTTCTCAACGGTAGAAAAGCAGAGATTAGCAGTACATCGTGAGGTGCACTCTTTCCGGCACAAATTTTCGTTTGTTCAAAATGGTTCAAATGGCTCTGAGCAATATGGGACTTGACATCTGAGGTCATCAGTCCCCTAGAACTTAGAACTACTTAAACCTAACTAACCTAAGGACATCACACACATCCATGCCCGAGGCAGGATTCGAACCTGCGACCGCAGCGGTCGTGCGGTTCCAGACTGAAACGCCTAGAACCGCTCGGCCACCGCGGATGGCTTTCGTTTGTCGCGGCGCAATCGTTACAACTACAGCTTTCAACTAATTTATTACTCACGAACACTAAGAGCACGAAAAGTTTTCGAGGGTATCCATTTCCTATTGCCACACGTTGCCACGCTCTTATTTAAATGTGCTGTGCCATTGTCTCCTAATATCCCTTTGTTGATCTTACTTGTCTGACAATGTGCCAAGGTGGAGTCCGTGCTTTAAACATACAGTGGAATACCCGGAGTTAAGACCAAGGACAGAAACGAGGCCACCCTTGAACAAATGACACGCGAGCGCTCTCGGGGAGTACACACATCCTGTTAGGCTGTTGCGGCGACGGCGAGAATTTTGACAGCCCGCAGATCAAACTCTTATGATGGATAGTCTTTTATAACGCAACTCAATTACAGACACTCGGCAAACCAAGCACTACATAAGGCACCGGAAGCGTAGAACGGCTGCTTTGATCCATAGTCACTTGACAGCAGTCGACTGTCAAGTCTTACGCTATTGGCGACCATAATTAGACTTATACCCTTTATACTCAACATGCATTTAAAATCTTTAACTGAATAGTTTACTCTGAAAATTGTATACATTCAATAACAAATTCACTATAAAAAAACTCTCTTGTACTGACACAAAAAAGGACAATAAAATTTCACTTAACAGTTACGAGTATCCTTCGATGTTATCACCTTCTATACAAATATACCCGGAATGGAAAGTGTCTTGAAAGGAGTATATAAGATGAGCGTCAACAAAACCAAAACGAGGATAATGGAATGTAGTCGAATTAAATCGGGTGATGCTGAAGGAATTAGATTAGGAAATGAGACACTTAAAGTTGTTAAAGTAGTAGATGAGTTTTGGTATTTGGGGAGCAAAATAACTGATGATGGTCGAAGTAGAGAGGATATAAAATGTAGACTGGCAATAGCAAGGAAAGCGTTTCTGAAGAAGGGACATTTGTTAACATCGAGTATAGATTTAAGTGTCAGGAAGTCGTTTCTGAAAGTATTTGTATGGAGTGTAGCCATGTATGGAAGTGAATCGTGGACGATAAATAGTTTATACAAGAAGAGAATTGAAGCTTTAAAAATGTGGTGCTACAGAGGAATGCTGAGGATTAGATGGGTAGATCACGTAACTAATAAGGAGGTACTGAACAGAATTGGAGAGAAGAGAAATTTGTGGCACAACTTGACTAGAAGAAGGGAACGTTTGGTAGGACATATTTTGTGGCATTAAGGGATCATCAGTTTAGTATTGGAGGCAGCGTGGAGAGTAAAAATCGTAGAGGGAGACCGAGAGATGAATACACTAAACAGATTCAGAAGGATTTAGGTTGCATTAGATACTGGGAGATGAAGAAACTTGCACAGGATAGAGTAACATGGTTAACTGCATCAAATCAGTCTCTGGACTGAAGGCCACAACAACAATCTACAAATATAGCAGTTCAAAAGGTAATTATAAACATACAGAATAACATTTCACAATATAGAAAAATTTCAGTTGCAGGCATAGAAGAAATCATAGATCTCCTCAATATAGTTACAACACAAAATTATTTTGAAATCAACAATGATTCACATTCCCAATTAGCCGGAGTATCCATGAGTTGCAGTATTGCCGGCACCTTAGCAAATATTTTCTTTTTACGTTAGAAGAAAAATTTTTTGCAGGCACAAAGTCCCTAACGAAGAAAATCATCTGTTATTTTGAGGTAAGTGGCTTACACACTTGCCCTTGAAGATGGAGATGAGCTTGACATCGAACGTATCCATCAAGCACTAAATAAACTACATTAATAAACTCTATTCTAAAATATGCTTCATCGTGGCATCAGAAACGAACAAACCAGTTAATTTCCTGGACCTCACAATCACTAACAACAATAACTCACACGTTTTTGAAATTTGCAGAAAGCACACAACTGACATCATACATGCTAATTCATGCCATCCAAAGGCACACAGCCACACATAGTCGTATTTCCAAATCATGATCAACACAACCACTAAACCAAGGTGCCATACAAAAAGAGCCCGATGCTTTACGATATATAGCACAACAAAATGTTGTCAACACAGACACAGTAATGCAGATATTAAAGAAAAACTACACCTCTACAACCAAAAACTAACAAGGATATAAAATTATTCAGAGAAACAATAAAAAAAGACTAAACCAACGTACATACCGATAACATATTTAAGTTCAACAACAAATAAATCAAACGCGCTAAGTAAGAAGTATCCAATTCACGTACAAAACCTACAACAATATCCAGCATAGATTTCACTTAGGAAATAAAAAATTATTCGTGCAACCCAGGCATATACAAAATCGAATGTCAGGAGTGCAATAAATTTTACATAGGACAGGCACTTTAGTACAAGATACCGAGATCACACGAGAGTTAGAGAAAATCATCCATCTACATTCTTCAAACACTTGAGAACGATAACCACAACCCAGAACGAATGGAGTTAGCAACGAAAATTTTACACACATTGCCTAAAGATTTAGCAATGAACGCACGTGAAGAGAAAGAAATCTACATACACATGATACAACGCTCTGATGACGCTTTAAATGAGGGAAATGATTTAAAACAAACATTTAACTCAAACAACCCACAGAGACAGCGATTACGAAGCTGGTACACACAATCCGGAATGATAACATCAACACACCACGGTAACTGTAGCCATTTGCACTTTGGCCAACTGTCAATCTGGCAGATCTGACAATAAAACGTAAAATTATAAAAATTAAGAGAAAGGACCACTAAAAACAGGAGCAAACCACAAAATAGCTTATAGCATAAGGCTCGTACACCTGTTCCACGTGACAAAGACCACTGATGATGTATGGTCGTTACTAACAAATTAGTATATCCGAAAACATGATTAACCAACATTACAATAAAATAAAAAATGTTATGTAACTTTCCCAGATGATCGGAGGCAATTAAGTAGAAATGTATCAACCACAATAAACACGTCATTAAATTACCGCAGTTGCAATCTAGATTTTATTACATAATGTCTCTAAGAGATTTATTCCACGCTGCAGGCCCACTCGATCGTAAAGGTAATTTGTGCGTTGCTTCAGACTATATACGAAACATTTTACAAATTATATAAGATGCTAGCAGAATGATACATATGTAGTACTTAAATGTCCATTTTCAAGTTCAAAATGTGGTGACCAAAATACACTCTCAACATTACTGAACGCCGAGTGTCTCTGTTGAATAGGAACTTTTCCACGCACTCCACCAAAAGATCAACATAAGGGTTATCTGTTTTAACACTTCCGTTTAATAAAAAGGTGTTAAACAGTAATGTAATACTGCCACCTTCTGAAGAAGATAGATTTAAATCTGTCGAAACCTAGGTAAAGATTACTTTATCCATTGCAACTGGTCGGCTGTTTTTAATCTTATTAAACAGTAATGTTAGAATTCTCTGTTGATGGAAATGTAAGCTCCAAAACTAGCTGCAATCAGGTAATACATTTTTAATATTTTACATGACAGAACTATTTCGACTGACTGCCATTATCAAGCGACCTGCGAGAGTAACATTGATAAGATTATCTATACGCAAATCGTGGTTATTTTATGGTTACTTTTGCGTTGGTACTTTAGTTGGAAGTGTCGACCCTATTGCATCTACAGTAAATTTTTTCTATTAACTCGTAAGTATAACATTTTTTGTTTTCACGAAACACAAAAAATGCGTTTTTAACAGATATTTTGATAGTTCGGTATTCTGACAATTATTTATAACGATGCCATATATTTACAAAGTGTATATACAGCTTATCAGACATGATGTTACATTTCGTTGTTCTTATATTCCTTTGAATTTTATCTATATGAATATATATTTCCAGTTCTTCAAGAATGTTCATAGTAACTCGTTTCGATATTCTGTGTAATATTTATAACGTAGTTTATATTCTCTCGGCTTTGTGGTGCTAGAAAAATTACACAGATTACTGTATCTGATCAAAAGTATCCCGACACATGACATATCAGGTGTGCTGACCCTTCGACTTTATGACGGCTGTAACTCTCCTGGGCACACTTTAATTGACTTGTCTAGATGTCTCTGGGAGAATGTCTACATATTCTGCCTCAAGGACCGAAACTAGAGAAGATAGTGATGTTGGTCGCCTGGGTCTGAAGCAAAGTCGACGTTCTAACTCATCGGGACGGTGCTGAATTGCATTCAGATCGGGACATTGGGCAGGCTTGTCCATTTCAGGAACCTTATTGCCCACAAACCATCGTCCGACCGATGCTGCTTTATGGCAGGGTGAACCGTGAAGCTGGTACAAACTATTATCGTCCCGAAACTGCTCCTGTACTGTACGCAATACAGAATGCTTTAAAACGCGTTCAGCCGACCTGTGTGGCCAAGCGGTTCTAGGCACTTCAGTCCGGAACCGCGCGACCGCTACGGTCGCAGGTTCGAATCCTGTCTCGGGAATGGATGTGTGTGATGTCCTTAGGTTAGTTAGGTTTAAGTAGCTCTAAGTTCTAGGGGACTGATGACCTCAGATGTTGAGTCCCATAGTGCTCAGAGCCATTTGAACCATTCTGAAAACACGTCCAGATAGTTACGCATTTAGCGTTTCCTTAGTCATAATAAGGGACTACATCCTAACCACAGAAACATCCCCATTCAGTAACACCAACTTCTCCGTACTCCAGTGCTTGTGCTACATGTGATGGCAGGTAATGCTTTCGAACCCAAAACCTTCCATCAGGTTTTCACACATTATATATTCATCACAGCAAATCACTCGCTTCCAGTCATCCGCTGTCCAGTGTAGTCACAGTTTATACCACCCTAAGTACCGCTTAGTATTGGATACCATAATGTGTGGCTTATGTAGAGTTGGCCGACCATTGCATCCTATTCCTTTTAAATCCGTACGCACACTCACTGCGCTGTCTGGACTCTCAGTAGTACTTTTGAAACCCACGAGGGATTCCTTCCGCAGAGTTCACGTGATTTTTACAGGCACCCTCCGCATTGCTCGTCAGTCCCTGTCCGTCAGTACATGAGTTCTGCCTGGTCTTGGTTTTTCCGTGGTTGCGGTTCGCGTTCGCTCTTCACAATGAGATTACCAATGTCCACTTGGGCAGCTTTAGAAGGGTTGAAATGTCCGTGTGAATATGTTATACAGAAGACTTCTAATGACTAGACCAACTTCGAAGTCACTGAGCTCTCCTGAGTGAACCATTCTGCTGCTGCTGCTTTTCAACTGACACATTAGCCCTCGCCTCCTTTTATGTCCTGGGGTGTGACTTCTAGGGGTCAATTCGGCATGACATAGGGGTCTGGAGATTTCTGATCAAATAGTGTATACAACTACACTGAAGAGCCAAAGAAACTGGTGCATCTGTGCATCTGCATAACATCGTGTAGGGGCCCCGTGAGCACGCAGAAGTTGTGCAACAAGACGTACCATGGACTCGACTAATGTCTGAAGTAATCCTGGAGGAAACTGACACCATGAATCCTGCAGGGCAGTCCAGAAATCCATAAGATTACGAGGGGGTAGAGATCACTTAAGAACAGAACGTTGCAGGGCATCCCAGGTATGCTCAAGTGGAAGTGCTTAAACTCAGAAGAGTGTTACTGGAGCCACTCTGTAGTAATTCTGGACGTCTGGGGTGTTGCACTGTCCTGCTAAAGTTGCCCAAGTCCGTTGGAATTCACATGTGGACATGAATGGGTGCAGGTAAAATGGAAATGCCGTGTGGCTAGGGTCTCCCGTCGGGTAGACCGTTCGCCTGGTGCAAGTCTTTCGAGTTGACACCTCTTCGGCGACTTGCGTGTCGATGGGGATGAAATGATGATGGTAAAGAGAACACAAAAACCAGTGCCTGAGCGGAGAAAATCCCCGACCCAGCAGGGAATAGAACCCGAGCCGTTAGGTATGACATTCCGTCGCGCTGACGACTCAGCTACACGGATGCTGGTGATCAGACGGGATGCTTACGTACGTGTCACCTGTCAGATTCGTATCTACACGTATCAATGGTCACACATCATTCCAACTTCACACGCTCCACACCATTACAGAGCCCCCACCAGCTTGAACAAATCCCTGGTGACATGCAGGATCCATGGATTCGTGGGGTTGTCTCCATGTATACGTCCATCCGCTCGATACAATTTGAAACGAGTTTCGTCCGACCAGGCAACAAGTTTCCAGTCATCAATAGTCCAATGTCGGTATTGACGGGCCAAGGCGAGGTGTAAAGCATTGTGTCGCTGCAGTCATCAGGGGTACACGATTGCGCTTTTGGCTCCGAAAGCCATATGGATGATGTTTTGTTGAATGGTTCGCACGCTGTCACTTGTTGACGGCCCAGCATCGAAATCTGCAGCAATATGCGGAAGGGCTGCACTTCTGTCACGTTGAACGGTTCTCTTCAGTCGTCATTGGCCCCGTTCTTGCAGGATCGTTTTCCGCCGCAGAAATGTCGGAGATTTGATGTTTTACCGGATTCCTGATATTCACGGTGCACTCGTGAAATGGGCGTACGGGAAAATCTCCACTTCATCGCTACGGAAATTTGTGGTAACGGCTTATGGGCCCAAACTGCTAAGGTCATCGGCCCCTAAGTTTACGCACTACTTAATCTAACTTAAACTCGAACCCCCGACGGGGGGAGCCGCGCCGACCGTGAGAAGACGCCCCAGACCGCGCGGTTACCCGTGCGGCACTTCATCGCTACCTCGGAGATGCTGTGTCCCAACACCCGTGCGACGACTATAACGCCACGTTCAAACTCACTTAAATCTTAATAACATGCCATTGTAGCAGCAGTAAACGATCCAACAAATGTACCAGACACGAATGCGTTGCCGACAGCAGCGCCGTATTCTGCCTGTTTACATATATCTGTATTTGAATACGCATGCCTATACCAGTTTCTTTGGTGCTTCAGTGTATGATATTGCACCAACTTTCGTACGTCCTAATAATGATTACGGGCCGTTCTGAGGCCTCGACCTCTCCAAATGAAAACAGGGACGACGGGGATTGTAAAACAATCTTAACGACTAGTGATAACGCGTATGGATGTGAAAATAGCTTCTAATTTAGAAGCACCCGATAAGGAAAGTAACGCGTATATTTCGTTACACAGCATGTGTGATGATGTGACTGTTCGGTGGTAGCAAAGAAAAACAAAAGCCTTACTTATAGACTGTTTTTGTTAACTCCATCAACGGAACCACTGAGTACGAAAGCAAGAGATGAGTCCTGGGAAAACGTAACTTTGCGGCGAGCACAAAGGTTTGTTTTCAAGTCCCAGTTCAACACACAGAAATGATTTGCCCACAAACTTCATTACAGCGTATTCTCCTGTGCAAAATAAAAAGATCGATATGGAACGGCAAAACTAGTTGAATACCTAAGTTTTCCGAGAGAAAATACAATTTTACTAATTGTTCGAGGGTTGCCCAGAAAGTAATGTTCAAATGTTCGTGAATTTCTAAGGGACTAAACTGCTGAGGTCATCGGTCACTAGTCTTGCACACTACTTAAACTAACTTATGAAAAGAACAACACACACACCCATGCCCGAGGGAGGACTCGAACCTCGGTGACACGGCGCCCTAGACCGCTCGCCCACTCCGCAAGGAGGAAAGTAATGCACCACACTTTTTTCTCAGCCGAAAACAATGCTGCGAATGTGAAACGTTACGTATGTATTACACTCCTGGAAATGGAAAAAAGAACACATTGACACCGGTGTGTCAGACCCACCATACTTGCTCCGGACACTGCGAGAGGGCTGTACAAGCAATGATCACACGCACGGCACAGCGGACACACCAGGAACCGCGGCGTTGGCCGTCGAATGGCGCTAGCTGCGCAGCATTTGTGCACCGCCGCCGTCAGTGTCAGCCAGTTTGCCGTGGCATACGGAGCTCCATCGCAGTCTTTAACACTGGTAGCATGCCGCGACAGCGTGGACGTGAACCGTATGTGCAGTTGACGGACTTTGAGCGAGGGCGTATAGTGGGAATGCGGGAGGCCGGGTGGACGTACCGCCGAATTGCTCAACACGTGGGGCGTGAGGTCTCCACAGTACATCGATGTTGTCGCCAGTGGTCGGCGGAAGGTGCACGTGCCCGTCGACCTGGGACCGGACCGCAGCGACACACGGATGCACGCCAAGACCGTAGGATCCTACGCAGTGCCGTAGGGGACCGCACCGCCACTTCCCAGCAAATTAGGGACACTGTTGCTCCTGGGGTATCGGCGAGGACCATTCGCAACCGTCTCCATGAAGCTGGGCTACTGTCCCGCACACCGTTAGGCCGTCTTCCGCTCACGCCCCAACATCGTGCAGCCCGCCTCCAGTGGTGTCGCGACAGGCGTGAATGGAGGGACGAATGGAGACGTGTCGTCTTCAGCGATGAGAGTCGCTTCTGCCTTGGTGCCAATGATGGTCGTATGCGTGTTTGGCGCCGTGCAGGTGAGCGCCACAATCAGGACTGCATACGACCGAGGCACACAGGGCCAACACCCGGCATATGGTGTGGGGAGCGATCTCCTACACTGGCCGTACACCACTGGTGATCGTCGAGGGGACACTGAATAGTGCACGGTACATCCAAACCGTCATCGAACCCATCGTTCTACCATTCCTAGACCGGCAAGGGAACTTGCTGTTCCAACAGGACAATGCACGTCCGCATGTATCCCGTGCCACCCAACGTGCTCTAGAAGGTGTAAGTCAACTACCCTGGCCAGCAAGATCTCCGGATCTGTCCCCCATTGAGCATATTTGGGACTGGATGAAGCGTCGTCTCACGCGGTCTGCACGTCCAGCACGAACGCTGGTCCAACTGAGGCGCCAGGTGGAAATGGCATGACAAGCCGTTCCACAGGACTACATCCAGCATCTCTACGATCGTCTCCATGGGAGAATAGCAGCCTGCATTGCTGCGGAAGGTGGATATACACTGTACTAGTGCCAACATTGTGCATGCTCTGTTGCCTGTGTCTATGTGCCTGTGGTTCTGTCAGTGTGATCATGTGATGTATCTGACCCCAGGAATGTGTCAATAAAGTTTCCCCTTCCTGGGACAATGAATTCACGGTGTTCTTATTTCAATTTCCAGGAGTGTATTTTAAGGCTCGTCAGTGAGCGCGCCAAGTTTCCATCACTTCCGACAGATAGCGTAGCTTCAGAACAGTTTGAGCGTAGCGTCTGTAGGTGATGTACGTTAGAAGCAACGTGCCGTCATTGAATTTCTCACTGCAGAGAAAGAAACAGTGAGGAATATTCACAAACGTTTGTACAAAGTCTAATAAGCATCTGCTGTCGACAGAAGTACTGTTAGTCGTTGGGCACCGAGGGTGAGGTCATCAGAAGGCGGTTCGGCGGAGGTCCTCGATTATCAGCGGTCCGGGAGACCATCCAGGCTGTCGACTTGACAGCCCCGACCTAGCCCCTCGGACTTCCACTTGTTTGGGCCATTAAAGGATGCCATTCGTGGAAGACGTTTAGAGGACGATGAGGAGGTGATTCACACAGTGAAGCACTGGCTCCGCCACCAAGACAAGTATTGTTACCGACAGGACATTGATTTGATTTTATTTGATTTTAACAGGAGAGCTAAAACAGCTTAGGTCTAACCAGCCACTGCCCGCACCGAAACTAGGTTTATTGTGCGGTATCGCTCCCTGTATATCTAGTAAAGACAACCAGTGCCCTTAAATAGTGCAAGGAGTCCCTCTACCAGTTTTTTGTTGGACACGATTTCTTCAGGTCTAGTTGTCCCGAAGATTCTGTATGTTTTACTCTCCAATGCCATGCATTCAAAGATTAGGTGTGATGCAGTTTCTTCGCCCTCATCACAGATCCTACATTTAGGGTCCTCTTCCATTATACCCATTGTGTGTAGGTGTTTTCTGAAGTTCCCATGGCCGGTTATCAGTCCAGTCATGAGTTTGATCTCTTTCCTGTTCAATCCAAGGATTACAGAGCTTCTTTTAAAACATGGCTTGCGCATTATTACCTTACCATGTTTTTTTTATGGACCTTGGCCCAATATCCTACGTGCTGTTTGCTAAGCCAGTTCCGTAGTTCTAATTTGATCATAACCTTGGTGATTGTCAAGACAGATTCCGGTCCAATAAATGGAGTTGTTGCTCCCATCCTAGCCAATCTATCGGCTTGTTCATTGCCACAGATCCCTGAGTGGCCAGGGACCCACACTAGGTACACCCTATTGCTTCCCCCTAGCTCCACCAGAGCCCTGTGGCAATCTGAAACAATTTTAGATTTTGTTGCAGGAGCTGCCAATGAATTCAGGGCTGCCTGGCTGTCTGAATAGATGCAGATGCTACGGTCATTGTAGTACCTACTCATATTCTCCTCCACACAAGCCCTGATTGCAGTAATTTCGACTTGGAATACAGAGGCCAGTTTCCCTAGAGAGATGCTGCTCTCCAGTCTTGGCTGAACCTCGTACAACCCTGCCCCAACTCCTTGATCTGTTTTCGACCCATCGGTGAACCAAACGATATCCCCCGTACGGTGTGGAACTGTTTTCTCCCACTGCTCCCTACTTCCAATTATTATGTTGTAAGGCTTGACGAAGCGGGCATTACCCCAGCCATACCTATATTTACTACCGACAGGACATACACGCCCTTGTTTCGGGCTGGAGGAAGGGCAAAGAACGGGATGGAGATTAAGTGGAAAAATAGGGAGTGTAGATAAAACACCATTCCTTCGTGTGTGTGATTCTCATGATGTTCAGTACAGAACTGTTGAAGAAAAAGAATGCGGTGCATTACTTTCTGGGCAACCCTCGAATTTCTACTGAAGAGCAGAGGCTCGACTTTTTTATCACTGACTTTTTCTCTTTACGTCCGCCAGAGTTCAACGGCTTCGGCCAGGTAGGAGTATTACAGTTTTACCTGTGACATTTTTTCTCGTAAGAGTAGCCTGGTACAGCGTGTCGGCTTTCTTGTGGACCGGATGATGGGACGGCACGCATTTAAATTTGAACAATAATGCGAGTGCGGTGACTTCCGGTAAAGGGAGTGCCTAACCTGCCTGCTCCGACCATTCGATATGCGCCGGCGGAGGCCAACGCACCGCGCTTCTCTGATTGCACGGTAAATTTAATACTCGCGCGCTCGGGTTTACGCTGCCCGCATGGACGCGTTGTGCGAGTACTGGGTGGCTTATGGAGGGTCGTTATTACCTACCTATTGAGGCAAACGCTTGTGATGTAAGGCAGAAATACTGGTGGTTGATCTTCGAAATAGTGCATAAACAATCCTGAATGTTTTATGGTTCTCGACTGCTATATAGTCATTTGTATTTCCCACGAAAAATAATGAACGAGGTAGGTTCAACTGGTCCGACGATCATAGGTACGAAATGATGTGACAGTCAGTCTTCCACAAACCGAATTCAGACACGTACGATACAGACTGTTAACATAATGTATTCTGTTTCATTCACATAAAGAAAAGACCTCTAACTATACTATGGCAGCTATTGTGTCCCATCAGTCTTTAGGTCGTACAAATCCCCATTCATTATATGTGTTTCCTTTCTATTTAATTTTATTTATCTTTTGTAATCTTCAAGTATCAGCCATTCAGGCGGCGGGTAGTAAGTAAAGGTCGTAAACTTGATAAAGTGTAGAGAATATGTATTAACTAATTAACTCAATAGGTCTTGATACTGGAATCTGTATTAGTTTGTTGCGGTATGAAACGAAAAAGTTAAAGACAAAAGTGGAAAGATTATATAGATTTTTGATTATTACCGTTTCTAACTTATGTATCACCCAAATTCTGCTAAAGGAAACATTACCAATGACAAGTACCGTCGATATCTCACAGGAGGTGTTGATAACATGTCTAAAAACGGTTTTAAATTACCTCTCGGAGGCAATTCTGTGCTGGCGTAAGCTGTTGCCAGCACACCGGTCGGCAAAGATCCATTAGTGGGCGATGGATCAAACGCGCCTATTACGAGAGACCAGAGACAAATGGACAAGCAACATGCCGCCAACGCCTCCTCTACAGCACGTACATAGGCCGCCGCGGCTGACCGGGGGGCCTCATTGACTCACTACTCCAGTCTGCCGTCTGTTATTCATTCACAGAGGGCTCAGTTCCCATCTCAGGCTACGACAGTACATAGCGACCAGATTAGTGACTATACTGAGACTAAAGTTCGTAACAGCAAGATGACTGATATTGTCTGCAAGAGGGCTCCTCTGCTGGAATATAGCTGCGCAGTATGGGATCCTTATCAGGTAGGATTGACGGAGGACATAGAAAAAGTGCAAAGAAGGGCAGCTCGTTTCGTGTTATCGCGCAATAGTCCGCCCCGGTAGCTGAGTGGTCAGCGTGACAGACTGTCAATCCTAAGTGCCCGGGTTCGATTCCCGGCTGGGTCGGAAATTTTCTCCGCTCAGGGACTGGGTGTTGTGTTGTCCTAATCATCATCATTTCATCCCCATCGACGCGCAGGTCGCCGAAGTGGCGTCACATCGAAAGACCTGCACCAGGCGAACGGTCTACCCGACGGGAGGCCCTAGCCACACGATATTTCCATCGCGCAATAGGGGTGAGAGTGTCACTGATATGATAATATTTTGTTGGCACCCACCTACGTAGGGAGAAATGATCATCATAATAAAGTAAGAGAAATCAGAGATCTAACGGAAAGATTTAGATGTTCCTTTCTCCCACGCACCATTCGAGAGTGGAATGGTAGAGAAGTAGTATGAAAGTGATTCGATGAACCCTCTGCTGGACACTTAAGTGTGAATTGCTGAGTAGCCATGTAGATGTAGATTTAGGGCTATTACTGATGAGCTTGAACCACAAGAAATGGACTCTATTCCAATTAAGTAAATGTTCACATAAACAAAGAACCGTATTAATCCACGTGTGCATTTGTGTTGTAGAAAGAGGATGTCGTCCACCCATAACAACATCCTTTCTCTCTCCTGTGCTTCCTTGCGGTACAAGATTCTGCAGTGGCGATGAGGGTACTACAAATTCTATGTGCCAAAAGGTTTACGTTATAGTTATTATTTAGTGAGACAGTTGAAGTTCCACTATCTCTTATACTGGACGTATAGTACCATAGCTTATCGATACTGCCGGAACTGGTGCCTCGAAAATTCCTGCAGGCGCTGCGAGCGGCGCTTTGAACATCGCCACGACTCAAGTACCTCCAGGCCGCCTACCAATGAAGACCGCTCGGACGGTGCTACAAGCGGCGGGTACCTGGCCACCAGGCTTCTTGTCGTGAGTGCTTCCATATCGCTAGTTGGTGCAGAATGTTACATAGCTTGTTGAAGGGTAGCTCTTCCGGCAAACATTCAGTGTACTTGACGCACGTCCTTATTGGATATCTCTTTATACCTAGTTACGGCTATCACAAGTTGTCAACAGTACAGCATTTGAGTACGACATATTTTTTTAAAGAGCACTTAACTAGTCTTTCGCTTACTTGGCCGGATTCCTACAGCGAAAGATTTTTTGGCGACCTTCCATCGATTTATCGTTAGCTCCTCGGAACATGATAATTACCAAATGGTTCAAATGGCTCTAAGCACTATGGGACTTAACATCTGAGGTCATCAGTCCCCTAGACTTAGAACTACTTAAACCTAACTAACCTAAGGATAGCACACACACCCATGCCCGAGGCAGGATTCGAAGCTGCGACTGTAGCAGGAGTGCGGTTCCGGACTGAAGCGCCTAGAACCGCTCGGCCATGATACGAGGGTCAGTCAAAAAGTAATGCCTCCTATTTTTTTTTCTACGTTTAATTGTCAGGAAATTTAAATGCAATTACATAGGTTCAAAACCACAACATTGAGGATCATTTTGTCATTTTTCAATGTAATCTCCGCCCATCTCTACAGTTTTGGTCCATCTTTGAACAAGGGCATGTATCCCAGCACGGTAAAAATCACAGCTCTGCTTCCTAAGCCATTGACGCACGGATGTTTTGACGGCCTCCTCATCTTCAAAATGAATCCCACGATGAGCTTCTTTTAGTGGCCCGAACAGATGGAAGTCTGATGGTGCCAGGTCAGGGCTGTATGGGGGATGAGGCAAAACTTCCCATCCAGTTTTGACAATCTCGTCAAAGGTGTGACGACTGGTGTGTGGTCTTGCATTGTCATGCAAAAGAAGAACATCTGCCATTGATTTTGTTGGGCGAACTCGCTGAAGACGTGCTTTCAGTTTGTTGAGGGTTGTGACGTATTGAACAGAATTTATTGTGCATCCCTGCTCCAAAAAATCAACCAGAATCACACCTTCTGTATCCCAGAAAACTGTTGCCATAACTTTCCCTGCCGATCGCACAGTTTTGAATTTTTTCTTCCTCGGCGAGCTTGTGTGACGCCACTCCATTGACTGCCTCTTTGATTCGGGTTCAAAAAAATGCACCCATGTTTCGTCCCCGGTCACAATTTTTTTCAGAAACTCATCTCCCTCCAAACGGAAGCGCTGCAAGTGTTGGGAGGCTATTGTTTTCCTTGCCTCTTTATTCTGATCGGTTAACATTCTTGGAACCCACCGTGCACAAACTTTTGAGTACCCCAATTGTTTAATAATCGTGATCACACTGCCTTTACTAAGAGAAATAATGCGACACACTTCATCTGCAGTCACCCGACGGTCACCACGAATGATGTCATCAACTTGCTGAATGTTGTGTGGAGTCACTGCACTCACCGGCCTGCCGCTCCGCTTTTCGTCAGTCAACGGTGTTTGCCCTTCAGCTTCCTTACAACGACGAACCCATCGTCTAACAGTGCTGACATCCACTGTCACAACACCATACACCTTCTTCAGTCTTTCATGAATGCGTATGGGCGTTTCACCTTCTGCATTCAAGAATTCAATCACACAACGCTGTCTCAAACGAACATCGATGAAGGCCATCTTACAAACTTCTGCTGTGCTGCCACCTGTTGACACAGAAAGTTACTACTGCAGTGGATTGCAGAAAGAGGGTTTGAGGAATGGCGCCAAATTCAAATTTTTCACTTAACTTAATTTCTTTAAGTAGAAAAAAAATGGGAGGCATTACTTTTTGACCGACCCTCGTAATTACACTCATACTTTAAACGAAGCTGCCTCCTCTAAGGATTTAGTCTGCTTAAGGGCAGTTAAATAAAAACGTGACGGATAAAAAAGGTAAGTAAAATGTTTATTATTTCAGAAGTACTCGACGTACCTGTTAATTCGTTTATCTCACAGTGAAACATGACGATCAGTGCCTTCATGGAAAAATGTTTATGGTTACCGATGGAACCATGATTATACCCAGGCGTCTACCTTTTCGTCCGATGCAGATCGACAGCCTCCAATGTCTTTCTTCAGGGCTCCAAAAATAAGGAAATCATACGAGGAGAGATCGGGAATGTATTAAAAATGTGCAAGGGCTTATCAGCGAAACTTATCCAGCGAAGTCAAAACGACATTCATGACGTTTTTCTTTGACTGCGAGGACCAGCTGCTCACTGACTTTTTAGAACACGGTGCCACATTCAAGGCACAGTGGTACGTGGGCATTGCACAAAAATTGAAGCCCTCCTTTGTCCAAACGCCCTGGAATGTTGACGGACAGCACCATTCTATTGTAGGATAATGCCAGCCCACATTTTGCCAGATCTGCTTCCAATTATAGCGATTATTTTTGAAATAATAAACGGTTTAGCTACTCTTTACCACCTGCCTCGCTTTCATTTGGCTGTCCCTTATGTATACACATATAAAGAGTAGTCAGATACTAAAGGACATTTACTAGTTCTATACCAGATATCTGATTATTATACACACATCAAAAAAAAGTTTTGCATCACCCCGATTCCCAGAACTCCTGAAGACAGACGTGGACTGTGGATGTTGTATCACAGGCACAGTCCCTTTGGCTGTTCAGAGATGTCACTAAACCCGCCCTAAGATGCAAACATGCATGAGCAGCGCCTATTAGACTGAGGGTGTCTCACAGTCGATCAGTTCCAGTCATTCCACCAGGAAGGAGGTACACAGCTCGTGTTGCCTGTAGTTCAACCATGCCCAGACGGCCAATACCGCGGTTCTATCGCGTCCGCATTGTTGCTTTGTGCCAGGAAGGGCTCTCCACAAGGGGAGTGTCCAGGCGTCTCGGAGTGAACCAAAGCGATGTTGTTCGGCCATGGAGGAGATACAGAGACAGGAACTGACGATGACATGCTTCGCTCAAGCCGCCCAAGGGCTACTACTGCAGTGGATGACCATTACCTACGGATTTTGGCTCGAAGGAACCCTGACAGCAACACCAACATGTTGAATAATGCTTTTCGTGCAGCCACAGGACGTCGTGTTACGACTCAAACTGTGCGCAGTAGGCTGCATGATGCGCAACTTCACTCTCGACATCCATGGCGAAGTCTATCTTTGCAACCACGACACCATGCAGCGTGGTACAGATGGTCCCAACAACAATCCGAATGGACCGCTCATGATTGGCATCACTTCCTCTTCAACGATGAGTGTCGACGCAGACGTGTTTGGAGGCAACTCGATCCGGCCAAACTCCACAGACACACTGTCCAGCGATTGGATGTTTTCTGCTGTTTTCGGATGACAGTATGTGGGGCCGACGAACGCCGCTGGTAGTCATAGAAGGCGTCATAACGGCTGTACGATAAGTGAATCCCATCCTCCGACCGATGGTGCCACCCTGTCGGCAGCATATTGGCGAGGCTTTCGTCTTCAAGGACAACAATTCGCCCCACCATCGTGTACATCTTGTGAATGACTTCCTTCAGGATAACGACATCGCTCGACTAGAGTGACCAGCATCTTCTCCAGACATGAACCCTATCGAACATGCCTGGGATAGATGGACGACGTGACCCACCAACCACTCTGAGGGATATATGCCGAATCGCCGTTGAAGAGTGGGACAATCTGGACCAACAGTGCCTTGATGAACTTGTGGATAGTATGCCACGACGAATACAGGCACGCATCAGTGCAAGATGACGTGCTACTGGCTATTAGAGGTACCGGTGTGTACAGCACTCTGGACCACCATCTCTGAAAGTCTCGCTGTATGGTGGTACAACATGCAATGTATGGTTTTCATGAGCAGTAAAAAGAGCGGAAATGCTGTTTATGTTGACCTCTATTCCGGTTCTGTAAAGGTTCCGGAACTCTCGGAACCGAGGTGATGCAAAACATTTTGTGATATCTATAGTACCAACGAAATGGGCATGTAGAGAACAATGTAACACGAAAATCATCCTAATAAATATAGGTCCCGAAAACAGTGGTTTCCTGCACACAACGTTTGCACAAATGCTGTCATGCCAATGTTACAACACTGCTAATGTAATGTTACAGGTATTTCGAAAAACTGCAAAGTGAGGCGTAAATTATAAAGTGATCAACAGCTCTCGTTTGAGATTACCAATATTCCGGAAACCTAATACTGGTAAACAGCGCTTCCACAACAAGTGTATCGGATATGGGTAACCAGTACCACGGCCTTTCAGGCTCACCGACATAAATCCATCGCGTTTTTTTTCTTTTTTTGTGTGGTGATATTTGAAAGCTTTGGCGTATTCCAGCACTGTTGTGTAGATGAAGTCGGGGAACGCATTGTCAGGGCGCTCGGAACGCGCCCAGGATTTTTGAACATGTAAGGGAATTGGTGACGAGATGTGCTGCAGTCTGTGTTGACATGAACGGGATCATTTGGAACACTTTTTGTGATGTGTTTGTCCTCGAGCGCACATCTGGAGTTTTGGATCCTCGGGGTATTCATCTACTCGACGATAGAAGGTCGTATAGGGGAAATGAAATGACTAGTTTCAGGACTTATGTTTATTAGAATTACGCTCGAAAATAAAGAGAGAGAGAGATAGAAACGACGATCGTCATGAAGGAGTTATCCGAATGCAATGTAAATAGCTAGATGTAGTATACATGCACAGATAAACAAATCAATAAAATTTCAGAGAAACTGGATGATTTATTCAAGAGAACGAGCAAGTCAATAATGCGCTAATCCATCTCTGGCCCTTATGCAACCAGTTATTCGGCTTGGCAATGATTGATAGAGCAGTTGGATATCGTACCAATTCTGTCCAATTGGCAAGTTAGATCGTCAAAATACCGAGCTGGAAGGAGGGCCCTGCACATAATGTTCTAAAAGTTCTCAATTTCGGGAGAGATCCAGCTACTTTTCAGGGCAACGTACTGTTTTGCAAGCACGAAGGCAAGCCGTGCGTGGGCGGGCATTATGTTGGTGAAGTGTAACCCTAGGATGGTTTTCCAAGTAGACAACAAAGCGGAGTGTAGAATATCGTCGACGAGCCTCTGTGTTGTAAGGGTAGCGCCGATGACAACCAAAGATGTCCTGCTATGGAAAGAAATGACACCCCAGGCCATTAAGCCTGGTTCTCGGGCGCCGGCCGCTGTGACCGAGCGGTTCTAGGCGCTTCAGCCCGAACCGGGCTGCTGCTACGGTCGCAGGTTCGAATACTGCCTCGGGCATGGCTGTGTGTGATGTCCGTAGGTTAGTTAGGTTTAAGTATTTCTAAGTATAGGGGACTGATGACCTCAGATGTTAAGTCCCACAGTGCTCAGAACCATTTGAACCATCCTGGTTGTCGGGCCATGCGACGAGCCACAGTGAGGTTGTTATTTCACCGCCGTCTTCTCTGCTCATCGTGGCTCAGTTCGAAGCGGGACACATCGCCGAAACAACTATAGTCCAGTCATTGAGATTCCGGGACGAAGACGTGTCTGGAGACTCCCTGGTCAGTGGTGGGATACCAACCTGTCTACCGCATGCCACACGCCCCGACAACCAGAAGTGATAATCAGGTGTGTCATTTCCTTTAATAGCAGGCACGACCCCTTTCGTTGTGTACCGCTGCACCCTTACATCACAGCAGAACTTCGTCGATATTCTACGCCCCGTTCGGTTGCCCTTCATGCATAGCTACCTTGGGCTTACTTTTCAGCAAGATAATGCCCGTCCGCACACTGCGAGATCTTCTACTGCCTGTCTTAGTGCCTGCCAAACCCTACCTTGGCCAGGAAGGTCTCCTGATCTTTCCCCAGTTGAGAACCTTTGGAGCATTACGGGCACAATCGTCTGACCAGATCGGAATTTTGACGGTCTAACGTGCAAATTAGATATCTGGAGATCCAACTACTCTGTCAATAATCGGGAACCCGAATAGCTGCTTGCTTAAGAGCCAGAGGTGGACCAGTGCTTTACTGACTTCTGAAATTCTGTCTCTTGAATACACCTTCCAATTTTTCTGAGACTGTAATCCTTTGTTTGTCTGCGCGTGTACATCACATCTACCTGTTTCCGTCGCATTCGGATATTTCCTTTGTGTTCTGTCGTTTGAATTCTTTTTATCCTACGGTGTATTTGCTTGTCTCACTGTCCTCTACACGCACTTTTCGTTTCTTCTAGTAAAATTCAGACAAGCTGTAGAAGTGGAGACAATATTTGTCCCGAGAGGTCGAGGCAGTTACACTGATTTTGTACCTGTTGCAATACGACCGGTGTCCGCCAACAAACGTTTCCAAGTCAGTCTGCGGTATTAAGTAGGTAGTAGGAGTAGTCCACTAAATTACAGGCCCATATCGTTAACGTCGATATGCAGCAAGATTTTAGAACATATATTGCATTCAAACATTATGAATTACCTCGAAGAAAACTGTGTATTGACACACAGTCAACATGAGTTTAGAAAACACCGTTCCTGTGAAACACAGCTAACTCTTTATTCACATGAAGTGTTGAGTGCTATTGAGAGAGGATTTCAGATCGATTCTGTATTTCCGTATTTCCGGAGGTCTGTTGACACCGTACCACACAAACGGCTTGTAGTGAAATTGCGTGCTTATGGAATATCGTCTCAGTTATGTGACTGGATTTGTCATTTTCTGTGAGAGAGGTCACAGTTCGTAGTAATTGACCGAAAGTCATCGAGTAAAACGGAAGTGATTTCTGGCGTTCCCCAAAGTAGTGTTATAGGCCCTTTGCTCTTCCTTATCTATATAAACGATTTGGCGGATAATCTGAGAAGCCGTCTTAGGTTGTTTGCAGATGACGCTGTCCTTTATCTACCAATAAAGTAATCAGAAGATCAAAACACATTGCAAACCGATTTAGAAAAGATATCTGAATGGTGCAGAGATTGATAGTTGACCCTAAATAACGAAAAGTGTGAGGTCATCCACATGAGTGCTAAAAGGAATTCGTTAAACCTCGGTTACACGATAAATCAGTGTAATCTAAAAGCCGTAAATTCAACTAAATACCTCCGTATTACAATTACGAACAACTTAAATTGGAAGGAATACATAGGAAATGTTGTGGGGAAGGCTAACCAAAGACTGTATTTTATTGGCAGGACACTTAGAAAATGTAACAGATCTACTAAGGAGACTGCCTACACTACGCTTGTCCGTCATCTTTTAGAATACTGGTGAGCGGTGTGGTATCTTTACCAGATAGGACTGACAGAGTACATCGAAAAGTTCAAAGAAGGGCAGCACGTTTTGTATTATCGCGAAATATGGGAGAGAGTGCCACAGAAATGATACAGGTTTCGGACTAGACATCATTAAAAGAAAGGCGTTTTTCGTTGCGACGGAATCTTCTCACGAAATTTCAATCACCAACTTTCTTCTCCGAATGCGAAAAGAATTTGTTGACACCGACCAACATAGGGAGAAACGATCACCACGATAAAATAAGGGAAATCAGAGCTCGTACGGAAAGATATAGGTGTTCGTTCTTTCCGCGCGCTATACAGGATTGGAATAATAGAGAATTGTGAAGATGGTTCGATGTACCCTCTGCCAGGCACTTAGATGTGATTTACAGAGTACCCATGTAGATGTAGATGAAGTGTGCGTGGGTCCTGATTGTTGCGGCGAACACACGAAGCCACGGAAGCTCTCTGAAGAGACGAAAGCGACCATTCAAGTGTTCCCTCACAAACGCAGGCGCGGCATCACCACCTTTGCCACGTCACTGGGTGGCCCACGATTGACGCGGAACGTGATCTCCGCACAGTAACAGGTACACGGACGTCGAGTCCTGCGAGATGCGACCCTGGGACGGATGCAGGTAAATGCGCTGACTGGCTGAAAAAACACCCGGCAGGATGTGACAGCCGGGGGACTGGTCTCCGGTCGTACTCCGTTAAACGCGGTGGGCGCTTGAAAAACAGGAAAATGAGCTGCAGAGGCAGCAGAGTGGCGGAGAGGAGAAGGGAGGAGGCATCCTGTGCGTACGGAGCACCTTCCGGCGTCCAGCAATTACCCGCGCTGGCCGCTCAGCCGGAAAGCGAGGCTGTGTTACACCGCGGTGCATGCGCCGACGCCTTCGGCGATCCTCGGAACGGCAGGCCGGGCCGCAAGAGCGGCTTAACAGCCTGTCTCAGTGGCACCACAGAAACCGCGCACAGCCGCCTGAGGCTGCTCGCTGCGTACTCAGTGACCTATGCCGCATGGTTTCTCAGTGAACACCACACCTTTATTTGCTAACGCAGTTCTGTGGCTTCTATACACTGAAGCGGCAAAGAACCTCGTGTAGGAATGCTTATTCAAATACAGAGAAAAGTAAACAGGTAGAATTCGGCGCTGCGGTCGGCAACGCCTATATAAGACAACAAGTGTCTGGTGCAGTTGTCAGATCGGTTACTGTTGCTATAATGGCAGGTTATTAAGATTTAAGTGAGTTTCAACGAGGTGTTACAGTTGGCGCACGAGCGATGGGACACAGCATCTCCGAGGCAGTGATGAAGTGGGGATTTTCCCGTGCCGGTCACTGGTGGCCGAGCGGTTCTAGGCACTTCAGTCTGGAACCGCGCGACCGCTACGGTCGCAGGTTCGCATCCTGCCTCGGGCATGGCTGTGTGTGATGTCCTTATGTTAGTTAGGTTTAAGTAGTTCTAAGTTCTAGGGGACTTATGGCCTCAGATATTAAATCCCATCGTGCTCAGAGCCATTTGAACTATTTTTGATTTTCCCGTACGACCATTTCACGAGTGTGCCGTGAATATCAGAAATCCGTTAAAATATCAAATCTCCGACATGGCTGCAAGAACGGGACCAACTACGACTGAAGAGATTAGTTCAACGTGACACAAGTGGAACCCTTCCCCAAATTGCTGCAGATTTCAATGCTAGGCCATCAACAGGTGTCAACGTGCGGAACATTCAACGGAACATCATCGAAATGGGCTTTGGGAGCCAAAGGCCCACTCGTATACTCTTGAAGACTGGACACAAAGCTTTACGCCTCGCCTGGGCCCGTCAACGCCGACACTGGACTGTTCATGACTGGAAACATGTTCCGTGGTCGGACTAGTCTCATTTTAAATTGTATGGAGCGGGTGGATGTGAACAGGTATGGAGAGAACCTCATGAATCCATAGACCTTGCATATCAGCAGGGGACAGTTCAAGCTGGTGGAGGCTCTGTAATGGTGTTGGGCGTGTGCAATTGGAGTGATGTGGGACCCCTGATACGTCTAGATACGACTCTGACGTCCGTAAGCATTCTGTCTGATCGATTGCCTCCATTCTTGTCCACTGTGCATTCCAACGGACTTGGGCAAGTTCTGCAGGACAATGCAACACGCCTCACGTCCAGAATTGCTACAGAGTGGCTCCAGCAACACTGTTCTGAGTTTAAACACTTCCGCTGGCCACCAAAGTCCCCAGATATGAACATTACTGGGATGCCTTGCAACGTGCTGTTCAGAAGAGATCTCCACCCTCTCGCACTCTTAAGGATTTATGGACAGCCCTGCAGGATTCATGGTGTCAGTTCCCTCCAGCACTAATTCAGACATTAGTCAAGTCCATACCACGTCTTGCTCGCGATGGTCCTAAACGATGTTAGATAGATGTACCAGTTTCTTTGGATCTTCAGTACAGTTTTTAGTTCAGTGATTTGAGTGTTTCATGAACCATAATAGCGGTCTATCACTAAGAATTGCACGAGTCAAATTTAAAATTACAGTACAGTTTCTCAGTGTAAAATACTGTATCATCCTTACCATTTACATGGTGATATATCAACCTGTCATACAGAGCAGTTATAATTAGACTTTTGCTGCTTGGGAGGGCCTCCATGAAAAACGAGCGATCGTAGGCCCGTCAAACTTCGTGGAAACTTTTGCAAGGACATGCGAAAATGAAACAACGAATAAATTACTGAAGGAAAGTCGTTTTAATTTCTACATCAGATGGTAATATTTGTTAATCGTGTATCATGTTTTATGGTCCAGGCTACATCCGTTGCTCAGTGTCACGGCCCTGTGCATCGACGACAGCCTGGGACGACGCTATAGACTGATCTACTGTTGCCCCAAACAAAGGTGGACCATGGAATGTCCAGCTGCTGCGACACAGCTCGTGCACTACTTGTTGGTTGCACATTGCGTCCACCATTCTCAGCCATGCCAACAGCAACTATCCAGCAAGACGTGGCGCGGTTGTTTCTCGGCCTCTCCCAGAAGAGATAACCCAGTCGCCAGTTCGTTAGAACGTCCGAATAATGTTCTTCTCCCGGTGTGGAATGAGGACCTCTCTGTATTCCTTTAATGCGTCGATACTCGCGAAGAGCGCTCCGCAGTATTGCTATTGCTTTGATAAAACAGCTTTACGAGTGAAGCACTACTCACCTGGTTCAAAACTGTGTTGGCTGCCTGCAGCTGTAATACACACTGACGTTTGTGTTTCAACCCTGTGTCGCTGTACCAGTACCGGCACCTAACGACAGGTCGTGACACTAACACTACCGACAACGCAAATTCTGCAGCGCACAGTTTGAACATAATTGCTATTAAGTAGGCTACCCCTACGGTAAATAGTTTCCCGTTTACACTGGCTCAAGTCGCGAGAGTTTAATTGTAACCACACTGTATGTATACAAGCCAACGGTGGTAATACCCATTCCTATCAGATGGGTGACTATCCGAGTTTGCCGAACGCTACTGGCAAACGGGGTACACTCTGCGCTTGTGAGGCCAACTGAGGAGCTACTTGACTGAGAAGTAGTGACTCCAGTCACGAAAAGTGACAACGGCACTGAGAGCTGTGTGCTGATCACATGCTCCTGCCCCTCCATATCCGCATTCAGTGACGCCTGCCTCATGAGGATGACACAGCGGTCGGTCGGTACAGATGGGTCCTCCGAGGCTTGTTCGGAAGGAGTATATACATAAAACGTTCTTTATAGGAGGGCTATTCGAAAACTAAGGTCCGATCAGGCGCTAAATGGAAACCACAATGAAAAGCCGATGAAGCTTTTCACAGATGTGTTGGGCAGTTTGTCTAATATGCTCGTCGATTGTGTCACGTCACTCTTTTCAGTTCTGAGCTCGCAGTGAGAACGTGAAGATGCCTAGAAAATAGTGTCTCCCACATAACTGAGAGCCTGGTAAGAGATTTGCCTGATGTCATAACGTAATTGTCTTGCATTTCCTTCCTTATGACAATCCTCGGCCGGACTCTACAGGGGCAATGGAGACGCACCTACAGCGTTTCGGTTGGAAGTGGTAGACTATTCACAGTACAGCCTGTAACTTGCTCCTCCTGGATATCACCTCTGCTCACACAAACCACTTGCTATGAAGACAAGATTTTGGCACGGACAACGAGCTGCAGGGCAGCGCGGAGAAGTGGCGGAAAGCACAGGCGGCTGCCTTCTATGAAGAGGGTAGTGGAAAGATGGTACGACGTTACGACAAATGTCTAAGTCGGAGCAGTGACTGTGTAGAGAAGTAGCTACAACTTGTAGCTAACAGTTTCCAACAAAACATTTTTGGTTTTTGCGGTGATTTCCATTTCACGACCGATCGGACGTTACTTTCCGAATAGCCTTCGTAATTATCTTCTATGTTCAGTCCCTTTCTCTCTGCCTCTTTCTCTCTTTTTCACAGGCACACACACACACACACACACACACACACACACACACACACACACGCACAAACACAAACACACACACAGATTGTATTGTTATACTTTCAAAATTATTCCTATCGAGCACAAAGAAAATTGTCAAAGTGAAATGATTTCAGTTTGTGTTTGAAACTGACTACATTCTTTACGTCACTAGGTATCTGTTAAAACATAATCACGGCACAGACTTCACTCCTTTCTGTGCGACACTAAGGCTGAGTGAGGGATGATGAATGCTATTGTTGTTTTTCAACAGGGACTGACTGTCAACAACAAACTGCATATGTTGTGGTCTCCTCCTTGAAGAAGCTCTCTACGCTGGTCTATTCTGTGCAAGCCTCTTCATCCCTGCATAACTTCTGTGACCTACACCCGCTTTAATCTGTTTACTATAGTGAAGTCCACAATTTTTACCCCCGCTATTTGCTCTAAATTACAAAATTGACGTTCTTTCATTCTTCAGGAATCGTCCTATCAGCTAGTTCCTCCTAGTCAAGTTATGCCATAATTTCTTTCCTCCCCATTAGAATCCAGTATCTCCTGATTACTTATGCGATCTACCAATCTAAACTTCTTCTGTTGCAGCACAACTGAAACGTTTCTATTGTCTTCTTGTCTGAACTATTTATCATATACGTTTCACGTCAACGCAGGCTAAACTACAGACAAATGCCTTTAGAAAGTACTAACTAATACATTTATAAAAGTAAAGTACATGCAAAATGAAATGAACGTACAGTTCAAAAGGCCGGGAGATCCCGTCTCAGGTTGATGATGCAAGTCTTTCTATTTAATGCCACTTCGGCGACTTGAGCGTCGGAGGTGGTGAAGATTAGCCGGCCATGGTGGCCGAGAGGTTCTAGGCGCTACAGTCTGAAACCGCGCGACCGCTACGGTCGCAGGTTCGAACCCTGCCTCGGGCATGGATGTGTGTGATGTCCTTAGGTTAGTTAGGTTTAAGTAGTTCTAAGTTCTAGGACACTGATGACCTCAGAAGTTATGTCCTATAGTGCTCAGAGCCATTTGAACCATTTTTGATGAAGATTAGGTGAAATGGTTAGGAACACATAAATACCCAGTCCCAGAGCGAAGAAAATTTTGACACGTTGCACCGCTTCCGAGTCAATTAGCAATAAAATTAGCCAATAAGGCCGTTTCGCGCGCAAATTCAAGCGGCCTGCCAGATACAATTAGTGTAGTGTGTGTGGAGTTTACGGGCGCTCAACGCCGAGGTTATCATCGCCACAATTACTGTAGTTGTTGCCATGGATTAGATAATAGTGTACGATACTACTCAGTCTTTGGCTAGGGTTCGATGCTTACTACCGTCCCCGTTCCAATTTAAAAAAAAAAAAAAAAACGAAGATCACGATTGGCGATATCGTCTACTCTGAGCCGCTTGCATATGCGCGCACAATGGCCTCGTTGCCTAACTTCAATGCTAATTTCCTCGGAAACGGCGCAATGTATACAATTTTTTCCTAACAATTATTTCTCAGCACAACCTACCCTGCAAAACTCTTACAAGCTTTTCAAACTGTCTCTGACAGCCCTGTATATTTATATTGTTGCTTTTGCTTACTTTCAATAATACGGCACTGTATCAGAAGATGAATATGCACATAAACCAAACCATAGAAGAATTAAGTGGATGAGAAGACAAAGGAAAGGAGGGGGAGTAGGTGAAGGGAAGAGAGAAAGGGGGAAGGATACCACAAGCAACCGTTCCGGTTTTGTTAATCTAATTCACAGGACAAAAATTCAATAAGGTAACAAATATAATACTAACTCCAATTTATATCATTGTTCATTAATTTCTCAGTGACCCGATGAAAACATTCTCTGTTGCGTGTCGTATGAGCACCCCATCAGATATATGAGAAAGGCAACCCTCCCTTCCCCCGCCATCTGCCCCCTCTCTGTGTTTTTACACACACACACACACACACACACACACACACACACACACATATATATATATATATTACTCGAAAACAATATTACTGCATCTGGTAGTGAGGCACTTAGGTTGGCTTATCGTGTTACTTCAGAGGACATGCTGAATCACTTGATAGTATACGCACAACTGTCCTGAAAGCATTTACAGTGCGAAGCATTTTCCTTGGTCACCATTACACTTGTTTTCTGTAACATCACCATATGTTTCCGATAAAGGCCATGGGAGGCCAAGTGCAATGATGTCATGGTCGGACAGTATACATTGTCCGCCCCGATAGCTGAGTGGACAGCGTGACAGAATGCCATGCTGAGGGGCCCGGGTTCGATTCCCGGCTGGGTCGTAGATTTTCTCCGGTCAGGGACTGGGTGTTGTGTTGTCTTCATCATCATCATCTCAGCCCCATCGACGCACACGGCGCCGCAGTGGTGTCAACTAAAATGATTTGCAGCAGGCAACTGGTCTACCCGACGGGAGGTGCTAACCACACATTGCATTTCAGTGTACATTGATAATGGCATCAGGAATTTACGCTGGTGAACTAAAACATGATCACTGATCACTGTGAGACTGAATGCCGCCTCGTGGTTTTTCAGGTACGTAATAGAGCAAGGAAAGTATTTGCGCAGATCAAAAATGCAGGGGAAATCAACAATTAACTTCTTTTACTAAGGGTTCAAATGGCTCTGAGCACTATGGGACTTAACATCTTAGGTCATCAGTCCCCTAGAACTTAGAACTACTTAAACCTAACTAACCTAAGGACATCACACACATCCATGCCCGAGGCAGGATTCGAACCTGCGACCGTAGCAGTCCCTCGGTTGGACAACACACACATCCATGCCCGAGGAAGGATTCGAACCTGCGACCGTAGGGTTTGCGCGGTTCCAGACTGTAGCGCCTAGAACCGCTCGGCTACTCCGACCGGCGTGACTAAGGGCAGATAGTTGCGGCCCTCCATCTGCGAACGAGCATTCGTATCTGTGAAGATAATACACCATTTGCGCGTTTGCCGTCTTGACCATCTATGGAAAGTCCGTTAATGTTCGGTGAAATCATGAGCAGGCGACAAGATGTTGTGTAGGTTGAAGACTTACCAGCTCTGTCAAGCAGGGCGGTACGTTATCTGCGGCATATCTGGCGACAGAGTACAATCCTAGTGCAGGCAGAGGTGATCCAGTGCACAACATTCAGCGCACATTTTGTAAGAAGGGGCTGCGCAGCAGACGGCCCCTACGTGTTCTCAGGGCGACGACATATTGCAGTGTCCCTAGAGTCACTGACATTCGCCAGTTGATCAAAGGAAACGTGCTGCCTGTTCCAATAATCACGTTTCTTCTTGCGCCAGCTCGATGGTCCATCTGAGTACGCCATCATCCGTGGGAACAGCTGCTCGAAACGTGAATTGTCCCATGGACACAGGCTGGTGTAGGCAGCATTACTATGTGGAGGATAGGCACTGTAACAGCTGTGAACATTATTGCGAATCACATGTATCCCTTCATGCTTGATGCCTAACCCAATGGCGATGGAATCTTCCAACAGCATAACTGCTTGTGACACAAGGATAGAGTCGTGCTACAAATGTTTGAAGAGCATGACAATGATGCCTTAGTCACCAAATTCGGCTGATGTAAGCCCGATGTAAGACATCTTGAGACACTATCGAGCGCCATCTCCATGCCCACAAACTGCTGGCCCATTTACGAGAATTGCTAGACTTTTATGTAGACGTCTGATGCCACATACTTCCAGAAACCTACACAAGCAGCTTTAGATTCCGTGCAACGAAGACTCGCTGCTGTATTGAGTAGATCAACACACTGTTAAGCACGTGGTTGTAATCTTTGATGCCAACCGAAAAAACATGCAACCGAAAAAACACATTTTTTCAAAAAAATGGTCCAAATGGCTCTAAGCACTATGAGACTTAACATCTGAGGTCATCAATCCCCTTAGAACTATTTAAACCGAACTAAGGACATCACACACATCAATGACCGAGGCAGGATTCGAACCTGCGACCGTAGCAGCAGCTCGGTTCTGGACTGAAGCGCCTAGAACCGCTCGGTCACATCGGCTGGCACACATTTTTCGCACGAGATGTGGCTTCGTATAATCATTTACTTGTATCTCAAAATAACATTGCACTGCGTTAAGAATAGATGATAATATTTAATCCACTGTGGTCCAGTCTATTCGATTCCTAATGGAGAGTTCTTTATAGTGAATGGTGGATTGTAGTTTATTTCTCCAATGCATCTGGGACGTTCTAAGTATGATCCTGAGTCGGATCACTCGCCTTTAATGCGTGAAGAACATCTCTCTCTATCTATACTAATAATAAATATCTAAAATTGCGCGTCTGTCTGCCTGTCTGATTGAACACGCTTCTTAAAAATTACTAGACAAATTTTCATTTGTTTTCACGGGTAACTTGAGCATAGTTGGGGGACGCCATATAGGCATCGTTTCATCCAAATCGAATCCGGAAAAAAAGATATCGGATTTGGAAATTTTATCGATATTGTTATTACGTTTTCACGACTAACTCTGTGAACCGATTTCGATGAAATTTTGTATTGAGAGAGCTTGACCACTAAGAAAGAACATAGGCTACTTTGGAAAGTGTGTAGTACAAGATAGTCATTGAGTTGAAGGAAATTACACAAATTTGGGAATGATTTTTACTTTTTGAAAAAGTTATTTACTGTTTGACTTTTGAAGTTTATCATACCCCACTTCAGTAGCTACGGGCTTAGCATGACAGATTGCTAACTGAAAGGACCCAAATTCGATTCCTGGCCAAGTTGGAGACTTTCTCTGCGTGGTGGTTGGGTGTTGTGTTGTCCTCATCTTCATACTATCCAAACTGAGACGAAAATCGCCTGTGTGGCATCACATAAGCCTAAACCTACGTAACTTCGTTCCAGGGTTTGGTTTGGCCCTAATGAATTCTCTGAATTGTTGAAACACACTGTTGTATCTTTCACTGTTGCGGTGGCTGTATGGGTATGTCCGAAAAGCCAAGCTGTTTTTTGTTTTTTAAATCTTTATCACATTTGTGGCAGTACTTTTTTGGTTCATATGTGATAAATAATCCAATTCAAAATAAGGAATACAATGCTAATACACCTTCCAGTGTATTTAATGCATACTTCCACACTATTTGTTGCATAACGTACACACCGTAAAATTTATCGCTGCTTCAGTAACACGTTGCACAGACGCGCATTCCTGGCCGTGCCCCTCTGCACGCAATGCGCGGCAGCCATGCTGCGTGTGCCAACGCACCGTGCATTGGGACTGCTTTGGAGTGGGGAGAATGGAGCGCACATCACGAGCTGTGCTTTCCCGAACGGGCAGACGACACGTGAGGGCAGCTGATGTTATTGCACATACGGTAGCGTACTTACTCACCATCACTCATAGTAACGGAACTACTGATAGACGAGCACAGCCACGTGTAACAGCCAATTTGTAGTAAATGTGTGCAGCAGAACAAATCTGGGCAAATTGTAACTATAGGTTCGTTTGAGCAGTTGCTAGACAGCGCCAGACAACAGGCTGTACTGCGCATGCGCAGCTACGATGACGTAGGCAGCCCGTGCTTGGTGCCTGCTCTGCTCAAACGCTTTTCGTCGCATTTCTGTGTGGAATTTCGTGCGTGGTGGGGCATCACGTGACTATGTGGAGCCCTGCGGCTTGTTGTTGAGAGGACCTAGGGAGTTGTATCTGGAGCAATTGTTTTATCAATTCTGCCCAGATAAGGAATGCAAATAAGGAAGCAGTTCTTGGGGTATTATTCATTTCAAAACTAGACTCCACAGCGAAAATTACCATAACATTTTGCTATGTGGTGACTCTGACAGATTTTTTTTTTAATTCGTACTCTGCAGTATTGTTATGTAGCATTTCCAATTAGGTTTACATCTACACAGCACTGCAAAAAGCTAGTAAGATGGAATACAAATTTCTTGCAAAAAAAAAAAAAAAGACTGTTTCTTGTGTAGCTTACACCAGAATAAAGGACAATAAATTTCATGACTATTTCAAAATGTGTAAAAAATTAACAAAGGAACTGTACAACCGACACTCGAAGAATAAATATAAAGCCATGTGGGGAGTTAAAACGATAAAACACGGTATGCTGCCAGTCTACGATTTAGCATAGAATGGTATTCTATAAATTTAAGATGTAAACACAAATTAAGAAATAACTTCAGGCCTAGAGGAAGTACTAGACAAGTGCCTTGTGACCGAAAAACAGTTTCACAGAAGGCAGATTTATAAAATTCTGCTACGGTTGTCAATATATTTGAAACAAAATATTTAGTTCAAAACTACTGACCAAATTTGCCTACTAAGTCAGCTTCAAGTCAATGTTTACGTATGTTCATACGTATATAGCATTAAGAGGCCTTACAGTGTAATAAAAGGAACAGGGCATCAGAGACTACTCCAGCAGCATCGGAGTTTCATAAACCATGCTAAAATGCTTCATTTCGCTCTAACAGCACATTTCTGTGTCCAGACGCACTCTGAGTACCTGATGTTCAGCTTTCCTATGTGGCTGTCGTGATACCAATTTTCTTGGAGGTCCAGTACTGTATACTCATCTCTCGTTCTTTATTATGGTATAATATCGTCCGTCCCAGAATATGAAAATTTGCTCTTGAATTTGAACGAAGTTGAAAGTAACCAATAGCGCGGAATGAAACACATCGTTTCAAATAAACTAACTGCCTCAGCGGAAAAAATTAATAGAAGCAAATTTCATTACAAAAATGACAGAAATAGCTTCATTAAGACATTAATGGTTGATTGCTAATAACGTGGAAATAATGTAAAATCAGAAAATTGGAACTACTAACTTATTTTGGCCTTTCATGATTGTGAGAATGTATATTAAATCACTTGATGGCTCCCGGCCGCAGAAATCTTTTCTTTTTTTTTTTTTTCACGTGGGAGCTGTAAACGAAGACAGAACAGCAATATGACGAAACATATACACGGGTCACGTGGAGAAGGACTCCCCCACTATAACTCAGCTTGCTATGCGCTTGCGCGAATCAGCTTGGGCGCGCCGGAAAATTTTTTCCGGATAGCATCTGGCTACTTCCTGCTACTGCTGATACGGCAAACAGCCACAGCCACAGAGAAGACACTGCTCATACACGCATTCAGCTCTGCGCATCTACATCTACATCTACATTTATACTCCACAAGCCACCCAGCGGTGTGTGGCGGAGGGCACTTTACGTGCCACTGTCATTACCTCCCTTTCCTGGTTCGCGGGAAGAACGACTGCCTAAAGCCTCCGTGCGCGCTCGAATCTCTCTAATTTTACATTCGTGATCTCCTCTGGAGGTATAAGTAGGGGGAAGGAATGTATTCGATGCCTCATCCAGAAACGCACTCTCTCGAAACCTGGACAGCAAGCTACACCGCGACGCAGAGCGCCTCTCTTGCAGAGTCTGCCACTTGAGTTTGCTAAACGTCTCCGTAACGCTATCACGCTTACCAAATAACCCTGTGACGAAACGCGCCGCTCTTCTTTGGATCTTCTCTATCTCCTCCGTCAACCCGACCTGGTACGGATCCCACAATGATGAGCAATACTCAAGTATAGGCCGAACGAGTGTTTTGTAAGCCACCTCCTTTGTTGATGGACTACATTTTCTAAGGACTCTCCCAATGAATCTCAACCCGGCACCCGCCTTACCAACAATTAATTTTATATGATCATTCCACTTCAAAGCGTCCCAGATATTTTACAGAAGTGACTGCTACCACTGTTTGTTCCGCTATCATATAAGTATACAATAAAAGATCCTTCTTTCTGTGTATTCGCAATACATTACATTTGTCTATGTTAAAGGTCAGTTGCCACTATCTGCACCAAGTGCCTATCCGCTGCATGGAAATGAGCGTTTGGCGTCATTGGCCGGGAGGCCCCTCGCGGGGCAGGTCCGGCCGCCATATCGCAGGTCTTATTACATTCGGCGCCACATTGGGCGACCTGCACGCCGGATGGGGATGAAATGATGATGAACACAACACAACACCCAGTCCCTGAGCGGAGAAAATCTCCGACCCAGCCGGGAATCGAACCCGGGCCCAGAGGACGGCAATCCGTCACGCTGACCACTCAGCTACTGGGGCGGACTATCCGCTGCAGATCTTCCTGCATTTCGCTACAATTTTTTAATGCTGCAACTTCTCTGTATACTACAGCATCATCCGCGAAAAGCCGCATGGAACTTGCGACAATATCTACTAGGTCATTAATATACAGGGTGTTACAAAAAGGTACGGCCAAACTTTCAAGAAACATTCCTCACACACAAAGAAAGAAAATGTGTTACGTGGACATGTGTCCGGAAACGGTTACTTTCCATGTTAGAGCTCATTTTATTACTTCTCTTCAAATCACATTAATCATGGAATGGAAACACACAGCAACAGAACGTACCAGCGTGACTTCAAATACTGTGTTACAGGAAATGTTCAAAATCTCCTCCGTTAGCGAGGATAGATGCATCCAACCTCCGTCGCATGGAATCCCTGATGCGCTGATGCAGCCCTGGAGAATGGCGTATTGTATCACAGCCGTCCAAAATACGAGCACGAAGAGTCTCTACATTTGGTGCCGGGGTTGCGTAGACAAGAGCTTTCAAATGCCCCCATAAATGAAAGTCAAGAGGGTTGAGGTCAGGAGAGCGTGGAGACCATGGAATTGGTCCGCCTCTACCAATCCATCGGTCACCGAATCTGTTGTTGAGAAGCGTACGAACACTTCGACTGAAATGTGCAGGAACTCCTTCGTGCATGAACCACATGTTGTGTCGTACTTGTAAAGGCACATGTTCTAGCAGCACAGGTAGCGTATCCCGTATGAAATCATGATAACGCGCTCCATCGAAGAACATGGGGCCCAATCAAGACATCACCAACAATACCTGCCCAAACGTTCACAGAAAATCTGTGTTGATGACGTGATTGCACAGTTGCGTGCGGATTCTCGTCAGGCCACACATGTTGATTGTGAAAATTTACAATTTGATAACGTTGGAATGAAGCCTCATCCGTAAAGAGAACATTTGCACTGAAATGAGGATTGACATATTGTTGGATGAACCATTCGCAGAAGTGTACCCGTGGAGGCCGATCAGCTGCTGATAGTGCCTGCACACGCTGTACATGGTACGGAAACAACTGGTTCTCCCGTAGCACTCTCCATACAGTGACGTGGTCAACTCCGCATTTGTAAACGTTGCACTGACTGCAAAACCCCGTTCGTGATGAACACTAACCTGTTGATGCTACGTTCTGATGTGCTAGGTACTGTAGAGCAATGAGTCACATGCCAACACAAGCACCGAAGTCAACATTACCTTCCTTCAATTGGGCCAACTGGCGGTGAATCGAGGAAGTACAGTACCTACTGACGAAACTAAAATGAGCTCTAACATGGAAAATAAGCGTTTCCGGGCACATGTCCGCATAACATCTTTTCTTTATTTGTGTGTGAAGAATGTTTCCTGAAAGTTTGGCCGTACCTTTTTGTAATAGCCTGTATATTGTGAAAAGCAGTGGTCCCATAACACTCCCCTGTGGCACGGCAGAGGCTACTTTAACGTCTGTAGCCGTCTCCCCATTGAGAACAACATGCTGTGTTCTGATTGCTAAAAACTCTTCAATCCAGCCACACAGCTGGTCTGGTATTCCGTAGGCTCTTAAATTTGTTTATCAGGCGACAGTGCGGAACTGTATCGAACGCCTTCCGGAAGTAAAGGAAAATGGCATCTACCTGGTAGCATGTATCTACTATTTTCTGGGTCTTACGAACAAATAAAGCGAGTTGGGTCTCACACGAGCCCTCTGGCAACTGCTGAAACGTACCTTAGGAAAAGTGTAACATCGTGTCATGTCTGGGGGCACGTTACTAGAGACCAGACGTGAGAGTGTGGCCTGCGTTCGGCAGCAGGAGTAGCGGTGCGGCCGGCGGCTGGCTGCACCGGTTGCTAGGCATCCGGGCGGCTTCCGCGGTCCAGGCCAGGCCGGCCACTTGGCAACACGGGCACAGGAAGTGGCCTCTGCAAGAAGCGCGCTGACCTTGCGCTGGCGGCTGGACGGAAGGGCCGTGGGAGTGTGTCCGGTGCGCAATCCGCGCCCCGTCGCTCTTCTAGCGACTCCTAGCGCCGCTGCGACGGAATTTGGTAGAGGCATGTGTATTCAAGTACAATTACAATGAAGTGAACACCCTTAGCTGCCTACAGGCGTTAACATACGTCAACGGGGACAGATGAAAATGTGTGCCCCGACCGGGACTCGAACCCGGGATCTCCTGCTTACATGGCGGACTCTCTATCCATCTGAGCTACCGAGGACACAGAGGATAGTGCGACTGCAGGGATTTATCTCTGGCACGCCTCCCGCGGGATCCACATTCTCAACGTATTGTCCCGCACTACATTCGTAGTGCCCCCGCCCATTATACTCATTACGCGCGGCCGGCCGCGGTGGTCTAGCGGTTCTAGGCGCGCAGTCCGGAACCGCGCGACTGCTACGGTCGCAGGTTCGAATCCTGCCTCGGGCATGGATGTGTGTGATGTTCTTAGGTTAGTTAGGTTTAACTAGTTCTTAGGGGACTGATGACCACAGTAGTTAAGTCCCATAGTGCTCAGAGCCATTTGAACCATTACGCGCGGCGCGTTGCCGATTTCCGTAAGAGTTCGGGGGATGTTTGTGCATTCGCACAGAAGAAGAAGATTCTAACGAGCTGCTTGGTCACCGATGGTATCTGTTCCTTCGGACATGTCCGAAAGAACAGATACCACCTTAGTAAATGTACAGGGTGTTACAAAAAGGTACGGCCAAACTTTCAGGAAACATTCCTCACACACAAAGAAAGAAAATATGTTATGAGGACATGTGTCTGGAAACGCTTACTTTCCATGTTAGAGCTCTTTTTATTACTCCTCTTCAAATCATATTAATCATGGAATGGAAACACACAGCAACAGAACGTACCAGCGTGACTTCATTCCCATTGTACATTCCGACGGACTTGGGCAATTCCAGCAGTACAATGCGACACCCTATAGGTCCAGATTTGCTACAGAGTGGCTCCAGGAAGACTCTTCTAAGTTTAATCACTTCTGCTGCCCATCAGACTCCCCAGGCATGAACATTATTGAGAATATAGGGGATGACTTGCAACGTGCTGTTCAGAAGAGATCCCCACCCCCTCGTACTCTTACGGATTTATGTACAGCCCTGCAAGATTCATGTTGTCAGTTCCCTTCAGCACTACTTCAGACATTAGTCGAGTCCATGCTAGGTCGTGTTGCGGCACTTCTGTGTGCTCGTGGGGACCCTTCACGATTTTAGGCAGGTGTACCAATTTCTTTGGTTCTTGAGTGTATTTTCAGATATACAGATGTTTTGATCAACAGCGTGTGGTCCACTCATGCGTTCCACAAGAATATTTGGATGTTTAGTGTGGCATTATAAGTTGTTTCATTGATGAAAGCACGCTAAAGCACTTACAAGAATTTAGATATAATGCGAAGTAGTTGTAGGCACTTCGGCAAGTACCAGTAGATGATGCTTTGTTTTGTTGTGGTCCATATAGTTTTCCATGGTGATTCTGTGATCTGGTGTGCAGCGAACCCTCTGCGTCTGGGCTTTCGCACCAGCCGTCTGGTTCATGCACCCATGCTGACTGCTGTGAAAGTTTTACTATCAAAAGTTATAATTATTATTAGCCCTGTGAAGACGTACGGAAATGTGTAACGCTCTATCTCTGAGAATATTATCGTTACCTATACTTTCTCTCTAAAAATTTCTAGGAAATCTAATGAAACTTTATTATCTATATCATAAAATCTTTTACGTAGCCGCACAACTTGTATTATGAAAACTCTCATTCCCACATGTCGGTATTCAATGGAACCACCTACTATCGGACATGCCAGTATTCTGATAGAGATCAAAAACATTTATCACCCCTCCTAGAAATCATGAAAAATTAATTCTCAAGTATCTGACTACGATTTTTTAAAAATATTCTCTAACGTCTCCAAAGAATCATACTGCAATGCTCCTGCACACAACAGACAACTAACCTCATCTTCCTGCTGCAATTGCATAAATATATTGTATCCAGGAACAAGCTAAAATAATTCAGAAGAAATGCAGAGTGCAATGCATGGTTACAACTACTATTTTTTTATAGAAATTAAATGATCAGGAGGTATTTAGTCAACAAGCCTTAAGTAATGTAGAAATGAAAGGAAATTCACTATATTTTGAAACCTGAAGATTCATACACTGACAAACTTTACTCAGAACATCCTTTTCCTTGGACAGTCTGATTAGCAAAAACTTTAATTATTCCACAGTCTAGATGAAAATCTAAATTGGACAGAGCACGTAACTGTAGTGTGCAAAAAAGCATCAGCATCGCTTCATGCCCTACAAAAATATAAAAAACTCTTCCCTTTTGATTTGAAAAAGAAATTAGTACAAACGCTTATACTTTCAATCATTGACTACAGCGATATTATCCTACAAGACCTCTCTCAGGAAAATTCGCAACGTCTGGAACTGGTCATGAATGCCTGCGTCCGATATATCTGTGACGTTCGACTTTTTGGTCACATTTCACCAGCATATGCAAAATTGTCCTGGCTGCGCGCAGACAAACGCGGAGATTTCCATACACTCTGTCTTATCTACTGCCTTATAAATGTACACTGTCCCTCATATCTCTCCTCGTCTTTCACGCTTGTGTCGGAACAACATGACAGAAACACACGTTCCTAACATAATAAAATCCTCTCTGTTCCACTGCATCGCGCAGTCACCTTCTCCAAGTCCTTTACAGTAGCGGGAACCCGACTCTGGAATAACTTTCCGCGCTATGTTAGAGAACTTAAAAACATGTCCGACTTCAAAAAACAGCCAATGACGTATCTACTCAAGCAACAGTAATGCCTTCCTCTGTACATGAATGCACTTCACCTCATTACTCCCCTCTTTCCCCCTCCTTAAATCCCCCCTCCCCAAAACTCCCAATACTAGTAAACATATACTTTACACACCAAGATATTAATGTACATCTGCACAAATCTTCATTTCTATTGACAATTTTTTCTCATGTTTATCATTATTATTTGATTTTTACTGTTATTATTATTGCTTTTATCATAATTTGTATGTATAGCACCTGTTGTAAAAATACTGCCGGAATTTACTTTATTAGGTCTTAGTCATTACTCTTTATTCATATTGTCCCCAGAGTAATCTAATTTTCTTATTTAAACTGTGGTCATGATATTACTCTGATGTGTGAAATGCTGCATGTGTGGAACACTGGTCCGATGTAAGAGAGGGCCTGATGGCCCTAATCTGATCAGGTTAAATAAATAAATAAACATAATCAGTAATCACGTATCAGGTCGCAAAAAAGATATGAATATTACTTTTAATGCATGCATACATAAATCTGACAAAATCCCTCCAGTGCTTAATCAAGCAACAACTACGTGCAGCAAACAGGCAAATTTCCAAAAATTCGCGATTAATACCAGTCTCCTCCGGCGCTACTAGCACTGTCAGGGCAGTCTGTGACCTCCCCCGACACGCAGTTTCTCTCCACGCCAGATGCATCCGCGTCCTGCCAACATGTGTTCGCTCGCTAACACTCGCAATACTAATATTTCAGGCTCAGAGTGTGAGTATGTACGCAACAGAGGAATCAGTAGTCAACTTTCTACACTACTGGCCATTAAAATTGCTACACCACGAAGATGACGTGCTACAGGCGCGAAATTTAACCGACAGGAAGAAGATGCAGTGATATGCAAATGATTAGCTTTCCAGAACATTCACACAAAGTTGGCGCCGGTGGCGACACCTACAACGTGCTAACATGAGGAGAGTTTCCAACCGATTTCTCAGACACAAACAGCAGTTGACCGGCGTTGCCTGGTGAAACGTTGCTGTGATGCCTCGTGTAAGGGGGAGAAATGCGTACCATCACGGTTCCGACTTTGATAGAGGTCGGAATGTAGTCTACCGCGATTGTGGTATATCGTATCGCGACACTGCTGCTCGCGTTGGTCGAGATCCAATGACTGTTAGCAGAAGATGGGTCGGTGGGTTCAGGAGGGTAATACGGAACGCCGTGCTGGATCCCAACGGCCTCGTATCACTAGCAGTCGAGATGACAGGCATCTTATCCGAATGGCTGTAACGGATTGTGTAGCCACGTCTCGATCCCTGAGTCAACAGATGAGGACGTTTGCAGGACATCAACCATCTGCACAAACAGTTCGACGACGTTTGCACCAGCATGGACCATCAGCTCGGAGACCACTGCTGCAGTTACCCTTGACGCTGCATCACAGACAGGAGCGCCTGCGATGGTGTACTCAACGACGAATCTCGATGCACGAATGGGAAAACGTCAGTTTTTCGGGTGAATCCAGGTTCTGTTTACAGAATAATGATGGTCGCATCCGTGTTTGGAGACATCACGGTAAACGCACATTGGAAGCGTGTATTCGTCATCGCCGTACTAGCGTATCACCCGATGTGATGGTATGGGGTGCCATTGGTTACACGTCTCGGTCACCTCTTGTTCGCATTGACAGCACTCTGAAGAGTGGACATTACATTTCAGATGTGTTACGACCTGTGGCTCTATCCTTCATTCGATCCCTGCGAAACCCTACATTTCAGCAGGATCATGCACGGCCAGACGTTGCAGGTCCTGTAGGGGCCTCTCTGGATACAGAAAATGTTCGACTGCTGCCCTGGCCTGCACATTCTGCACATCTCTCACCAATTGAAAACGTCTGGTCAGTGGTGGCCGAGCAACTGGCTCGTCACAATACGCCAGTCACTACTCTTGATGAACTGTGAAAATGTAATCACATGTCAGTATAATATATTTGTCCAATGAATATCCATTTATCATCTGCATTTCTTCTTGGTGTAGCAATTTTAGTGGCCAGTAGTGTAGTAAAAAGTATGAACATGCAACTTTCACTGTTTATCGGCGACGAAGACTGGAATTTGCACACCAATAACGCAATTGGACGTCCACTGAGTGACGACAGGTTTCCTTCTCAGGTTAATCATGCTCCCTCGAACAGATGGCCGTTGATGTGTATGCCGTGAAACATCTGAAAGGAAACACACTACGTGCGTTATGGTCTGAAGAATATTTTCGAGGCACTCTCTGCATGATCTCGCCATTGTGGAACGCACAATTGATCAACATAAGTATGCCTCCCTCCCCCCATGAACCATGGACCTTGCCGTTGGTGGGGAGGCCTGCGTGCCTCAGTGATACAGATAGCCGTACCGTAGGTGCAACCACAACGGAGGGGTATCTGTTGAGAGGCCAGACAAACGTGTGGTTCCTGAAGAGGGGCAGCAGCCTTTTCAGTAGTTGCAAGGGCAACAGTCTGGATGATTGACTGATCTGGCCTTGTAACAATAACCAAAACGGCCTTGCTGTGCTGGTACTGCGAACGGCTGAAACCAAGAAGAAACTACGGCCGTAATTTTTCCCGAGGGCATGCAGCTTTACTGTATGATTAAATGACGATGGCGTCCTCTTGGGTAAAATATTCCGGAGGTAAAATAGTCCCCCATTCGGATCTCCGGGCGGGGACTATTCAAGAGGATGTCCTTATCAGGAGAAAGAAAATTGGCGTTCTACTGATCGGAGCGTGGAATGTCAGATCACTTAATCGGGCAGGTAGGTTAGAAAATTTAAAAAGGGAAATGGATAGGTTAAAGTTAGATATAGTGGGAATTAGTGAAGTTCGGTGGCAGGAGGAACAAGACTTCCGGTCAGGTGACTACAGGCTTATAAACACAAACTCAAATAGGGGTAATGCAGGAGTAGGTTTAATAATCAATAAGGAATGCGGGTAAGCTACTACAAACAGCGTAGTGAAAGCATTATTGTGGCCAAGATAGATACGAAGCCCACACCTACTATAGTAGTACAAGTTTATACGCCAACTAGCTCTGCAGATGACGAAGAAATTGAAGAAATGTATGATGAAATAAAAGAAATTATTCAGATAGTGAAGGGTGACGGAAAATTTAATAGTCGTGGGTGACTGGAATTCGGTAGTAGGAAAAGGGAGAGAAGGAAACGTAGTAGGTGAATGTGGATTGGGGCTAAGAAATGAAAGAGGAAGTCGCCTGGTAGAATTTTGCACAGAGCTTAACTTAATCATAGCTAACACTTGGTTCAAGAATCATAAAAGAAGATTGTATACATGGAAGAAGCCTGGAGATACTGACAGGTTTCAGATAGATTATATAATGGTAAGACAGAGATTTAGGAACCAGGTTTTAAATTGTAAGACATTTCCAGGGGCAGATGTGGACTCTGACCACAATCTATTGGTTATTAACTGTAGATTAAAACGGAAGAAACTGCCAAAAGGTGGGAATTTAAGGAGGTGGGACCTGGATAAACTGAAAGATCCAGAGGTTGTTCAGAGTTTCAGGGAGAGCATAAGGGAACAATTGACAGGAATGGGGGAAAGAAATACAGTAGAAAAAGAATGGGTAGCTTTGAGGGATGAAGTAGTGAAGGCAGCAGAGGATCAAGTAGGTAAAAAGACGAGGGCTAGTAGAAATCCTTGGGTAACAGAAGAAATATTGAATTTAATTGATGAAAGGAGAAAATATAAAAATGCAGTAAATGAAGCAGGTAAAAAGGAATAAAAACGTCTCAAAAATTAGATCGACAGGAAGAGCAAAATGTAAGGATGTAGAGGGTTATCTCACTAGGGGTAAGATAGATACTGCCTACAGGAAAATTAAAGAGACCTTTGGAGATAAGAGAACCAATTGTATGAACATCAAGAGCACAGATGCAAATCCAGTTCTAAGCAAAGAAGGGAAAGCAGAAAGGTGGAAGGAGTATATAGAGGGTCTATACAAGGGCGATGTACTTGAGGATGTAGATGAAAATGAAGTGGAAGATACGATACTGCGTGAAGAGTTTGACAGAGCACTGAAAGACTTGAGTCGAAACAAGGCCCCCGGAGTAGACAACATTCCATTGGAACTTCTGACGGCCTTGGGAGAGCCAGTCCTGACAAAACTCTACCATCTGGTGAGCAAGATGTATGAGACAGGCGAAATACCAAAAGACTTAAAGAAGAATATAATAATTCCAATCCCAAAGAAAGCAGGTGTTGACAGATGTGAAAATTACCGAACTATCAGTTTAATAAGTCACAGCTGCAAAATACGAATGCGAATTCTTTGCAGACGAATGGAAAAACTAGTAGAAGCCGACCTCGGGGAAGATCAGTTTGGATTCCGTAGAAATGTTGGAACACGTGAGGCAATACTGACCCTACGACTTATCTTAGAAGCTAGATTAAGGAAGGGCAAACCTACGTTTCTAGCATTTGTAGACTTAGAGAAAGCTTTTGACAATGCTGACTGGAATACTGTCTTTCAAATTCTGAAGGTGGCAGGGGTAAAATACAGGGAGAGAAAGGCTATTTACAATTTGTACAGAAACCAGATGGCAGTTGTAAGAGTCGAGGGACATGAAAGGGAAGCAGTGGTTGGGAAGAGAGTGAGACAGGGTTGTAGGCTCTCCCCGACGTTATTCAATCTATATATTGAGCAAACAGTAAAGGAAACAAAAGAAAAATTGGGAGTAGGTATTAAAATTCATGGAGAAGAAATAAAAACTTTGAGGTTCGCCGATGACATTGCAATTATGTCAGAGACAGCAAAGGACCTGGAAGAGCAGTTGAACGGAATGGACAGTGTCTTGAAAGGAGGATATAAGATGAACATCAACAAAAGCAAAACGAGTATAATGGAATGTAGTCGAATTAAGTCGGCTGATGCTGAGGGTATTAGATTAGGAAATGAGACACTTAAAGTAGTAAAGGAGTTTTGTTATTTGGGGAGCAAAATAACTGATGACGGTCGAAGTATAGAGGATATGAAATGGAGACTGGCAATGGCAAGGTAAGCGTTTCTGAAGAAGAGAAATTTGTTAACATCTAGTATAGATTTAAGTGTCAGGAAGTCGTTTCTAAAAGTATTTGTATGGAGTGTAGCCATGTATGGAAGTGAAACATGGACGATAAATAGTTTGGACAAGAAGAGAATAGAAGCTTTAGAAATGTGGTGCTACAGAAGAATGCTGAAGATTAGATGGGTAGATCACATAACTAATGAGGAAGTATTGAATAGGATCGGGGAGAAGAGAAGTTTGTGGCACAACTTGACCAGAAGAAGAGATCGGTTGGTAGGACATGTTCTGAGGCATCAAGAGATCACCAATTTAGAATTGGAGGGCAGCGTGGAGGGTAAAAATCGTAGAGGGAGACCAAGAGATGAATATACTAAGCAGATTCAGAAGGATGTTGGTTGCAGTAGGTACTGGGAGATGAAGAAGCTTGGACAGGATAGAGTAGCATGGAGAGCTGCATCAAACCAGTCTCAGGACTGAAGACTACAACAACAAACAAGTATGCCTCTATCCTTGGGAAGCATGTCCATCCCTACATGCCGTCTGCTTTTTTCGGCACTATGGCATCTACCAGCAGGACAACGCAACTTGTGACGCAGCTCGCGGTGTGTGTGCGTGGTTCGAAGGGTTCATGATGAGTTTAGCGTACTCCCCTTGCCACCAAACTCACCGGATTTAAAGCCAATCGAGAATCTGTGTGACCACCTCGATCAGGCTGTTCGTGTCATGGACTCTCAATCGAGAAACCTAGCGAAACTGACCTCGCCAGTGGAGTCGGCAAGGCACATATATGTCGGTATACTCCAGTACATCATTACCCGCCAGGGTAGCCGAGAGCGCTAATGCGCTGCTTCCTGCACCCAGGTAGTCGCGCCGGCCCCGGATGGAATCCGCCCGGCGGATTAACGACGACGGCCGGTGTGCCAGCCAGTCTGGGTGTGCTTTTTAGGCAGTTTTCCACATTCCACTAGGTGAATACCGGGCTGGTCCTCATGTCCCGCCTCAGTTACGCGACTCGCAGACATTTGAAACACGTTCATACTATTTCACTATTTACACTAAACGCGGACAGCTCAGGTACGCTAATTCCGTCCTGGGGGGTATGGGGTGGCGGCAGGAAGGGCATCCGGCCACCCCTTAACAAAAACCTCGACAAATCCGTACTTAACCTGCGCACAATGCGGGATACAGGCAGTAGCAAAAGACAAATGAAAAGAGAAGACTTCAGTACATCATTGACTCTCTTCCTGGACATCTTGCAGCGGTCCATGCTGCAGAAGGTCGTTGTTCAGCCTTTTGGCAGGTGGTCACATTAATGCCACAGGACAGTGTATGTCCGTAGCGTAACCAGCTCATTTCTCGTGCTAAAAGAAACATTCACTCACCAAATATGCACGTTCTAAAAGCGTTCCTGCATAACGCTTAACTTAGCTGATATCTAAAAGAATCTTCAGCCTTTCTGTAGTGTCAAGTACCAAATCTTGTTAGGTCTTAAAGACGTGTATTCACTATCAAGTAACCGACTTCCGCAAGTCCTTGCTGACGTGTTTACAATAGAACGAAAACTTGTGCAAGTATATTTCAGGAAGTTTTTTAGGGATGTTAACTTCAGGAACTTGCTGCAAATAGTTGTAGAAGTGCCTGCTCTACAGTTGTGTTGTCAGATAGACAAATGAAAATTTACACGCCGTGCATGTTTGTTAACGGCCTTGCCGCAGTGGATACACCTGTTCCCGTGAGATCACAGAAGTTAAGCGCTGTCGGGCGTGTTCGGCACTTGGCTGGGTGACCATCCAGGACGCCATACGCTGTTGCCATTTTTCGGGGTGCACTCAGCCTCGTGATGCCAATTGAGGAGCTACTCGACCGAATAGTAGCGGCTTCGGTCAAGAATGCCATCATAACGACCGAGAGAGCAGTGTGCTGACCCCACGCCTCTCCTATCCGCATCCTCCATTGAGGATGACACGGCTGTCGGATGGTCCCGGCAGGCCACTCGTGGCCTGAAGACGGAGTGTGCATTATTGTTAGTAAACAAAAATTACGGTGAAATATATAAGAGTTGTTTGAGCGAAGAAAAGAATATGGAGGCGTAATTATTTAAGTTTTTAGGAAACACTGTTAAGTGGACTACGAGGATTTGCTGAAGAACAATGCTTCCGAATCTGTTATTCTGTTCTTGCTGTCAGTTGAGGTATTACATGTGATGCGCATTACTCGGTCAACTTTCCTCCTCGCTGACGCAAGTTGAAGCTCTCTGTTGCAAGAGGACTTCGAACTGCAGCGCGTAACATAGCGGTGTGTAACTTATTGTATGCGCAAACCAAGTTGACACTCGGCGAGGTGTCTGATGGGAGCGACTGAAAAGCTTTACGCATTTACAGCGGCTCCCATCAGCCAGCGTGCCGAGCGTCAACTTGGTTTGCGCGTTTGATAACTACACTACTGGCCATTAAAATTGCTACACCAAGAAGAAATGCAGATGATAAACGCATATTCATTGGACAAATATATTACACTAGAACTGACATGTGATTACATTTTCAATCAATTTGGGTGCATAGATCCTGAGAAATCAGTACCCAGAACAACCACCTCTGGCCGTAATAACGGCCGTGATACGCCTGGGCATTGAATGGCATTGGATGGCGTGTACAGTTACAGCTGCCCATGCAGCTTCAACACGATACCACAGTTCGTCAAGAGTAGTGACTGGCGTATTGTGCCGAGCCAGTTGCTCGGCCATGCGAACGAAAGGTGACCGAGGCGTGTAACCAATGGCACCCCATGCCATCACGCCGAGTGATACGCCAGTATGGCGATGACGAATGCACGCTTCCAATATGCGTCCACTGCGATGTCGCCAAACACGGATGCGACCAGCATGATGCTGTAAACAGAACCTGGATTCGTCCGAAAAAATGACGTTTTGCTATTCGTGCACCCAGGTTCGTCGTTGAGTACACCATCGCAGGCGCTCCTGTCTGTGATGCAGCATCAAGGGTAACCACAGCCATGGTCTTCGAGCTGATAGTCCATGCTGCTGCAAACGTCCTCGAACTGTTCGTGCAGATGGTTGTTGTCTTGCAAACGTCCCCACCTGTTGAATCAGGGATCGAAACGTGGCTGCACGATCTGTTACAGCCATGCGGATAAGATGCCTGTCATCTCGACTGCTAGTGATACGAGGCCGTTGGAATCGAGCACTGCGTTCCGTATTACCTTCCTGAACCGACCGATTCCTTATTCTGCTAACAGTCATTGGATCTCGACGAACGCGAGCAGCACTGTCGCGATACGGTTAAACCGCAATCGCGATACGCTACAATCCGACCTTTATCAAAGTCGGAAACGTGACAGTACGCATTTCCCCTCCTTACAGGAGACATCACAACAACGTTTCTCCAGGCAACGCCGGTCAACTGCTGTTTGCGTATGAGAAATCGGTTGGAAACTTTCCTCATGTGAGCACGTTGTAGGTGTCGCCACCCGCGCCAATCTTGTGTGAATGCTCTGAAAAGCTAATCATTTGGATATCACAGCACATTCTTCCTGTCGGTTAAATTTCGCGTCTGTAGCACGTAATCTTCGTGGTGTAGCAATTTTCAATGGCCAGTAGTGTATGTCTGTCCATGGAATCGCTCAGAAAACTGAAAGTACGAAGTCCAAGACTTCGTCCACACACGGAGCGTGACAATGCCAGACCACACACAGGACTATGATATCTGCAACTATCCACGCCTTGCGTTAACTGTCATAGATCATCTTGCATACAGCCCCGACCTGGCGACATCCGCTCTTCATCTGCTCCCAGAACTTAAAAGATCACCTTCGAGGACGTCACTTTGATAGCAATGAAGCCTTTCAAGCAGATGTGAGGTTGTCATTCCAATAACAAAGTCAAACATTCTACAATGACGTCATCAACGACCTGGTCTCTCGTTGGCAGAAATGTGTTCGTCGCCAGGATGACTACGCTGAGAATGAATATGTAGACATAAGAATGAAGATGTAGAATGTTAATAAAGTTCGTTTTATTTAATAAGGTTTAAGAGTTTTCACATATCCACCCTGTACATTCTATGCCTCTTAAGCTGAAGAGATGGCTTCGGAAAGTAAGGATCTATAGCATCCTTTACGTTGAAAATATTTTCTTGTGCGACACTTACCAGCTTAAATGGGCTCACCTTTTATCAATACGATGCCATTATGTCATTCCACTGCTCTGGTATTTCTACAGTCTCCACCATTTTTATTTTGGAGATGAGTGCGAAGTCCTGATCCCTTGAAGGTACGAACGACCCTTAACCGGTGCCATGTGAGTGTTCATATTGTACATATTCAGACAGTGCACCAAAAGATACAGGAACTTCGTTACTCTGGCTAGGGCACCCATCGGACGCCGAAAACAGATCATCTCTTGTTTTCCATGTTCCTAATTTAATGGAAAAGATGTGATGTTACCTCGTTTTGACCCCTCTTCCCGGTCCCCTCGTGATACACGCAAAGAGATGCGCTATCGTTATGGAAATTGTGTACACCAAAAACAAAATACATAGAATTAAACGAGATTACAGAGCATTTCCCATTTCGAGTGTGCTGTTCCAGTTTCCTTGTCTTTTCCCGAAATATATCGGCTTTTCGGAGGTGACACTCCTTCTACATCTCACTGGTTGGTTTGTCAGCAAAAGATGCCTGAATTTTGACCTTTATAATGTCACAAAATGTACATGTGCCAGACCTAGGTACTCCGAACATAAAATATAACTTTTGAGAAAAGGCGGTCGAGTCAACTTGTAAGGAATATTATCTGATACCTCTCAGGGAATATTGTATGCACTATATTAATAGTCACTGGTCTCTGGTAAGCATTTTCAGTTTGGAGTGTATCTGATTCAGTAATCAGACTAAGCCGTGGTAAAAATTGCTGTTTTGAAGAGCGCGCCGTAGCGCGTAGTGTGAAGCAGTCGCCCTCTGTTTCTGGCGGTGGCGCCGCTGTGGAAGTCGCAGCTTTGATGTCTCCCTCCGGTGGGAAAGGGGGAAAGGTTGCCTGTTCACGTGCATTTAAGGGGCGCTATGAGTTCGCCAGTCGGTCAGTCTGGGTCAGTCCCTCGTCCCCAGCTTGCTAGTCTGTCTCTCGCCCGCATTTGTTGGGCAGTTAGTGACTGTCGTTCGGAGTGCTAGTATGTCTGTCGTTTGGATTAACCTTTAAAGCCGGCAAAATGAGAGTCTTTCCACTCCACCAGTAAGAGAACTCAGCGAGTGGTCGCCCGGTCGGGGCTTAGTTCCTGCATCTGAGTCTGCGCGTTAGGCCGCCAGTCTGCTCGAGTTTGCTCAGGCAATGGTCATTGGCGGTTGGATCGATCGGTTGGTCGGTCGCGCACTTAGACCCAAGATGACTTGTCCGTCTTGAGCGTCGGCGCATGTGAGGTCGCCACGTGAGTCCAGTGTGCTGCGGCGTATAGCGAGGGGTAGTGACTTCGCGGCCGACACGAGAGCAACAGGAGTCAACCCACGACATGTCTGGCCGGTGCGAGCTGCGACGCCATGAGACGGGAGATCAGCGCGCCTTCCTGCGTCCGTTGAAGCGGCTGGCAGCGGACGGATCGGGAGAGCGATTTGGGGGTGCTGCGCCAGGTCTTCTCGAGAAATCGCAGTTTATTAGAAGTTAAGTGATTGATGATATGTTGTTCGATTTACTCTTGTTAGATTCTACTTGTTTTCTTGGTGAGATCACCAGCCGTTTTGCTTTGGGGTCGTTCCACCATTCTTCTCCGTTTGCCCGCCCGCGGGAAGGTGGTTGTTTACAAATTGGGTGGTCCGTTTTTCCCTTGTGGAGTAGGGGCGGGTTAGAGCAACCTGCGGTTCGGGTTGTTCGGTAATCTCCCTATCAATCTACCGTACGTTAGTAGCTGACTCTGTCATGTTTGTCGGATTTGGTGTGTTAACGAATTTATTGCTTGGAGTGTAACGGCCTAATACCTGAAATATGTTTTGATCGTTGGAAACTTTGATATTATTGCCTATGATCTTGAGAGGCGGTATCTGTGTACTGTAGAACATCTTAACTATTGTTTGGACAACCTTGTAGAATTTTATATAAGATTGCATTTCATGGGCTTTTATTTAAATGGTTATTTTAGTACATAAAGTTGCCACCCTTTCACCATAAGACTTTTCTTCGAAATTAGAATCAAGTTACACCTTCAGTGGCAAGGTTAATATTTTAATTTTTTGTGTTTTGTACCATTTCCATCCCTCCTACAGGGGGTGCATAGTTTGTGTGCTTGTGTAAATTGTTAAAACTCTTAGTTTAAAGTTATCTGGTGTGTTGCAGATTTGCACCTGTGTAGTCTTTCAGAGGCTGTTGTGAGCGGTCGTAACTACGGCCATGTCAAAAGGGAGCGGCAAGATTCTCTGCCCGAAAGCCCATACAGTCAAAACTTGTTTCTTTCTGCCTCTGAATAAATTGTATCTTTGTTATTTAGAGGGTGCTTTCTGATTATAATTTTAAACCGGTTTCTTTTAAAAAATGCTTTTTGAGACTATTAAAGTGAATAAAATTCCCATTTGTTAAAAGGAATTTGGTTATGATTTCATCAGTTACTCCCTGGCAACTACTTCCATGCTTGCATAGCGTGATTAAATGTGTTAATGTTCTTGATGAATCGCTAGTAAATAAAATAAATTCTTAAGAATATTCTTTGAAAATAAATCACGGTTAACGGAAATATGTTCAACAACCAAGTTCTCTGTCTCCTCAGAACACTTTCTTGGTATCTCACTATGTTTTTCTCTCTGGACATGGGAAATTCTTGTAGAAAAAGAATGGAAAATGGTTGTTTTTGCAGAATATGGAATTATTTGAACACCTGCATTTCGTAATGTGGATCTGTTTTACCGAAGCTAGTATCATACGGACCTAGTTCATCGTTATACCTATCAATATTATAATCTGTGTAAATTTTTGACAAGAACTGTTTTAGTAGGAAACCATTCAATTTTTCTGTTCAAATGTTCAATTGTGTGTGAAATCTTGTGGGACTTAACTGCTAAGGTCATCAGTCCCTAAGCTTACACAATAATTTACCTAAATTATCCTAAGGACAAACACACACACACACCCATGCCCGAGGGAGGACTCGAAGCTCCGCCGGAACCAGCCGCACAGTCCATGACTGCAGCGCCTGAGACCGCGCGGCTAATTCCGCGCGGCCAACTTTTTCTATCCCGGTGAAAATATTAATTTGAAATATCAGTGAGTTGATATATTGCGTAATTTTAATTGTAACTGGGTGACGGGAGGAGGACGGCAAGTGGGGAAACATCCTTTTTATTAATATTTTGTGGAAAAAATTGTTACATGTCAACTAAGAACTCAGAGGCCGCCTCCTATCTTCGAGTTTCACTGAACGCAATACCCAAAACACGCGTTGGAGGCGCGTAACATTAAGCCAAACAGCACGGAGACCATAACTCGCCGTTTCTCTCTCGAAGCAAGAAAAACCTTTTAAAATGTATTCGTCAGCCGTAGTTTTTTATCCATTTTGGACTGACATATTTATAGTTGCGGCAGGCTAACGCTGCTGCTATGTTTACGAACGATGAAGTGAAACCGGTAGAAGGTATTACGACGAGGCGCATTGCCTGTAATTTTCTTTAACGAATATATCGTTTTGTTTGTTTTCAGTAGTACGTCGTCTGCTTTAAAAGTTAAGTCAAGTAGAAGTGAGATTATTTTATTTCCAACTAGCTGAGTACCAGGCGTTTCCCCTTTATATATTTGTTCCAATTCTGTTAGTCCATGTACTCCATCCTCCTCTACTTGTACATCTCTCCCTCTTCCTTTCCTCTGTCTATCTACTCCTTCCCCTTCTCTCTGCCCATCACCTCCTTCCCCTTTCTGTCCATTTCTCATCACCCTTTCTCTGACTACCTCCTCCTCCCTCATATGTGTGTGCATGTCCTTCCCCCTTTCTGTCTGTCCATCCCTTCCCCCCTTTTCTCCCCCTTTCCCACGCCCACTCCAACAGGAGGTTGCTGGTTCTTAACGGCACAGTATTTCTTTCCAGGCAGTAAGTAATATGTATACCAGTTTCTTTTCAAATCGATCGACAGTTTTACGAGGAGTTTTTTATCTGCGGCTTTGCCCATATACTCACATGTCGCATCTACTTCACATAAATTTAAGATACGACACACATATTTGTACACATTTTTCATCTGTTTGTGTAGCGAATTTCATTGAATTTTCCCATTATGAAAATATTGAAGGGTGATCAATTCAATTTTACGCTGACCTCATGAACATGTTTTAATACGAAAAAAAACCTTAAGACATGAAGATAACAGCTAAGACTGTTGAAACCGGTTGTCTAGAATAAAAAAATATTTAGTGAGTTCTTGGCTTTTGCTATGTTTTTAAATAGCAAATTTAGCCTTGCAGTTTCGTTTTCACACAGCCCGGTGCTTGTGACATCATATCTGCCTAACTATGGTTTGTACGATGATACAATTTTGTAGGTACATTCGGCGGCATTTGAGGACATAAATGTGTTGCCAGTGGAGATAGTAGGAAACAAGCAATAAATGTAAACGTCGCAGACGACCAGTCTGTGAAATACTTCTGGGTTTGAGGCCGCATTGTCAACTATAAAATTTCGACGTTTCGGCCACTATTGCAAGGCGCCTTGTTCAGGGTGTACTGCTAACTGCTGAATGAGCACTAGTTTCGTTAGTTATATACTACGGAGGAGTGCTGTCATTAGATAACCCGTCAGGGTAGCCGAGAGCGCTAACGCGCTGCTTCCTGGACTCGGGTAGGCGCGCCGGCCCCAGATCGAATCCGCCCGGCGGATTAACGACTAGGGCCGATGTGCCGGCCAGCCTGGATGTGGTTTTTAGGCGGTTTTCCACATCCCGCTAGGTGAATACCGGGCTGGTCCCCATGTTCCGCCTCAGTTACACGGCTCGTAGACATCTGAACACATTCGCAGTATACAATGGTTTACATTCGATGCAGACAGTTGGCATATTCTAATTCCGTCCCGGTGGGTATGGGGTGGCGGCAGGAAGGGCATCTGGCCACCCCTTGAACATTAACATGCAAAATCCGATTAACGATGGCCGACTCTACGTCCCTGCGGGATAAGGCTCAAGCGATAGATAGATAGATAGTGCTGTCATTGTATATGAGGAGGAGAAGGAAGGGTATTTATTAGGTGTTATTTTATTGGGCTTTGCATTGAGTATTGTTAGTGGCGGAAATAGGCATTTCGCATTGGAGTTTCCTTTATTGCTTGCCATTGGTGGAAATCGGAAAATAGGAAACTGAGTGGCGACAGCAGCGTAGCGTTGTTTACTGACTGCCTAGTATCGGCTAGGGCGTGTCAGCACTCTTTGTACCCTCCGCCGCCGTGGCCTGCCTCGCGCCTGTTGCTGTGCGAGAGCTGTCCTTTCGCACAGCTGTCACTGCTGGCAGCCAAGCCGCTGGAAGTCGGTACCCGTCTTCTCTATTCATGTTGTCGAGTCGCTTGGCTATTCCTATAGCCTCTCTGATCGTCCTCCTCAAGCTAAACGTCTGTTTCGCCAGTACGCGGGCCTCTCGAAATTCAATTTTCATCCTGCACTGTTCCTGGTGTTCTGCCACCGCTGATTTGTTGTATTGTTTGAGGCGGATATATCTCTCGTGTTCAGATGACATTGTGCTTATTGGACAGTGAAGCATCCCCAACTCTCTTGTGGTTCCGTTTTTAGGTACTCCACGTCGACGTCTGCTCTTAGATACGTATCGTTGGTAGGTTTTCCGGCTTTAATTCCCGACGTGAAAGCGACGACTCTCCGATGAGGTGCGGGTCTTGTGTTTTGCTATTACCGCGAGTCTTGTAAATATCGCTTTTATTTAGTAATTTGCCCGGCTAAAACTCTCCCCTTTTATGATTAAGACAGCCTGCGCCACCTTTCGGAGGGAGTGGGGACGTCAAAGAGACACAAAAGTTCATATTAAGCAGTCCGTAAAACACGTAAACGTTCACTTCAGTTAGCGTGTTAGTTAATGTCTACGCTTTCCGCTAGATCGTGCTGACTTACTGCTGAATAGCTTTGGTTCCGTAAAACCTTCACTGATTCGTACTAGGTAAATGACATAAGTACATCACTCTTGCATTGCACTTTCACTCTGTATTCAAGGATTAAGATGGTGATGGATGATGGTCTATTTAAAAGGTTCCTAGCCTGGAGGAATCTAAATAGTCCACAAATGCCAATATGCACGCGTTCTACGTCCAGATTCGCAACTAACGGCACACGACACTTTCAAAAGTCCACACGTTAATATCTGAATACCGGTACCTCTGAATTCACTCGTATCAGCAGATAATTTGAGTTTCTGTCGTCTATATGTCCGTAAAGTTCCAATCTAGCACTAAAGTCCTAAAATCCTCTTAATGCTCCGTTGCTACCAACAGTCAGAGATCGTACACTACATCATTTTTAATCTCCGTAATATTCTAACAGTTTATCGTGAATCTTAACACGATATAGTCCAATCCAATTATTGTCTCGCTGACTGACACGGGTTCCCCGCCCTTTAACGAAACAATCAAGGAAAAAAGGCGGCAATAATGACGATCAGGCCTTTTTATAGATTTTTCATCACAAGAGTTTAACGTCACTGCCTTCTCCATGACGGAGCTTCCGTGGCTTTGCTGTACTTTGACGTTAAACTACTTGCTGATATACTATAATTTTGATCTGCAATTACCGATCTCTGATTCTACACTATTTTCCCCTCTAAAAATTCTATTCTTAATTTTAAATTATTCTTTCTATAGCTTTTATCACTGTAAACTGAACCGAGGTGCTACAACACCCAGTCTCACCTACGTACACCAGTCCACATTCGCACCTGATTTCATAAACTCCCGCATACTGCCGAAACAGCCGTTTAGTTTGAAGAGGAAGATTAGAGAGACTATAGAAATAGCCAAGCGACCGGACAACATGAATAGAGAAGACGGGTACCGACTTCCAACGTCTTGGTTGCCAGCAGTGACAACTCTCGCAAAGCAACAGGCCACGGCAGAGGGTACAGAGTGCTGACGCGCCCTAGTCGATACTAGGCAGTTAGAAAACAGCGCTACGCTGCAGTCGCGCTCAGTGTCCTATTCGCCGATTTCCACCAATGGCAAGCACTAAAGGAAACTCCAAAGGAAAACGTCTATTTCCGCCAGTGACAACACACAATCCAAAGACCAGTAAAAGAACACGAAATACCCTTTCTCCTCACCCTCACATCCAATGACAGCACTCCTTCATAATAGTATATAAGTAACGAAACTAGTGTTCATTCAGCAGTTAGCAGCACACCCTGAGGAAAGAGTCTTGCAATAGTCGCCGAAACGTCGGAATTTTATAGTTGACAATGCGGCCTCAAACTCAGAAGAATTTTATTGACTGTGACAACGGCCGCGGAAGCTTCCGTTTACAGTCATACACGATGTGGTAGTTTTTCACGCGTCTTCGTGTTTATTCCGTCGTATCTCCTGAAGTAAGCGCCGTACAATGACATAATTTTGCTGGTACATTTAGCGGTATAAGCAAATACTGTGTGCAAAATGTCTCGCGAATACAGTAAGGATTAAAGAAGTATTAAATTAAAACACCATGCCTGTTGCGGCAATTTTACTGCATGATCAACGAAAATGTAGTAAGTGATAAATTATTTTTCCTTTATCATCTTGTGGCGGTCGTCAGGGAGAAAAAGTTTCGTAAAGGTTTAAAATTATGTGTAAATTTTGTTGCAAGTCACTAAGTGTTTTCATTCTCAAATACTGGGTGAATAAAGTCTGGTTATTTGCGCGTCATTGGCTACACGTCTTTTTGACACCCACTTCTTTGATAGATGGTTCATACCCTCACAGCGATACTTTCCAGACAGTAAGTGATACGTGTTCCAAGTGTGGCTGAAACTAGTGCAGTGGTTTAGGAGGATATGTGGAACCTATGTACAGACACACGTACATATATTTTTCCAATATGTGTAGATGTGTGGATTAAGTGCAGAGTGTGCAGTTTCCTGTTTTTTACTAACTATTGCGTGGAGTTTCTGCAGTTGCTTATTCTTAGTTTTATCATTTAGTATTCTCTGACTTTATCCATGCCTCAGTGGTTAGTACAGTATTATGAGAGTCACATGCGTATTCTAGGGTCATAGTCAAGATTTTTATGCTGTTAAATTAAGTATCCATGTGATTTTCATTTTAGCTCTCAACAGCGGCGGCTCCGTTGACTTCTCGACCGTAGCGTTTCCGATCGTTTCGTGGGCTGCAGGTACCGTGGCACTTCCGACCAACCAGTTCTGCACCGTGGCCATTCCGATCACAGCCTCCCCCCATTATTGCGGCTTCTTTGATGCGGCAACGGAGCGGTGTAGCACTATTGCTGCTCGTTTCATTTGCAGCAGTTTAACCGTTTTAATGAGACTAAAAATAGGAAAAAATTTAAGGATTACTATGTATTGTGCGCATAGCCCCAATCGCGCCTGAAACAGAAAAGGAAGTATGTGACAAGGAGGTAGAGTGTTTCCTCCGCCACACACCAAAGGTGGTTTGCGAATTACAGATGATGTAGTTGCAAATGTAGATACACTACTGGCCACTAAAACTGCTACACCAAGAACAAATGCAGATGATAAACGGGTATTTATTGGACAAATATATTATACTAGAACTGACATGTGATTACATTTTCACGCAATTTGGGTGCACAAATCCTGGGAAATCAGTACCCAGAACAACCACCTCTGGCCGTAATAACGGCCTTGATACGCCTGGGCATTAAGTCAAACAGAGCTTGGATGGCGTGTACAGGTACAGCTGCCCATGCAGCTTCAACACGATACCACAGATCATCAAGAGTAGTGACGCGTATTGTGACGAGCCAGTTGCTCGGCCACCATTGACCAGACGTTTTCAATTGGTGAGAGATCTGGAGAATGTGCTGGCCATGGCAGCAGTCGAACGTTTTCTGTATCCAGAAAGGTCCGTACAGGACCATCCCGAAAAAATGACGTTTTGCCATTCGCGTACCCAGGTTCGTCGTTGAGTACACCATCGCAGGCTCTCCTGTCTGTGATGCAGCGTGAAGGGTAACCGCAGCCATGGTCACCGAGCTGGTAGTCCATGCTGCTGCAAACGTCCTCGAACTGTTCGTGCAGATGGTTGTCGTCTTGCAAACGTCCCCATCTGTTGACTCAGAGATCGAGACGTGGCTGCACGATCCGTTACAGCCATGCGGATAAGATGCCTGTCATCTCGACTGCTAGTGATACGAGGCCGTTGGGATGCAGCACGGCGTTCCTTATTACCCTCCTGAACCCACCGATTCGATGTTCTGCTGACAGTCATTGGATGTCGACCAACGCGAGCAGCACTGTCGCGGTACGATAAACCGCAATCGCGATAGGCTACAATCCGACCTTTATCAAAGTCGGAAACGTGATGGTACGCATTTCTCCTTCTTACACGAGGCATCACAACAACGTTTCACCAGGCAACGCCGGTCAAGTGCTGTTTGTGTATGAGAGATCGGTTGGAAACTTTCCTCATGTGAGCACGTTGTAGGTGTCGCCACCGGCGCCACCTTTGTGTGAATGCTCTGAAAAGCTAATCATTTACATATCACAGCATCATCTTCCTGTCGGTTAAATTTCGCGTCTGTAGCACGTCATCTTCATGGCGTAGCAATTTTAATGGCCAGTAGCGTACTTCTGCGTCAAAAAATTGCTACCTCCTGAAGGAACTCGAACCCTAAATAAAGGATGTTTTTCCTTTCAGCTTGGCAACTAATGCAATTTTATTGAGGACTGGGAGTAGGTAGCGGTTTACAAGGTGGACGAAGCCAACTCGAATGTCATTCGGAGTATGTGAAGCTTTCAAACGCTACGGTAAATCGCATGGCGTTATATCTATACGCACTTGTCCTCAAGTAGACTTCATCATTCAGAATTCCGGCAGTGCCATGAAGTTGCGGGATCTATATTTAGCGGAACAGCGAAAGAGGGGAGGGAGTTCATTTGCTTGCTGTCCGTGCTGCCTGCGCTCCCCACGCGGCCCCTCCTCCAGCCGTGTGTTACACGGAGAATACTAACATGCAGCTGAAGGCACGCAACTTTTGCAACGGACCGTTAAGCCTGACGATCCGCTTTGTGATTTGATAAGGACTTAGGTTCTGATCGTCACATATCCACCCATAAACATCAAAAATTAAAACCAGGCTTCCTTATCTTGGCCATGGGGCAGTCATCTGCATCGCACGACGCAGTTTTAATATGAAAACTACATTTATAACCTGCAAATCACAGTGAAATTCATGCACTCCCCATTATATCAGTTATTAGGGCTTTTTCTCAGTGTACTCACTAACACAGCGTGGGATGCTTGATTGCTTACAAGCCGCTATGAGCTCTGTGTTTAAACTAATTGTGTCTTCGCGATCCCTAGGGCAGTGAGATATTGTTGTTGTGGTCTTCAGTCCAGAGACTGGTCTGATGCAGCTCTCCATGCTACTCTATCCTGTGCAAGCTTCTTCATCTCCCAGTACCTACTTAAGCATACATCCTCCTGAATCTGTTTAGTGTATTCATCTCTTCGTCTCCCTCTACGATTTTTGCGCTCCACGCTGCCCTCCAATACTAAATTTGTGATCCCTTGATGCCTCAAAACATATCCTACCAACCGATCCCTTCTTCTAGCCAAGTTGTGCCACAAATTTCCCTTCTCAATTCTGTTCAAAACCACCTCATTAGTTATGTGATCTACCCATCTAATCTTCAGCATTCTTCTGTAGCACGACATTTCGAAAGCTTCTATTCCCTTCTTGTCTAAACTATTTATCGTCCATGTTTCACTTGCATACATGGCTACACTCCATACAAATACTTTCAGAAACGGCTTCCTGACACTTAAATATATACTCGATGTTAACAAATTTCTCTTCTTCAGAAACGCTTTCCTTACCATTGCCAGTCTACATTTTACATTCTCTCTACTTCGACCATCATCAGATATTTTGATCCCCAAATAGCAAAACTCCTTTACTACTTTAAGTGTCTCATTTCCTAATCTAATTCCCTCAGCATCGCCCGACTTAATTCGACTACATTCCATTATCCTCGTTTTGCTTTTGTTGATGTTCATCTTATAGCCTCCTTACAAGACACTGTCCATTCCGTTCAACTGCTCTTCCAAGTTCTTTGCTATCTCTGACAGAATTACAATGTCATCGGCGAACCTCAAAGTTTTTGTTTCTCCTCCGTGGATTTTAATTCCTACTCCGAACTTTTCTTTTGTTTCCTTTATTGCTTGTTCAATATACAGATTGAATAACATCGGGGATAGGCTACAACCCTGTCTCACTCCCTTCCCAACCACTGCTTCCCTTTCATGCCCCTCGACTCTTATAACTGCCATCTGGTTCCTGTACAAATTGTAAATAGCCTTTCCCTCCCTGTATTTTACCTCTGCCACCTTCAGAATATAAAAGAGAGTATTCCAATCAACATTGTCAAAATGATTATATCCTTCTTGAAGTCTGAGGGTATTTCGCCTGTCTTATACATCTTGCTCACCAGATGGTAGAATTTTGTCAGGGCTGGCTCTCCCAAGGCTATCAGTAGTTCTAATGAAATGTTGTCTACTCCCGGGGCCTTGTTTAGACTTATGTCTTTCAGTGCTCTGTCAAACTCTTCACGCAGTATCATATCTCCCATTTCATCTTCTTCTACCTCCTCTTCCATTTCCATAATATTGTCCTCAAGAACATCGCCCTTGTATAGACCCTCTATATACTCCTTCCATCTTTCTGCTTTCCCTTCTTTGCTTAGAACTGGGTTTCCATCTGAGCTCTTGATATTAATGCAAGTGGTTCTTTTTTCTCCAAAGGTCTCTTTAATTTTTCTGTAGGCAGTATCTATCTTACCCCTAATGATACAAGTTTCTACATCCTTACATTTGTCCTGTAGCCAACCCTGCTTAACCACTTTGCACTTCCTGTCGATCTCATTTTTGAGATGTTTGTATTCCTTTTTACCTGCTTCTTTTACTGCATTTTTGTTTTTTCTCCTTTCATCAATTAAATTCAATATCTCTTCTGTTACCGAAGGATTTCTATTAACCCTCGTCTTTTTACTTACTTGATCCTCTGCTGCTTTCACTCTTTCATCTCTCAAAGCTACCCATTCTTCTTCTACAGTATTTCTCTCCCCCATTCTTGGCAGTCGTTCCCTAATGCTCTCCCTGAAACTCTCTACAACCTATGGTTCTTTAAATTTATCCAGGTCCCATCTCCTTAAATTCCCAGTGAGATACAGTGAGTTATAATATGTTCCTAAATTCATCACTCTACGTCTGATTTAGAAGCTTTCTAAGGAAGCTTTCTCGGGATACTTCGCGTCTATTTTCAAGCGTTTGTCAATTCAGTTCTTTCGGCATCTTTGTGACACTCCCCCATGAGTCAAACAAAACTGTGACATTTCGTGCTCCACTTCTATATGCCCTCCCTTTCATTTCTGTTTGGTATGGGTCCCACAGACCAGCAGTTTTCTAGGTTCTGTCGCACAGGTGTTTCATATGCAGTCTCCTTTGTGGACTGCCTGCATTTGGTTAGTACTGTGCCAATGAAGCGCAGTCTGACCCCAGCGTTACGTACGACTGAGACTATGTGATCTTTCCATTTCGTATCCCTACAAACTGTCACACATGCAGGTGTTTGTAAGAGGTAAACGAGTGCAACTGTGACTCGTTGGTATCGTGATCGAAGGATACCATTTTTTTCTTTTCGTTTTGTGAAATCCACGGTTTTACTTTTATGAACACTCGTGACGAGTTGCCAATCTTGCAATACTATGAAATCTTATCGAGATCTGAACGAATATCTGTGCACCTTTACTCAGACAGTACTTCATTACAGATATTAGTATCATGCACGAAATGACTGAGGTTACCATTAATATTGTCTACAAGGTCATTAATATGCAACCCGAACATCAAGGGTCCCAGTACATTTCCTTGCGGCCCACCAAAAGTTACTTCAGCATCTGTCGATGACTTTCCGACGAAGATAATATGCTGCGTCCTCCCCACAAGGAAAGCTTCAATGTCACAACTCTCGCTTGATACCCCATATGACAGTACTTTCGACAATAAGCATAAGTGTGGCACTGAGCCAAATGCCTTTTGGAAGAAAAAGAGCCGGCCGCGGTGGTCTAGCGGTTCAGGCGCTCAGTCCGGAACCGCGGGACTGCTACGGTCGCAGGTTCGAATCCTGCCTCGGGCATGGATGTGTGTGATGTCCTTAGGTTAGTTAGGTTTAAGTAGTTCTAAGTTCTAGGGGACTGATGACCACAGATGTTAAGTCCCATAGTGCTCAGAGCCATTTGAAGAAAAAGAAACACTGGCTCTTGTCAGATCAGTTAACTACACCAACGTATTTTACTGCTGGCTAAACAGCCAATTTTACTGCTGACGGTAGTGACACAAGATGATTTTTCTTTCAGTTAAATCCAGAATCTCAAAATCTCCATACAGGCCGTTCCAAATAACTGAGTGGTACCAAAATACCGAATTGCACCTTACTTCCGAATCGACATTGAAGTGTAGGTCCACCCATAATTGGCTGGATAAGTCAGTTCAAGGGTAGGAGAGACACAGCACCATTACCACCCCGATAGGACCTCTGAGCGAGGTGGCGCAGTGATTAGCGCACTGGGCTCGTAGTCGGGAGAACGACAGTTCAAATCCGCGTCCGGTAATCCAGCCTTAAGTTTCTCGTGATTTCCCCAAATCAGTCCAGCCAAATGCCAGACTAATTCCGTTGAAAGGACACGGCGGATTTCCCTCCTCATTCTTCTGCTCCGTTTATGACGACCTCGATGTCGATAGCACGGTAAATCCAGACCTTCCTTCCTCACTTTCCCAATAGGACTGTCGCCGTCGGGATGAGAAAGGGACGAAATACCAAGGAGGTTACGATAAAGAGGAGAAGGAATTATCTGTGTTGGTCATAGACGCCAATTGAAACCTGTTCGCCATCGAAGTCTTGGAAGTCTGCTTCTCCCTGTGCTGAACCTACCCTCTCAGTGTTAATGCGTTGCACTAACAAACAGTTCTGAAAACCTATTTTGAAAATATATAACTTCATGGATGAATATCCATTACGAGACAGTTTAAAACGTCAGTTCTCACTCGTCGAGCGTGCCGTACATTGCGACAAAACAGTAGAACTTTTTAGTCCTGTTTTAAGTGAAATCGAAAAGCAGAACTACAGTACAAACGCTTCGCTAAGACTCATCAGTATGGCTTCACTTTTTTGTCGTAAGGGCGTCTCCCTGTATTATAAACTCCTTAGTAACTACAATCCGATCACTGTAACAGACCGTTTATTGACGTATCTATAACAGCAAGACTGTCAACGACGTTACAGAAACGTAGGTACATAGATTAAGTGATCAGGACAACGATGTACAACCTCGCTGATCTTTCGCACCGTCCCCACCCGAGTCGATTTCTAGAGGGACGACCAGCTGGACTGGCCTGGTAATATCTCTTCTACCCCGGGTAACGAGGACAGAGTTCGAGGTAATCTGGCTCAACCTGTTCGTGGTTTCGTTTTTTCTTGACGCCTTTGGGTACAGTCGGATGTTTCGTGAACCTAGGTAAACTCTCGAAAGAACTGAGACTAACATGAGCGTTCTTACATGCGCTACTTAGCTAGAAACGCACAAATCTGTGAGGCATGGACGTTAAAGAAGATTCAGATACATTTACTTACTGAGGGCCAGTATCTGTAATCTATAGGTTTAGACTATCTCTCAGATTTCGGCAGATGAACGTGAACTCGGTATCTGTATCAGAAATACAACGCGTGAGTTGGCCTTAATACAAACACGCGTGCCGTCTGAAGATGCGTAAAACTTGAGCGTGCCCTGACGACATTGCCCTCTGAACTATTAACGGGGACGCTGAGAGAATCAGTGAGTTTGCAGGATGGTTTAGGTTAGTTCGATTCATCACCAACTGATCAGCGATGACTTTGTAGTAACATTCATTTCTTCAGTCTTCGACGGCATGGTCTTGGCTGGGATAAAGAGAACACCGATTTCTCGATCTCAGTATCATGACACGCTCTGGCGGGGTCCTTCACTGTCTTGCAGTATTATATATACCTAGTGATTGCTAAATCAAAAAAAAAAAAAAAAAAAAAAAAAAAAACTGAGCAAAGCATCACGGTATGTTTGGTTTTGTGTTTCGAACAACCTTTCTCGGAGTTAACGTTCAGATGGTTCAGATGCCTCTGAGCACTATGGGACTTAACATCTGAGGTCATCAGTCCCCTATAACTTAGAACTACTTAAACCTAACTAATCTAAGGACATCACACACATCCATTCCCGAGGCAGGATTCGAACCTGCGACCGTAGCGGTCGCGCGCTTCCAGTTTGAAGAGCCTAGAACCGCTCGGCCACACCGGCCGGCGGATTTAACGTCAAGTATGGATTGCGGCAGGAGTTAATGTGCCCGAACAGTCGACTTCTTCCCTTTAATACTTCATTAAACGTAATACATCTCCTTCGGATAGTTTCTTCCTCTTGACGTGGACTCTCAAGTGCTTGCAATTGTCTGCGGGGAAAACGCGCAAAATGTTTGGCATGAGAACCTTCACCACAGCCGTTTACATCCTCACCCACGGTTTTCAGAGCTGGGGTGCTTTTATTACATTATACCAATGTCGTACTAAGAGTTTCAGGACATTCAATTCGAACAGGTCGCAGTTCTTGTAAATAGTCTAAGTGGACCTGTACTATGGAGCTGCGGTCGCAATGTCTTGCCTGAAGAATTTGCTGAATATCTTAGTAAGCAGAAGCAGTCACTACCGTTCCGTTGACTAGTTGTTTGGTCTCATCTATGAGATATCCTCTTAGGAACACGTGTTTAGTAAAAGTAAACACGGGATCATTCCTATCGAATGTGTTTACTAGCAATAGAAACGGAAGTATACCTAGCGATACAGCTTTAAAACTGTTCCCAGGATCTGGGCCAGTTCTCAGTGTCTCCAGAGAACGGCTCCAGCTTAATAGACGGCAGCTTAATTGACGTAGGAATCTGAACCACACAAAAGACTGGATCAGTGGTAGATGATGTCACGGTAGGAGTAGACAATTTTTTCTCAGTACTCTCGTGGGCTTGAAAATTAACGTCATTAGCCTTGTGAAGACGGCTCACCCCTTCGGAGGTTCGAGTCCTCCCTCGGGGGTAGGTGTGTGTGTTTTCCTTAGCGTAAGTTAGTTTAAGTTAGATTAAGTAGTGTGTAGGCTTAGGGACCAATGACCCCAGCAGTTTGGTCCCATAAGACCTTACCACAAATTAAAAAAAAAAAATTTTCTCTTGTCAAGATGTCGCAAAAACTAAGTCCGTGTTACACTTCTTGTCCGAAATATGACTGCGTAAAGTGTCGTCAAGATACGACAATAGTGATAACTCTTCTTCCAAGCGTTCCTTGCGATATTTAATGTCCTCTAGCGGTCTGTCATCTGAAAATTTTTCAAACGAGGATACTAGACATGTGATCAGACATCTCTGACGAGTGTTTTCTTCTAAAACCTCGTAACTCTTCAAAAGGCATAGTTGCTCTTAGTTTTCAAATAATATGCTACGCGCTCCGTCAGAATATTCCTCACACTATATTTACTTCTGACTACCAAAACCGAATTTCGTAAACCGTTTTCACAATACCGTTTCTTAGTGGCCATATAAACACTCCAAAATCAATTCCGAAAATCCGTTTCTAGATGCCGGTTTTCCACTTCCACAATTGATTTTCGTTCACTTGCAAACGCACAACCGTATTTGAAATGTGCTTGGGTTGTCAGGTTACCTCCTGTTTTCAAAATATTCGATTAATATGGACGGGGTAAGTTATTGTGCAGTGAAGGACAAACAGAGCATTTAACAGTCCACCTCTAATATTTAACTGCAGCGAAATAGCGTTTGTGCTGACAAAATCAGAAATTGGAACCGCTGTTTTCCAGGCTCCATATTTGACTGGGCTAGCAAATCTGTTTCAGATCTTTGCATGTTTCCATGACAAAGAAAAACTGTTTCCGTAATTCGGTTTTCGTCTTACGGAAGATGTGTTGCATTTAAACATAGTGACTGCACAATCAAACATAACAGTCGCGCGCGACACTACACCTCATTTTTGTTACCCACAGCGATAGCAACGCCCCAAGCGGCCAGCAATCGACACTTCTAAGTACAATATCGGATGAGTGCAAATACCAACGTTAATATTGGTTTATAACATACTTTTTACAATCGGGAGTCTATGTACTGACATAAAAAGCGACAATAACTAAAAAATGATACCACGTTTGTCTTTCTTTAGTTTCCTAAGGACTCTGGAAGTTACGAAACGGTGCATTACAGGACAGTTCATTTACGATTTTCTTGTAACGTACAGACATTTATTGAATAATGTCGTTTTCCTTTAATAACAAAAATCTGCGAGTAAACACCAGAAAGAAAGAAACACGTCGCAAATCTATCCAACAAAGTAAAGTAATTTTGTTCGCTACGCTTTCAGCCAGATCATTAAGTCTGTAACGTGGGAATCCTATATGGAATGTATTTAACGCGTCAAGCCACCACGACTGTATGTTAACAGAAAGCGACACGGACGTGATAATAAATTTTCAAAAGCAATAAAACTGTTCGCTACGTTTTGAGCCAGATCATTGAGTCTGTAACGTGGGAAACCTATATGGAGTGTATTTTACGTGTCAAATAAGCCACCACGTACATGTAATAAATCGTCAAAGGAAATAAAACTGTTTCCCAACACAGAAGAAATCAATCCCACAACTATTTCTAAGATTCAGCAACAAAAGGCAACACATTCACTTCCGAAGCAAAAAGTAATTACATTTACAAAAATGTAAAAAATTCGTGTCGTGGAAAGTCCAGTGAACAGTAAGAAACAGCCAGTCACTGGATTCCATAATAAGTTTTTAAATCTCAAGGAAAGGGTCTATGATAACGACAACAACAGAAATATATACTTCCCATGAATGAAATGTGTTTGCATTCTCCTGCCTTCGGCGGAATGAGCTGCCAATAAAGACATGTTTGAAAGTATTTCTTCATGAACGAGTTGTAGCTCATGTCATAGATTCAGTGTGATTCGGCAGTTTTTAAAGGTATTTCACGATAACTCATGTCTCTTGGTAACTTATTAACGCATGGAACGCAAAAACATAATAACTATTCTTTAAGTAAATATAATATAATTAAAATCAAACACTACCCTTACCACGCACGTGACTGTCTGCTTTCTCACCGCTTGGAGCGCTAGTGTCGTTCCAGCTGCCAAATGGTAACAACTTTCGCACCGGAAAGTGTCGTGACTGTATGTGTTAGACTGATGACTGTTTCAAGTAGGCAAAGATTGACTACGTGTAGCAACTTGCTGCTGTACGGAGACGCTAGTGTTCACAGCGTGTAACAACTGACAAGCAATTTTAAATTAAATACGCACAACCATATGATCTTTTCTTGGCTAGACAAAACATTTCCTAGTGTTTTTCTAACAGCAACAGCAGGCTCCGCGGGCCGTGATTATTTTCTTCTCAGTCACTAGAGCAAAGGGGGGGTGTCAGTACACTGTGATGTATAATGCTCCTACTCTACTGCGTGCGCTCATGTCATACCTTTTTAAGGTTGTAGCAGCTCCGTCCTCCGACTGTGGCGTGTATCGTCCAGGGACAGCCCATAAACTTTCAGTTCCCGGGTTTCGGTACCAAAACATGTCGTCGTCTAGGAAGTAAGAAGCACAAGTCGATCACTTTAACTAAGTGTTTATTTACGTAACTATAACAACAAGATGGTCAACGATATTACACAACAATAGATACAAAGATAAAGTGCTCAGGACAACGATGTATAATGTTGCTGATCTTCCACTAGCAACAAACCTAGTAAAGTATTGTGGTGTTCAAACAAAACTTCGGGTCGATGACACCTTTACCATTTTGCTCGAAGATGATCAGATGACTGAAATCGATAGTTAGTAAATATTTATCAGCAGCTTGTAGCATTATTCTTGTTTATTGAATGTGATATTTATAGTGCCTAGTACCTAGCAAGATTACACACTGCTACTATCATTTCTTAATACACTGCTCCTTGATGACACTGATTTATTATTCTCCAACGACCGACGTACGGTATAAAAGGACAGTATTTTATTTCAGGTACCTGTTGACACTTTTTGCTGAAGTTGCAGCGTTGCACTATTTCTGGTCAACTGCTTTACGACGATTGCGCCGTGGTTCTGGGATCTGTTGCCGCTTTGAAACTTCGTAAGGAAATGGCTTTGGCTGCGTAAGCGGGTATTCTGCCATATTTAATACAGGACCCTTTTCTATACATGACACTTTCACTGAATCTACGTTCCAGCGCTAAAGGCAGTTCAGTTTTGAACAAATACAAAATTCACGGAATCGACATTATTAAATCACCAAAATAAAGTAGGTACATATGTCTTCGCTTTACTCATACTTATATGACAGACCGAACTGTCTTAAGTTGAACAGTTTCATTAACACTTCTACTACTTGTGTAAGTGTCATTAGGACTGCAATGCCATAGCTTTTAATAAAAGTACTCTGATCGTTTCTGATGGAAAAGGTATAAGGTCTCGGAGGCTCGTATGAGCATTTTCAAATACTTACGAGATGTAGGTTATCACCTCCACAAGACGACTCTGTTCAAATTTGGAGAAAGGCAGCGAAAACCAGCTGCAAAATCATCCTGCTGCATACATCTACACGGAATTTAGCCAGCCATTGGAGAGATTAACAGACTTGCTAGTACATTATTGAGAGGCAGGTGGGTTTCTACTATATTTGTTTTTTAAAATTTGTTTCCGAATTTGCGATCTACAGACCCGTGTAATTGCAACTGTTTACTTCATGCACGGACTGTTTCATTTAGCAAGCATTTCAATTTTTCGTTTTTTATTTATTAACGAGTTGTGTATTGAGTTCATGTCGAGTGCAGCTCTGATGTTTCGTGGTTGACGGGGGAGATTTGGTAAACAGCTTCTTCTGCACTACTTTACGAGTGTGAGGTCTTCTAAGAAGGCTAGCCAGTTGACTACTAACTCGTCCTTTTTGTTTTTTGTTTTAAAATAAAGTTATTCAAATAAAACAAAACTATAATCATTAAAATTATAGATCTTTAGAAAAAGGAGAGGGTGTTATGTATGTGGCACAACTATGGGTCTCATGGAAAAAGGGTGACCCGGCTGAGTCACGCAATTTAACTCTTAGTCTGATCACAAGGGATGGCCATTATTGCACGCGTTGATCACGTAGGCTGACGTGAGATCAATGAACTATACTTGAGGGGATGTATGTGGAACATCTTAGGTGATTAGAAGTTAGTAAACAGGAATACAATTAAATACTTAGCTTTAATTCAGCATCAGCGATGAACGTCGATCTTGACTTCGTACAATAGTATTTACAAGTGCAGTTATAGACTGAACTGCGAATACTGCTTTACAGTTATGATTGCTTCACACATATAGATCAACTGGCAATGCATAAACTGTATGTGACGCCTGGCTAGATCGTAGCTACTGACTTAACTGAAGGATGTGCTAACTAGCGTCTCTGCAAATGAGTTATCTGAATCTATAACAAGTGAACCACTCCTATTAAAGTCGGCTGTAGAACTGGCCAGTGCGCTAGCTCGTCTCGTAAGACCAGCCGAGTGGCAGCGCTCGGTCTGCTAGCGTCGATAGTGGTGACTCGCGGATCCGATGTGTACTCACGGACAGCGGCCGATTTGAAGCCTACAACCTAGCAAGTGTGGTGCCTTGCGGTGACACCACTAAAGGAGCTTCGCTAACAGTAGTAATTCAGAGGGAAAGCCAGTACAAAGCAAAAAAGGGAAGGCTGGAGAGTAGAAGGAAAATTCAGAAGGACTGCACAAAGGAAACAAACTTGTGCATAAAATACGATACTTATGGCCGAGCGGTTCTAGGCGCTTCAGTCCGGAACCGCGCTGCAGCTACGGTCGCAGGTTCGAATCCTGCCTCGGGCATTGATGTGTGTGATGTCCTTAGGTTAGTTAGGTTTAAGTAGTACTAAGTCTAGGGGACTGATGACCTCAGATGTTAAGTCCCATAGTGCTTAGAGCCATTTGAACCATTTTTTTGCTATACTTACCTTTGTAAACATCCTACATGTCATCAAGTACCGGGTGACCAAAAAGTCAGTATAAATTTGAAAACTGAATAAATCACGGAATAATGTAGATAGAGAGGTACAAATTGACACACATTCTTGGAATGACATAGGGTTTCATTAGAACCGAAAAATGCGAACATTCGAAAAAAAAAAAAACAGATGGCGCTTCATCTGATCAGAATAGCAATAATTAACATAACAAAGTAAGACAAAGCAAAGATGATGTTCTCTGCAGGAAATGCTCAATATGTCCACCATCATTCCTCAACAATAGCTGTAGTCGAGGAATAATGTTGTGAACAGCACTGTACAGCATGTCCGGAGTTATGGTGAGGCATTGGCGTCGGATGTTGTCTTTCAGCATCCCTAGAGATGTCAGTCGATCACGATACACTTGTGACTTCAGGTAACCCCAAAGCCAATAATCGCACGGACTGAGGTCTGGGGACCTGGGAGGCCAAGCATGACGAAAGGGGCGGCTGAGCACACGATCATCTCCAGACGACGCGCGGAAGAGATCTTTCACGTGTCTAGCAATATTGTTTTTTTTTTTTTGTTCTAATAAAACTCCATATCATTCCAAGCATGTGTGTCAATTGTTACCTCTCTATCTACATTATTCCGAGGATTATTAAGTTTTCAAATTTATACTGCCTTTTGATCACCCGGTATTATATCTTCTGTGTGTTATATTTATGACAAAAGTAAAATGGTTGTGACTGGATATTATTAACCTCAGGGCATTTCTACCAATAAACTACAACCGATCTTCACATAAGAATGCAGAGCGTTTCGCCAATGCTCAGTGATGAGTACACCCTCCACGGACAGAGAACCACGTGCCCCAGCCAGCTGCGGCGCCTTACTCCTTCCCCACTGCGTGGCCAACAGTGACACACTAACAGTGTGGTGGAAACACTGGATTCCACACCGCAATGTTAAGATGGTCTAGAGTACTATTATTCCGTGCTGTAGCCCGATCCACGTTGGCGGTTCGCGCAGCTATACACACGGACGGGTATTGCATAGTTGGCGGTTGCAAGAGAAGTTTTGGTAAGCGCATACGAGAGCTCCGTGTTTGAAAAAGGCCTTGTACATGTCTCTCGCTTGCTTGTGCAGAAGTTGTCGCTTACTACCACCGTCGGCCGTGACATCTCACAACAAATGGAATAAAAATTCACTAAACAACTCGCTACGATCACGTTTAATGCTCGCATTGGCTGCTACGACATTCACAGCAGAGCACCGAGAACACTAACTCAATGCTCATTGGCTGTGGGAGAACGTGTGACGTAGATGCGCAGAACACGCCTAAACTCGACCGCCATTCTTCGTGACTTCTTCTTCTTGTTGCGTGTCGGTTTGTGAAGTAACTCTGCAATTTTACTGTGTTCATACTAACGAATCAATTGACGAATGTTGTCTGAAGAAAATTAACTACCTGGAACATATTATCGAAAAGGCAATGCCCAAGAAGGGAAGGAAAAGTAAAAACAAGCCCGTAAATATTTTTATGTCCTCTTCTACAAACAGAGAAATATCTTGAGAAGATGTTATTTCTCCTTACATAAATACTGTCAGCTTAGTGATGAGCTCCCTAGAAACACAATTGTCTCTACAAGAGCTGAACCATTGCCAGTGAAGGTACGAGCTTATGTTACTTGTTGGTTAAACTCAGTTTCTAGTTTCTGCTATTTAGTTGACATGTCATTGCCAGGAGATCCTATAGATAGTCTGGCTGCCTGTAATCACTGTTGCTCAATTAGCACCACCCAGGAGGCACGTGTAGGGTATTTTAAGGTTAAACCTACGGACGTGAGCAACGTTACCTCCCATTGTTAACCGGTATAATGCCTCCTGATCTACGCAGATGTACTGCCCTTATAAGAGAATTCAACAAGATCTCCCGTGCATAGCGACCTGCCACTTTTAAATCGTAAGAGACTGAAATCACTCCATCCAACTCTGTGCGATGCTACTGACATGGTTTCTAAGGATTTCAAACCTCTTGAAGAATGGAAAGGTCTGTGGGAAGCAGTGACAGATGTTCACCTGCATAACATCTTCCCAGGTGCTAAACTTCCAAGTGGATTCGACCTACCACGCAGGACCTGGACTACTCTCGACATAATCCGTACCGGCCATGGCCGATGCAGGGATGCTCTCTTTAGGTGGAAGAAGCTGCCTGATCCAGCCTGTGACTGCGGGGCTCCATACCAGACTGTTCACCATATTGTCAGTGAATGCAGGATTCGAACCTATCAGGGCGCCGAAGAGGACTTTCTGCTAGCAACTCCACATGCAGTGCGCTGGGTTTAAGGACCGTATATTCAGTTGTAAAGACAAACTTAAGTTTCTACTGTGTCAATATGTACAGTCGTGCTCAAAAGTATCCGAACAACCTGAATTGCATTTCTCCAGATTCGCATGCAACCCACATAACGCAGCTGTCTAGCAGGTCCTCTAATCGCTCCTTGGTACAGTCGTTTGACTATTGAAAATAGTTCCAACAAGTCACCACTAGAAAACACTGCTCTGTATCGCAATAACTCAAGATGTAAAGTAATACTACGATACTACAAATATCAGGGAACACCTTATCACAGATAATACTGTCCTTAAGGATTGTAAGCTCACATTTATTACAATAAATGACATACCTGAAATGTTACCACTCTCATTATTACGTCAGATAGGTAATGCACGTAGTAAGTTCGTCGTATTCATGATTTCCTCTTCAAAGTAACATACCGTATTTATTATTGAACACAAAATGACATTAAAAATTTAAGTTATACACGAGCAGCTAGTTGAGAATATGTATGAACTTCAAATGACACGACGAACCGTCTCGTTCCGCATATGGATTCAAACCCAGGTCATGCAGACTAAGCAAAGATTTCGTGACTGAGGGAAAGTAACAGTCATTCCTGATTAGGCATACAGAGAGTGATATACCTCATATTCAGACAGTATCAATTGGCAAATATCAACTTTAAATTACATGACGCAAACATTTTTATCGGACGCGAATTCCTACCCAGCACCTATTATCCCTGTTAACGAACTACGAGAGATGTTAAATATTGTTTCTTAACAAGTAACTTACTTGGAATGCCGTGAGGTAAACCTTTGTGTTGGACAGTGATTGGAACCCAGAACCTAATAAGATAGGTATCGAAGCACAATCAACTGTGACATATCGCATTTTCTTGGCAGTAGCTAGATGTTTTAACTGAAATGACGAAACGAAACATTAATTTTTTCCTTCCTAGGACTCCAACCCGGCACCTATCGCTGTTATATTCTACAGAAAACGAACGTTAAATATGGGTCTGTTGCACCAGCAGCGACATGTGAGCATGTTTGAACTAGAAATAATATGACGAAGAGTTCAGTGCTGACTGGGAATAGAGCCCGACACATATCGTTATTGACTACACACAGAGACGCCAGCTACCAAATTTTTCTCCACCAGCAGCTCGGAATAACATCTTGAACTTACAGTGATCTTGCAAGTAGTTCTGTGTCTCATTGGGAGTCAAAAACGTCAAATATCGTTAGTGTGGACAACGAATGAAAATACATTAAACATCGAAATTATTATCCACCAGCAGATAGGTGTTCTCATGGTAGATCTTGATAATACATAATGAAATCTTTAGCGCCGGGCCAGGATTCGAACCCATCCACGCGCAATATGTGGAGATGTTGAGGAATCTGCAGTTTTGAACAAACAACAAATAGTAGCCGAGCTGTATTGTCACGAAGGGAACAAATTCCGCGTTAAGGGCGGTCTGAGTTGCATTCCCAGTTCAGAACCAATTTTATCGACATACAGAAGCCCAGATAAAAGATGGAATAAGTGTCCTGCGATCCTACATAGCGTTTGTTTCGTTACTAGAAATAAATAACTAGTATAAGAAAGGCTACTGGTGGTAGAGTTTCTATATGTCGCCACTCCAGACTTTGTGGCTCAACCTAACGTCTGCTTGGTAGAGAAGGAATATCATTTCCAAAGTGAATTTCAGACCGCAATACCATTATATCTTCTTTACTTGGTGTAGCCAGAGGAGAAAGGAATCTGTCTCTCCCTATCTAAAATCACTGACCGAAGTTGGAATCGAACCCAGACCATAGATATATGAACCTATCATCAGCCCAACAGACCACCAAATCCTCTCCTCACTGGCTCATTTTTCTATCATAACGCCGTTGTGCCACACTGGCTGAGAATTCTGACACACGGGCTCCCCGTATGAATTTGCAGCATGTTCAGTAAATTCATTTACTTGGTTGACCGAATCACCCTGAACTAGATGCCTCGGCTACCCAGTGCATACATTCAACTTTATTTTGTAACCACCGAAATAAAATCACGTAACTGCCACCTACACAGAACTGCCAACAGTGTAGGATGCACAAATTTAAATAGGAAGTGTTCCTTTCCACTTGAGCTACTGTGCGCTATCTGTTTGTTGAAAACGTCGTGCAGTGCAAAAGAAATATAACTGTTTGTCTCTCATAAGTCTTGACGTGGCCATATGCATTATCCCACAGCGCTGTGGAATGCAGAAGTTTTGGAGGAATTGTTCCTGACTTCTGGAGCTGTTATAGCTACGTGTCGCGCGCGGTAGATAAGATGTCTCGAATTCGAGTACATTCACTGCTATATTTTTTTAAAACGCAATTCTGCTGTCTGCTAAAGTTATCAATCTAATGGAACTTGTAACATAATTCTCTTCACTTCTCAACCCAAAATAGTCGCATGTGGGAAAAGGGCTAACTTCTGCGACATTTTATTCTTTTCAGGTTTAATAGACAACCAGGCAGCAGACGCATCTCGAAACTTTTGTGTTATGTATGGGGAGAGCGCATATGGCCAAAATATGTCGGAAAAGTATTTTCTACATTAGCTGTCGTCTGGTAGTGGCATTTTATTCTTCTTCAAACCTTGTTTGACAGCTTTAACTCAGAACAAGTTTTCTACATGCATGTAATCAATAAACTGCAGCCGGTCGGAGTGGCCGAGCGGTTCTAGGCGCTACAATCCGGAACCGTGCGACCGCTACGGTCGCAGGTTCGAATCCTGCCTCGGGCATGGATGTGTATGTTGTCCTTAGGTTAGTTAGGTTTAAGTAGTTCTAAGATCTAGGGGACTGATGACATCAGATGTCAAGTCCCATAGCCCTCTGAGCCAGCCAATAAACCGCATGTGCATTTTCAGACTGTTATAGATAACATCAGAGAATTCGCATATATCGTTGATTATTAATTTCTCTCTCATGTTTACTATTGCTTTAACAACACTAAAGTAAACCTTACGAAAATTGTGAGCTGTATTATAAGAAATGTAGTAAAACTACCCACAAAAACCTTACGCCGAAAGTCTGTTTTTATAAAACTGAGTATCTGTACACGAGCGTGCCTCTATCGACACGAATTGGTAAAATACTACTCACTTAGATTTTGATTGGCTCTGTGTTCTTTCGTCCCTGTTAATTAACCACGAAAGATGGGTGGTATACCTCTATTCTGAAGTAACAAAGTTGTTGTGGATTGGCAGGAGAGCCAACCCAGGAAAACTAGAGGAAGCGGAAAGGCACGCGTTTTAGCTCACGCAGGCTGGCGTGAGGTCTGGAACAGGACAAGGAATTTAGACTTTAGAAAAACGGACGAAGCTGGTGGAATACTTAACTTTAATCGATTAATGGTGAACGTCGGTCTTGCCATTACAAGATTCACAATATTAATAGCAACTGATAATGGCGCCTTGCTAGGTCGTAGCAAATGACGTAGCTGAAGGCTATGCTAACTATCGTCTCGGCAAATGAGAGCGTATTTTGTCAGTGAACTATCGCTAGCAAAGTCGGTTGTACAACTGCGGCGAGTGCTAGGAAGTCTCTCTAGACCCGCCGTGTGGCGGCGCTCGGTCTGCAATCACTGATAGTGGCGACACGCGGGTCCGACGTATACTAACGGACCGCGGCCGATTTAAAGGCTACCACATAGCAAGTGTGGTGTCCGGCGGTGACACCACAAAAATGAGCATGCATTTAAAGATGAAGTGCATGATGTGAAATTCTGTGACAGAGATACGAACCCACCACGGTTCTTTCCCTGTCTACGGAATCCTTTTCATGTTAATATCATACATCAGCTATTACTCGTAGATTACATTAAAACTAAAGTAATTGATGAAGACCTTACTTGATAAAGAAAAACGCGCTGCCTTTCTTCATTTACTCGCGCCTAGAAATGGCTATCGAGTACTGCCAAACCAAAAGGCAACAGATCTTACTGCCTTCCGATATACGTCGCTGTCAGTTCTTCCATATGATTTGGTCGATATGACCTGTTTCAAGTTGTGTATGACAGACAATGTTTTAGAAATCAATTGTTTTCGTTTGCAATAAACAGAAAGATTTTCATTCTAAGCTATCCAAGTAGAAAATTTTCGCAATATTAGTTCAAATTTAATATTCGCTTCTACAATGTAGGAAAGTATTTCACAGTTGCGAAACTCGCATCCGATTCATTGACTTTACACTTGGCCGCTGACCATAAATTCTAGCTCAGAGTGACACCAGATTAAGTAAGACTGTTTGCCAGTGCTCTTTCTCACCGGAAAATACGCAATTCACTCATTGGGCTCCATAAGTACACTGTAACAGTAATTTCTGTGTGTATGCAATGCATACGGATTAGAATTTAGTGGTGCTCACTTCTGTATACAATATGCCTGACCTAAATGGGTCCTTCGTCATTACAGACCCTGGGCAGTGCAACATCATACTGACAACAGTAATGTGCTTATACTGACAACCTGACTGTTCCTTTTACCTGATTTTGTAATCATTTAAATAAAACAACATGACCTTCCAGTGGGAGACATTTTGCCCCACTTTTCCTTCTGTGAACTTTGTCAGTAAGCTTTTTGCCGTCCAGCCAGCGAAATGCGGCAGAGTACGGCCGGTAAACGATTCACAAACCACGATTTAGTGCCGTTAAGACGATTTCTTTAAACATTGTCGTAGCTGAAGGAATTTAGTTTCGTCTTAAATCGTCTCAAGCAGCAATGTTCTCAGACATCTTAAATAGGAAAAAGCTTATTATCCAGGTACGTAGGTTGTAATACAAACTTCCCAGAGTTTGTGTCAGGTTGGTCTTTTCGTCTGATAGCACTGCGTAAGTATTTTGTCTATGTGGTATCACAATTAGTGTTCCTGTAGCTGTGGGAATCATTGGTTGAAAACGAATTTAACACCAATGAGTACAGTGCTGCTAAATATTCAAAATGATTATCAACCTAAGTCTGAGTTCATCCGCAAACTGAGGCGAATTTATAATATTGTAGTTAGACTGTGTATCCTTGTCTTCCTTGAGTGGTCATTAGAAGGCGTTTACACACACGTATACAATACTATGAACACTTCGAACGCTATAGTTAACGTTGCTCTCATAAACTACTTTTGTTTTTTAATTCTTCTGTTTCTTCAGCGTGCAATATGTGTTGTAGATACTGTCTTAGAGAAAAAAATTGACCGCCGAGTCGTTCACGTAAGGTGGGCAATACAGTCGTGCTCCTCTCAGAATCCTATGCCCGGCAATATGCTCGTTCTGGCAACATTGTAGATTGCGGCGCTTCCCAGAGGAAGTCTTGACTTCAGTCATAGTACGTTATTCTTGACTACGACCATAGTCTTGAGGTTTGCCGGCACTGTAGCTCAGCGTGTTCGGTCAGAGAGCCGGTGGGCCTTTGTAATAAAAAAACTGAGTGGCACGATCAACAATCTAACTTGAACAGATGTCATTGTGACGACCGCAACGACCAAACACAACGATCTACAACGAACAAAATAAAAAAATTAAAAAAAAATAAAAAATGAGGTAAAACGCAAGACTAGCTAATACGACGTCTGGTAACTAAACACACACGTCAACAAAGTTTTTATCGCCCCTTTCCTCTCGGTGCTGAAGTTATGAGTGTAATTCAAGCTAATCTACAATAGATTTCGCTTTCTGTCACACTGGTAATAACAGTTTGCTCCAACAATGTTTTAGCGAAAGATTTCTTTGCCGACCATCAGCCTCTGAACACCGCATGCGTCTGAGTTCTCTGGGACTCGTTTACTGCCTACCGGCGGGGGCTGAGACACTGCATTGTCTCGCCTTCTGCCGACAACGTCTGCTCCACTCCTCACTCTCCACCATGTAAAATGCTTTAATAATGTTGAGTGGTGACCCATACAATCTGTCTACGATTTGTGTTTCACTCTTGATAGCAAAGGAGGCACAAAACCGTTTTTATTTGATGATTATTTTATTACACTAGAATGCAATACATCAATGTGGCACAGAATTAATTTCATTGTTTCTGATCCAGTGCACTACAATTAAAGCGTCACATTCTGTTCTTTTTCCTTTCACGGGAGGTTCCTCAAATAATTTATTATTGTCATGGATTCATATGTGTTAGTCAAGGCATAGAGAGTAAATGCAATGTAATGTGTTTGATTTCTTTCTTTGATTCTCTATGGTAAATGGATGCAAAGATTGTGTCAATACCTATCAGAACCTGCTCTATAGCTACTCAGGCAAATTGCTTGTTTTGAAGTCTATACCTTAATTAAGGAGAAGTGAACGCTGTTCACAAGTGATATTTAAAATTTTGAATTGGTTTTAAGGCGACAAAATTGCCCATATTTGAAGCTACCCAGAGAAAAAGTAAGTTGATAGAGCCGCATTTAGCAAACGTCTGCAGGGAGTTCCTAATTGCAACTGTGGAAATTTAGCATAGAGGCCCTATAGTAATCAAGAGGTTCATTTCCTTCACACTTATCACCCTGGCATGTGAGTCATGAGTGAAGAACAATACTGAAATTCGTATCACTGATGGTCGATTCGAATTTCTTCAGAGACGCTGGTATTGCGAAGCAGCTTGGCAGTCAGAAAGCCAAGATCTATGACCATTAACACAACTTACTGAGTCGAGCTACCAAAAGGATTTGATGTGTAAAGGTTTTCTTCCGATTTCGATAGAGAATTTTTTCTGGAAATTCGCAGCTCCATAAAATATAATCAGAAAAAAACGCTCACATACGCTAGCCCCTACCACGGTTAGAACTGACGACTGATTGAGCTGTTCTGATCCGAGACACGGGTGGTACCACCGAGCTACGGTCACACTACTGCCTGTACGCCACTCTCATCATGGTATTTGTCTCTCAGCCTCATAATGCATCGTGAAAGATAATAAAACTTGTCACTTATGTGAAGAAGAGCATTTCTTTAGGCAAAAAATTCAATTTTCTGTCTCAGTGTCTTAGTTTACATGAGGATAATCAATCAAGTGAATTTAGCGAGTCAGTTCAGTACCATACGCGGAAGTGATTGCACTGTCACAGTGTTGCCTAATGTTTGTGACGATGTTGCCAATTCTCAGCTGCGTTAGGAACATCTCTGTAGCGGCATGCGAGGAGAATCCCTTGCTCGTGTCATAGGAGGATATGGAGAGGAGGCGCGGGGTTTGGTTAATACGGAGCGTTTTCTCCTAGCAGTTGCGTCAAGCATTCAGGTGTATAATCTTCCATCACGATTACAGTTTCCTAAAAAATATATACTACTAAAACACTTACCTTGTTACTTTGTGACAAAAGATTATTTCAGTACAATAAAAAGTCTTTGGAAATCACTTATGCCCACCTGTCACAAAAGTAAGATAACAAACACTTTGCACCTCGAAATCGATTGCACCTATGTGCAGTCTTGTGACGTTTAAATAAATCGTCTAAAGGGCACTAAATCGTGGTTTCTGAATCGTTTATCGGCCGTACTCTGCCGCATTTCACTGGTTGGAAGGCAAAAGGCTTACTGCCAAAATTCACAGAAGGAAAAGTGGGGCAAAATGTCTCCCACTGGAAGGTCATGTTGTTTTATTTAAATGATTACAAAATCAGGTAAAACGAACAGTCAGGTTGTCAGTATAAGCACAATACTATTGTCAGTATGATGTTGCACTGCCCAGGGCCTGTAATGATAAAGGACCCATTTAGGTCAGGCATATTGTATACAGAAGTGAGCACCACTAAATTCTAATCCGTATGCATTGCATACACACAGAAATTACTGTTACAGAGTACTTATGGAGCCCAATGAGTGAATTGCGTATTTTCCGGTGAGAAAGAGCACTGGCAAACAGTCTTCGCTACATTAGGTTACTTAATCTGGTGTCACTCTGAGCTAGAATTTATGGCCAGCGACTAAGTGTAAGGTCAATGAGTCGGATGCGAGTTTTGCAACTGTGAAATACTTTCCTACATTATAGAAGCGAATATTAAATTTGAACTAATATAGCGAAAATTTTCTACTTGGATAGGTTAGAATGAAAATCTTTCTGTTTATTGCAAACGAAAACAATTGATTTTCTAAAACATTGTATGTCACATACAACTTGAAACAGGTCATATCGACCAAATCATATGGAAGAACTGACAGCGACGTATATCGGAAGGCAATAAGATCTGTTGCCTTTTGGTTTGACAGTACTCGATAGCCATTTCTAGGTGCAAGTAAATGAAGAAAGGCAGCGCGTTTTTCTTTATCAAGTAAGGTCTTCATCAGTTACTTTAGTTTTAATGTAATCTACGAGTAATAGCTGATGTATGATATTAACATGAAAAGGATTCCGTAGACAGGGAAAGAACCTGTTCTTGAGAAACTACTTCTATAGTGACCAAAGGCATCAAATGATCTTCAAGTACAGTGTTCTTATTTTTTTCATACTTCCACACAACTTTTTCCTGTTTTCTCGATTGACCTGCGTTCCGTTTTTCAAGGCCTATCCACTATGCCAACTTATAACTAAATCTGAGGGGGGCGCGATGGGGAGGTTCCCTTGTAAGAAATTTGATCAATTTGTGAAAATTTCAAAATGGCTTCACATCGAGCCTATGATGCCTAGAAGAGTCTTTACATCCTGCTGACATGAGAATAGCATGATCTCCGCTTCAGAAGCTTGCTTCTACTTAACCATTTAATATACTCGCGTTTTTTCCACCGTGACTAATTTTGTAAGCTAAGCACATCATTCGTTACAGCACACTCCTGCGGCTGTTAAATGTGGCCACAATGGTCTGGTGGGCCTCGTGATGACTGGGTATTGTGTGGTGTCCTTAGGTTAGTTAGGTTTAAGTAGTTCTAAGTCTAGGGGACTTATGACCATAGATGTTAAGTCCCATAGTGCTCAGAGCCATTTGTACCATTTGAATGGTCTGGTGGAATGAACTATCACAGGTGCAATACGTGGGTTCAGGCATTGACGTTTAATAGGCACAAACAGATTTACTTTACCCCTTGTAACATCAAGAGAAAGACGTTATAATCCAGAATCCGCATTAAACATCAAGTTCCTTCATTACCAAATGGGCAGAGCCGGTTTACGTTGGGAAAAGACATAGCGGAAGTCATGGTAAACAGAAACACAGTATCCAGTAAACTTACTTACATTAGAAAATTTTATTTTATTTGATGATCCAATAGCCATTTAAAGGAACAGGGTTCTTACTGTACTTGTACTTGACTGAACTAGAGACGTTGAAAAATTTGGTGCTGGACTGTGATCCGAATTCGTATCTCCTCTTTCGAGGATCTGAATCTCTCGGAACAGTATAGTTCAATCATTTCGTTCCTTTGCTCAAGACTGCAATCTTCTCTAGGTCTCCTCCAAAGGTAAGTAGTTGGGTACGAATCCTGATCCAGTACAAAAATATTCATAATTTCATTTCATGCCCTATCACCTGTTAGTGAAAATTAACGTACATTTTTAATGTCTGTTCATGTGTTGCCAACAGTCGCAATAGGTGTCGTTATGTCTGGCCAAACACGCACACATCTTACTATTGTTGAATAAGCAACTGATACTTAAGCTATATTCGTGGATGCACGGTAGGTGTGCAGTTCGATTGTCGCTTAGGCACAAAAGTTTGTATTCTTATTTTAGACTCAAACACCTAGCAGCTGGTAAGAAAAACCGATACGAAACATTTCATTTTACTTAGTTAACAATCCGATTACGGGTTGGGTTCGTATCTCCGTCACAGAACTTCACATCATGCACTTCATCTTTAAATGCATGCTCACTTTGTTACTTCAGAATAGAGGTATATCACATATCTTTCGTGGTTAGTTAACAGGGATGAAAGGGTCTTGATAGAAGTCCCGGTTTATTACAAAAACTGTCGTCTTTTATTTACAAGTTTAAATTTGGTTACTGGTATTGGCAAAAATTTCGGTAATTCATGACTCTTCATGGCTAGTCATCAATATGATATGATTAGATTAGATTACATTAGATTAATTCTTGTTTCATCGATCATGAACACGATATTTCGTAATGATGAGGAACGTGTCATTTTAATGAATGATTTCTTTACATACCATGACTCAATTTCTTTACAATTTTTTACTCTCTCTCTCTCTCTCTCTCTCTCTCTCTCTCTCATTCTTTTTGATTTTTATGTCTCTCTCTCTCTCTCTCTCTCTCTCTCTCTATGTCACACACACACACATTCTTTTTTTATTTTTATTAGTTTGTTGCGCTCGACCATCGCCGAGGCCCGAAAACGTCTGTGAATGAGTTTCTTAGTTTTGAGTACACTTACGAAAGAAATATAAAAAAAACCTATGAGAGTTACTGATTTATGGTGCTTAGTTTGCAGTCAGTTCTGAGTATTTTCAGTAACTACGCTAAAGTCCCTAAACCTAGTTACAGAAATGCGAATCAGACGCATTACGTATTCCAGGCCGTAGCAGTCGCGACTTGGAGACACCAGTTATGGTCACTTCCCAGCCTTCTATAAGATCACATCGGTTAGTCTTCTTCCTGCTGGTATTGTAACTGAGATTTGGCAACAAGCCAATGTATATTTGGCAACTCTGTGATTGACGAGTTACTTCCTGGTGTGCACGGAATTAAGCCTCAAAGTTCACTTGATTTTACCTGTCATTTCCATTGAATAATCTGAGTTATTATCGCTTGAGGTGTAACAAAAGATTGTAAATTTACGATTTTCAGCCCAGGAAAGTCGTTGCACGTGGAAATCGCAACTAATCTCGTCCTTCAAATAGCGGTTTACGAGTTCTAGCTACTATTCGTCTCGTAAGAGGAAGCTAAGCCACATACTTCTCCGCCAGCTCTGTGGTAACGTCCTGACCTGTGAAAAGGCGTCTGTTATGGTTCGCAGTTCCAGTCTCACTGAGTGTAGCGTTTCTATCCCTTCTGTGAAAGAGCTACAAACAGTCAGATCAAACATCGATAAGGAAATCGCAAGAAAATACTTTCGGCTCATAGTGCAATGGTGAAAAACTTACAATGCTGCACAACAGGTAACGCCTCTTTCCGCTGCTGACAAGCAAATTTTGGGTTTCTAGGAATACATAAATTTATTTATGAAATGCCACATTTGCATACCTCTTGAGTAAGACACAGCATACCAATTAAACACAGAGCCAATCAAAATCTAAGTGAGTAGTATTTTACTAATTCGTGACGATAGAGGCACGCTCGTGTACAGATACTCAGTTTTATAAAAACAGACTTTCGACGTAAGGTTATTGTGGGTAGCTTTATTACATTTATTATAATACAGCTCACAATTTTCGTAAGGTTTCCTTGTAGTAAACATGAGAGAGAAATTAATAATCAACGATATATGCGAATTCTCTGATGTTATCTATAACAGTCTGAAAATGCACAGGCGGTTTATTGATTACATGCATGTAGAAAACTTGTTCTGAGTTAAAACTGCCAAACAAGGTTTGAAGAAGAATAAAATGCCGATACCAGACGACAGCTAATGTAGAAAATACTTTTCCGACGTATTTTGGCACGATGCGCTCTCCCCATACATAATACAAAAGCTTCGAGATGCATCTGCTGCCTGGCTGTCTATTAAACCTGAAAAGAATAAAATGTCGCAGAAGTTAGCCATTTTCCCACATGCGACTATTTTGGGTTGAGAAGTGAAGAGAATTATGTTACAAGTTCCATTAGATTGATAACTTTAGCAGACAGCAGAATTGCGTTTTAAAAAAATATAGCAGTGAATGTACTCGAATTCGAGACATCTTATCTACCGCGCGCGACACGTAGCTATAACAGCTCCAGAAGTCAGGAACAATTCCTCCAAAACTTCTGCATTCCACAACGCTGTGGGATAATGCATATGGCCACGTCAAGACTTATGAGAGACAAACAGTTATATTTCTTTTGCACTGCACGACGTTTTCAACAAACAGATAGCGCTCAGTAGCTCAAGTGGAAAGGAACACTTCCTATTTAAATTTCTGCATCCTACACTGTTGGCAGTTCTGTGTAGGTGCAGTTACGTGATTTTATTTCGGTGGTTACAAAATAAAGTTGAATGTATGCACTGGGTAGCCGAGACATCTAGTTCATGGTGATTCGGTCAACCAAGTAAATGAATTTACTGAACATGCTGCAAATTGATACGGGGAGCCTGTGTGTTAGAATTCTCAGCCAGTGTGGCACAACGGCGTTATGATAGAAAAATGAGCCAGTGAGGATTTGGTGGTCTGTTGGGCTGATGATAGGTTCATATATCTATGGTCTGGGTTCGATTCCAACTTCGGTCAGTGATTTTAGATAGGGAGAGACAGATTTCTTTCTCTTCTAGCTACACCAAGTAAAGAAGATATAATGGTATTGCGGTCTGAAATTCACTTTAGAAATGATATTCCTTCTCTACCAAGTAGACGTTAGGTTGAGCCACAATAAAGTCTGGAGTGGCGACATACAGAAACTCTATCACCAGTAGCCTTTCTTATACTAGTTATTTATTTCTAGTAACGAAACAAACGCCATGTATGATCGCAGGACACTTATTCTATCTTTTATCTGAGCTTCTGTATGTCGATAAAATTGGTTCTGAACTGGGAATGCAACTCAGACCGCCCTTAACGCGGAATTTGTTCCCTTCGTGACAATACAGCTCGGCTACTATTTGTTGTTTGTTCAAAACTGCAGATTCCTCAACATCTCCACATATTACGCGTGAATGGGTTCGAATCCTGGCCCGGCGCTAAAGATTTCATTATGTATTACCAAGATCTACCATGAGAACACCTATCTGCTGGTGGATAATAATTTCGATGCTTAATGTATTTTCATTCGTTGTCCACACTAACGATATTTGACGTTCTTGACTCCCAATGAGACACAGAACTACTTGCGAGACCACTGTAAGTTCAAGATGTTATTCCGAGCTGCTGGTGGAGAAAAATTTGGTAGCTGGCGTCTCTTTGTGTGTAGTCAACAACGATATGTGTCGGGCTCTATTCCCAGTCAGCAGTGAACTCTTCGTCATATTATTTCTAGTTCAAACATGCTCACATGTCGCTGCTGGTGCAACAGACACATATTTAACGTTCGTTTTCTGTAGAATATAACAGCGATAGGTGCCGGGTTGGAGTCCTAGGAAGGGAAAAATTAATGTTTCGTCTCGTCATTTCAGATAAAACATCTAGCTACTGCCAAGAAAATGCGATATGTCACAGTTGATTGTGCTTCGATATCTATCTTATTAGGCTCTGGGTTCCAATCCCTGTCCAACACAAAGGTTTACCTCACGGCATTCCAAGTAAGTTACTTGTTAAGAAACAATATTTAACATCTCTCGTAGTTCGTTAACAGGGACAATAGGTGCTGGGTAGGAATTCGCGTCCGATAAAAATGTTTGCGTCATGTAATTTAAGGTTGATATTTGCCAATTGATACTGTCTGAATATGAGGTATATCACTCTCTGTATGCCTAATCAGGAATGACTGTTACTTTCCCTCAGTCACGAAATCTTTGCTTAGTCTGCATGACCTGGGTTTGAATCCATATGCGGAACGAGACGGTTCGTCGTGTCATTTGAAGTTCATACATATTCTCAACTAGCTGCTCGTGTATAACTAAAATTTTTAATGTCATTTTGTGTTTAATAATAAATACGGTATGTTACTTTGAAAAGGAAATCATGAATACGACGAACTTACTACGTGCATTACCTATCTGACGTAATAATTAGAGTGGTAACATTTCAGGTATGTCATTTATTGTAATAAATGTGAGCTTACAGTACTTAAGGACAGTATTATCTGCGATAAGGTGTTCCCTGATATTTGTAGTATCGTAGTATTACTTTACATCTTGAGTTATTGCGATACAGAGCAGCGTTTTCTAGTGGTGACTTGTTGGAACTATTTTCAATAGCCAAACGATTGTACCAAGGAGCGATTAGTGGACCTGCTAGACAGCTGCGTTATGTGGGTTGCATGCGAATCCGGCGAAATGCAATTCAGGTCGTTCGGATACTTTTGAGCACGACTGTACATATGCATATGTAATTTAATTTCATGATATGTCTGTATTAGCCATACGCTAAATAAAATAGTTTCTTGTTTGTACGAAAATTAATAATTTCATATGAAAACTGAATTTTATTGAACAGTTCTTTATTATTACAGTCAGCAAATAGTTTGTTATCAAATAATTAAAAGTAACATCATATTTGAAAAACGAGAAGTGCACTAAAGCCTCGATTATATGGTTTGCGACCCTCCAGTCCTCCACACTATACAGCTGTCAGCCTTCACAATATCGCAGATTTTTAAATGCATTGCAATGGGGCGTCCGCTTCGGTCCCTCTAGTACAATGTACAAATCTGTTGGATAATGAAAAGGGTGGATTTCCTTCTGCACCAAATGCATCGTTTCACGCTTCGTGCAACTAAACATTATAAAATTTTTACTTACTTCAATACACACAGACGTGATCGCATTTAAGTTGTTTATTTCTATTTTCGGATGACCTGTTTCGATCCTCTAAGAGAGATCTTATATTCCTCGATGACCGTAGGAACCGCTGACGTGGAGCGAGTCTATCTTTGCGGGGGTGGAGGACAGTGTTCTTAGAGGAACTATGAATGTGAGTGAGTTGTGTTAAACAAAAACGAATAGAGTCAAGAGCAGTTTCATTTTTCGGGTATATTGGCCGTCGTCAACAGTAGCTACAGTGCCCTTGCACCAGTTCGCTGGCGTATTTCATTCGTATTATCTGAAGTATTTTCCATCACATCTTTGGTAGGGCTGACATTTTCAGCTGTGTTTGTTTTCACACTTTTGACAATCCTGAGCTTAGTTGTCAGCGAAACGCCAGGAAACTGTCGCCGATAGCTAGTTCCTAAGAGACGAACCTGCAGGGATATCTATATAGACGGACGCGAAATCCTGAACGTTTTTATACAAGGAAGATCTGTTTTTATTGGTATGTACGCTCTAGGTCTTCTTCTTTCTTCTTTTGTTGGTATCTTTGTCCCGCGGTTTCGCAGAGACGGCATGGTTAGGGACGGATTTGGCAAGGTTAATTTAAGGTGTTGCCGGTTCCCCTTGCTGTCGCCACTCCATACCCCTTAGAACGGAATTAGTGTACCCCAGCTGTCCGCGTCTAGTGTAATCCATGGAATAGTGCGAATGTGTTTAGATGTCTGAAAGTCGTGTAACTGAAGCGGGACGTGGGGACCAGCCCAGTATTCACCTAATGGGATGTGGAAAACCGGCTAAAAACCACATGCAGGCTGGCTGGCACACTAGCCTTCGTCTGTAATCTGCCTGGCGGATTCGATCTAGGTACGTGTGGTCCAGGTGTTGTTGTTGTTGTGGTCTTTAGTCCTGAGACTGGTTTGATGCAGCTCTCCATGCTACTCTATCCTGTGCAAGCTTTTTCATCTCCCAGTACCTACTGCAGCCTACATCCTTCCGAATCTGCTTAGTGTATTCATCTCTTGGTCTCCCTCTACGATTTTTACCCTCCACGCTGCCCTCCAATACTAAATTGGTGATCCCTTGATGCCTCAGAACATGTCCTACCAACCGATCCCTTCTTCTGGTCAAGTTGTGCCACAAGCTCCTCTTCTCCCCAATCCTATTCAATACTTCCTCATTAGTTATGTGATCTACCCACCTTATCTTCAGCATTCTTCTGTAGCACCACATTTCGAAAGCTTCTATTCTCTTCTTGTCCAAACTATTTATCGTCCATGTTTCACTTCCATACATGGCTACACTCCAACAAATACTTTCAGAAATGACTTCCTGACACTTAAATCAATACTGGATGTTAACAAATTTCTCTTCTTCAGAAACGCTTTCCTTGCCATTGCCAGCCTACATTTTATATCCTCTCTACTTCGACCATCATCAGTTATTTTGCTCCCCAAATAGCAAAACTCCTTTACTACTTTAAGTGCCTCATTTCCTAATCTAATTCCCTCAGCATCACCCGACTTAATTAGACTACATTCCATTATCCTTGTTTTGCTTTTGTTGATGTTCATCTTATATCCTCCTTTCAAGACACTGTCCATTCCCTTCAACTGCTCTTGCAAGTCCTTTGCTGTCTCTGACAGAATTACAATGTCATCGGCGAACCTCAAAGTTTTTACTTCTTCTCCATGAATTTTAATACCTACTCCGAATTTTTCTTTTGTTTCCTTTACTGCTTGCTCAATATACAGATTGAACAACATCGGGGAGAGGCTACAACCCTGTCTTACTCCCTTCCCAACCACTGCTTCCCTTTCATGCCCCTTGACTCTTATAACTGCCATCTGGTTTCTGTACAAATTGTAAATAGCCTTTCGCTCCCTGTATTTTACCCCTGCCACCATTAGAATTTGAAAGAGAGTATTCCAGTCAACATTGTCAAAAGCTTTCTCTAAGTCTACAAATGCTAGAAACGTAGGTTTGCCTTTCCTTAATCTTTCTTCTAAGATAAGTCGTAAGGTCAGTATTGCCTCACGTGTTCCAGTGTTTCTACGGAATCCAAACTGATCTTCCCCGAGGTTGGCTTCTACTAGTTTTTCCATTCGTCTGTAAAGAATTCGTGTTAGTATTTTGCAGCTGTGACTTATTAAGCTGATAGTTCGGTGATTTTCACATCTGTCTACACGTGCTTTCTTTGGGATTGGAATTATTATATTCTTCTTGAAGTCTGAGGGTATTTCGCCTGTTTCATACATCTTGCTCACCAGACGGTACAGTTTTGTCAGGACTGGCTCTCCCACGGCCGTCAGTAGTTCCAATGGAATATTGTCTACTCCGGGGGCCTTGTTTCGACTCAGGTCTTTCAGTGCTCTGTCAAACTCTTCACGCAGTATCATATCTCCCATTTCATCTTCATCTACATCCTCTTCCATTTCCATAATATTGTCCTCAAGTACATCGCCCTTGTATAGACCCTCTATATACTCCTTCCACCTTTCTGCTTTCCCTTCTTTGCTTAGAACTGGGTTTCCATCTGAGCTCTTGATATTCATACAATTCGTTCTCTTATCTCCTAAGGTCTCTTTAATTTTCCTGTAGGCGGTATCTATCTTACCCCTAGTGAGATAGGCCTCTACATCCTTACATTTGTCCTCTAGCCATCCCTGCTTAGCCATTTTGCACTTCCTGTCGATCTCATTTTTGAGACGTTTGTATTCCTTTTTGCCTGTTTCACTTACTGCATTTTTATATTTTCTCCTTTCATCAATTAAATTCAATATTTCTTCTGTTACCCAAGGATTTCTACTAGCCCTCGTCTTTTTACCTACTTGATCCTCTGCTGCCTTCACTACTTCATCCCTCAAAGCTACCCATTCTTCTTCTACTGTATTTATTTCCCCCATTCCTGTCAATTGCTCCCTTATGCTCTCCCTGAATCTCTGTACAACCTCTGGTTCTTTTAGTTTATCCAGGTCCCATCTCCTTAAATTCCCACCTTTTTGCAGTTTCTTCAGTTTTAATCTACAGGTCATAACACATAGATTGTGGTCAGAGTCCACATCTGCCCCTGGAAATGTCTTACAATTTAAAACCTGGTTCCTAAATCTCTGTCTTACCATTATATAATCTATCTGATACCTTTTAGTATCTCCAGGGTTCTTCCATGTATACAACCTTCTTTCATGATTCTTAAACCAAGTGTTAGTTATGATTATGTAGTGCTCTGTGCAAAATTCTACCAGGCGGCTTTCTCTTTCATTTCTGTCCCCCAATCCATATTCACCTACTATGTTTCCTTCTCTCCCTTTTCCTACACTCGAATTCCAGTCACCCATGACTATTAAATTTTCGTCTCCCTTCACAATCTGAATAATTTCTTTTATTTCATCACACATTTCTTCAATTTCTTCGTCATCTGCAGAGCGAGTTGGCATATAAACTTGTACTACTGTAGTAGGTGTGGGCTTCGTATCTATCTTGGCCACAATAATGCGTTCACTATGCTGTTTGTAGTAGCTTACCCGCATTCCTATTTTCCTATTCATTATTAAACCTACTCCTGCATTACCCCTATTTGATTTTGTGTTTATAACCCTGTAGTCACCTGACCAGAAGTCTTGTTCCTCCTGCCACCGAACTTCACTAATTCCCACTATATCTAACTTCAACCTATCCATTTCCCTTTTTAAATTTTCTAACCTACCTGCCCGATTAAGGGATCTGACATTCCACGCTCCGATCCGTAGAATGCCAGTTTTCTTTCTCCTGATAACGACATCCTCTTGAGTAGTCCCCGCCCGGAGATCCGAATGGGGGACTATTTTACCTCCGGAATATTTTACCCAAGAGGATGCCATCATCATGTAATCATACAGTAAAGCTGCATGCCCTCGGGAAAAATTACGGCTGTAGTTTCCCCTTGCTTTCAGCCGTTCGCAGTACCAGCACAGCAAGGCCGTTTTGGTTATTGTTACAAGGCCAGATCAGTCAATCATCCCTTGCAACTACTGAAAAGGCTGCTGCCCCTCTTCAGGAACCACACGTTTGTCTGGCCTCTCAACAGATACCCCTCCGTTGTGGTTGCACCTACGGTACGGCTATCTGTATCGCTGAGGCACGCAAGCCTCCCCACCAACGGCAAGGTCCATGGTTCATGGGGGGGTGGGGGGGGGGGTCCAGGTAATGAACAATTATAGAATTTTAATATAGGCGCTACAGTCTGGAACCGCACGACCGCTCCGGTCGCAGGTTCGAATCCTGCCTCGGGCATGGATGTGTGTGATGTCCTTAGGTTAGTTAGGTTTAAGTAGTTCTAAGTTCTAGGGGACTTATGACCACAGAAGTTGAGTCCCATAGTGCTCAGAGCCATTTGAACCAATTTTAATATACCTGAACATTTTGTTATTCCGGAATTTCACGATGTTATTCCAGATTGTCCAGAGCCCATTCTATGCCGACAAGAATTTCAATTGTACTTAGACGCCCCAGCAATGTCTCATCCGCTGACATCCATTTGTTTGAACCATTGTACCTTATACAAAATACTATTTTTTTTGGGAAGTATTTGTTGTATTGGTCTCAACAGCAATAATTATTTTAAAAAATATACATTTGTGGCATTTCTTATGACAATATGTCGTCTGTTATCAAAACTGTGTTAGTTTTTAGGTCATATAAATATTTTTCGCATGTAGTGGTTTGTATCATTATCAACGAATATTTTACGGTGTTAGACACATCAATTGCATATGAAACACATGTTATACACATCAGTTTCACGAGAAATACATGACAAAGTTAGATGACGATAAATAATTTTTGCTAGTTCGATCTGCCGGTAGTCTGTCGGCAGACATCGTATTTAAAACAATGCAGCAGGCAAGTCCAGGAAGTTCTTTGTCTCAGCAGTGTAGAATCATATCGGTCATAATATCTGCAGCTCGTGAGCCATATCAGTACATCACGCAGCGCGCACAGATAATGCTTACAGGAAACCATTTAAACCTTTCTTTGGTCTTGACAAGGCTAATCTCTATATAGTAAACTGTTCTGATAGACTATAGCCTCATTCTGACAGAACAAACATGCTAGCATCACATTATTAGGCTATTTTCAGTTTTCAGTTTCAAGTGTCGCCATTACCAGTGACTATCTTTCGTCAGTGGTGTCGATCATTCCAGGGGAGCGGCAAATTCACCAACGCGCATTAACAAAGGAAGACTGGAGTAACCACGTTAATATTAGTGGAAACTAAGAGTGATGACAAAAGACCGTCATTTCACATTTGAAATGAATATAAAATTATCGACATCTTGTTTCTTATGTAAATAAGTTATACAGAACTGCAACCAGTCACTTTTTTGAATAATTATGTTTTATTCCATGAACCGGTTTTCGAACCTTTTCAGGTTCATCTTCAGATGGTTTCAGGAAGTTACATCATTACTGGTAGTAGCATAATGCTGGGTGCTGGCTTGCGACAGTATAGGCGGCTTTTTTCGGTTAGTGTCCATCTGTCTGCCTCCATTTTGATGTCCAATAGTTATATAAGGACACACACTTCCACACAAACTATATTAATTTACACTTTGACAGCGAGACTTTTCCAGCATCCAGCTGGAACAGCAGCAACAGTTGTAAAGCGCATGCTTCCTGAAACCATCTGAAGATGAACCTGAAAAGGTTCGAAAACCGGTTCATGGAATAAAACATAATTATTCAAAAAAATGACTGGTTTCAGTTCTGTATAACTTATTTACATTTAATATACAGGCACGGTTCTAAAATATCCGTAATGGATAAGCATAATCTTCGAACTGTTCGTGCAGGTGGTTGTTGTCTTGGAAACGTCCCCATCTGTTGACTCAGGGATCGAGACGTGGCTGCACGATCCATTACCGCTATGCGGATAAGAAGCCTGCCATCTCGACTGCTAGTGATACGAGGCCTTTGGGATTCAGCACGGCGTTCCGTATTACCCTCCTGAACCCACCGATTCCATATTCTGCTAACAGTCATTGGATCTCGACCAACGCGAGCAGGAATGTCGCGATACGATAAACCGCAATCGCGATAGGCTACAATCCGACCTTTATCAAAGTCGGAAACGTGATGGTACGCATTTCTCCACCTTACACGAGGCATCACAACAACGTTTCACCAGGCAACGCCGGTCAACTGCTGTTTGTGTATGAGAAATCGGTTGGAAACATTCCTCGTGTCAGCACGTTGTAGGTGTCGCCACCGGCGCCAACCTTGTGTGAATGCTCTGAAAAGCTAGTCATTTGCATATTACAACATCGTCTTCCTGTCGGTTAAATTTCGAGTCTGTAGCACGTCATCTTCGTGGTGTAGCAATTTTAATGGCCAATAGTGTACTTCTCAGTTATTTTAGACTGTACTCCTGATGATAGTTAGACAGAACAAATGTCAGTGGTCGTTTGTTTCGGTAATTAAAAAAGAGTGAAAGACATTAAGCCCCGAGCATTTTTTGTTCCCTGCGGCGCTCAGTCGTTAAACCTTATCGTGAATGATGCAGCGCAGTGCTGTCCTATTGCTCTCTACTTTTTCTGCACTGTTCAAGGACTTTTCAATTACTCTTCTGCGTCTACCTGTCAACATGTTAATTTGATGAAACATGTCTCTACGTAACCTAAATGTAAAACCTCTAAGCGGCAGTCCTTGGGAAAGCCAAATAGATGCTTTGATGTCTCTTAGATACTACATTTTATGAGTGTATGATGCTAGTATGACGCGATTCTATTTATGAAGCGAGCGAAAATTCTAAACTAGATGCTTTGGGAACAAAGAGCGCCACTGGTACGGCAAGAAAGCTGCAGGAACTCAGATTTCTTTGATATACAGTAGTCTAGTATGAAATTACGTTTAAGAAAAATCACGTAGCAAAGCTCTCCGAGAACTACCGCTAATCTGTAGAGTGCTGTCGATCCAATTGAAAGCATTTCTAGTTTTTTTGAAGGAGACGAGATCTTTGCAAAAAAAAAAAAAAAAAAAAAAAAAAAAAAAAAGATTCGTCCCAAGAGAGCAACTAATCAATTTATCTATGAGTCTAACAAAGAACCTTTGATGAAGCTGAACGGTCCTTTAAGGAAAATTTTTTCTACTTTATATTCGATACAGCTATCTGCTCACTAAAAGATAGATTTGAGATTACGAATCGTCATAATAAGAGCTTCAGCTTTCTATACTGCTATGCAGACCTGGGATGATGGAAAACTGAAAGCTCCATGCATAGCCTTTGAGACTGTGTTAAGTCATGGTGATGAATGTAACATTAGTGGAAAAGAACTATGCGATGATGATTTGATCTTAGCACCCATTATTCCTGCTGGAAGGTCTGCATAAAATTCATTATCTTATACAACAAAAAGCAATTTAATTGACATTTTCCCCAATGCCTTCGTCAGCTTACGAATTCTCCTGCCTTTGTTAACATCTGTAGCAAGTGGTGAAAGGAGTTTTTCAAAACTAAAGTTGATAAAGATATACCTGAGACTAACACTGTCTCAAGAACGATTGTATGGACTGTCAACTACAGGCATTCAAAGTGGTGCACTAAAGACAGTAGATTCAGATTCTATTTTTAAAGATTTTATTAAGTTGAAGGCAAAAAAAAAAAAACAAAAAAAACAAAAAAAATCAGTACAATGTTTCTGTCTAAGGAAAAATTTGTGATTATCTATACTGAACAACCGTAGGATTTACATATGACTTTATTAATACGATATTTCTTTCTCAGTAAGTTTTACCGAGTTTATCAGTTTATAAATATTTTCATGGAAAATTTCCTAAATTTAAACAGTTGCTTATGAGTTTTCTTCAAATAATCCGCAAGCCACCCAATGGTGTGTGGCGGAGGGCACTTTACGTGCCACTGTCATTACCTCCCTTTCCTGTTCCAGTCGCGTATGGTTCGCGGGAAGAACGACTGTCTGAAAGCCTCCGTGCGCGCTCTAATCTCTCTAATTTTACATTCGTGATCTCCTCGGGAGGTATAAGTAGGGGGAAGCAATATATTCGATACCTCATACACAAACGCACCCCCTCGAAACCTGGCGAGCAAGCTACACCGTGATGCAGAGCGCCTCTCTTGCATAGTCTGCCACTTGAGTTTGTTAAACATCTCCGTAACGCTATCACGGTTACCAAATAACCCTGTGACGAAACGCGCCGCTCTTCTTTGGATCTTCTCTATCTCCTCCGTCAACCCGATCTGGCAGGGCTCCCACACTGGTGAGCAATACTCAAGTATAGGTCGAACGAGTGTTTTGTAAGCCATCTCCTTTGTTGATGGACTACATTTTCTAAGGACTCTCCCAATGAATTTCAACCCGGTACCCGCTTTACCAACAATTAATTTTATATGATCATTCCACTTCAAATCGTTCCGCACGCATACTCCCAGATATTTTACAGAAGTAACTGCTACCAGTGTTTGTTCCGCTATCATATAATCATACAATAAAGGATTCTTCTTTCTATGTATTCGCAATACATTACATTTGTCTATGTTAATGGTCAGTTGCCACTCCCTGCACCAAGTGCCTATCCGCTGCAGATCTTCCTGTATTTCGCTACAATTTTCTAATGCTGCAACTTCTCTGTATACTACAGCATCATCCGCGAAAAGCCACACGCTTCCAATGTGCGTTCACCGCGATGTCGCCAAACACGGATGCGACCATCATAATGCTGTAAACAGAACCTGGATTCATCCGAAAAAATGACGTTTTGCCATTCGTGCACCCAGGTTCGTCGTTGAGTACCATCGCAGGTGCTCCTGTCTGTGATGCAGCGTCAAGGGTAACCGCAGCCATCGTCGCCGAGCTGATAGTCCATGCTGCTGCAAATGTCGTCGAACTGTTCGTGCAGGTGGTTGTTGTCTTGGAAACGTCCCCATCTGTTGACTCAGGGATCGAGACGTGGCTGCACGATCCGTTACAGCCATGCGGATAAGATGCCCGTCATCTCGACTGCTAGTGATACGAGGCCGTTGGGATTGAGCACGGCGTTCCGTATTACCCTCCTGAACCCACCGATTCCATATTCCACTAACAGTCATTGGATCTCGACCAAAGCGAGCAGAAATGTCGCGATACGATAAACCGCAATCGCGATAGGCTACAATCCGACCTTTATAAAAGTCCGAAACGTGATGATACGCGTTTCTCCTCCTTACACGAGGCATCATAGCAACGCCGGTCAACTGCTGTCTGTGTATGAGAAATCGGTTGGAAACCATCATGTCAGCACGTTGTAGGTGTCACCGCCGGCGCCAACCTTTTGTGAATGCTCTGATAAGCTAATCATTTGCATATCACAGCATCTTCTTCCTGTCGGTTAAATTTCGCGTCTGTAGCACGTCATCTTCGTGGTGTAGCAATTTTAATGGCCAGTAGTGTATTTGATGCTATAATGATTCAGTTAAACGCCAGGTTTGATTCGCTGCCTGACTTAAAGTTTATTGAAATTTATGACTCAAAGACGTTATCGAGTATTGCAGATGTGTTTCCAGTGGAGGTATTTGAAAGATTAATGACAATATACATGGAAAGTTCTTTTCATGCTATTAGATTAAAATCTCGAGTGTGGGCTATTTTTACGTCAGAGCATCTTACAGCCAAGTCTGTGAACGAAATACACGGTTTCCTGTATCGAAATTTCCTTGAAACTGGACTTCCAGAATTCTATTAACTGTGAACTGATTTTAATCTTCCCCACTACATCATCAGTCGAACGTTCGCTGTCAGCACTGAAAAGAATGAATACCTTCATTGGGAATGCACAAGGACAAAGTCATCTTTCCCACTCCCGATCGTGTCCACAGAAAAGAACCTGTTGGTGCAGACCAAAGTTCAAAATTTATTTTTCGATTTCATTACTGAGGAGTTTTGCAAGAATAACTGCAGAGCGGTGTTCCAATACAGAGCAAATAACGGTGAGTGGGCAGTCATACACATACATACACATACATACAACTGATAAGTTTCATGTTGCATGTCTTACCAGCATTTTCAGGATACGTCATTGACATACACCATTCGTGGGTATAAAGAGAAACTGTTGACTGAAATACACTGTTCGAAATTCTGAGGGTAGCAAGTATAAAATAGTTACCTAAAATTTATGTAAAACTTACACAGAAGCCAGACTGCATTTCTAAGAGTCGAAGAACATGAAAAGGAAGCAGTAGTTGAGAAGGGAGTGAGACAGTGTCGTAGTTTGTCCTTGATGTTATTCACTCTGTACACTGAGTAAGCTGTAAAGGAAACTAGGTAGTATACTAGAGAGGGAATTTGAGTTCAGTGAAAGAAATAAAAGCTTTGAGGTTCACCAGTGACACGTAAGAAGTTATAAGATAAACTCCAACAAAAGTTAACATAGCTAATGGAATGTATTCGAATTAAATAAGGCGATGCTGCGTAAATTACGTGAGAGATTGAGACACTAAAAGTTCTAGAGGAGTTTTGCTATTTGGTCAGCAGAAGACTGATGATGGCCGAAGCAGAGAGATAGAAAATGCATCCTGGCAACAGCAGGAAAACTGGTTCTGAAAAAGCACATTTTGTTAACATATAACACAGAGTTTCCTGAATGTATTTGCTAGAGTGTAGCCTTGTAGAAAAGTGTAAAGAGAAGGAAAAGCAGTTCAGACAAAAGGAGCATAAAAGTTTTTGTAGTACATTGGTCCGGAAGAATTCTGAAGATCAAATGGATGTTTCAAAAAGGACATTATACGAGGTACCTTCAAGAAAGTAAGTCACACATGTCGTCCCATGCTAAGACTTTTGCGCAACAAGAGTGACGCATTGCCAGAAGAGAGTAAATTTGCTGGTTTTCCTGCTGAGACATTTCTGCTGCGGTACAGATCATCACAGGCGGGAGGGGAACGGGGAGGGGGGGGGGTTAAATCTCACGGAGACACCAAACGCGGCACAATACGATTCTTGTGGGATAAACACCTAAATTGCACACAGATTCGCAGTGAAATTTTTTCGGCGTGTGAGCCAAATACAGTGTCACGTCTGTCCGTGGTGAAACGTGCGTAATACTGATCGAGAAATAGGGCCGTGGCATCGATCACGGACGACAATGATTGGGTAATGGGCACACTATTTCGCATCTGTCACAGATGTCCCGATGATGAGGACGTTCACAAGGCTGTCCTTGAATAGCTTCCTTGGCAAAGGAGCAATTTCTGTTGTAGGCTAGTTGAACGATGGGTAGAACATTCCGAGCCAACTTCCTTGCCGCAGTGGTAAACCAGGTTCCCGTCAGATCACCGAAGTTACGCGCTGTCGGGCTGGGCTAGCACTTGGATGGGTGTCTGCCGAGCGCTGTTGGCAAGCGGGGTGCACTCAGCCCTCGTGAGGCAAACTGAGGAGCTACTTGTTTGAGAAGTAGCGGCTTCGGTCTCGGAAACTGACATACGGCCGGGAGAGCGATGTACTGACAACATGCCTCTCCATATCCGCATCCAGTGAAGCCTGTGGCTGAGGATGACACGGCGGACGGTCGGTACAGTTGGGCTTCATGGCCGGTTCGGGAGGAGTTTAGTTTCTAGTTTAGAACATTCCGACCGTTGTTTACAGAGACATGGTGACTACGTTGAAAAATAGTGACATGTACACTGATCAGCCAGAATATTATGATCACCTGCCTAATAGCCGGGATGTCCACCTTTGGCACGGATAACAGCGGCGACGCGTCGTTGCGTGGAAGCAATGAGGCCTTGGTAGGTCGCTGGAGGGAGATGGCCCCACATCTCGCCGGCCGGGGTGGCCGAGCGGTTCTAGGTGCTACATTCTGGAACCGCGCGACCGCTGCGGTCGAAGGTTCGAATCCCGCCTCGGGCATAGGTGTGTGTGATGTCCTTAGGTTAGTTAGGTTTAAGTAGTTCTAAGTTCTAGGGGACTGATGACCTCAGAAGTTAAGTCCCATAGTGCTCAGAGCCATTTGAACCATTTTGAACCCCACATCTCCACACACAAGTCTCCTGGTAACCGTAAATTCTGGGGAGGGAGCGATGAGCTGTAACGCCACGTTCAGTCAGATCACTGATGTGTTCGATCGGGTTCAGATCTGGAGAGTGGGGGTGGGGGATGGGGGGGGGGGAGCACATCAATTGGAACTCGCCACTGTGTTCCTCGAACCACTCCATCACACTCATGGCTTTGTGACATGGCGCATTATCTTGTTGAAAAATGCCATTGCCGGCGGGAAACACGATTGCCACGAAGGTGTGTACGCGGTCTGCAACCAGTGTACGATACTCCTTGGCCATCATGGTACTTTACGCGAGCTCCACTGGATCCATAGATGCCCACATGAATGTTCCCCAGAGCATAATGGAGCTGCCGCCAGCTTGTCTCTGTCCCGCAGTACAGGTGTCAAGGAGCTGTTCCCCTGGAAGACGACGGATTCAGGCTCTCCCATCGGCATGATGAAGAAGGTGTCGGGATTGATCAGACCCTGCAACGCTTTGCCACTGCGCCAACCTCTTGCCACTGGTCACCTGCCCATTTCAACCGTAGTTGCTGATGTCGCGGTGTTAACATTAGCACACGCACGGGTCGTTGGAAGCAGAGTCCATCGTTAGGAGTGTTCCGTGCAGACACACTTGATCTCTACCCAGCGCTATAGTCTGATGTTAGTGACGCCACAGTTCGCCACCTATCCTGTTTTACCAATGACTCCATATCTATAATGGGGGGTGGCCGGACCCACGACGCCTGGATGGGGTTCACCCTGGTTTCGCCACGTGCTGAACACACTCACCACAGCACTCCTCGAACATCCTGCAAGTCGTGCAGTTTTCGAAATGCTCATGCCGAGAATCAGGGCCATCACAAACTGCCCTCGGCCAAACTCAGATAGGTCGCACGCGTTCCACATTCCACACAAGGACAGCACGCTCACTGATACTCCATGCACCGTGCGTCTGTCTGATTATCAGTCATTCCTAGCCAGGTGACGCTGTTATCGCCTGGATAGGTTCATATCGAAAGTAGATCGATGGTCATAATGTTCTGGCTGATCGGTGTACATGTGTCACTTTGAAGTTTAGTGCACCACTCAGTAAAAGTTACTTGGGCTGCCATAAAAATATGTAACTTACTTTTTGAAGCCCCTTCGTATAACAGCGTAAGCTGCTGTATGTCCTAACGTGCGATCGATTTCGGTCAAGGACCATTATCAATCACAGCTTGGTTCAAGTGCAAGAGTTACACATATAAGGCCAAAAACAGCGCAATGCAATAAAATTAATGTCTCCGAAATTTAAATAAAACAAACGTTATTAACATCCACATCTTTATTCTTCATGTCTGCATATCTGCAACACTCTGAATTGTAGCGTATAACATGGCAATGTGCAAAAAAATTGCGTCAGTGCGTGAGAAACAGCATTCTGTAATCGAATTCCGAATTCGAAGAATTTTCCCAAACATGGAGGACCATTTCCTTCAACATGACAATTCCAGACCACACATGGGTGCTACGATATCTACAAAAATCCGACGCCTTGGGTTCACTGTCATCGATTGTCCTCCATAAAGTTGCGATTTGGTCGCATCTGATTTTCACTTGTTTCCACGAGTTCAAGAACTCCGTGGGAGACTTCACTTTGATAGTGATGAAGCGGTGCAACCAGAGGTGAGGTTGTGGCACTGTCAACAATATAAGACATCCTACAGCGAAGGTATCAACAAACTGGTTTCTCGTTGGGAGAGGTGTTTCCGTCGCCAGAGACATTAACATCTAGACATGAAGAATAAAGATGTAGAATGTTAATAATGTTTGTTTTATTTACAGAATCCTTAAGAATTTTCATATAAAGAATTCGAAGGCATTACTTTTCAGCACGCCGTCGTATAATATTTGTACATGAGGGTTTGCCATACGGAGGTAGTGATATGGTTAAAAATGATTTAAACATATGATTTTGAACTGCGAGGAATTTTCACATCAGCGCTGCTCCGCTGCAGAGTGAAAAATCCATTCAAGAAACAGTCCTCCATGTTGCGGCCATGCCATGTCTGTGCAATATCCTTTGTTCCAGAGTGACAGTCCTGCAAGTTTTATGTGAAGTTGGAAAGGTAGGAGGTTAGGTATTGGCGGAAGTAAAGCTGGGAGGACTGGCCGTGAGTCTTGCTTGGGGAGCTCAGTCGGTAGAGCAGTTGCCCGCGAAAGGCAACGGTCCCGAGTTCGAGTCTAAGTCCGGCACAAAGCTCTGATCTGCCAGAAAGTTCTATATCAGCGCACATTCCGCTGCTGACTGAAAATTTCTTCTGGATGAATTATCAGTGTTAAATTTTTGACATTGTGTTATTTTTTGACGTATATATGTAACTTTTAGTCTTAAACCGAGCTGTTCTGGACAATGAACCCGTCGCACGTTAACACTTTCGATGCCCCCGCCCTGCTAGGCGTGGTAGCTCGGGAAACGGCGGGTGGCTGACTCCACCCCCAGCTTTTCCTGACTACTGGCGCCGTCTACCCTGTGTTTTGTTTACTGTGCGGGTTGGGTTTGCCTCATTACTTGCCGGGGCACTTTGCAGTGAACGTCGGTTGCTATTTAGCTGTTGGTTTATCTTTCTACCTTTCTGTGGTAAGAGCAAGTAAATGCATTTCTTTTCAATTTATCGTTCTTCACCTATAAAATAATTATTTTCAGCATAATTCCACAAAAATTTTAATTTTATAGACATGTCTCAAAACAGACGTGGACGTTAGAGGAATTAAAACACGTGACCTTGGATATTTTGTTTTGTTGCTTATTCTGTTTGCCCACTGCATACTGTACGTAAAAATCTAATCTTCGATATCATTGAGCCGTGGTAAAAATTGCTGTTTTGAACTGCGCGCCGCAGCGCGTAGTGTAAAGCAGTCGCCCTCCGTTTCTGGCGGTGGCGCCGCTGTGGCAATCGCAGCTTTGGTGTCTCCCTCTGGTGGAAAAGGGGAAAGGTTGCCTCTTCACGTACATTTAAGGGGCGCGATCAGCTCTGAGTCGGTTTTCTCCCCCCCTCCTCCCCCGGGCCTCCCCTCCCCTGTTCCTCTCCTCCTGCCCCCGACTCCTCAGCCATTGGCATCCTTTTTCTCCCCTCTCCACCACCTCCCCCCTTCTACCCCTCTTGGCTGGTCCCCGGACTCGCACACGTTACGTGGACATTCGCGCGCCGGAGGTCGCCGCCATCAGTGTTTTGTGTGTTTAGTGTTTAGTGTTTAGTGTTCACCGTCCCCTCCATCGTTCACCAGTGCCATCATCATCTTCAGTGGTTGTGCGTCGTCTCATCAGCTAGCAGTGTGGATTATCGACGAGTGTGAACGGCTCCGTGATTGTCTCTATGTGTCTCCTGTTTTATTGCCCACCGCTCTGTGACTTATGTGTCTTCTCACTGTTTTTGCTGCTTGTGTCTTCTATGGCTGAAGAGCAGCGTAGTGTGCTGCTGACAGCCTGCCTGTTGTACAGGTTTTAAAATAACAATAAAGTAAAAAAAAAAAAAAAAAAACTCTGAGTCGGTCAGTCGGAGTGAGGCTGGGGCCAGTCGCTCAGTCTGGGCGAGTCTGGTCAGTTAGGCAAGTTAGTCTGGGTCTGTTTCTCGTCCGCATTGGTGAGACGGTTAGTGTCTGTCTGTCGTCGGAGTGCTAGTATGGCTGTCGTTTGGATCAAACTTTAAAGACAGAAAATGACAGTCTTGCCACTCCGCCAGCAACAGAACTCAGCTAGTGGTCGCCCGGTCGAGGCTTAGTTCCTGCATCTGAGTCTGCACGTTTGGCCGCCAGTCTGCTCGAGTTGCTTGGGCAACGGTCATTGGCGGTTGGATCGGTCGGTTGGTCGGTAGCGCTCTGAGACACAAGATGACTGGTCCGCCTGGAGCGTCGGCGTATGTGAGGTCGCCACGTGATTCCAATGGGCCGCGCCGTATAGCGAGGGGTAGTGGCTTCGCGGTCGACACGAGAACAACAGGAGTCAACCCACGACATCGGTATGGCCGGTGCGAGCTGTGACGCCGTGAGACGGGAGATCGGCGCGCCTTCCTGCGTTCGTTGAAGCGGCTGGCAGCGGACGGTTCGGGAGAGCGTTTTGGGGGTGCTGCGCGAGGTCTTCGGCAGAAATCGCAGTTATTAGAAGTTAAGTGATTCGTGATATGTTGTTTCTGTTACTTGTTAAATTCTACTTTTCTTGGATATTGTCTCGTCCCCTGCTTGCTCGTCTGTCTCCCGTCCGCATTTGTTAGGCAGTTAGTGTCTGTCTGTCTGTCGGTCGGTCTGCCGTACGTTAATAGCTGCCTCTGTCATGTTTGTCGGATTCGGTGTTAATGATTTTATTGCTTGAAGGCCGAATTCTTGAAATATGTTTTTATCTTGCCTATCATCTTGCGAGGTGGCATATGTGTAATGTAGAGACCATTTTGTACCCGTTTTGTAAGTCTGCATTTTATGGGTTTTATTTAAATAGTCATTTTAGGTTATAAGCTTGCCACCCTTCAACCGTAAGAGTCCTTAAAAAAATTGCACTTTCGGTGGCAAATAATTTGAGTGTTGCACCATTTCCATCGCTCTTACGGGATGCATAGTTTATGTGTTTGTGTGACTTGTTAGATTTTTTTTTTTTTTTTTAGTTTAAAGTAATCTGGTGTGTTGTAGATTTGCACCAGTGTATTCTTTCAGAGGTTGTTGTGAGGGGTCATTACTACAGCCGTGTTGAAAGAGAGCAGGCAAGCTTCTCAGCCCGAAGGCTCATACTGTTAATATTGTTCTTTCTGCCTCTAAATAAAATTGTAACTTGATATTTCGAGGGTGCTTTTCTGCTTATAATTTTAAATCTGTTTTTGAAAAGCTTTTGGGAATAAAATTCACATTTGTTAAAAGCAATTTCGTTTTCAATCATTTACTTCCTGGCAACTACTTCGGCGCTCACCTAGTGTGACGAAATGTGTTAACGTTCTTGATGAATCGCTAGTAAATAAAGTAAACTCTTTAAGAAAAGTTTTTGATAGTAAATTTTGCGGTTCAATCATAATTCTTGCTATATATTCAATAAATTATTAATTTTTTTTTCAGTGAAATATTCTGAAATTATCTGATAAGGAATGTATGCCATGTTTTCTGCATTCTTTGTTCTCCACTTTATTTCTGACAATTAAATTTTTTTTTTCAGTTGAATGTGAGGATGAAATTTCTTCTTATGATTTACCAGTATCTTCTTATTCTACCGGCTCGATCGAAAATGAAGGTAAAATATGAAACTCAGGCTCATTTTGTCCAATGTTCACTGCTAAGCGCCCGGGCACAGACTGAGGCAAATCAGACTTGCATAGTAAACGAAACACAGGGTAGACGGTGTCGACAGTCAAAAAACAATAAGCTTGGCGTCGGTCACCAGCCATTCCCGGAGCTACCAACCATGGCAAGGCGAGGGCACGAACGTGTTAAACAATAATATAAGCCGCAGCTTATGGTGTTATATAATGTCACTTCTACAGTTTATCAAGTCTGAGGAACAGAATCAAGAAAAAGGAAATATGTAGACTGAATAGAACAGGAAGAAAATAATTTTGTAGCATAACTACACTCATGCTCATAAATTAAGGATAATTGCAGAATGTGGTGCCACAAAACGTGGCACTACACAAAACAGGCGCTAATAGCATAGCCACATAGGGAGCACACACGACACAGATCTGTAAGGCCACACTCGACAGGGATCTGTATTGGTGATAAGTTGAGAAAACCGCCCCGAAACACAAGTGCAACAAAACGCCACTGTTTCCTGAGCATGTACACCGACATCAATACTGGATACGATCACCATACACACGTACACAGGCAGCACAACGGGTTGGCATACTCTGGATCAAGTGGTCGAGCCGCTGCTTGTGCTTGTCGGAGCTCCTGAAGTGTCGTAGGGGTTTGAAGACGTGCGGCGATACGTCGACCGAGAGCATCCCAGACGTGCTCGATGGGGTTTAGGTCTGTAGAACCGGCAGGCCACTCCATTCGCCTGATATCTTCTGTTTCAAGGTACTCCTCCACGATGGCAGCTCTGTGGGGCCGTGCGTTATCATCAAGGGAAGGTGAGACCCACTGCACCCCTGAAAAGGCGGACATACTGGTGCAAAATGACGTCCCGATACACTTGACCTGTTACAGTTCAGCCGGCCGAAGTGGCCGTGCGGTTAGAGGCGCTGCAGTCTGGAACCGCAAGACCGCTACGGTCGCAGGTTCGAATCCTGCCTCAGGCATGGATGTTTGTGATGTCCTTAGGTTAGTTAGGTTTAACTAGTTCTAAGTTCTAGGGGACTAATGACCTCAGCTGTTGAGTCCCATAGTGCTCAGAGCCATTTTTTGTTACAGTTCCTGTGTCAAAGACATCCAGCAATCATAATCCCACCCCACACCATCAAACCATAACCTCCATATAGGTCCCTTTCAAGGACATTAAGGGGTTGGTATCTGGTTCCTGGTTCACGCCAGATGAAAACCCGGTGAGAATCACTGTTCAGACTATACCTGGACTTGTCCGTGAACATTACCTGGGACCACTCTTCCAGTGACCATGTACTGTGTTCTTGACACCAGGCTTTATGGGCTCTCCTGTGACCAGGGGTCAGTGGAATGCACATTGCAGGTCTCTGGGCGAATAAACCATGTCTGTTCAGTCGTCTGTAAGCTGTGTGTCTGGAGACAACTGTTCCATTGGCTGCGGTAAGTTTCCGAGCAAGGCTACCTGCAGTACTCCGTGGCCGTCTGCGGGCACTGATGGTGAGATATCGATCTTCTTGTGTTGTTGTACACTGTGGACGTCCCGTACTGTAGCGCCTGGACAAGTTTCCTGTCTGCTGGAATCGCTGCCATAATCTTGAGATCACACTTTGTGGCACACGGAGGGCCCGTGCTACGACCCGCTGTTTTTGACCAGCCTCCACTCGCCCTAGTATTCTACCCCTCATAACGTCACCAATATGTGTTCTTTGGGCCATTTTCAACACACAGTCACCATTAGCACGTCTGAAAACGTATGCGCACTTATTCGCTGCACCGTACTCTGACATACTCCAACACATCTCTGCGTATGTGGACTGCTGCCAGCGCCACCGGGCAACGAACGCAGTTCAAATGCACCGCATGGTCATACCCCGAGGTGATTTAAACCCGCAAACCGCCCACCAGAGCGTAGTTTCACCATGTACACGCATTATCCTTAATTTATGAGCATGAGTGTAGACTAAAAGATGGCATTTATTGTTAGTCTCATACTGGGGCACCAAAGAATCGTATATTGTTCTTGGAGAGAAAGGTTGGTGGTAAAATTTGTACAAGGAACCCAAATCTTTGACTACAGTAAGCGTGTTCAAGTAACTGTAGATTGCAGCTGTAATGCAGATAAATAATAACCTGGTGAGCTTCATCGAACCAATCTTCACACTGAAGATCACATCAACAACAAGAATTTATTCTTTTAGATTTTGGAGCTTACACCGCCGTTCTCGCCGTCCCTCGAATCTAAACCACCAAACGTTAACAGTTGTGCAGGTGGTGCAAATTTGTTTTCGTTAGTTTATTATTGCAGTCAGTAGTATTACTACATTTATTTTTAAGCTGTAAATTAAAGTAAAAAAAAATCTTGCATCCCAATTTTCTTTGCGTCCCCGAGACGACAGACATTATCACCTCTGCACAGGAGTAATTTTATGGGGGGGCGTCCTCGAAACAGTGATAATTATTGGTGCTCATCAAGATGACTGGGACCGTTAGGGGAGTTCCTCGGTGTGAAGAAGGATGCCAGTAGCGCAGGGGTACACAGCTGGGAGGTGGTTGGCGGCAGGACTCACTACCTAACGGATCTGGAGAGTTCCGTCAGAATACTGGTAAAACAGGCAAAGCACTATGTAGGAACGGCCGTGTCGGGTAGCAATGGTAAACAGTTCCTACACTGACACTCTGCTGTTTGTTGCTGGTACTGAGATATTAAATAGGATCCAGCAGGATCACTCAGGCTCAGTTTTGTCGATGTCCTGGAGCAGACAACAGCTTACGTCGGCATCCATCACAGAGGGCCTCGAGGATAACGGCCAGCCGCCGTCAGCACAACACGGCGAAGTGCTACGGTCTACACTAGCCTAGGTAACGCGCCATCTTGCTCCACTGTTACTGTTCGTTGCTAGAATTTCTCTCTCTTGCTCGTCTCAGCCTTCTAGGGGCTTCGTTGATTACATTTTCGCAACTTTTATTTTAATGCTTGATACATGTGAACCATATTTGGCACTCTTTCATCCAGATTTCAGTGTTTACTAAGGGTTTTACGTTGAATTGTGTATTTTTAATGCAAAATTGCAGTCAATGAGTCGAATTTGGGTTCTTCCCATTGTTATGATTGTACTACTGCCATTCGTATTCACACACCTCTCTAGTATTAGCTACGATAAATCATTGTCCAAAGTGACTGCTCATTCACATCTTCATATATGTGCGCTTCCAAGCCCAGACAATATGTCTTCACCTTCACTGGGTTGCATCTACAGCTATATGACTACTTTCCAACAATTAAGTGCCTTGCAGGGGGTTCACTGAAACACGTTTACACTATTTCCGCACAGTTCCAGTTACAATGATCATTTCTCCCTATGAGGTAGGAGAACGTTGATGATTGCTCGACGTCCCTAGCACCCACACGTTCCCCAGAGGAATGCCCATCGGCAACAGCGTTAAGCTGCGTGATCAAAGCCATCACCGCCTGTAGCTGTGAACGAAGGCTCACCAACTAAGCCTGCATCCGAACACAGCAGTCACAGACCCTATGCATACTTCACTGTCCAGACACATTAATGTGACCATTTCTCGAAACCCTGCATAATCACCTTCTGCAGCGCTGATTGCCGCGAGACGTGCAACAACAGAGTCATGAGGTTCTGGAAGGTCACAAGACTCAGAGGGCCATAGACACGGGTTCCCAGGTAGATGCCGTGTTTCTTGACTTCCGCAAGGCGTTCGATATAGTTCCACACATTCGTTTAATAAACAAAGTAAGAGCATATGCATTATCAGACCAATTCTGTGATTGGATTGAAGAGTTCCTAGATATTAGAACGGAGCATGTCATTCTCAATGGAGAGAAGTCTTCCGATGTAAGAGTGATTTCAGGTGTGCCGGAGGGGAGTGTCGTAGGACCGTTGCTATTCACAATATGCATAAATGACCTTGTGGATAACATCGGAAGTTCACTGAGGCTTTCGCGGATGATGCTGTGGTATATCGAGAAGTTATAACAATGGAAAATTGTACTGAAATGCAGGAGGATCTGCAGCGAATTGACGCATGGTGCAGCGAATGGCAATTGAATCTCAATGTAGACAAGTGTAATAGGCTGCGAATACGTAGAAAGATAGATCCCTTATCATTTAGCTACAAGATAGCAGGTCAGCAACTGGAAGCAGTTAATTCCATAAATTATCTGGGAGTACGCATTAGGAGTGATTTAAAATGGAATGATCATATAAAGTTGATCGTCGGTAAAGCAGATGCCAGACTGAGATTCATTGGAAGAATCCTAAAGAAATGCAATCCGGAAACAAAGGAAGTAGGTTACAGTACGCTTGTTCGCCCACTGCTTGAATACTGCTCAGCAGTGTGGGTTCCGCACCAGATAGGGTTGATAGAAGAGATAAAAAAGATCCAACGGAGAGCAGCGCGCTTCGTTACAGGATCATTTAGTAGTCGCGAAAGCGTTACGGAGATGATAGATAAACTCCAGTGGAAGACTGCAAGAGAGACGCTCAGTAGCTCGGTACGGGCTTTTGTTGAAGTTTCGAGAACATACCTTCACCGAGGAGTCAAGCAGTATATTGCTCCCTCCTACGTATATCTCGCGAAGAGACTATGAGGATAAAATCAGAGAGATTAGAGCCCACACGGAAGCATACCGACAATCCTCCTTTCCACGAACAATACGAGACTGGAATAGAAGGGAGAACCGATAGAGGTACTCAAGGTACGCTCCGCCACACACCGTCAGGTGGCTTGTGGAGTATGGATGTAGATGTAGATGTAGGCGTACCGACAGGGATTTGGAGACGCGCGAACAGCCCGATTTAGGTTGTCCCACAGATTCTCGATTAGGTGACACGTTGCATTGTCCTGCTGGTAGATGCCATCGTGCTGGGGCTGTGTGTAGAGGTGGACATGGTCTCCAAGAGCAGCTGATCCATTGAGCCTTCCAGAATGACGAGATCACTCAGGGAATGCCTCTAAAGCAGTTCCCAGATCACAACGCTCCCTGCTCCTGCCTGGACCCTTCGGGCAACTCACCCCACGCGCACCAACAGCCACCTGTTCTATGGAGCATAAAACGTGATTCATCCGAAAACGCCAACTGTCACCACTCAGTGGACGTGCAGTTGCAGTAATGACGCGCAAACTCCAGCCTTCATTTCCCATGAGCAGCAGTCATCATAGCTGCATGAACTAAGCGCTCAATGTGGAGCCCAGTGCGCAGCAGCGTTCGCTGAACCGTCGTTGAAGAGACACTGTTGTTAGCCCCTTGATTGATCCGGACAGTCAGTTGCTCTACGGTTGCGCATCCATTCGTCTGTACACATCTCCGCAGTCATCATTCACCCCTGTCATCTATGGCCCATGGCGCACCACAATTGCCTCGGCGCCGGTTTTGTACGGTATACCTTAACCCCAGCGACACGTGAACAGTTTGCAAACTTAGCTGTTACGGAAATGCTTCCACCCTTGACCCAAAAACCGATGATCACATCGTTTTAGACGTTGCATAAATCTCTCCGTTTAAGTATTACGACGACGAATGCACCGTTTCCTGCGTCATCCCGACACGCTTTATCTATGGTGCACTCACTGCTAGTGCTGACATCTGCCGTTTTTGAGTCACATTAATGTGACTCGCCAACGTAGAAATGGGGGTTCTCTACTCTACACAGATATCAAAACACTTGACTGTGCTTAGTAAGCACGCAAACAAGCAAGAAATTAACGAAACTTCCTGGCAGATTAAAACTGTGTGCCCGACCGAGACTCGAACTCGGGACCTTTGCCTTCCGCGGGCAAGTGCTCTACCATCTGAGCTACCGAAGCACGACTCACGCCCGGTACTCACAGCTTTACTTCTGCCAGTATCTCGTCTCCTACCTTCCAACCTTTACAGAAGCTCTCCTGCGAAACTTGCAGAACTAGCACTCCTGAAAGTTTCGCAGGAGAGCTTCTGTAAAGGTTGGAAGGTAGGAGACGAGATACTGGCAGAAGTAAAGCTATGAGTACCGGGCGTGAGTCGTGCTTTGGTAGCTCAGATGGTAGAGCACTTGCCCGCGAAAGGCGAAGGTCCCGAGTTCGAGTCTCGGTCGGGCACACAGTTTTAATCTGCCAAGAAGTTTCATATCAGCGCACACTCCGCTGCAGAGTGAAAATCTCATTCTGGAAAAAATTAATTTACCTACACTCATGCTCATAAATTAAGGATGACTGCAGAATGTGATGCCACACACCGTGGCACTACACATAACTGGCGCTAATAGCTTAGGCACATAGGGAACACACTCGACAGGGATCTGTATTGGTGATAAGTTGACAAAACCGTTCGGAAACACATGTGCTACAAAACTCCACTGTTTTCTGCGCATGTACCCCGACATCAATGTGCGATATGATCACCATGCACACGTACACGGGCCGCACAACGGGTTGGCATACTCTGGATCAGGTGGTCGAGCAGCTGCTGGGGTATAGCCTTCCATTCTTGCACCAGTGCCTGTCAGAGCTCCTGAAGTGTCATAGGGGTTTGAAGACGTGCAGCGATACGTCGACCGAGAGCATCCCAGACGTGCTCGATGGAGTTTACGTCTGGAGAACAGGCAGGCCACTCCATTCGCCTGATATCTTCTGTTTCAAGGTACTCATCCACGATGACAGCTCGGTGGGGCCGTGCGTTATCATCCATCAGGAGGAAAGTGGGACCCAGTGCACCCCTGAAAAGGCGGACATACTGGTGCAAAATGACGTCCCGAAACACCTGACCTGTTACAGTTCCTCTGTCAAAGACGTTGTGTACGTTGTAAGGGGTCCGTAGGCCCTTACTACAAGTTTGCACTCGGCACAGGTCGATGGGGCAAACAATCGATAGTGTTTCGTGTTGCGAGAGCGAGTGTAGAGTTGAGTCAGTTCCCGGGTTGCGGGCCGAGCCGTGTGGAGTCCTGTTGCTGTAATGCAAGGCTTTACCGACAAATGGAGTGGCCATCGCCGCGGTTTAACCCCTTTGTGCTAGAATAATACGGGGAAGTGAAGAAGTATAATTACGAGAGCGATCAGTGACATTCTGTGCCGATATTTTTGGTTTCGCGTCTACGGCGCCGGCATCATTTGGATTGCAGTGATTGAATTTGCGTCCGACGATAATGAATAGCGAGGAAGCCTGTGCTGAGATTAGCCGTTATTAAATATGTTTGACGAAGGCAGTGGCTGTCTCCTTCTTTTTGTATTTTTGAGACGAATATAGGTTCTTGATTAGTGAAGCTGTGTTGGCGTTCTTCTTGTCACCAGACATTTCATTACTACAGCATTTGAGAAGGACAAAATGGAATGTAACAACTCCGTAGCAGTCAATTCCGATTGCCAGCCCCATTAGGTACACGGTCACATTAATTAATAATTATTTGGGCTGCATTCAGATCAGATCCCGATCGAGCGGGATACATAAATCGGACTTGTTACACCCTTGGCTTACCGTGAAAGGACAAGTGCAAATTTCGGACGAATCGTAAAGAACAATAGGTAATTTTAACTTGCTTAAGGCGAGAAAATATTTTTCAATGTTGGATCGGGACAGAGCATAAACTTTAAAATCGCGACAAGAAACAGTGCATTTTGAACAATACGAAGTAGTAGCATCTTACGATTGTGAATAAACTGTTTTCTTACCATATTACATAAGAATAATAGCGTCAATAAACTGTGTTATAATGTGCAAATGCGTAAATCCGCGCGAAAAACTGTGAAAAGTGAACACTAAAGAGAGACATGTGTGAACATTACTACAGCAAAACGAACTAAGAATTCGTCACGAAAGTCTTACAGAAGTGTTTAATAGTAATATTGTGACTAGAATTGCTTTTTAAATAGTGAAAATCGGTCAGCTTCAAGTGGACCCATAAACTGTTATGCGGACGACAATTTATGTGGCGACGCAATTGTTGAGTGACGTCACACAGACCCGTGTAGCAGCTGCGCCAAAGAGCTTCGATCTGCGAGGTGATTTCACACGTCATCCCAACTACCTGTGCAAGGAGTAGTTCAAGCACAGACGCACTACACCGACGGTCTTCAGCGCGACTTCGAGACACCGAGCGCCGACCCGGTATCTAGCGGCCGAACTACAAACTACGCCCGCCTGCAGCGCCACGGAGCGGCCGACGGAGAACTACAACGACTCGCCACAGATCTTCAGCGCGACTTCACGCGACTCCGGCGGCAGTACAGCGCCACGCCCACTTCAAACGTCAAAACATCGCAACTCGTGGTAACGTCAGTTGGTGAGTGAAGATGACTGGTTGACATAACATTAAATTGTAGTGTGCAGTCTTCGCGGTAAATAAACATTTGTAAACTGAGTTTCGCGTTAGGAAAAGTGTCCAATTACAGTAATTTCGGAAAACTTTGCGAAACATACTCTGAAATATAGCATACTTATTGATGCATCTTGCGCAGTCTAAATGGTAATTATACCGATATGCTCATTGCTTTTGGGGATTTTACATTTATAGATTTTATGAGTGGTGTGATTTATCTTATTTAGATCATTTTACTTAAGCAGTGTATGTGAAAATTGATATTTGAAGTTATTAAGTTTTGATAGTTGTTATGTTCGGTATTCATACGTATTGTATCAATTTTGGGATTAACTGAAAATACGGCAGGTACTGTTTGATTAGTTCCATGGTAATTAGGAGTGTTTTGGGTTACTAGAGGTTATTTTATATTACTTGCCTGTGGATTAAAAATAAACCAAACATGTCTATTGAAGATAAGCAGGTTTGTTAGGCAGTAGTTGAAAGGAAAGGGATAGGACAGGAAGACAGAGATGATTCAGGAATCAGTGGTTGTGGATTGTCGTTAGATAGCCCATTACCACATTCAACTAGTTATCCCGAGACACCGGGACAAACGACGAGAGATAAGTCAGTTTCAGAGGATGCAGATATGCGGTCGATGTTGGCAGCCTTGCTAAAAGAAACTAGAGAAAGGGGAGAAATACTCCGAAAATCACTAAAGGAAGATTTACGAGAATCATTAGAGAAGGGTTTACAAGAAACAAGAGAATCACTAAAGGAAGATTTACGAGAATCATTAGAGAAAGGTTTACAAGAAACAAGAGAATCACTAAAAGAAGATTTACAAGAAACTAGAGAAGAGGGAAGAATATTCCGCGAATCGTTAGAGAAAGGTTTACAAGAAACAAGAGAATCACTAAAGGAAGATTTACAAGAAACTAGAGAAGAGGGAAGAATATTCCGCGAATCATTAGAGAAAGGTTTACAAGAAACTAATGCATCATTAGAGAAAGGTTTACAAGACATCAAAACATCGCAAATGAAGATGGAATGTAATCTGAAGAAGGAAATGCAGGAGTTACAAGAACGACTGAAGATGGACATCGACGAGAGAGAGAGGAAGCTACAGAAGAGCATAGACCAAGTCCAGAGAGACATGGAGAAGATGGAAGGAAAGTTAACAAAAAGATAGAAGACGATATTGAAGAAACGAAAGCCGAATTGGGAGAAAGAATCAACGAAGTAGAAACAAATTGCAATCATCGAATCGCTGAGGTGACGCAGATGCAGAAACAATGCAATGATGCGGTTAAGGGGATAGGAGATAGGCAAAACCAACTGACTATCAATCTGAGAAATGCTATAGCTGTGCAACGAGAAGAGGATAACAAGAGGGTTGCAATGGAGGTCAGGCAATTACAACAGGGAGTGCAACAATTGGAGAGCAAGACAGAAGAAATTGATAAACGAATTAGCAATGCCACTTTAACCGTTGGGGAAGGTAGAGTCGTTACCTTGATGAGCAATGATAATCGGTACGTCCAAAATAATACAGGGCAGAAATTTAGACCGAAAGGAGGGTTGCACCCAATGATATTTATGAAATGGTTAAAAGGAGTTTTCCCAGCACATCTTAAAGACTTGGGGAGTCAGGAAGAAGGAAGGGACTACTAGTTATGATCAGTTTGAAGAGGAATTCTTGAAGAAATACTGGTCCAAAAGTCATCAGTGTGCAGCAATTGAGGACCTACTCCACCGCAAGTCACTTAGTACATGGAGAACATTTGTGGGAATTGAACGAAACCTTGGAACAACCCCTGAGTGATGACGTAATGATATCAGCGATAAAAAGAAGAATGAATCAGAGAATGCAAGAAACAGTATCCGGGAGCCTAATTAAAGATAGGGAGGCCTTGATGGAAATACTGGAACAGTTGGAATCTGTTCGATCACAGGAACACAATCAAGCTAATGATCAAAACCGAGAGGGAAGTAATGACCCAAGGAATCATTTTAATCATTCGTCTGATTATAGAGGAAGAGGTGGAGGGACCGGAAAACTGAATGACACTCCAGGTGAGGTCCGGTCAAGAGTGAGAGCTACAAGGATCCGAACAAACCTACTAAGATATATTTAGGACATTTAATTGTTGAACGGACATTTGAAAAAGGGGAATGTTTATTTGCATTGTATTTTCTGATGTATCGTAACTAGAACTTCATATTTCAGATCGACGATTACCTGAGAATGGGTATAAAACCTGTAACAACTAATTTGTAGTATAATAATTCCTATGTCATGTGTTCAAGTAATAATTTTTGATTGTATGTTGTGTGTTTCATTCAATATTGGACTATAGAGGATTATTGCTGCTTGATAAAAAAAAAAAAGTTGTAATTTGGACAATGCCACGTTTATGAGATGTAATAACCTTTTGTAGAAATTATTGTGGAGGCAGCCCACTACCGGAGTCGAGGGATTTTTTGGTGAATTGTAATTTCATTAATTATTTACACTGTGTGTTTTGTTCAAATGTAGCAATGTTTAATTCCCTTGCCGATTCTTTTATGCCTACGGCTCCAAAGAAGTTTTCGAGGGCGGGGATGTAAGGGGTCCGTAGGCCCTTACTATAAGTTTGCACTCGGCACAGGTCGATAGGGCAAACAATCGATAGTGTGTCGTGCTGCGAGAGCGAGTGTAGAGTTGAGTCAGTTCCCGGGTTGCGGGCCGAGCCGTGTGGAGGCCTGTTGCTGTAAAGCAAGGCTTTACCGACAAATGGAGTGGCCATCGCCGCGGTTTAACCCATTTGTGCTAGAATAATACGGGGAAGTGAAGAAGTATAATTACGAGGGTGATCAGTGATATTCTGTGCCGATATTTTTGGTTTCGCGTCTACCGCGCCGGCATCATTTGGATTGCAGTGTTAGATTGCAGTGATTGAATTTGCGTGTGACGATAATGAATAGCGAGGAAGCCTGTGCTGAGATTAGCCGTTATTAAATATGTATGACGAAGGCAGTGGCTGTCTCCTTCTTTTTGTGTTTTTGAGACGAATATAGGTTCTCGATTAGTGAAGCTGTGTTGGCGTTCTTCTTGTCACCAGACATTTCATTACTACAGCATTTGAGAAGGACAAAATGGAATGTAACAACTCCGTAGCAGTCAATTCCGATTGCCAGCCTCATTAGGTACACGATCACATTAATTAATAATTATTTAGGCTGCTATCAGATCAGATCCCGATCGAGCGGGATACATAAATCGGACTTGATACAACGTGCACCAATCATAATCCCACCCCACACAATCAAACCACAACCTCTATGCAGATCCCTATCAAGGACATTACGGGGTTGATGTCGGGTTCCTGCTTCACGCCAGATGAAAACCCGGCGAGAATCACTGTTCAGACTATACTTGGACTCATCCATGAACACAATCTGGGACCACTGTTCCAATGACCATTTACTGACACCAGGCTTTCCGGGCTCTCCTGTGACCAGGGGTCAGTGGAATGCACCTTGCAGGTCTGCGGGCGAATGAACCATGCCTGTGTGTGTCTGGAGACAACTGTTCCAGTGGCTGCGGTAAGGTCCCGAGCAAGGCTACCTGCAGTACTCCGTGGCCATCTGTGAGCTCAGTGTTGTACACTGTGGACGTCCCGCACTGTAGCGCCTGGACACGTTTCCTGTCTGCTGGAATCGTTGCCATAATCCTGAGATCACACTTGGTGGCACACGGAGGGCCCGTACTACGACCAGCTGTGTCTGACAAGCCTCCAGTCGCCCTAGTATTATGCCCCTCATAATGTCATCAATATATGTTCTTTGAGCCAGCGCCACCGTGCGACGATCGCAGGTCAAATGCACCGCATGATCATACCCCGAGGTGATTTAAACCCGCAAACCGCTGACCAGAGCGTTGTTTCTCTATGTATCAGCATTATCCTTAATTTATGAGCATGGGTGTAAAAACCACACAGGTAAGTGAAAATAAATCGCTCGTGTTTGGAAGTGATAAAAATAATACGAGGGCTATTCAGAAAGTAGGGAACGTTTTGGTATTAAAAAAACTAAGTACAAGAAATACATTTTATTATGTACATGTGAAACAGCGACTGACGTACTACTTTTCCACATAGTCATCAAATACACTGAGGCACTTATGGAAGTGGAAGTCGCTCGGTGCAAGATCGGGGCTGTAGGGCGGATGAGGGAAAATTTCCAATTTGAATGAATTAAGGAGTTCTTTAGTGTGGTTTGCCGTGTGAGGTCGGCCATTGTAGTGCAAAAAAAAAAAAAAAAAAAAAAATTTGGACGTCAGCTTTCCTCGACGTTTGTTAACTGCTCTTCTAAGGCTGTGCAAAGTTTGACAGTACTGGGCAGAATTTATGTTGCTCTACGTTCGAGAAAATAAATAAGAAGCACATCTTGCCTATCCCAAAACAATTTCGCTGACAAGGTTTGCAAACATTTTCTTGGTTTTTGGGGGGAACTTGTGTGCCCCCACTCCATGGACTGTAATTTTGTCTCGCAGCTGACAAGTTTCACCCAAGTCTCGTCACCGGTTACGATTGGATCCAGTAATGAATCACCATGTTTGTGGTAGGCCTCCAGAAATGTCAATGTTGTCCCCATTCGCTGTTCTTTACGGTGCTCTGTAAGTATTTTGGGCACCCATCGTGCACAAAATTTGTGGTAGCCTAGTTTATGAGTGACAATTTCAAACAACAAAGTCCGTGAAATTTGTGGAAAAGAAGGCGAAAGCTCCGTTATTGTGAAGCGACGGTTTTCACAAATCGTTTCATCAACTTTAGTGACAAGATAGTCAGTCACAATGCACGGGCGTCCACTCTTCTCTTCATCATGAACGTTGATTCGGCCATTTTAAAACCGAATGTACCATTTCCGGACGGAACATTCACTCATTACGTTGTTTCCGTACACTTCGCACAGTTTACGAGAAAAAATACTATATGTTTTAGGTTTTTTGCCAACAAAAACTGTATCACAGACCGCACCTCACAACTGGCGGGATTTTCGATTACAGCGCACATTTCAAATATCGAAACAGCAGACGCACAGTGACGTTCCCGCTGTCACGGATGGATGCCGACTGGCTGCCGATTTTCCACAAAGGATGGGGCCCCTCCACGCCCACACCAACGTGGTGACCAAACCAAAAGTTCTACTGTCACCTCCGTATAACATGTTAGTTTTTTAATCAGGAGTCACAGGGTGCCGGCTGTGATGTTATCCATGCGTGTAGGTAAGATTACTCATTTACAGGGTCCATCAGGAGATAGAAAGTGGACGAAAGCGACCGAAGGGTAGCGGTTGTAAGGGTAGAGAAAAAAAATTGCCAAGGTAAAAAAACCTCTGCGACAGTAGGACGGGTAGCAAGGGCACTAGCGGCTTGCTAACTGCGACAGTGCATGCAAGGTGTGGTTATACGAGGTGTGGCTAGAAAAAAACCGGACTAGTACTGGTGAAACAATAAAACGAATGCAATAAGGCTGAAAGTCGCGTGGCCTGTCACGTGACTCTCGCTCCGCCTACTGCTCGAGTTTCATCTGCCTCCTGCACTCAGTCTGCCCGTGGCGTCTGTTTTAAGTAGTTGACGTTTTGTCTGTGCGTCGGAAAATGTTGAGTGTACAGAAAGAACAGCGAGTTAACATCAAATTTTGTTTCAAACTAGGAAAATCTGCAAGTGAAACGTTTGTAATGTTACAACAAGTGTACGGCGATGATTGTTTATCGCGAACACAAGTGTTTGAGTGGTTTAAACGATTTAAAGATGGCCGCGAAGACACCAGTGATGACACTCGCACTGGCAGACCATTGTCAGCAAAAATTGATGCAAACATTGAAAAAATCGGTAAACTTGTTCGACAAGATCGCCGTTTAACAATCAGAGCAGTGTCTGAGTTAACAGGAGTTGACAAGGAAAGTGTTAGGCAGATTCTTCATGAAAGTTTCAACATGAACAAAGTGTGTTCAAAAATGGTTCCAAAGTGTCTCACAATTGAACAGAAGGAACGCCGAAGAATGATTTGTTCTGACATCCTGGAAAACATTGAAAGTGATCCCACCTTCTTACAAAATCGATGCATTGGAAAACTCCTGGTTCTCCACGACAAAAAAAAGCACGAATGTCAAAATCGAAATTCAAGGCAATGATGATTGTTTTTTTTTGACATCAAAGGGATTGTGCACATTGATTGGGTACCAGAGGGACAAACAGTGAATCAGCATTACTACATTAGCGTTCTGGCTACCCTACGTGAGCGAGTACGGAGAAAACGGAACGATTTGTGGAGAAAAAAGTCATGGATCCTTCACCAAGACAATGCCCCAGCTCACGGTGCGTTGTCAGTGAAGACGTTTTTGGCAAAACACAACATTCCCATCTTAGATCATCCACCCTACTCACCTGATTTGGCCCCCTGTGACTTTTTTCTTTTCCCTAAAGTCAAGTCAGCTTTGAAAGGAACTAGATTTGAGACTATTGAAGCAGTAAAAGAAAAAGCGACGGAAGTAATGTATGGACTTACCGAAAATGATCTGCAGCATTGCTATGAACAGTGGAAAATTCGTATGGAGCGGTGCAGAGACCGAGGAGGAGAGTACATTGAAGGAGATAACATGAAATTGTAAATAATTGTAAATAAATGTTTTTTCCAGCATCAGTCCGGTTTTTTTCTAGCCGCACCTCGTATTAGTGCGAAGTATCGTGCATCGTTACCTTTGTCGTTGCGGAAGCCTGTTGTAGGGCTTGCTGCAGTTGCTGCGTCCCTGTAACAGTTCAAGGTCGTCATACATTAGCGGGCGATCGTCCATAGATCGGCTCACAGTGTAGGGTGTGTGTGTGGCTGGTTTGCGTGCTGTGTACAGTACGGCTTCCCTGCAATTGCCTGTTTTTCGGCGGGTCGAGCATCTGGGGTTACCAGTTGTAGCTGTATTGCAGGGGCTCGCCAGTACTGTCGTGTTAGCGTGCTATGGAGCATAGATGTTTAGTTCCTTGCCACTAGTGTCTTTGTTCTATTATGTTTCCATCTATAGTTGTGGTCGTAGTTACCCAGAAAAGGATAAACGGGTTACGCGAGTGTCTCGTGTTATTGTACAGTCGTGTAGAGAGTTTTTGGAATACCTGCAAGATGGTATCTAGCCGATATTCCCGATGAAGGTCCGCGGTGCGAGTGTAGCGCGGAGTGTTACTTATGATTCTGACAAGGGAACCTCCCCATCGCACCCCCCTCAGATTTATTTTAAAGTTGTCACAGTGGATAGGCCTTGATAAACTGAGCACAGATCAATTGAGAAAACAGGAAGAAGTTGTGTGGAACTGTGAAAAAATAAGCAAAATATACGAACTGAGTAGTCCACGGGTCGCATAGGCAACATCATGGACAAAGTGAGCTCAGGAGCGTCGTGGTCCCGTGGTAGCGTGAGCAGCTGCTGAACGAGAGGTCCTTGGTTCAAAGCTCCCTTCCAGTGAAAATTTTATTTTTGCATAGTTATTATCTGTCCGTTCGTTCATTGACGTCTTTGTTCACTGTAAGAAGTTTAGTGTCTGTGTTTTGCGACTCATCGCAAAACCGTGCGATTAGTAGACGAAAGGACATGCCTCTCCAATGCGAATCGAAAACATTTGATCGCAAGGTCATAGGTCAACCGATTCCTCCACAGGAAAACACATCTGATATATTCTGTACGACACTGGTGACGGCATGTGCGTCACATGACAGGAATATGTTGTCGACCCACCTAACTTGTACACTTGGCGAAGGGGTAAAAAGATTCTTCTACCTTGCCCGATTTAGGTTTTCTTGTGGATGTGATAATCACTCCAAAAAAAGTGATGAAAACATAAGAGTTTGTCACATAAACTGAAAATAAAAAATTAAACTTTTCACTAGATGGAAGATTTGAACCAAGGATCTTCCGTTCCGCAGCTGCTCACGTTACCACGAGACCACGGCGCTCCTGTGTTCCTAGTGTCCATGACGTTGCATATGTTGGCATGAACTACTCAGTTTGTATATTTTGCTTATTTTTTCACAGTTCCACACAACATCTTCCTGTTTTCTCAATTGATCTGTTTTCAGTTTTTCAAGGCCTATCCACTGTGCCAACTTATAACTAAATCTGAGGGGGGTGCGATGGGGAGGTTCCCTTGTGAGTACTTTGTTCTGCATGAGCTGCAGACGGCGCAGGCGTGTGGGCGCAGCGTATCCCCAGACAGGGACTGCGTACGTCATCAGGGGTCGAATAAGTGTCATGTACATGGACCTAGACATCCTCCTATTCAGTGTGCTACGCCTGTTAAACATAGGGTAGAGTTGTTTGAGCCTCGCGTGTGCTTTGTTGGTCAGGTGTTGAATGTGGTCCCCCCAGAGTAGTTTCCGGTCCAGGCAGACACCGAGGTATTTGACCTTCTCGCGGAAACGTATTGGTCGTGCATGTAGTGTTATTGGGTTACAGTGCTAAAGTTTGCGCAGTAGTTTCGGTCTTCTAGTGAACAGAACTGAGCTGCCGAGCCCGCACATACCAAAACATACGCGCTCGGCGCACTCCTAGCGGCGTCAGTCGGAAACGTTCCCTACTTTCTGAATAGCCCACGTACAAAATCGCATTTGTTAGTGTAAGCGGTAGGCAGACGAGGCGTAGCACGTCCAGTAATTTAAAGAGGTCGAAGATCAACAGTGGGCTATCATCGAAACTGTCAGCTTTTTGTAGTGATCCCGTCCAACGGTAACGGGAAGAGGAAAAAGAAACTGACTACGCTGCCGACTAGCAGCTCCGCCTTCCGGGACGGCTAGTTGGACGTGATAAAGCGAGGGCGCCGGATCGCCGTGTTTGCAGATGCACGCTGCTCGTGCCGCGGATCCTGGAGGGGCGACCGGAGGACGGGAACCTCTGGAGAGGAGAGGGGAGGGAAGGAGAAGAGAGGCGACTCGCGGAAGCGGCCGCGGAAGGCGCCAGCGGCGGAGTTCGGATAACGGGACCCGCGAGGGCGGGCGTGGCGCGCCCACACCACACCACACACCGCCGGCCTGCGCTTCCGCGTGTGAGCCGCCACGTCCCCTCTGCAGACGGCTCACTCCTTCAAGACCCCGACGACTGTCAGCATCTTACAGTAAAAAGCCTCAAATGTTGCTGTAAAAAAGTAGTCGAGTCCTGTCAGGGTCGCCAACTCAATAAGCCTCAGAGGCAAAATGGCACAGCTCAGTAAGAAACTTCCTGGCAGATTAAAACTGTGTGCCGGACCGAGACTCGAACTCTGGACCTTTGCCTATCGTGGGCAAGTGCTCTACCATCTGAGCTACCCACGCACGACTCACGCCCCGTCCTCACAGCTTTACTTCTGCCAGTACCTCGTCTCCTACCTTCCAAACTTAACAGAAGCTCTCCTGCGAACGCCGGCCGGAGTGGCCGAGCGGTTCTAGGCGCTACAGTCTGGAACCGCGCAACCGCTACGGTCGCAGGTTCGAATCCTGCCTAAGGCATGGATGTGTGTGATGTCCTTCGGTTAGTTAGGTTTAAGTAGTTCTAAGTTCTAGGGGACTCATGACCTCAGAAGTTAAGTCCCATAGTGCTCAGAGCCATTTGAACCATCTCCTGCGAACCTTGCAGAACTAGCACTCCTGAAAGAAAGGATATTGCGGAGACATGGCTTAGCCACAGCCTGGGGGATGTTTCCAGAATGAGATTTTCACTCTGTAGCGGAGTGTGCGCTGATATGAAACTTCCTCGGTCCGGCACACAGTTTTAATCTGCCAGAAAGTTTCGTATCAGCGCAGACTTCGCTGCAGAGTGAAAATCTCATTCTGAAAGCTCAGTAAGTTTTGCGACACGCATCTGTTACACTGGACCACTGGCATGAAGAAAACGTCTCACTGTCTTTCCAGATATTAACCAGGATGGAACAAGTACTGATGAGGGGTGGACATGGTTATCTTGAAGATAACAGTGGTCCGGTGTTGGAGACTAGGTGGAAACCAAAACAGTTCTTGACTGCAAAATTTAATTTTATTCAGTTCAGTAACCGTTTTCGATAGCTATGATAATCATCAGGTTTGTCTGTTTCCTTAAACTTTGTAAAAGAATCAAATAAAATTTGTTTCCACGACTGGCATCGTCACATAATACAAATCAGTGATAGTGATGAACACTCATGGCTCGTGATGTATTGTTAGTACACAGGGCTTACGACTAGGGTACAAACAGACGAGGCGATTACTGAATATGTTGTACCGGACGAAATAACACTCGTCGGTATTGTGATGGGTTCTTAGCTTTACTCTTGGAGGGACCGAGTACATACCACAGTACGTAAAATTTGAAGTCTGAACAATAGTCCATGTCCACAGGAAAGTCATAAGTGTTTATTACCGTTACTGAACATTAATGTATCACTTGATACAGTCACTATTCACAGAGTACAACTGACTTAAACTTTTATGCAGAGTTGTGTCTAATATGATTGTTGGCTCGGTACAGAGACGCTGTGATCGCCTTTGATGAACATTGCTGACTGGGCTGCGTGGCACTCTGATCTGCCGCAAGTAAGAGAGCCCATGCAAACTCTTCTGGGCCCGCCTACGCCTCCGTTTCTCTTTCTTCGTTCCTTCTGGCAGTGATTATGTTTATCTATGGTTTCGTCGAGAGGTACCAACCTTGCCTTGGCACTTCTCTCTTTGGAAGACACCACAGAACTGAATAAAACAAACTTGCGATCTAAGGCTGTTTGGGTTTCCACGTGTTCTATAACAGGTGCAGGAGTTAGTTTCGTCGAGTATCAGTCTCTTAAATAGTTATCTCGAAGCAGTATCAGTCAATTAATTTTCCCATTTTCGTAACTTGCGGTTCAATTGTATCATTAAACATACCTTATTGAAGTAATAATTATGTAATTACACTTATCAATGTGTCCCGTCACATTCGGACGAGCTATTAATATTATTTATTTATGATCACAGTATTAAATTATAACCTCTCAAAAAGGAAATTCCAATTTTACCACTACAAAAAAAATGTTCAAATGTGTGCGAAATTTTATGGCACTTAACTGCTAACGTCATCAGTCCCTAAGCTTACACACTACTTAACCTAAATTACCCTAAGGACAACACGCACACCCATGCTCGAGGGAGAACTCGAACCTCCGCCGGGACCAGCCGCTCAGTCCAGGACTGCAGCGCCTGAGACCGCTCGGCTAATCCAGCGCGGCTACCTCTACACATCTGGACATGCAATGTTAACATATGAAAATTTTAGATTGTGAATCAATTATTTAACAAGATTTATTTTTGTAAACGTTCGCTGTGAATCACTGAATTGTATAAATATTGCTGATTAAAAAATGGTTCAAATGGCTCTGAGCACTATGGGATTTAACATCTGAGGTCATCAGTCCCCTAGAACTTAGAACTACTTAAACCTAACTAACCTAAGGACATCACACACATCCATGCCCGAGGCAGGATTCGAACCTGCGACCGTAGCAGAAGCGCGGTTCCAGAATGAAGCGTCTAGAGCCGCTCGTCCACTCCGGCCGGCTATTGCTGATAAATACGCCACCTTTGGCAAATGGATGTATTGCAAGTCTGTTACAGTTCAACTGTGAGCTTAGCCTGAGTCTGATGCCAAAATTAATATTTTTTATTAAAAGGAAATAAATCAGTGTGCCTGAAGTGACATGGAAGAAATTAATTTATAAAAGACCGAAATTCGCCAGTTCCACTTGCATTACATGAATATCCAGATGAATTCGGTACTATAACAGAATCTACTGTTCATGTGCCGATCCTGAACTTAAGTGGAGGCCAGGGACACAAAAGACAAGTAAAAACATGTTGATCATACTGGTCTAAAATATTCCTTGAACATGGCGACATAGTCTTTACACGCAGTAAATTGTAATTAGAATCGAACTTTAAATACGTGGAACAGTAATTAACCTTAGAAACAACCAATTGTAACAGATTTATTGCATTAACTTCAGGTTCACTTCACTTCTTAACACAAAGAGATGTCATGCAGTTGACAAACGTCATCCAGATCGATCTTGTACGCACATACAGCCACTGAAGGAGTATCACTCGGTGAATCCAGTACTAGTAAATAAATGTGCATCCTCATGTTTTTTTGGCACAATAAGTGACCCCTTATGTCTCGGGAGTGCAGTTTCATTAGCTCTGTTTCTTATTCTTCGAATATTTCGGCCGTATACTTTTTAGTCATCTTCTGAGTGAGCCGACAGGCTTGCGAAGTATTTAATTAACAGAGACAGTGGTTTCACCCTGGACAAATCGTGGAATGCGGCGCTTTCTTTAATAAAGACGAATCTACACCGCAGTCAATAATAATGTTACATCGGTATCCCTGCATTGATCGACCGCATACCGACATACTCAGTTTATGCATTCTCTTTGCCGCCGATCAACGTCTCTGGCGCTTCTGTATCTGCGGTATCAAACAACGGAACGAGGACTGAACTTTCATTCTTTCATTTCACTCTGACAATGACCGACATAAGTTTTTATGAGCCGTCAGTCTTCTGATTGGTGTGATGTCACCCGCTACGAATTCCTCGCCTGTGCCAACCTTTCCATCTCAGAGTGGCACTTGGAACCTACGTCTCAATTATTTGCTGAATGTATTCCAATCTATGTCTTCTTCTGCAGTTTTTACCCTCTACAGCTCCCTCTAGTGCCATTGAAGTTATTCTCTGGTGTCTTAACAGATGTCCTATCATTCTGTCCCTTCTTCTTATCAGTGTTTTCACTATGTTCCTTCCCTCGCCGATTCTGTCAGGAACCTCCTCATTCTTACCGTATCATCCCACCCAATTTTCAACATTCTTCTGTAGCACCACATCGCAAAGGCTTCGATTGTCTTCTGCTCTGTTTTTCTCACAGTCCATGAATCACTACCATATAGCGCTGTGCTCCAAACGTACGTTCTCAGAAACTTCTTCCTCAAATTAAAACCTATTTTTGATACTAGCGGGTTCTCTTGGCCAGAAATTCCCTATATGTCAGTGCTAGTGTGCTTTTTATGTCCTCGTTGATCCGTGCGTCATGGGTTATTATCTTGCCTGGGTAGCAGGGTTCCTTAACTTCATATACTTCTTGATCCCCAATGTTTATGTTCAGTTTCTTACTCTTCTGTGTTCTGCTACTTCTTATTATTCTCGTATTTCTTCGATTTACTCTCAGTTCATATTCTGTGCTCATTAGACTGTTTATTCTGTTAACTACATCCTGTAGTTCTTCTTCACTTTCACTGAATATAACAATGTCATCAGCGAATCTTATCGTTAACATCTATTCACTCTGAATTTAAATTTCACTCTTGAATCTTTCGTTTATTTCCCTGACTGCTTCTGCGAGCGATGTACAGATTGGACAGTAGGGGCGAAAGAATACATCCCTGCCTTACACCCTTTTTAATCAGAATTCTTCCGTCTTGTTCCTCCATTCTTACCGCTGCCTCTTGGTTCTTGTAAATATTTTATGTTACCCGTCTTTCCCTACAGCTTATCTCTGTTTCTGTCAGAATTTCGAAGATATTGCACCATTTTACGCCGTTGAACGCTTTTTCCAGGTCGACATCAAATGAACGTGTCTCGATTTTTTTCAGCCTTGCTTCCATTATCAACAGGTTGCATCAGAACTGCCTCTCAGGTGCCTTTATCTTTCCTAAAGCCCAGTTGGTCGTCATCTAATAGATCTTCAATTTTTTCTATACTTCTGCATACTATTTTATCAGCAACTTGTAGGCAATAGCTGTTAAGCTGATTGTGAGATAATTCCGTCACTTGTCGGCTGTTATTGTATTCGGAACTGAGTGCATGACGTTTTTACGAAAGTCTGATGGTACATCGCCAATCTCAAACAATCTAAACACCAACGTGGATAGTTGTTTTGTTGCCACCTCCCCCAATGGTTTTACAAATTCCGATGGAATATTATCTATCCCCTCTACTTTATTTGATTTTGGTTCCAATACTGGATCTTCTGTCTCTTCTGTATCCACTCCTGTTTCTTCTTCCATCACATCACCAGGAAAAATCTCCACCACCGTAGAGCTTTCAGTGTGTTCTTTCCACCTATCTGCTCTCTCCTCGTCCATTGGTATTCCCACTGCACTCTTAACGTTAGGGCCCTTGCTTTTATTTTCACCGAAGGCTATTTTGATTTTTCCTTTGATTGTTTCTTTTTCGATTTCTTCACATTCCCCATGCAGCCATTTTGCCTTAGCTTCCTTGCACTTCCTATTTGTTTCGTTTGTAAGTGATTTGTGTTTCTGTATTCATGAATTTCCATGACCATTTTCGTACGTATTTCTTTCCTCGGTCAGCTGAAATATTTCATCCGTTATCCATCTGTCCATTTCTCTTCAACTGAACTGCCTACTGATCTAGTTGTTAACCCATTATTTACCGCCTCAGAGGTCTTCGAGAGTGTCTCTTCATTTCATAACCCACTTTTTTGCTCATTGATTCTTCCTGACTAGTGTCTAAAACTTCAGCCTATTCTTCATCGCAACTAAATTGTTATCTGGGTCTATATCTGCTCCTGGGTACACCTTACAGTCCAATACCTAATTTCGCAATCTCTGCCTTACGATGATGTAATACCACTGAAATCTTCCCTTATCTCCCTGTCTTTGCTAAGTATACCTCCTCCTCTTGAGATTCTTGAACAGATTATCTGCTATTACAGATGTTTATTGCAGAACTCACTTAGCCTTTTCCTCTCTTGTTCCAGCTACCAAGCCCATAATCTCTCGTTGCCCTTTCTTCTACTCCCACCCCTAAAACCCCAATGACTATTAGATTTTCATCTCCGTTTACGTAATGAATTGCTTTCTCTGTCCGTTCTTCCTCTACTGCGACATCGGCATGTATACCTCAACTATTGTTGTCGGTGTTGGGTTGTTGTCGATTCTGAAGAGAACAAGCCTACCACTGACGTGTTCACAGTAACTCACTATCTGCCCTACATTTCTATTCACAACGAATGCTACTCCCGTTACACAATTTTCTGTTACTGTTAGTATTACCCTATACTCATCTGACCAGATATCCTTGTCGTCTTTCCATTTCACTTCAGTGACCCCTACTATAATCCGATTTAGCCTTAGCATTTCCCTTTTCAGATTTCATTGCTTCCCTACCACTTCTGACATTGCAGGCCCCTACTCGTAGCACAATACCCTCCCGTTGGTTATTCAATCTTTTTCTCATGCCACCATTCCCTTGGCAGTACCCTCCTGGAGATCCAGATCGAGTCCTATCCTGGAATCTTTTCCCAATGGAGAGATCATCATGACATTTTTTTTTCAGTTACAGGCAGCATGTTCTGTGTATGCATATTATGTGACTTTAATGCAGTAGTTTCCTTTGCCTTCTGTATCCTCATGCCGCTGATCATTGCTGATTCTTCCACCTTTCATGGCAGTTTCCCACCCCAAGTGAAAGAGAGTGCCCGGAACCGGTGGCCGCATCTCTGCTCTCATTGACTAGGCCTTTGGTAGAACGAAGGTGACGTCTTATATTGGATGTCATCAGCCTCCATTGCTGATAATTTTTATTCAAAATTTAAGTTTGGGTGGTTCGAACCCGGGATCGAGGTCGTTTTGATTGCTAGTCAAAGGTGCTACCCCTAGACCAAGGGTGCGTAACCCCTAAATTAATACAGTTCAAGTATTAGAAGAAGAGAAACAATTTGGAATTGCACTCCCAAAACTTAATGGAATAGTGGCTAAATATTTGTTTCTACACATAGTCGTGGCAAATGTGGTTTCGTATAGTGTTAGAAATCTAAAGTGGCTTTAAGCATTCTCAGAGTTTGATCTACCACTTTACAATATTAGAGTTGGTACTAGTTCAGACTTGTAGCACTGAACAGTAGTTCACGTATACTCGTTGCTTTGGTATCATGTACGAGAATCAGTTGCAGTTTTCTGTTTGATGGGCAAACTTATTTTAATATTCATCCCTGCAGGAAAGTGACTGTTTTGTAAGGAGTTGAACTCAGAGATGGGATCGGGAAATTTGCATGCGAGCAGAATGTGGTGGTTTCAAAGGGGAAAAGTCGGACACGTTTGCTTTTGATCTTCTCCTTCATCTCCTCCTTTTTCACTTCATTGAATAAGCTCACAGTCTGTTCCATCTTCACTTCTCGGTCGACCTACGTCTCTCTTTCGAATTGGTTTATAGTTGATAACTTGTTCAAGTAATTTGTCTTCCCCCGTGGTGCTAATATTTTGTTTCCATTTTATGCATCCTTACTCCGTTTTATTCTTTTGTGCAACATACATTGAGTTCTTCTCTTATAATATTGTTTTGTATTTGATCTTTGAGGACACACCCCTTATCTTTCCTTAAAGATTTCGGTTCAGTCGACTATATTCTTCTTTGAACGAAATTAGAATTATATTAATACCTACAGCTGTCAATGGGCGTTGATGTATATCAACGGGTACGGGTGAAAATGTGTGCCCCGACCGGAACTCGAACCCGGGATCTCCTGCTTACATGGCAGACGCTCTATCCATCTGAGCCACCGATCTCAGAGAGGATAGCACCACTGCAGGGACTATCTTGCGCACGCCTTCCACGAGACCCATATTCTCACCTTGTATGTCCACACACTACATTCGTAGTGTCCCACCCCAACACACTCATTACTCGTGGAAGACATTCTTACCAAGTCCCGTAAGAATTCGGAGAATATGTGTGCATCCGCAAGGAAGAAGGTCATGGCCGGTGTTTCCAGAACTATATACTTATATGGATATGGTGTCTGTTCTTACGGACATGTTCGGAAGAACAGACACCATATTCATGTAAGTATATATTCTTATTTTCCCTTTCTTAATTAATGCTTAAGATTCACATCTGTACATCAGAATGGAGGTAGCCATAAATTGTAAAATTTTAGTTTCGTACTCTTAGTTCGTACCACATATCATTGAGAACCTATTTATTTGCTTTTGATGTTAATTTCTTTAGCAACCTTTCAAGTTTTTCGGGGCTATAGAGTCCACCCAAGAGTCAATATTGTCAACTAGTGATGAATCGTAGTCGTTGCTCGTGGCAATAATTTTAGAACTTCATGTTCCGTAAGTATGACGAGTATCGTAATTCAGTGCAGATCTAATGAAATTTAGTTTTTGCTGATGATGTTAAGGTGTCCACTGCCTTAATCACCGAGCCAGTTTATTCGACCGTGAAAGGCGCAAACACATATTAAACCTCGACGTTGCCATGACTGAAAACGACTGGCAGAGTAATCTAACTTGCTCTTGTGGAAACAGCATCCCTGTTGTTTGACCAAAATAACATACGAGAAAAACTGTGTTCTCAAATACTTGTGTCCTATCAATGATCACGGTATAATCTGAGCCGGCTATGCATGGCTCTGTTTAAAAGGAGTAGTTCGTACACAATGGTCTTCCATCTTAGTAGAGACATGTGGTCGTCCAGAGCCGAGTCTTCTTGCGACCGTACATAGAACCATGTACAGTGGCTACATTCCTGCCAAGTCTTTATGCAATATCGCAGCAGAAACATTTAGCTTTTCGTAGTCCTGTTGCACGAGGTCGTTCAAACTGCGTGAGGTGCTCATAATGGCGTCTTTTTCGCCTTTAAGGCATTCTTGACTAACATCGTCTCACCACGTCCAGTCTCAAAGTTAACTAATGCTATCGACCGTTACAGCGTGTGTTTGAAGCAAACCTCATTCACATCCTCATAGTGGCGCTGCTACCGCCAGTCTAATGCAGTTGTCGTGAAATCTGAATTGACATCATCTTTCAGATGTAGAAACACGCCCACGAACTTTCGTTTATGTCGCACAACTGCTTCTTCGTGTTGTGTTTTTCCGTCGGTGTGTTAACTTACTAATAGGACAAAAAAAATTTTTTTTTTTAAATAACTATGCTATTTTACACGGGTACGTGTCTTGTAAGTACGGACATACAATCCTGAACTACTTAGACAATTAGTTTTAGGATCAAAGGTTTCATTTGTTGCTGTTGATATTGCTGTTGAGGTCTTCAATCGGAAGACTGCTTTGATGGTTTTCCACGATAGTCTACTATGCGGAAATCTCTTCGTCTCTGCATAACGACTGTGAAGCTGGTAGCTGTAATGGAACCTTGCCCCCCTCTACAATACCACCCCTTCTCCACCTTTCCCCCTATTACTAAGTGAGGGTTCCTTGATCACACAGGACGTGTAGTACCAACCGATGCCTTCATTCAGTTAAGCTGCTCTATAATTTTATTTACTCCACAATTCGATTCACTACGCCCTCCTTAGTCTATCGATCTACCCATCTAGACTTCAGTGTTCTCCTGTAGCATCCCATGTCGAAAGCTTCTCTTCTCTGTTTGTCTGAAATGCTGATTGTTCGCGCTACACCTCCGCAGAAGGCCGCACTCCAGACAAGCAATTTAAGAAAAAAGGCTTCCTAACTCTTCCATTTATTTTCGACGTCACTAAATTTCTCTTCTTCAGCTACGCTTTACTTGCTGTTGCCAATCTGCATTTTATTTTCTCTCTCCTCCTCCCACGATCGGTTCCTTTGCTGTCCAAACAACAGAAGCCTATAGTTTTAGTCTCACATTTCCTAACCTAGTTCCCCCAGCATCTACTCCGTTCAACTGCTCTACCATCTATGACGTCGTCTTTGACAGGATTACGATGCCGTCGACAAACCGTAAGGTTTTTATTTCTTCCAGAATAAGATTTTCACTCTGCAGCGGATGTGCGCTGGTATGAAACTTCCTGGCAGATTAAAACTGTGTGCCGGACAGAGACTCGAACTCGGGACCTTTGCCTTTCTCGAGCAAGTGCTCTACCATCTGAGCTACCCAAGAACGACTCACGCCCCCTCCTCACAGCTTCACTTGTGCCAGTTTTATTTCTTCTGTTCGAATTTCATTTACCGCTTCAAATTTCTGCTTTGTTCAATTTACTGCGTCTCCAGTACACAGAAAGAATAACATCGGTGATAGGCTAAAACACTCTCTCGCTCCATTCTCAACTTACTTTTCCCTTCCATGTCCTTCGACTCTTATGACTGCAGTCTACTTTTTGTACGAGTTGTAAACAGTCGTTCACCCTTTCGCCCCCAGTATTATATCCCTGTTGCCTACAGAATTTCAAACATTCACAAAAGCTTTCTCTTAATCTACAAATGCTATAACCGTAGGTTTGTCTTTCTTCCCTCTATCTTCTAATACGTCGTAGGATCAGTGTTTCCTCATATATCCTAACGTTTCTCTGGAACCGAAACCAATGTTCTCCGAGCTTGTCTTCTGCCAGTTTTTCCATTCGTCTGTAAATACTCTAGAGTGCAAAACTTAAGGTCGAAAGAATTTTCGTAGGAGGAATCATTGCCAAGAAATATAGTTCGATGAAACTTGAACCATGCGTAGAAATGACTGCTACGGAAGGTAACTGAGGCAAATACGCAATGAGATGAACAGAAAAGACACTTTTATTCAAAGACAATAATTACAGTGCGACTTGTGATGGTCCCACGGATATTACAAAAGGTGAGACATGGTTCTTAAAAGGCTGTGTGCATGGTCTGCATCGTGCTACCAGGCTGGCTCCAAGGTTGGTAAGAAGTTCTCATGGTTGGATGGTTGGGCGTTCCATTCCGCCACCATCGAGGTTTACTACCCCTGGATAGTCGTTGGTACATGAGGACGTGCTGCTGCAACACGTCTGCCAAGCGTGTCCCACTCTTACTCTATGGGATTTGAGTTGGGAGAACGGCCAAGCCAGCCCATTCCTGGAGTATCCTCTTGTTCGAAGAGCTCCTCTAGTTGCGGTGTTCGATATGGTGACGCATTGTCATCCATAGGAATGATGGCCGAGTGCATTCCTGAAAAGGCGCACATGGGAAAGGAGTAGAGCGTCACAACAACGTTGACCGAAAAGGGTACCATACTTAAGAATCTGGAGGTCTGTACGTCCATCCAACACCTGGATCACGAAAAAGATTATGCTCGAAAAAGTTACTGGGTGCATTACGTTTTACCACTTCTCGCCATGTAAGTGGACGACTAGAATCACTCCTCAGATTGAATATGCTCTCATCCGAAAAGAGGATGCGGCTCCGCATGTCATTGATCCAGTCCCTATGATACGTGAATTGAAGGTTATGGAGGGGGGGGGGGGGGGGGAGAAAGGAAAGGAAAGGCATTACTGATGTCGGCTGCATCGGGACTGTACGCAAATCAGCGGCGACGTGTGAAAATGTGTACTCGGCTCGGGATCCGCACTTGGAATCTGCTGCTTACTAGACACGTGCGCCATCCGGGACACCGTGTTATCGCAACTGCGATGTCAAAGTTAGCGTAAGGAGGGCTATGCGTGAAGCGTTAAGTGAATTCGAAAGTAAAATTCTATATACCGACTTGACAGAAAATCCTAGGAAGTTCTGGTCTTACGTTAAATCAGTAAGTGGATCGAAACAGCATATCCAGACACTCTGGGATGATAATGGCATTGAAACAGAGGATGACACGCGTAAAGCTGAAATACTAAACACCTTTTTCCAAAGCTGCTTCACAGAGGAAGACTGCACTGCAGTTCCTTCTCTAAATCCTCGCACCAACGAAAAAATGGCTGACATAGAAATAAGTGTCCAAGGAATAGAAAAGCAACTGAAATCACCCAATAGAGGGAAGTCCACAGGACCTGACGGGATACCAATTCGAGTCTACACAGAGTACGCGAAAGAACTTGCCCCCCTTCTAACAGCCGTGTACCGCAAGTCTCTAGAGCAACGGAAGGTTCCAAATCATTGGAAAAAAGCACAGGCAGTTCCAGTTTTCAAGAAGGGTCGTCGAGCAGAGGCGCAAAACTATAGGCCTGTATCTCTGACATCGATCTGTTGTAGAATTTTAGAACATGTTTTTTGCCCGTGTATCATGTCATTTCGGGAAACCCAGAATCTACTCTGTAGGAATCAACATGGATTCCGGAAACAGCGATCGTGTGAGACCCAACTCGCTTTTTTTTGTTCATGAGACCCAGAAAATATTAGATACAAGCTCCCAGGTAGATGCCATTTTCCTAGACTTCCGGAAAGCGTTCGATACAGTTCCGCACTGTCGCCTGATAAACAAATAAGACGAATATCAGACCAGCTGTGTGGCTGGATTGAAAAGGTTTTAGCAAACAGAACACAGCACCTTTATCAGTAAACTCTTCCGGGCTAAGTTGCCGTGGTCGATCTGTAGAACTTCTTCTCCCTGACGTTTCGTTCTCAACTACGGAGAACATCTTCCGAGGTGAGTCGACGACTGGCTGCTAGGAGCTGGGGCCGCCGCTTATATAGAGATCGTAGGGGGCGCCACCACACGTCACATGGCGTCGATGTGCAGCTATCTCTGGCTATCGTCTGTTCTCTCGATTGCAGGCAATCGATTGTCACGTGATTGATGCAACGTCGACCGCCATATCTTATCCAATTTTAATCCTTCTTCTTTACGATTAAAATTGTATTGATGTTTGTGGATTTCAATTGCCTCTCTATACATACGTGTATAATAGTGCGACGTCCTCGCTAGCACGCTTGTTTCACCAAATTTTATGTCGTGATCTCCATCCTTAAAAACATGTTCCGCTACTGCCGATTTGTCGATATGTCCCAAGCGACAGTTTCTTTTGTGCTCCGTCATCCGTGTATTGATGCTTCTTTTGGTAGTTCCTATGTAAACCCTGCCGCAACTACACGGAATGTTATATACCCCTGGGGTGGCTATGGGGTGACGAGCATCTTTTGTTGATCTTAGGCATTCACTGATTTTCTTAGTAGGTCTAAAAATGGTCTCTACCTGAAACTTGGCTAGTACTTTTCCAATGCGATCCGTGATATTATGGATGAACGGAAGAAATACTTTTCCAGCTGATGGTTGTTGCTGTCTCCTATTTTTAGGCATTTTTCTATTTGGGTGAAGTGCTCGATTAATCTCGTTTTTTGTATAACCATTTTTCGCAAAGGCCATTCGTAAATGATTTAGTTCTTCTTGTAAGTAGCCTGGCAAAAGAGGGGGGTCATAAAAACACTAGTGGATAGGGCCAATAATATTTGTGAACCAGGCCCCCTACGATCTCTATATAAGCGGCGGCCCCAGCTCCTAGCAGCCAGTCGTCGACTCACCTCGGAAGATGTTCTCCGTAGTTGAGAACGAAACGTCAGGGAGAAGAAGTTCTACAGATCGACCACGGCAACTTAGCCCGGAAGAGTTTACTGATAAAGACGCCGGCCGTGAAAGCCTACATGGAATGAGAACACAGCACGTTGTTCTCAATGGAGAGACGTCTACAGACGTTAAAGTAACCTCTGGCGTGCCACAGGGGAGTGTTATGGGACCATTGCTTTTCACAATATATATAAATGACCTAGTAGATAGTGTCGGAAGTTCCATGCAGCTTTTCGCGGATGATGCTGTAGTATACAGAGAAGTTGCAGCATTAGAAAATTACAGCGAAATACAGGAAGATCTGCAGCGGATAGGCACTTGGTGCAGGGAGTGGCAACTGACCCTTAATATAGACAAATGTAATGCATTGCGAATACATAGAAAGAAGGATCCTTTATTGTATGATTATATGATAGCGGAACAAATATTGGTAGCAATTACTTCTGTAAAATATCTGGGAGTATGCATACGGAACGATTTGAAGTGGAATGATCATATAAAATTAATTGTTGGTAAGGCGGGTGCCAGGTTGAAATTCATTGGGAGAGTCCTTAGAAAATGTTGTCCATCAACAAAGGAGGTGGCTTACAAAACACTCGTTCGACCTATAGTTGAGTATTACTCATCAGTGTGGGATCCGTACCAGGTCGGGTTGACAGAGGAGATAGAGAAGATCCAAAGAAGAGCGGCGCGTTTATTCACAGGGTTATCTGGTAAGCGTGATAGCGTTACGGAGACGTTTAGCAAACTCAAGTGGCAGACTCTGCAAGAGAGGCGCTCTGCATCGCGGTGTAGCTTGCTGTCCAGGTTTCGAGAGGGTGCGTTTCTGGATGAGGTATCGAATATATTGCTTCCCCCTACTTATACCTCCCGAGGAGATCACGAATGTAAAATTAGAGAGATTAGAGCGCGCATGGAGGCTTTCCGGCAGCCGTTCTTCCCGCGAATCATACGCGACTGGAACAGGAAAGGGAGGTAATGACAGTGGCACGTAGAGTGCCCTCCGCCACACACCGTTGGATGGCTTGCGAGGTATAAATGTAGATGTAGATGTAACACTGTGTGCAGGATGGCGCAGTGATTAACGCACCTGAGTAGTAAGCAGGAGATCCCGGGGTCGAATCCCGGTCCTGTACACATTTTCACTCGCCGCCGCTGATTCCGCTTAATGTCGTGATGCAGCTGACATCAGTAATCCCTTTCCTTTCCCCTCTCCCTGCCCCTCCCCACCTCCAGCTTCAATTTACATATAATTTATCACAGCTGCGGATTCCGTGTGATGTATGTTCTCTCAGACATGTCCGAAAGAACAAACACCACGCAGTCATATAACAGTCTTTGCGACTTTGGCACCATCGCAAATGGTACGGCCAATGTGCAATTGCCGACGGAACACAATGTACTGGTGGCTGGGCAAAGATATTACCGCTGCGCAATCGCCTTGTCACTGTGGTGTGAGAGATAGCGTGCCTCACAGTCCTGTTAATTGTAACTGCAATTTCACCTGTTATTTTACGTAGGTCCGTTCTTGCCTGTTACACAATGTGACGGTCATTTGCTGTTGTAGTGAGGTTGATCGACCACCTCCTCTGGTTCGGGCAACAGTGGCTGCTGTTGGGAGCGCTCTCCGCGCACTTGAAGCAGTGCTGCACAGCGCTTCTGCGATGAACCTGTCACACTTCGTCCTTCTTCCGGTTTTCCGATCATTCTTTCCAGTGTGAAGTCATCCAGACGTTGTCTCCAGGCCTCTTTGTAATGAAGAGCACCGCAGCAGTGCAGCCGTGACTGCTCTCTGATTGACACATGCTCGCTTTTCCGGTTCCGTCAACTGCCTCGTGTTGGCGCTATAGCCACACTGACTTCACGTCATGTGACGTTCAGCTTTCTGTGGATGACTGGGAGACCTCACATAACATGCTCGCTCATTTAAACCGACTACTTAATATGCAGGGTGGTCCATTGATCGTGATCGGGCCAAATATCTCACGAAATAAGCGTCAACCGAAAAAACTACAAAGAACGAAACTCTTCTAGCTTGAAGGGGGGAACCAGATGGCGCTATGGTTGGCCCGCTAGATGACGCTGCCATAGGTCACACGGATATCAACTGCGCTTTTTAAAATAGGTTCAAATTGTTCAAATGGCTCTGAGCACTATGTGACTTAACTGTTAGGTCATCAGTCCCCTAGAACTTAGAACTACTTAAACCTAACTAACATAAGGACATCACACACATCCATGCCCGAGGCAGGATTCGAACTTGCGACCGTAGTTGTCGCGCGGTTCCAGACTGTAGCGCCTAGAACCGCTCGGCCACTCCGGCCGGCTTTAAAATAGGAACCCCCATTTTCATAACATATTCATGTAGTACGTCAAGAAATATGGATGTTTTAGTTGGACCACTTTTTCGCTTTGTGACAGATGGCGCTGCAATAATCACAAACAGGTAGGTTTCTTAAATTAAAATGCAGAACGTAGGTACGTTTGAACATTTTATTTCGGTTGTTCCGATGTGATGCATGTACCTTTGTGAACTTATCATCTCTGAGAACGCATGCTGTTACATCGTGATTACCTGTAAATACCACATTAATGCAATAAATGCTCAAAATGATGTCCGTCAACCTCAGTGCATTTGGCAATACGTGTAACGACATTCCTCTCAACAGCGAGTAGTTCGCCTTCTGTAATGTTCGCACATGCATTGACACTGCGCTGACGCATGTTGTCAGCCATTGTCGGTGGATCACGACAGCAAATATCCTTCAACTTTCCCCACAGAAAGAAATCCGGGGACGTCAGATCCGGTGAACGAGCGGGCCATGGTATGGTGCTTCGACGACCAATCCACCTGGCATGAAATATGCTATTCAATACCGCTTCAACCGCACGCGAGCTATGTGCCGGACATCCATCATGTTGGAAGTACATCGCCATTCTGTCATGCAGTGAAATATCTTGTAGTAACATCAGTAGATCATTACGTAGGAAATCAGTATACATTGCACCATTTAGATTGCCATCGATAAAATGAGGGCCAATTATCCTTCCTCCCATAATGCCGCACCATACATTAACCCACCAAGGTCGCTGATGTTTCACTTGTCGCAATCATCATGGATTTTCCGTTGCCCAATAGTGTATATTTTGCCGGTTTACGTTACCGCTGTTGGTGAATGACGCTTCGTCACTAAATAGAACGCGTGCAAAAAATCTGTCATCGTCCCGTAATTTCTCTTGTGCCCAGTGGCAGAACTGTACACGACGTTCAAAGTCGTCGCCATGCAATTCATGGTGCATAGAAATATGGTACGGGTGCAATCGATGTTGATGTAGCAGTCTCAACACCGACGTTTCTGAGATTCCCGATTCTTGCGCAATTTGTCTGCTACTGATGTGCGGAGTAGCTGTGACAGCAGCTAAATCACCTACTTAGGCATCATCATTTTTTCCAGGTCGTGGTTGACGTTTCAAATGTGGCTGAACGCTCTCTGTTTCCTTAAATAACGTAACTATCCGGCGAACGGTCCGGACACTTGGATGATGTCGTCCAGGATACCGAGCAGCATACATAGCACACGCCCGTTGGGCATTTTGAACACAGTAGCCTTACATCCACACGTTATCGACCTTTTCCGCAATTGGTAAACGGTCCATTTTAACACGGGTAATGTATCACGAAGCAAACACCGTCCGCACTGGCGGAATGTTACGTGATACCACATACTTATACTTTTGTGACTATTACAGCGCCATCTATCACAAAGCGAAAAAAGTGGTCCAACTAAAACATTCATATTTCTTTAAGTACTACACGAATATGTAATAAAAATGAGGGCCCGTATTATAAAAAACGCAGTTGATATCCGTTTGACCTATGGCAGCGCCATCTAGCGGGCGAACCATAGCGCCATCTGGTTTCCTCCTTCAAGCTAGACGAGTTTCGTTCTTTGTAGTTTTTTCGTTTAGTGCTCATTTCGTGAGATATTTGGCCCGGTCACTATCAATGGATCACCCTGTTTAAAGTTACTTTATGTCATTTCTAAGTTTTGCACAGTGATGCAATTCACGTCATTATGTTGCAGGGATGAAATAAAACTGATATTTGCCGGCCGCGTTGGTCTCGCGGTTCTAGGCGCTCAGTCCGGAGTCGCGCGACTGCTACGGTCGCAGGTTCGAATCCTGCCTCGGGCATGGATGTGTGTGTTGTCCTTAAGTTAGTTAGGTTTAAGTAGTTCTAAGTTCTAGGGGACTGATGACCACAGATGTTAAGTCCCATAGTGCTCAGAGCCATTTGAACGATTTGAAAACTGATATTTCGATGATAATCACACCGGTCGATAGCTGCCTTTCTTCATTTGCTTTTCACAAATGTTCAAATGCTCAGTTTACTTTCGACAAAAGTGCACCTGACGTGAGATCAACATCCAGACGATGGTGATACTCGAACCATACATTTGCGAGCATGGCTGATGTACCTGCATTCATTACTGGTGCCACGTGGCTCCGCTGTTCACTCAAAGTTGATGGAAGAGAAGGCACGCGGACGGAGTGGTTTACAACACATCACCACACCCCGAAAAAAAATGTAAACGAAAAGTCTCATATCGCGAGGTTAGGCTAGCTTTAGCAACAAGTGACGCAATGCGGGAACCGAAAGCGACTTAACGGCCATTGCGTCATTGAGGCAGCTCATTGGTAAGGAAATGCTGTCGCTGCGATGTAGCCGAATTCCGCCTGTGATGTTGCCTTTACATCTGGGTAAGATGCTCCACTAAGGCTGCGTTCACAGTACCACCGACAACAGTTGCCAGTCGCCATCGTCGGAGGTCGCCCAGTAATATCGGCCGACAGCCTGGTCACAGCGTCCGATCCCTTTCATCAGCTTTTGGCGGAGTCACGGAGGTTAGGTTAGGTTAGGTTGGATTTTATTAAATTAGATGAGGTTAGGTTAGAATCTATTCTATGTATGAACTACGGTAGATTTTAGCGTGGTGTGGGATGGATATCACGATACCTTTGTTCTTGGGCACGAGTGCTGAATCGCGGCTCTTGCTATTAAAAAGACACCGAATGCATGTGAATGAGGTATATCAGTCGCGAAAAGATCGTGGCGAGCACTGTACAGCCTGTCGTCATTTATGGGAATAACTCAATAAGTTTTGTGGATATATGAGATGTAGGGGGAAGTGTGATGTTACCCCTTTCATGGGCAATGGGAAGATACCATCCACATACTTTAATGTCTTCCAGGGTCCAAGGGATTCAAGATTCCCACGTCTTGCTGCTGCTTCCATCTATAGATTAGAATGAGAAACATGTCAAAATTCCCGCAGCTGCCAGCAGTCGCACTGGCAACAATTGACGGAGTCTGTTGTGCTCAGTTTTCTGGCAGAAAGGTGTTGTTTTGGTGTTATTTCGTGAATCTGTTTCTTTATCTACGGACAGTGGCGTTTGTAAGTAACTTTACGGTACTTATTTGATATTTTGTGCAAGGTTCTTCATGTTAATGCGAGAAAGAAAATTTCTGGTCCATTGTTACACGTCTGTAATATGTTGTAGACATTTGGGAATATGTGCTCCCACAGCCCAAGTTAACTATAAATCTACACTATTTCACACTTTTAGTGTAGACAATATGCCTGTTTATTGAGATGCTATTAGCCATATTTACTTATCTTAGGTATTTCATTACAGAATTACTTTATCAGAAGGGAGACGTGCTCGAGTATCTCTTCCCACTCCCTGAGGATGAATCGGTTTCTGAAATTGAATCAGACGTTGTTTCTAACAGATCAGGAAAATAATATACTGAGCATCCACTCACGGTCTCCTGCTACTTTTGAACAACAAGTTCCACAGTAGTAGACAATGTCTTCAATAAAACTATCATTCAGAATATTGTTGAACAGGACAAACTTGTATGCATCCCATGACTGATGAAGTTTTCAAATGAGCCCTGAAACGCCTGTAAGATTAAAGAACTGGGTGGACACATCAGACTCTGAAATCAAAGCATTTATTGGGCTACTCATCATTATGGCCATCCTGAGATTGCCACATTTATCAAGTTACTGGGGTTCAGATTCTCTTTTGCATGTTGAATCAGTGTCGAATGTGATGACTCTAAAAAGTTTCAAAAATTTTAGAAAACGTTCGTCTCAACCATAATTCAAAGGCAGTGGGGAAGGGTGCTCCTGGATATGATAAATGATGTAAAGTGATATATCTGACGCCCTAAATTGTAATTTCTTAGAGGCACATATCCAGTCAGGTAGATTATCCAATTATGAAGCTGTGATAACATTCTACGGAAGATCGAGCATGAAAAAATATATGCTCATGAGGCCTGTAAAAAGAGGGTACAATTTGTAGCGTCTGGCTGATGCTAAGACAGGCTATCTATTGAAGTTCCAGATCTATTGTGGAAAAGAGGAAGACAATAATGCCAATATTCCTCTTGGTGAAAGCGTTGTAGTTGAATTGTGTCAACTTTGAAAAATAGTAAATGTATTGTCGCATTTGACAAGTATTTCACTTCGTACGTCTTCTTGAAAACATTTTTGGAGAATGGAATATATTTTTTAGGTATTGTCAGAGTCAACATAAAAGATCTTCCGGAAACGATGAAGAAAAATGACAAACTTTCACGAGGCGAGTTCAAGGCACAGATGAAAGATTCAGTCGTTGCAAGAAATTAGCAAGAGACAAAAACAGTACCAGTTCTGTCTACAGAAACGTATCCCAAGGATGCAACATTCGTTTCCAGAAAAAGAAAAGATGGTACCATGTGTAGCATAGCTTGTCCAAGTGCCATGAGTTTGTACAACAGTGTAATGGGCGGCGTAGATCTCTTCGATTGGAAGCGAGAACGGTATGAAGTTGGACGGCGATCTCTAAAATGGTGACACAGATTTTTTTATTTTCTAGTTGATGCTGCCATCGTGAAAGCGGTTATAATGCACGCAGCAGTCACAGTAAATGGAAACCAGCTTACATTCCGTTTACAGTTAGCAAGATAATTACTGTCAGAATTCTTTTCACGGAAACGACATAGGAAACCACCTGTATTCATTACTCATTAAAAAAAAAAAAAACCACACACACACACACACACACACACACACACACACACACACACACACAGACAGACAGCATTGATGTCCCTGATGAACTCAGACTTTCAAATGTGGGTGAAGATCTGTCGAAGAAAATTGTGAAGTATAGGCGTTGTCGTATGTGTAGTACAAGAAAAGAAGAAAAAGAACAAGAATAATATGCTCCTATTAAAATGTCCCTTTATGTACGGATCCATGTTTCACATTGATCCATAACATCCAATAATAAAATTTTCGTTAGTATTTAGTGAATAAAAAGTAATATAGCGATCACGTATGTTTTTATTTTGTTTTAGAGTGTAAACTTTTATAATAAAAAATCCTAAAAAATTTGATAGTATCATCCCGTGGTCCATGGGAAACCATTTTCCTACACAAATTTTCAAAAAACTGGGGGCCTAAATTTTTTTCCTTAGTATGACGTAGGCAGTTTATACCAAGTCATTGAACCACCAACTGTCACCTGTAATACGCTCAGAAAAAAATGTGGCCGTGAAAGAGTCACATACGATTCGTTGTGACCTTGAAAAGTAATACTATAAACACTCGATTTTGTTGTATTTATTTGGAATTGTGCAGACATACGTCAATTAAGCTTCGATGAATGTCATTCAATATACGTGTGCAAAACACGCATAAACTTTAGAATAAAATACTCTGAACACTTAATGCAATGAAATGTGGAAACACATACACCACATCTGAAAAGCGCTTGATATAACAGAATTACGACCCTTTTGGCATCAAACTGCCAATAAACAGTAATACTAATTTGTAGACACTTAATATCCACCTGCAACAACCCAAAAAAGATCCACTACAGGATCTATACGTTTAAGTGCGCCACCCTTATCACTTGAAGGAATTGTTTTTTGAGATTATGAAGTACGTCTATAATTTCCGATAAAGGCTTTTGCTTACATGTGGTTTTCTAAAACCTGTCATTTCAGCACTTGGATCCCGAACTAAATCCCGATTATGATATTTTTTTAACCTCAGGATGCCACAAGCTCACACTTTCTTGGGATAAACTTCTCAGCTTCTCATAGTCCATATTCCATGTGCGAGAACGTCGATCGGTTTGACCGAAGAGTGCCGGCCGCGGTGGTCTAGCGGTTCAGGCGCTCAGTCCGGAACCGCGCGACTGCTACGGTCGCAGGTTCGAATCCTGCCTCGGGCATGGATGTGTGTGATGTCCTTAGGTTAGTTAGGTTTAAGTAGTTCTAAGTTCTAGGGGACTGATGACCACAGATGTTAAGTCCCATAGTGCTCAGAGCCATTTGAACCATTTTTTGACCGAAGAAAACAAACTGATTTGAATTTCACCGACTGTCGTCCGAAGTCTGTACGTTCGGGGGATGAGATAGGCTACAATGCGAACGCGCATGTAGTGACGTACTGATTTGAGAAGATTAGCCGTTTTCGGCCGCTGTCGGTCGTGAGCGGAATCCATCGATATCGGTGCCCTTGTGGACACAGCCTAATACGGACCCATCGGGAGATAGACAGAAACACGAGAAAGTAGCCGGTTTAGGGCAGAGGGCAAAAGTGCCACGGCCAGCACCACGAAAAGAAAAAGAAAGAAAAAGAAGACGAAGATCTCTGCGACAATCTGGACTAGTAGTAAGGGCAGTAGCGGATTGCCTGAGTCTGCGACAGTTCATGTAAAGGTAGGCTATGTCAGTAAAGGGTGTCACGCAGTTGCATAGTAATGTCATAGCCATCTGTTCATCGTCCAAATCTGTGCGACAGCGCCCTCCACTGCTTGGAACATCCATCAGCTGCGCTCTGACAACGGTGACGGAACACGAGCAGGCCAGGTTGCCTATGGTTTCTTCACGGGTGTCGTTCCTCTTAGCTGTGTCTGTCCTGTCCGTGCTGGGCGGGCATGGCAGCTTCGTACTCGAACGATCTGAGCATCCTTGTCTCGCCTTCTATCGATGGCTTTCAGTCGCGAGTAGCCTCTGCCATGCACTTCACAGTGGCCTGCTGCGTATGTACGTAGATGTAGAGCCATGCTTGAATGCCGGTGTCGTGGAAACGGCGCATGTGATATAGAAATTTGCAAGGGCTAAAGATAGCGACACGCCCATCTTCCTGGTTTCTGGCAGAACTTCTTGGAAATCCTGCTTCTGTCGCACCAGCAGCTGCTTTACCGCCTCATTCATTCTAGATTCGTTTTTCTGCAATAAAACTCAGATAAATTATTAATGAAGGCTGCTACAAAGCAACATCAAAGTTGTTCAAGAACACTCCCTCCACTAGAATCTTCGTTTCATGGTCTCTGTGTTTCAAAGCTATACATATAAGGTGCAGTCAAATAGAACGAAACACGTGGAAAAAATTTGTAAACTATTTATTATTACAAAAGTAATGGACAAAACGGTTAATCCATTTATACCACTGTGAGAAAAGGCGGTCGATGTCTTCATGGAAAAATGTTTGCCGTTGGCTGCGTCTCTTCGTCCGAAGCAAATCGACGGCCATGAAAGTGGAAGGAAAACTAAGGAAGTGGCGTGGTAAGAGATCGCGACTGTATGGAAGATGTGCAAGGGCTTCCCAGCGAAACTTCTGCAGTCTACTCAAGATAGCAGATGTGGGTGGGCCACATATTGACAAGGTTATTTCGACTATATTGCAGAAATTTCACTGGGAAGCCCTTACACATCCTTCATATTATCCTAATCCTCCCGACTCGAATTCCATATTTTTGGAGCACTGAAGGAAGACATCCGTGGCCGTCGACTTGCTTCGGGCGAAGAGGTGCCTGGGTGCAATTATGGTTCCATAGGCAGCCACAAATATTTTTTCATGAAAGCATTTGCCATTTATCTCACAGTGGGATAACTGTGTTAGTAGTTATAGTGGTTACTTCTAAAGTAATTAAAATTTTCCCATCTTTTTCCCACCTGTATCGCTTTCATTTGCCTGTCCCTTAAATGTACAGGGTGTTGGGGTGTAGGTACGGACATTGCGATCGTTGGTACCTTAAAATGTGCACCCACTTCAGTGCGTTAGTTGTTTTCTCTCTGCGCCGACCAGTCTTCCCGCAAACACTTCACATAATCACTTATCTGATGTCTTCTGCACGGTCGCAACTACGCCACGAAGTGGACCACGGCAATCACTACATATATTATCCGCTTTTACCTCCACGTGTGCACACTTCAATACCTGACCTGATGCCCAGGGGAAAAATGAACGTTAATGGCTTCGTTATACCACGAGTACTTGGTGAAGTGCGAGGGTTAGTCAATTATTATCCGCATAGTAGTTATAAAATTTTATTGTAGTCAAATAGGAAACTTACAAGAACATAATTTTTCGACATAGTCTCCTTGCGTTTAATCGCACATGGTCCATAGTTGTACGTGCTTCCTGATGCCCTCATAAAAGAAGGTTCTTGGTGGAGCTGCGAACCAGGAATGCACCGCTTCTTTCACTCCTTCGTCCGAGGCAAATCGACGGCCCTTTAATGCCTGCTTGAGAGGACCAAACAAGTGATAGTCAGAAGGGGCAATATCAGGACTATATGGAGCATGATTCAGTACTTCAAATTTGAGTTTCTGGAGCGTTTCAGCTGTGTGGGCAGCAGTATGCGGACGGGCATTGTCGTCCAACAACACAACACGTTTTTACGGCAATCCTCGGCGTTTGATTCGAATTGCAGGCTTTAGCCTGGCAGTAAGCATCTCACTGTTACGTACACTGTTTATTGTTGTGCCCCTTTCCCCATAATGTTCCAGTACTGGACCTTGTGAGTTCCTAAAAACCGTAGGCATCAGTTTTCCTGTGGACGGTTGGGTCTTGAGCTTTTTCTTGCACGGCGAATTTGGATGTTTCCATTCCACACTCTGCCGTTTACTCTCCGGCTCATAATGACGAATCCACGTTTCGTCACCAGTAATCATCCCCTTCGTTATCATAGCGATCCAAATGTTTTTTGCAGATGTCCAAGAGCGTTTGTTTATGCAACTATGTGAGTTCTTTTGGGACCCATCTTGCAGAAACTTTATGAAACCCAAGTCTGTTGTGGATGATTTCGTAGGCAGAACCGCGACTAATTTGCAGACGATGCGTCACTTCGTCAATAGTTGATCGTCTGTCAAAGAGAATCATTTCACGCGAACGCTCAATGGTTTTCTCATTTGTGGCGGTAAACGGTCGTCCGGCTGCTTCATCGCGCGTAACACTTGTGCGAACATTTCGGAATTTTTCGGTCCATTTGTAGACACTCCGTTGCGGAAAAAGACTGTTCCCGTCCTGTACCGAAAGTCTTCGATGAATTTCGGTGCCTGATACGCCTTCCGACCACAAAAAACGGATCACTGAACGTTGCTCTTCTTTAGTACAAATAGACAGTGGAGCAGCCATGATTAACAGCACGGCAGCGATAACGAAACTAGCATAGCAGCTTGAAAATTGCAAAGCTGTAGCCGGCCGAAGTGGCCGTGCGGTTAGAGGCGCTGCAGTCTGGAACCGCAAGACCGCTACGGTCGCAGGTTCAAATCCTGCCTCGGGCATGGATGTTTGTGATGTCCTTAGGTTAGTTAGATTTAACTAGTTCTAAGTTCTAGGGGACTAATGACCTCAGCAGTTGAGTCCCATAGTGCTCAGAGCCATTTGAACCATTTTGCAAAGCTATAACAACAAATAAACAAAACATGCATCATCAACGTAAACGACAGTACTACCAAAATAAACAAAAATATAACTAAATTGCGGATAATAATTGACTTACCCTCGTAAATACTGATGTAGTGTTGTTCAATGCACTGTCATCACTAATAAACAGAAGTATCTGCATTTATATCTCTAACACCGAGTATAATTTAGAGTACCTGAGGACTTTTCTCCGTCTGTATGTGAAGGATAACCTCAGGAACTACTATAGGGACTAACTGATAGTCTGATTCACGAGAAAGGTTTGTGTGCAGAATTTATTACCACTATGCCAGACAAGTCATCTGGTCGTGGATACTTTGTGCTACTCCTGCAGAGACAGGGTGAGTCGCTAGTAAGATTGTAAGATGGAAAGAACTATGCCCCTTACATGAAGTCATGAAAGATCACCGCACTCACGTTGAGTGAACAGTAGGGCTGAACAAAAATGACTGACAAGGCACAATGCATTTTGTAGAGGGTATAGTATGGGCGTATTGGAATAATTAATGTTGGGTGATGGTTTTAAAGTAATCCACACGACATGAAAACTTTGTGAAAGTGCGTCGATTTACTGGAGACTAGTTTATCCCAAGGAAGTATTCAGAGTTGACCACAACCGGGCTGGGGAGCGACAAAGGGAAGCGACAATAGGCAGCTTAGGGCAGCTCAAACTCTGAGAAAGCGGTAACGGAGTGCGGCCTCCAGCTGCCTTAAGATGAGTGACAGTGAGGGGGTGGTTGACCCCATGCTGGTGTACCGGGAAGCAGACAGAGAACTTGTAGGCCTGTTGATAAATGTCTGTCGTCACGTTTTCAGTGAAACATACGATAAAGCCGTGCAAAGCTACAGTGGAGCAGTCAACAGAGGCCAAAACATGTGTGTTCGTGACTATAGCAAGTTCACGCTGAATTCACGGTCTGCAGAGTCTGAAGTAAATCAGGTGAAGAGCGACGGAATGAAATACACTGGCCTCCGATGGGAAAGTAGGACCAAGGAATTTGAAGTACTCTCCTGGGAGTCAGAATTCCGGAAAAATTGGTGTTTTGTGCAGACACTAACCTCGATGGGTGGCCTGGGAGGAGCTAAATAGCAGAAGTTGAGAGGAAGGGAAATTTTGTGGGAATTTGTTCACTTCCCAAAGCAGGCATTGGTCGGCGCTGGGAAGCAACGCGTAATTAACGCGTCTTGCGCTGCAATTGGTGTAAGTGATATTGCTGGAGGGGAAACCGAGGCAAAGAGTGGACTAGCAGAAGACTCCGTAGAAGTCTTCCGTTCCCAGCTTGCCTAGAGTGAGGATGTGGTGTTCTTTACTCAGCTTGCCTGAGAGAGAGTGAGCATCTCTGCAGTTTAGGACTTAGCAAACAGAACGATTGAGCTTGGAGATAGGAAGTTTTGTTTGGCTATGTACTGAGCAACATAGCTAGGAGTGAATAGACGAGTGCAGCCTTGCAGCACCACGAGGCCGGCCGACGTCCGCACAACGACGACGCCCCGCCATGCTGAATTTGGTGATATTACGCCCGCTCCAGCTTGAGTTACGCCACTGATTAATTTGTTGGATCACATATGCAAAGTTTCCACGAGGGTTTCATGGGCCATGTATTGTAGAATTCTTCTTGCACTTAGCATTACGCCAGGGTCAGTCGATAGGAATTAATTTTGATTTATCGCACTTTACTCCACGTAAACGCAATTTATTCCCACTGCCTGTTAGGAGTGTCATGTAATATGATGATTGAAGATTGTGAGTTAAAATAAATTTGTGTTAATCGACTGCATCTGTTCTCAATCAAGTTGTTGAAATCCCAAGTCACTTTCATAATTAATTTTATGTTCAACATTTGCATCTGGTGTTCAATAGCTGAATATAACATCAATGTTCACCCCTTTTAATTAAAAGGGATCAATTCTGAATCAATTAATGTCGACACTGCCACCACAGTTCAATCAGGAGTCACAGGGCCTTATTACTTTCCTTGCGTTATCCGATATTGCGGCAGTTTTTGCACTCTCTATTGATCTGTTAGTCAATTAGCTGGGGTGAACACACGCCAAAACCAGGTAAGTGACGGATGGGGTGTTACAAGATTTAAGTAATGTACTACATAATAGGACTAAATCCTTCAAAGTTTGTCTTGGTTATATTTACAAGTACGCAGCGCAACACTTACTTCGTTCTGAAGAGTAGCAGTTTACCATGATACAACACTATGCTGTATTAACGTAGCCTTCATTTGACAAAAAAAAATCTATATCAGTAACATTTAACAATATGTAAGGTTTGACAACAACGACTTCCCTTAACTTCCCAATGTTGTGGGAATATTGTGCAGAAAATTTCATAAAATCTGTTTCACTAATTATGCCACAAACTTGTATCTTAAGGATCGCATCAAGAATACCTTAGAAAGTGCTTATCATCTCCCTCTACGTTCTCAGTTGATGTAATATATGTTAAGATGTCTGACTTTGGCAGAATGAAAATTTCATCAGAGTAACCGAACGGATTAAAGTGTATTGTAATATCCGCAAAAGCAGATAAATTACTTGCATATGCGATTGCAGATGTTGTAATGGTCGCCTAGTCGTAGATATTCCTAATTGCTATAATCACACTATTTCACTCCAATTTACGGAGCTTGTTAGCACTTGATGTTAGGTTGGCACCATTAAAATGCATTGTGGTAATCGCTTCTGCTTGCTGGATCGCTGCTGTCTCGATGCCGATGCTGGCTCTAGATCTGGTTGTCTAGGGTTAAAAAACATGAGGTCCCGTGTTTTTTATGTGCTTTTGATGATAAAGAACGAGCGAAACCAACAAATATGTAAACTTCAAATATTTATTACTCTGGTGGCCATCTTAACTCCACTGTCCACCAAAGATCATGACACAACACAAAGAAGTACTTCCTTTACATGTTCTTTGCATTGTTTATCCACCTCAAACAATAACGCACAAACACACTTTACCAAAGTGACGTTCCGACTGCCTCCTTGACCCTTCTTGCTGCTTGTATTTATAACATTGTCAAAGAACTACTAAAAAGTGATATAGTTTATAAGTCACATGTACATCTGTTATCATAATTTGTGCAGATAAGTTATTAATTTGCATCGAGTGACATAATTTAACATGTTATGAAAATGACAGACAGATTTGTTGACTTGACAGAATAATTCTCTGTTACAAAAAGGCCATTTTTTAGAAGTTTGTCAATTGACTTCTCTAATTTGCATAAATAAGTAAGTAACATGAATTATTAAGAATTACATTGGTTTTCGTCTAAAATAGGATTGATTACGTGAATACTGAGTGAAAACGCTCCTAGTGAACAAAGAGGTTTCACTGGGTGATTTTTATTTAAGGAGATCCAAAATACCTAAATTGGCCACTATTTTTCGTACTTCATATTAATTATTTAAAGTAAACTTAGTGTTTTTACATGATGACATTTGCTGTATCAGTGATCAATTGATATTAACTTTTGTGTGGGTCAGTTATTCAGTATAATTTATTGGGTTGACTGTTTATGGAGACATGTTCTGCAATCATTGTTAACATACACAATAACTTTTCTATAATCATAAATACTCGTTAAACTGGTTGAATTTGGAGGGTATCACATACTTCATTAAAGTAAAGCCTTTAATATGTTCCGTTACAATACCCCCCTCGGGTAATATAATTTACAGAATGTTAATGATATTAGCTGACTAGGACAAATGTGTCAAATGGTTAAAATTTGGAAAAGTACTAATTTAATAATTTTTTTTGTTTTTGTTTTACTATGCATAATGTGTATGTATACAATGACCATTACATCATTTCAAAATGACTTTTTCCTGCAAATATTTTAGTTGTGTTGTTTCAAATGCCCTTTGTGTTATGGCTCTCAGTATGACAGCATAATAAAAATATTTAGTAATATATGAAAGCAAAAAAAAAAAAAAAAAAAACAGTTAATCTTTGCTCCTAGTGAGCCACATGGAAAATGATCAAAAACAGACACAAATATATCACATGCGATCTTAAGATATATAAAAAAATATATGTAAATTATTTCAAAGTCAGCTCGCATTGAGTCACAGAATAATCAAGATAATAGAAGGAACATAAATATATTACATAGATGGACAGGTCAGATGTCCATAGGAAAATATTGCAACTGTCTGCTCATTTTGAGCCACATAAAGGAAATGAAAACAAAGAACATAATTATAAGTATAGACATGATATATAAACACAAACACTAGAGAAGTCACATGTATGAATATAATATGCATTTGAAACAAAAGAAAAGTTTTTTTAAATATTGTCTCCCATTGAGACACATAGTCAAGATAGTACAAGAACATATGAATACCAAATTTGCACACTTAAATTGATCATAACATAACACAAACATCAAACTTGGTGAACATCTGATTAGCTGTAGAAAATTGTACACAAATCTTATGCCTAAGAAAAGAATAGTAACAAAATGATGGGTCTTGCACAACAATTTTTTTACATTGTCTTTTATATTTGGTGCAAGTATGTCCCATATTCAACAATACAAACAGAAAGTAATAAATGTTTGTCACCTCTTTGGGTGCATGGTTAAACTTGCCCCTTGCAAGTAAAGAAGATGTCTCCAAATTTAATATTCAATAGTGACAATAAAAATATAAAAACATTGTCTCAGAGATCTGGAACTTTTCCAGGGTCTATAGGATGAGTGGTAGTTGCTATTTGACACACCCAGTAAAAATCTTCAGTAGGGAACGCTCACAGGCAGAAGGCTCAGTGTAGTGCAAATGATTGAAGCAACCAGGCACACATAACACGAATATGCACTCGTGCTTCCTACAACCAACAGAGCGAGTTTGAATGGGGTCAAATTGTGGCCTTCCGAATGGCGGGATGGTCCTTTCGGAGAATTGCCATATATAAGTTCGACGCGATGTGTCAGTTGTGCAACGATGCTTCTATCAGTGGTCACATGGACATCCGTAGACGAGGTTCTGAACTTCCACGCAGCAAATACGCCAGCCAGGTTCAAAATGACTCTGAGCACTATGGGACTTAACATCTGAGGTCATCAGTCCCCTAGACTTAGAACTACTTAAACCTAACTAACCTAAAGACATCACACACATCCATAACCGAGGCAGGAGTCGAACCTGCGACCGTAGCAGTCGCGCGGTTCCGAACTTAAGCGCCTAGAACCAGTCGGCCACAGTGGCCGGCCGCCAGCCAGGGTCGTCGTATTGTATGAGCAACAGTGGCTGAGCGTACAGATACCACAGCACAGGGCTTATAATCCCAGACGTGACAACACGAACTATTGCGAACCAGTTATTAGCAGTGGAACTACGGGTACACTCAACTCTAGCCTCTCTTTCAATCACAGCGCGACTGATGCCGTCAGAGGATCATTTGGAGTGGCGCGTCGTGGTCTTCAGCATGAAAGCAAATTCTGCCTGCACGCAGGTTGTGGTCGTTTGCGCATACGACATAGACCTGGTGAAGGCTCTCTCGTAGAGTGCATTCATCAGAGACACCCTGGCCCCACCCCAGGGCTTATGGAGTGGGGCATGATAAGCTACAACTCTCGTTCGCATTTGGTGTTTCTGTAAGATACACTAACCAGCACTCGGTGCATGCAGGATGTTGCTAGACCCGTTTCTTTGCTCTTCTTGCAAGAGGAAGGTGATGTGTTTTTCCAACAGGATAAAGCTAGCCCATTCATTGCCCATGAAACCCAACGCGCTCTGCAACTCATGTATCAGCTGCTCTCACCAGCACGGTCTCCGAAATTGTCCAGTCGAGCAGCTGTAGGGTATGATGGGACCGGAAGTGACTCTTGCGACTCGTCACCCAACAATTCTTAAACAGTTAGGTGAACAGGTCGACCAGGCGTGACGTAACGTACCCCAGGACATTATTCACTATCCGTACGATCGACTAAATGCCAGAGTGAGAGCCTGCATTACCGCCTCTGGTGACTACGCCACGTACTAACGTCGGTGCTTCAGATGTACTCCATATGCACAGCTGCAAGCACGAATCTTGACTGAATTGGAAACCTCTAAAAGGGTGTAATAATGTTTTCCGACAGTGTAGTTTAGCTTGTGTGATAAGTATATCGCAATTCTACTGTCATAGATGCATGGTACTAGGTGAAAAGTATGTATATAGTGAGCGCACTGTGTGAGGAAGATGTTCGGACACCAGTTTCACAAGCTGTAACCTCCAAACCTCCACCACATTGTGTCACGCATTACCACTTTTTTAAAATTAAAATTATAGCTAAATTCTAGACTACATTCCATTAGAACTAGTAACAGCCTTGGGAGAGCCAGTCCTGACAAAACTCTACCATCCGGTGAGCAAGATATATGAGGCGAAATACCCTCAAACTTCAAGAAGAATATAATAATAACAATCCTAAAGAGAGCACGTGTTGACAGATGTGAAAATTACCAAACTGTCAGTTTAATAAGTCACGGCTGCAAAATACTAACCCGAATTCTTTACAGACGAATGGAAAAACTGGTAGATGCCGACCTTGGGGAAGATCAGTTTGGATTCATTAGAAATATTGGAACACGTGAGGCAATACTGACCCTACGACTTATTTTAGAAGATAGATTAAGGAAAGGCAAACCTACGTTTCTAGCATTTGTGGACTTAGAGAAAGCTTTTGACAATGTTGACTGAAATACTCTCTTTCAGATTCTGAAGGTGGCAGGGGTAAAATACAGGGAGCGAAAGGCTATTTCCAATTTGTACAGAAACCAGATGGCAGTTATAAGAGTCGAGGGCCATGAAAGGGAAGCAATGGTTGTGAAGAGAGTGAGACTGGGTTGTAGCCTCTCCCCGACGTTATTCGATCTGTATATTGAGCAAGCAGTAAAGGAAACAAAAGAAAAATTGGGAGTAGGTATTAAAATTCATGGAGAAGAAATAAAAACTTTGAGGTTCGCCGATGACATTGTAATTCTGTCAGAGACAGAACGGAATGGACAGTGTCTTGAAAGGAGGATATAAGATGAACATCAACAAAAGCAAAACGAGGATAATGGAATGTAGTCGAATTAAATCGGGTGATGCAGCAGGAATTAGATTAGGAAATGAGACGCTTAAATTAGTAAATGAGTTTTGCTATTTGGGGAGCAAAATAACTGATGATGGTTGAAGTAGAGAGGATACAAAATATACACTGGCAATGGCAAGGAAAGCGTTTCTGAAGAAGAGAAATTTGTTAACATCGAGTATAGATTTAAGTGTCAGGAGTGTGAAGCGTGGACGATAAATAGTTTAGACAAGGACAGATTAGAAGCTTTCGAAATGTGGTACTACAGAAGAATGCTGAAGATTAGATGGGTAGATCACATAACTAATGAGGAGGTATTGAATAGAATTGGAGAGAAGAGAAATTTGTGGCACGACTAGAAGAAGGGATCGGTTGATAAGACATGTTCTGAGGCATCAAGGGATCACCAATTTGGTGTTGGAGGGCAGAGTGGAGGGTAAAAATCGTAGAGGGAGACAAAGAGATGAATGCACTGAACAGATTCAGAAGGATGTAGGTTGCAGTAGGTACTGGCAGATGAAGAAGCTTGCACAAAACAGAGTAGCAGGGAGAGCTGCATCAAACCAGTCTCTGGACTGAAGACCATCACAACAACAATAGTGGATGGAAGTGTAGGGGTAAAAAATTACAAAGGGAAACGAACTTTTGTAGACGGTTATCAGGTTCATAAGAGTGCAGGACACAGTAATATTCAGAGATGAGACGGCTTTCACAGGATAGGACCGTAAGATGAATCAAATTAGTCTCGGATCGGAAGCCCACAACAATATCCCCTGTAAACAGATGCACAGTGCAGTGGTAGAATGGGAGCCGGTGAGAGTGACAGACAGCTCAGAGTTTCCTCTCCGCCTTTCCTTTGCAAGCGGCGGACGGCGTGTTTGTGGAGGCGTCGCTGGCGTGACGTGTCGTGGGCGGGCTGTTTGCCGGCTGCTGGGAATGTAGGCACGGGGACAATGGCCGCGCTCTCCGACGCACCTCGCTGCTACTCGGCCACTTCCGCTGCTGCCTCGCGTCTCCACCATCGCCAAAGTCACGGCCGGAGCTGCCCTGCCTCTGCCTCTGCCTCTGCCTCTGCCTTTCCCTCTCCCCCCCCCCCCCCCCCCAAGCCAGCGCTAGCAACACCGAGGACTCCCCCACCTACCTCTCTCGTCGTCACGACAGGTCACTAACGACTCCTTCCGCATATCGCTGAAGTTCATTTGAACGCCGACTCACACTGGATGCAACGGAACGGAAGGCGAGTCATCGTCGAACGGTAATACACTGACGGAAGAAAAATCTCAACACCAAGAAGGAGATGAGTGACGTAAATAAAAGTTGGTAGGTGTGTTTCTAGATCTGAACGATGATGTTTACACAAATTTCGTGCCGGTCACACAAAGAGTGGCGCTGGTAGTGCGACTATGACGGTGCAAATCAGGTTTGCTTTAAATACGCGCTGCAACGGTTGTGAGGGTTAATTACCTTTGAGATTAGATTAGATTAGTACTTGTTCCATAGATCATGAATACGACACTTCGTAATGATGTGGAACGTGTCAGATTAATAAAAGGTGTCTATACAAGATATTACATTAGACTCAATAATTCTTTGTTTTTTTGAGGTTGGGAAATTACCCAGTTACTACATCCAAAAATTCATCTAATGTGTAGAAGGGGTTGCCATTAAGAAATTCTTTTAATTTCCTTTTAAATGCTATATGGCTGTCTGTCAGACTTTTGATGCTATTAGGTAAGTGACCAAAGACTTTTGTGGCAGCATCATTTACCCCCTTCTGAGCCAAAGTTAGATTTAACCTTGAGTAGTGAAGATCATCCTTTCTCCTAGTGTTGTAGCCATGTACACTGCTATTACTTTTGAATTCGTTCAGATTGTTAATAACAAATTTCATAAGTGAATATGTATATTGTGAGGCTACAGTGGAGATTTCTACCTCTTTAAATAAGTGTCTGCAGGATGATCTTGGATGAGCTCCAGCAATTATTATGATTACACGCTTTTGTGCAATGAACACTCTTTTACTCAGTGATGAGCTACCCTAGAATATGATGCCATACGAAAGCAGGGAATGAAAATAGGCGTGATAAGCTAATTTGCTCAAATGTATATCGCCAAAATTTGCACTGACCCTAATAGCATAACTAGCTGAACACAAACGTTTCAGCTGATCCTCAGAGTGGTTTTTTTTTTTTTTTTCATTTCAACCCCTCATCAATGCATACACCTAGAAATTTTGAATATTCTACCTTAGCTACCGATTTCTGATCGAAGTCTATATTTATTAATGGGGTCATTCCATTTACTGTGTGGAGCTGTATATACTGTGTTTTGTCAAAGTTTAATGAGAGCCCATTTGCAGAGAACCACTTAATGATTTTCTGAAAAACATCGTTTACAATTTCACCAGTTATGGTGGCGTTAGTCAAGAATGCCTTTGAGGCGATATAGACGCCTTTATCAGCACTTCACTGAGCTTGAACTAGGTCGTGCTATATGATTAGAAGCTGGATGTTCCTTCTGCGATGTTGCAGAAAGACTTGGCAGGAATATAGCCACTGTAAATAATTGTTGCCAGCTCTGGTCACAAGAATGTACGGTCGGAACAAGATCGACTCCGGAAGACCATGTGTCACTACTGAGAGGGAAGACCATCGTGTTCAGAAATGGTTCAAATGGCTCTGAGCACTATGGGACTTAACTTCTGAGGTCATCAGTCCCTAGAACTTAGAACTACTTAAACCTAACTAACCTAAGGACGTCACACACATCCATGCCCGAGGCAGGATTCGAACCTGCGACCGTAGCAGTCACGCGTTTCCAAACTGAAGCGCTTAGAACCGCACGGCCACACCGTCCGGCACCATCGTGTTCGGCATATGGCTCTGGACAGCAATATGAGCAGCAACTGGCACTACAGTAATACAACGAACTGTTACAAAAAGTCGGTTACTTCAAGGACAGCTCCGAGCCTGACGCCCCGTAGCGTGCATTCACTGCGCCCAAGCCACCGCCATTTGCGACTTCAGAGGTGTCAAGCGAGAGCTCATTGGAGGGCAAGGTCGAGGACTATCAAATCGCTCTGAGCACTATGGAACTTAACATCCGAGGTCATCAGTCCCCTAGACTTGAAACTACTTAAACCTAACTAACCTAAGGACATCACACACATCCATGCCCGAGACAGGATTCGAACCTGCGACCGTAGCAGCAGTGCGGTTCCCGACAGAAGCGCCTAGAACCGCTCGAGGACTGTTGTTTTTGCTGATGAAAGCTGGTTCTGTCTCGGTGCCAGCGATGGCCGTGTGTTGATTAGAATGGGGCCAGTTGAGGGTCTGTAACCAACCTGTCTGCGATCTAGACACACTGCACCTACACCCGGAGCTATGGTCTGTGATGCGATGTTGTATGACAGCAGGTGCGTGGTTATTACACGCACCCTATCTGCAAATTTGTACGCCAGTCTGACGAGTCGACCTGTTGTGCTTCCATTAACAAACAGTATTCCAGAGAGTCTTTTTCCAACAGAGTAACGCTCGCCCATATAAAACAGTGGTAAGCCAGCATGCTCTACAGAGTGTCTTGGCCTGCTCGATCCAAGATCTGACTCCAATCGACCACGTAAGGGACATCATCAAACGATAACTGCAGCATCATACAGAAACCTTGTATTGACCGACCAAGTGCAACAGGTGTGGAGCTGAATCGCACAAACTGACATAGGCACCTGTTCAACACAATGCACATCACATGCTTGCATTCAAGATTGTGGCGGTTAGATTGATTATTAATGTAGCAGCAATTCACGTATTAGTCCAAATGGCTCTAAGCACTGTGGGACTTAACATCTGAGGTCATCAGTCCAATAGACTTAGAACTACTTAATCCTAACTAACCTAAGGACATCACACACAACCATGCCCGAGGCAGGATTCGAACCTGCGACTGTAGCAGTAGCGCGGTTATGGACTGAAGAGGCTAGGACCGCTCGGCTACAGCGACCGGCCTTCATAAATTCACAGGCTTATCTCGCACTTACATTAACCTGTGATCTTGCAATGTTAATCACTTAAATGTGTTACTTAACAAATGTCATCCTGAAATTTCATTACTTTTCAGTAATTATTTTTTGGTGTTGTCATTTTTTTCGGTGTATGTTCACACAAGACGGAGCGGCAAAACAATGTCTATACCTAATGTTACTCTCCGCGCCATCTTTTGCTGTGAGACGGAGGGCACTTCGTGTATTGCTGTCCCTTCTCATCTTTCCTGTTCTAGTCGTGAATTGTCAGCGGCAAGAAATATAGCTGGTAAGCCTCCATGTAAACTCGGCTCAAACTAATTTTATCTTTACCTTATCATTTTGTGTCATGATATCCTGCAAAGTATGGATGAAGGGCAATATGTAACGAGGGTACGAACATGCGGAGTTTGTTCTCAGATATGTGAATGGCTCTAAGATATCTTACGTAACAGAACTGCGTTGTACTCACAGCAGGTGTTCGTCACAGACATGGGAATTGTCAGTAGCGGTCCACGGAAGTTGAGGTCTTTATTAACATGGAACGTGACATTTGGTTGGTGAAACCAAAGAATGTGAAAGGAATAACCGTGTTGATATGTAGTTTAGCCTGTGGTCTATGTCAGATTGTAAGGTGACAGCCTGTTCGTGGCTGCTGGAGCCAAGAATGTCAGAGCAAGAAAGCTGGTTGTTGCGACAGACTGATCTGAAGCTTTGCCCGAGATCTAGGTTAGGCTGCAATGTGACAGTTTAGTTGTGAGTTGGCGTAGCTCACGAATGTGAAAGCAAGGAAGTACCTGAAATGTCTTGGGCTCCTCAGAAATGTCGACACTTTCTATCTCCGCACTAGTGTCTGTTGTGTACATGGCTCACGAGGTACACAACAAACACAACAAGAGGTTTCCACTAGACAGGTACAACCACTAGCATGGCGCCTCCCAGTTCTGAGGCGCTGCCTACAGATGGTGCTCAAAAAATCTGGACCACTTTCTGCTTGCACAGCACGTCCATCAGCGCACCGTACTCGTCCATCGACAGGGTTGCGAGTCGCCAAAGATAGTGCTTTCAATCTAGGGCTTCATTGCTTTCGGCTATTACCGGCGGAGATGGAAATCCTTCTGCCGACAGGCAGAAAAGGTGACGCGCCGCAGACAGTGACACAGTTCCGATCCTGCAGTCAGGTGGCGCCCTTCGGTGCCTACAGTTTCTGTAATTACGCCATGGAGCACAGTACAGCGAGTTCCGCGCCGATGACTGTATTCTGGCACAGCGGTTGGTATTAGGTTGGTTCGTAGCGTTTTTGTTTTTTCGTGTTGGTATCCCGGTTGCTACGAGTTTATTAATCATTGTCATTATTTATTTGTAGTTCACTGTTGCTATCTGAGTTTACACTGTAACTTATTTCTATGTTTACGACGTTTCTCATTGAGCCATATATGTTATCTCGCATTTCTAGCTGCTTCTCTCACACAAATAATGTTAAAATTTCAGAAATTCAGGGTCGCCACCAGCCCAAGCCCTTCCTAACCATTTAGAAAAAAACGAGGCTTGAAAATTATTAGTTTAATTACTTAAATGATTTAATTAGAAGTACGCAAACTTTTTTAAGCAGCCAGGTAAATAGCACTACATGTCATGCATGAAGCAACTTGATTAATTCAGGAATGGAAATCAGAGTAAGTGGGTAAGATCGACACCAAAGAATTTATCTTTTACGTAAATTATCTATTGTAACTAAATATTTGGTTGCACATCCTAACTACACGTATCTGGTGCCTAACTCGAAATATTTAAGTAAGAATGACGTGAGAATGAAACAGGGCACAATTTAACTACAGCAAGAAGAAACAAACAAGACGGGGTGTGAGACAATTATACTATCATCTCCTTTGCATTAATACCATAAAAATATCCCAGTGAGATTTGCATTACGATGCTACGCATGCACTATTCTGGACAGAGGTTTAACCAATACACAAGACTGTGCGATAATTATTTAACTTACTAACTGCGTCTGCTGCTTGCAAACGGCCGAACTAGAGCACGTGGTGCATTCTGACTCAAACTGTTGTACTGCTTTGTAGAAAGCGCACGAAAGAACAGATATTCTTGCAGAAATTGTATCTCATTAAACAAGCAAACTGTTAAAATAAAGCCCATTGCGGTGCCGTGGTGGACCAGAAGGGCCATTGATTACCAAACACGTGGCACAAAATCGGCACACAAAGACAAAAGCAATTTCCGCAAAATACAAGATTAAAAATCATTAAAAAAATAACTCGCTTCACACGCTTCAGTTAAGCTGAAGTTCTTAAGTATTTCACCAGTTAAACATAGCGAAGTCCTAACTCGGCCTGATTCCTATCACATGAAACCCCCCTTAAGAGCTACGATCCGTACTGACCAAGCGTTCACCGAAGAGGGCCCCTTTCTCTTTAGAGATTACCTAGCTCCCCGTGCAGCAGAAGCTGCCAGAGGGGTAGCCCTCCGTCACCAACCTCACACACTGACCAAGCGTTCACCGAAGAGGGCCCCTTTCTCTTTAGAGATTACCTAGCTCCCCGTGCAGCGGAAGCTGCCAGAGGGGTAGCCCTCCGTCACCAACCTCACACACAGAAACAGCCTTCGACACAGCCCTCGACTAAGATGGGTAAACCTCTCTGTTCAGGTATTGGAAACCTAAGTTGGTCATCCTGTGCTCTCCTTCGAACGAGAAGTAACATCGTCTGCTCCCAGCAGACGATGACCAATTTAGCAATTCCCACAAAACAAAACCGAAACCCCATATTAAAACACACATATAAGAATCAATAGGCCTTATTTGAGTACTCAGCCTTTCTGGAAGAGTTCATGAATTCAGCTAAAATCAGATAGTAAAGTGAAGAAGTTGTACCGAATTCGACAAGCGTCTTATGAAACGACTTTACAGAGACGTTTCATCATATTCTCACTTTCTCATTGGGAGATAATGAGTTGTGCTATGGACGCTAGAAAATGGAGTGCCAAGAGGAGAAATCGGAACATTCCCGACATATTCTTCTGTTAAGAGTGCAGTAGAGGCGAGACAGCAGCGGAGGCAGCCAGAAACATTTGCATCGTGAATGGAGATAATGCCACTTGATACAGCATGGTAGGAAAATTGTTTCTTCGTTTTAAGGGAGATGTTTTCGACACTAGTGACTCTCCACATTCAGGGAGACCTTGGTGGTTTGATAACGATCGTTTATAAACGCATTAATCCACAATAATCCACGTCGGAGAACTGGCAAATGTGCTGAACTGTGATTATTCGCCGGCCAGAGTGACCGAGCGGTTAAAGGCGCTTCAGTCTGGAACCGCATGACCGCTACGGTCGCAGGTTCGAATCCTGCCTCGGGCATGGGTGTGTGTGATGTCCTTATGTTAGTTAGGTTTAAGTAGTTCTAAGTTCTAGGGGACTGATGACCTCAGATGTTAAGTCCCATAGTGCTCAGAACCATTTGAACCATTTTGAACTTGAGGACGCAGGATGTCCGTGATGTAGCCCCTTCTGGCTGACTTTTACAAAATCAATTTCACTTGGACATATATCACAAATTCATCTATTACAAAATAACTTTCTCATGCTTACATTTACTCGGTTTTTAATAAAGTATCACGTTCTCACTTAACGTATCTCCTGCATCCACTCTCACTCTCTTCAAAACACTCATACAACCAAAACACAGTGAAGTAATAATTTTCCGAAGTACTGTTAATTACGTCAGAAACCTGTGTCAATGAAACTAAAGAAAATTCCACAAAATTAGATTATATGAACCTATCCTCTTGGTGGTAGTATCAGTTGATACTACAGATGAAGACACTACAGTAAAAAACTCGGTTTCGGAATGCCGGCACGGTTATTATGAGCTTTAGGTAAGAATACGTATCTGCGAAAATATTGAAGTATTGATTTGAAATTTTAATAGTATGGTTCTGTTATCCATACAGGGTGGAACAAAGGAAACGCATGTTTTCACTATTGAATGACTGGGGCACGGTTTGATAAAAAATAATAAATCAAGCATTAAGTGATAGATTTTTTAATGCAGTTTTAAAGTATACATAATTTAATTACGTTCGAAAAATGTCTTGGAGGTGACGTCCTTCTTGCTGGACACAAATTTGGATCCTCTCCTGAAAGTTCGCATGGCTCTCTCCAACATTTCATTCGGCATGGCTTCAGTTTCCTGACGAATGGAGGCTAGGGGGTCAATAAACATCACCATATCTCGAAATAACATGTCCTGGGAACATTTGTCGAACCAGTTCCATGGATGCTCTCGCCATGTGCATTGTGGCACCGTCCTGCTGAAACCGTATTTCTCTCATGTTCACTTGACGCCTTTCAAGTTCTGTACGAAGAAAGTTAACATTTTGACGTAGGTCCAACAACCTCCATCTTTGAAATGCAGCACCACACTGTTACTTTTCAACTGTGGAGAGGTCTTTGGTGTAATTCAACGCCCAATACCGACAATTCTGAACACTGACGTAATCGTCTACATGAAAATGTGTTTCATCGCTCATGGAGACTGTAGCATCTGCATCTTCCGTAAAAATTTCGTCCATTACGCGACAAAACTCTCTGCGATCCACAAAATCCCCTTCACTAAGCTGCTGGACGATCATTATCTTGTACGGGTGAAACTTAAGAACATCATGTAAGATGCGGTGAAGCGAACGACGTGACATATAAAGCGCTAGAGCCTGTCGTCTAGCCGATCGTTTCGAAGTAGCAAGAACTGTCATTCTCACTCTGTCTACATTTTCAGGAGTACGAACTGAACGGGGAAGACCAGGTGGTTTCTTTTTCATCTCAGATCCCGTATTTCTAAACGCTGCATCCCATCGGAGTACAGTATTTCGATCAGGCACTGCACCTCTACGTCCAACTCTAAAATTTTGATGGAAAAGACGTTGCACTGTGACTACAGAATCATTGTTTCTAAAGTACTGCTCGACAAGGAACCCACGATGCTCTACGCTCCAACGCCCCATAGCGACTGAAGCTGCATTGCATGGGCAGTCTGCCAACATTCATTCAAGGTCAATACCCCCTCTCGTATCCGCGTAATAGCGGTTCAAAAAACATGCGTTTCCTCTGCTCCATCCTGTAGAACTTGGTATACAAAGTATGAAAAAGATCGATTAATATTTAACAGTACTTCCTCAGATTGTGTAACGTACTGCACGCAACTTTAAGCTAGTACAACGGCTCGCTCGGCCCAGTAGCCGGCGTCTGTTGTGCGAGCTTGAGGACCAAATTCCGCTCTACTCCGGGCTTCACGGCAAGCTACGTTTTCAGTGCAAGATGGCGATTCGTAATAATTTACTTCGTGACCAAGTGATGCTTTCATAGTCATTGACACTTGTAAATTGCCGGCCCATGGTGGCCGAGCGGTTCTAGGCGCTTCAGTCTGGAACCGCGCGACCGCTACGGTCGCAGGTTCGAATCCTGCCTCGGGCATGGATGTGTGTGATGTCCTTAGGTTAGGTTAGGTTAGGTTAGGTTACGATGTACCAGCTTATGCAATAGAAGCTATTGGAGATATATCCCTGAATGAATACAATATAAACCCAACAAAAATGTAACTTAACAGTGTCCTCAAAGACCTCTCTCATTCATCCTGAAGATGCCACCAGCCTGTGAACCATACGAGTTAATGTTGATGCTTATGAGCTACACTAATTCTGCAAAAATACATTATATCTATACAAAAAGGACGTCAATCAGTGGGATGAAACGGACTGTTAAAACGTGCCAAAATGCATTTCAAATGGTGGAACTCCCACAGATCGTCTCAGCGGGTCCGGTGCCATCAAACATTCACTGGAAGGAAATTTTGACGTTGATAACGTCTGCAAAATGGTAAGTTAACTTCATACCGCCGTACACACTCATAGTAGTGGATTATGTTCTTGCGTGTTTTGTGAACCGTTATTTTATAGGCTACTTTGACTTAAGGAGACACTGCGAAGTAAGCCTGAGAATTTTCCTCCCACTGTTTCATAATTTCAAAGGTGTTTTCACGAATATATGGAAATGAGTTTTTTTCGACAATTCACTACTAACAGTTCATTTTTTGTTTTCGTTCCTTGTAGAAAACAGGTAAAGTGATTACCGGACAATGTCAGGTTTGTCAGCTAGTAAGAATATAAAGAGATAAAAGTATTATAAACGAAAACTGTTTGGAAAGCTAAAAATTCAGCTCTACTGAGAGAGGAAAATGCAGTTTTTTCGTCTTTGCTTAGCGATTAGCAAGAAAAACCTGAAAAACATAAAGTAAAAAAGCACTGTTCACTATCTTCCACATAATGTTTAATATGCTTATATGTATACCTTTCCTCGAGCAAATGAATGTTGATATTCTGAACTGGGAGGACGATACGGTTCCAATTCTTTCAATTCATAGCAATGGAGACACTTTACGATACGAATTTGTCAAGAAATTCCGTTGTGAATTTTCCTTTGACAGACAGTAAACTCCACTATCATTGATATTCCCTTAATGCTAATATATTTAGACTGTTTTTGAGACCGCCAATATATCACTATCTCACTTGGACCGTTGATTGCTGGGCTAAGTTCAAAAATGGTTCAAATGGTTCTGAGCACTGTGGGACTTAACACCTATGGTCATCAGTTCCCTAGAACTTAGAACTACTTAAACCTAACTAACCTAAGGACATCACACACATCCTTGCCCGAGGCAGGATTCGAACCTGCGACCGTAGAAGTCACGCGGTTCCAGACTGAAGCGCCCAGAATCGCACGGCCACACCAGCCGGCGCTGGGCTAAGTGACGAGATGTAGTGTACCCGTTTCCTCTGGTGGCAACACACCACCATTTGACGGCGACGTTCCGTTCCTGGTCGGTTGTTGAAGTCCTGTGAGGATCGTCCTGTAGACGATGGCAAGGAATCAGTAAGGCGGCGTGAACAGCTTCAAACGAATTCTAGTCTCGTACCGCATGGCTGGGCCTCCTAGTATCACGTCCCATTGCGAGAGGAATTTCTGTTCTGATAACTTGCCTGCAGTTGTTCTACCTCTTTAAACCACTTCTGAAGTACAATTGCCGAGCTAAACTTCACTCACACTAGGGTAAATATGCCCATAAAAAGGTTTTAGATTCTCCTTACTCTTTGCCTGGATAGTTAGGTTTTTGGTGAATATGAAAACAAATGACATTTTTTTTACTGTTAGTTCACTACCTCGTAAATGACAGCCCCCGGTAGCTAAGTGGTCAGCGTGGCAGAATGTCAATCCTAAGGGCCCGGGTTCGATTCCCGGCTGGGTCGGAGATTTTATCTGCTGAGGCACTGGGTGTTGTGTTGTCCTCATCATCATCATTTCATCCCCATCGACGCACAAGTTGCCGAAGTGGCGTCAAATCGAAAGACTTGCACCTGGCGAACGGTCTACCCGACGAGAGGCCCTATTCACACCACATTTACATTTATTTACCTCGTAAATGGGAGATGAAAGTGTGACACCCCTCAAATACGATTATCTCTTGTCGAAATATGTGTTCAACATTCGTAAATATGGTTAACAGTAGTAATATTGGTAAATGTGTAAAGTCACTTGTCTTAAAAGTTATTCTACAGCGACAGCGCAGAACACATATAAGGCACAGCAGTTAATAAGAAGGAACTGTATTTAGGTCAATTTTGGAGGAGGAAGGTTGATTTGCTCTATGGGAACCTGTGTGAGCAAGAGGGTGGGATGTGGTGAAGAGGGAGAGAGGTGGTGGGGGAAGGAGGCTTGTCCGGCAGGGGGGATGTAATGACTAAAGATTAGTGTTAGCAACGTATGGGAAATTAATTTAGAATGAACTGTAAAACTGACTACCAAAATAACAGGAGTAAAACTAATGTTCACTTAGGCATTCCTTCAAGGGTGCAGAATGGAGTTTAATATCCTTGTGCAAAAGTCCTATAACAAAACACTCGTCTACGAACTCGAAGCACCGAGAACGAGATGAGGAAACGAAACTTTTCACTTTGAGAGGGTATCTGCTGTTATTTCAGAGCTTAGAAAAGAGAGTGAAATTTATGAAGAATGGCTGTATGAACTCTCTGATCAATTTGTTATTGTACTCCCTCTGGCCTAGATGCATACACTGATTCGGATGAGAAGGGTATTATAAAGCCTATGTATCCCTATTCTAACTGTCCTTGATATTCCAGATATTGGGAGAGGGACGGAGATGACATTCGAGCTGATCCCACACGTGTTCGACACATCTGGGAGTCTTGCTGGCCACGTATGTACCTGAACACCAAGGAGGTAGCTCATAGAGGCATGTTATATGTGCAGACGAACACTGTCCTGTTGGAAAATGTCACAATGATACTGTCAAATGAGAGGTAATACTTGAGGACAGCCGTCCGCGGTGGCCGAGCGGTTCTAGGCGCTTCAGTTCGGAACCGCGCGACTGCTACGGTCGCAGGTTCGAATCCTGCCTCGGGCGTGGATGTCTGTGATGTCCTTAGGTTAGTTAGGTTTAAGTAGTTCTAAGTTCTAGGGGACTGATGACCTCAGATATTAAGTCCCATAGTGCTCAGAACCATTTGAACCATTTTGAACTTGAGGACGCAGGATGTCCGTGATGTAGCGCTGTGCCGTCAGAGCTCCCTCAAACTCTACCAGTCGTAGAGGCAGAGGACGGGCCAACACTTTGCCAACACTGTCCGAGTACGCTGTCCAAGTTTCTCTCGGAAGTTCTTACACATACTCCATATAGTTTCGATATCTCCCCATGCGATTTCCATATATTTGGAGCCCTGAAGGAAGACATTCGTTGCCCTTGAACTGCGTCGGACGAAGAGGTAGGCGCCCTGGGTACAGTTATCGTTCCGAAGGCAACTGTAAACATAATGAGATTTTCACTCTGCAGCGGAGTGTGCGCTGATATGAAACTTCCTGGCAGAGTAAAACTGTGTGCCGGACCGAGACTCGAACTCGGGACCTTTGCCCTTTTTCTCAGATACAGTTACACGTACCATGTCGAAATTTATGTCACACACTGAGGTCTATAATCACTTGGTAGAATAAAATTGTTAAGCTTATACGTCAATGCAATCAAAAGTTACAGCCATTTATGTCACACATTTTGGTATTCGCAAAATAACTCATTAAAACGTATAGCATACTTCCTCTTGACGTAGAATTATGAAATTTGACGAGAAGTAGGGCTTGACATACAACTTAAAAAGAAAAATCTGCAATTATATCGTTTCTGTTGTTGTTGTTGCTGTTGCTGTTGTTGTGGTCTTCAGTCCAGAGACTGGTTTGATGCAGCTCTCCATGCTACTCTATCCTGTGCAAGCCTCTTCATCTACAAATAAATACTGCAACCTAAATCCTTCTAAATGTGCTGAACATATTCATCTCTTGTTGTCCTTCTACGATTTTTACCCTCCACGCTTCCCTATAATACTAAATTGGTGATTCCTTGAAGCCTTAGAAAGCGTCCTGCCAACCGATCCCTTCTTCCAGTCAAGTTGTGCCACAGATTCCTCTTCTCCCCAATTTTGTTCAGTATCTCCTCATTAGTTACGTGATCTACCCATCTAGTCTTCAGCATTCTTCTGTAGCACGACATTTCAAAACCTTCTATTCTCTTCTTGTCTAAACTGTTTTTCGTCTATGTTTCACATCCATACATGGCTACGCTCCATACAAATACTTTCAGAAAAGACTTAAATCTAAACTCGATGTTAACAAATTTCTCTTATTCAGAAACGCTTTCCTTGCCATCGCCAGTCCACATTTTATATTCTCTCTACTTCGACCACCATCAGTTATTTTGCTCCCCAAATGGCAAAGCTCATTTACTACTTTAAGTTCTCCTTTTCTAATGCAATTCCTTCAGCATCACCTTATTTAAGTCGACTACATTCCACCACCGCCGTTTGAAAAAAAAAAAAAATATTTTGTCATGTATTAGGACTTTATAAACTTGGAATCCCTGCGACCAATAGCTTGTCAGTATCAAAGTCAGTAACACGCAAAAATCATCGAGATCCTTGATTCCAGGAATGGACGATCTGTCTATATATAAAATTAAGTTCGTACGGAACTCGCACTACACGAGCTCTACTCGCAGCCATTACCCCCCCCCCCCCCCGCCCATTTGTTTCGTTTTCAATTGAGTGCGTCTTACATACTTCGTCTAAGTGGTACAGTTACCTTAAAAATAATAGGCACCGAACTATGGAGAGACACAAGGTCGCTGAAGCTATCACAGCTGCTTAGAGCGATTACATAGATTATGAGATCACAATACAGACTTCAAAGTTGTTGCGTGATCAGCACTGAAGACGACATAGAATGTGCTAATGCACGTGACAGACGCAAAAAACCTATTTGTGTGAACTTATTGTCGATACACAAGACAAAATTCCTACAGATGGAGAATGGTATGAGTAAATGATGGCTGTTGGATGTATTTGACATTACTGAAACTTTTCAGGTGCAGACTGCAACACCGAGTGAGCAGAGGACGTGCACATTCGGGTTATCATCATCTTTCGGGCTCTGAGAAAGGTCGATTCATTGGCACGAGGGACACTGGAGCATGATACCGACAGGTCGCACGGGCAGTTGGCTGTGGTGTAGTGACTGCAGAAGAATGGGTGGTGACGAGATTTACATAGGGTAGCGGTGTGGCTAGAACTGGAGGCACGAATCCTTTCAAAATGACTACAAACTCTAGAAGGTCGTAGGATAGTTAAACTGGCTCTGACGAATAGACTGGTGACAACAGCTGAAGTCTGAGCTAAAGGTATGAGCAGACTAGCGCCAAAAAACGACGGGAACAGATTACTGGAAGATGGGTTGAGACTTTGAGTCCCCAGTGTCGTTTGCCGCTGACGTCGTACCACAAACAACAAGGACTTGCACGGGCTCAAGCCAGACTGAACTGAAAATTTAGTGGCTTTATGTTGTGGTTAGTGATGCGGTTAGCTTCTGTTTATGGCGATCACATCGACTGCAACGTGTATGTAGACGATCTGAGGCAATATCAGAGCAAGCAGCAATTCTCGACACGCATGCCTCTTCGATTCTTGGGATAATGGTGAGGGAAGCTACTGGACATGAAAACGGAACTGATTTGGTAGTTGTTGAAGGGAGACTTAATGCTTGCCAGTATGTGACCAAAATGCTAAACCGTGTTATCGTACCCTCCATGACGTGGGCACCAAATGGCATGCCCGATCATGATAATACAAGTCCCCATGCCTTGAGGAACCTACAGATCCTTAAACGACACGCCTGGTCCTCTGATAGGCACCCACAGAGTCTCTCTTAGGTGTGACTGGAAGAGTTATACTTTCATGCAAGCCTCGAGCCAGTGATCTTTATCAGCCGACACAGCATATGTTTCATCAAAGCGAAAAATTCCTCAGGATGACATTCGGGGAATGGTTACTTCGGCATCACAACGAATACAAGGGCACTCATGGCTATAGGGGTTGGGGGTGGGGGACGACGACACAGACATATAATACTGATGTTGATGATGATCAGTCCAAATCAAGTGAAAATTATTAAATTTGTGATGAACATAATAAAGTTTGATTACGCTAGCCTGGTGTCTCATTGTGTGACACTTTCTGCGTCCATCGGTGCTCAGTATCTGATGGAAAGTGTCAGAGCACCCTTTAGTGGACATCAATAAAGGGTGTGTACACCGTTCGCCTATATCACAACTTGAACTCTGCTAGAGACAGTTTAAATCAGATATCTGAATGTCTGAGGAGAAATGGCGTCCATTATTCCTCAAGACCCGAACCAGAGAAGGTAGTGATATTGGACCCTGAGGTCTGCAGCGAAGCTGACGAGCTGACTCAAAACAAAGGTGTTGTATTAGGTTCAAGCCGGGATTCTGGCCACTTCAATCCATTTCATGAATGTCGTTGTCCACAAACCATTGCGTCACAGATGCTGCTTCATGAGAGGGTGCATTTTCATGCTGATACAAACAGTCACTGTCTCCGAACTAGTCATGCACTGCAGGCAGTAAATTTAGCGTTTACTTATGGGCAGTAAGGAGACAACAAACATACCAAATTCAAACAGACGCAAAATTCCCAAGATTGTCGATCTTTTACAGAAGCTCGAAATTTAGCGCGGACTTCAATGCGAGATGCGTATAACAGTTTCCACACCGAAACTTTGTCTCGAAACCTGGCAGGAAATACAAAGAGATTCTGGTCGTATGTGAAGTATGTTAGCGGCAAGAAACAATCAATGCTTTCTCTGCACGACAGCAATGGAGATACTATCGAAGACAGTGCTGCCAAAGCAGAGTTACTAAACACAGCCTTCCGAAATGCCTTCACAAAAGAATACGAAGTACATATTCCAGAATTCGAATCGAGATCAGCTGCCAACATGAGTAACGTAGAAGTAAATATCCTCGGAGTAGTGAAGCTACTCAAATAACTTAATAAAAGCAAGTCTTCTGGTCCAGAATGTATACCAATTAGGTTCCTTTCGGAGTATGCTGATGCGTTAGCTCCATACTTAACAGCCACATACAACCGTTCGCTCGACGAAAGATCCGTACCCGAAGACTGGAAAGTTGCACAGGTAACACCAATATTCAAAAAAGGTAGTAGGAGTAATCCACTAAATTACAGGCCCATATAGTTAACGTCGATATGCAGGAGGATTTTAGAACTTATATTGTGTTCGAACATTATGAATTACCTCGAAGAAAACGGTCTATTGACACACAGTCAACATGGGTTTAGAAAACATCCTTCCTCTGAATCACAACTATCTCTTTATTCACATGAAGTGTTGAGTGCTATTGACAAGGGATTTCAGATCAATTCCGTATTTCTGGATTTCCGGAAGGCTTTTGACACTGTACCTCACAAGCGGCTCGTAGTGAAATTGCGTGCTTATGGAATATCGTCTCAGTTATGTGACTGGATTTGTGATTACCTGTCAGAGAGGTCACAGTTCGTAGTAACTAACGGAAAGTCATGGAGTAAAACAGAAGCGATTTCTGGCGTTGTCCAACGTAGTGTTATAGGCCCTTTGCTGATCCTTACCTGTATAAACCATTTGGGAGACAATCTGAGCAGCCGTCTTCGATTGTTCGCAGATGACGCTGTCGTTTATCGACTAATAAAGTGATCAGAAGATCAAAACAAACTGCAAAACGACTTAGAAAAGATATCTGAATGGTGCGAAAAGTGGTAGTTGACCCTAAATAACAAAAAGTGTGAGGTCATTCACGTGAGTGCTAAAAGGAACTCGTTAAACTTCGGTTACACGATAAATCAGTCTAATCTAAAAGCCGTAAATTCAACCAAATACCTAGGTACTACAATAACGAACAACTTAAATTGGAAGGAACACACAGAAAATGTTGTGGAGAAGGCTAACCAAAGACTGCGCTTTATTGACAGGACATTTAGAAAATGTAACAGACCTACTAAAGAGACTGCCTACACTACGCTTGTCCGTCCTCTTTTAGAATACTGCTGCGTAGTGTGGGATTCTTACCAGATAAGACTGACGAAGTACATCAAAGAAGTTCAAAGAAAGGCAGCATGTTTTGTATTATGGCGAAATATGGGAGAGAGTGTCGCAGAAATGATACAGGATTTGGGCTTGACATCATAAAAAGAAAGGCGTTTTTTGTTGCGACGGAATGTTCTCACGAAGTTACAATCACCAACTTTCTTCTCCGAATGCGAAAATATTTATTGACACCAACCTACATAGGGAGGAACGATCACCAAGATAAAATAAGGGGAATCAGAGCTTGTGCGGAAAGATACAGGTGTTCATTCTTTCCGCGCGCTATACGAGATTGGAATAATAGAGAATTGTGAAGGTGGTTCGTTGAACGCTCTCCCAGGCACTTAAATGTGATTTGCAGAGTATCCATGCAGATGTAGATGTAGACAACACCGTAATCACGAAAAAAAACTATGGTACAGTAACACAATCTACTCCATAGTTCACTGCTCCAACTACACAGGTTGGGAGGTAACGTTTTACAGGCATTCGGCAAATCCAAACCCACAGGGTGTAGCGTGAGTTATCACTCCAGACAACTTGTTTCCAGTCAGTCACTGTCCGGTGGCGGCTCTCTTTACACCATCTCATGTGTCGTTTAGCAGTAACTACCGAAATGTGTGGTTTATGAGGAGCTGCTGGATCATTGCACCCCATTATTTCTGTCTCTCTACAGATTGCACTAGCTGGACTGCTGGCAGCACTTTGGAACTCAGGAGTGATTCCTTCTGCTGATTTCATGCGATTTTTTGCAACCACCACAAACCTCAAGCAGGCAAACAGGAAATTAAGTGAAAGGATTGGGGTTCACATGATTCGTTATTGTCTACCAAAACATATTTATTTAAGAAAAATAACTAAAATCACATAGAGGCAATTAACAGGATTACAAACAACACTCTGAACTTTTCGGATTCAAGAAATTACACAACTTAGTTTAGTAACGATTTAGATAAGTCAAGAATTCAAGATAAAAAGCTGTGTCTGATGGCGGTTCTTAGATCTCAGATTCAAAATTTCTGCCTTTACGAACCACAACCCAGAAAATTCTTCCACAAAAGGACAAATAATTAACATTTGGAAACCGATGACTCTTTAAGACATCATAGAAACATAAAAGGTTAAAAACGTAATAGCTATACAGGAGGACAGAATAATTTATGGGTGCCTCGAGACATCTAGGAAAAAAATTCTTAAAATACACGTCCAAGGGCATCTAGATAATTTAACAAAGTAAACAAGTGCACAAATTTATAAGGCTGTGTTAAGGTAGGCAAAGCAAGTTTTCTTAAATCTCGTCCCAATGTCATTTAAGTAATTATAAGAGAATGAGTGTGCACAGATTGATATAACTCCCTTCAGAGAGACAGTAAAAGTTCTCTTAAGATATATCGTGGAAAAAAACTTACGTGATTCAGTAACTGAACATGTATGCATAGCGGCTCAAGAACGCCATTTAAAAAGGAAGAGAACCAATAATTAGAACTCAGAACCAAAAGGTAAATATATAAACAAATAAATAAATAAACAGAAGATGAGAAAAGGTCACCCCATCAAAACACCTAAATAACAAGCAATTGAAAAATTACATCTAGTAAGCTGTAACTAACCCTGAGACGGCGAAACCTTCAGAGCCTAGTAAAACTCAATAGTTTTACACTCTTTTCCTTCTTCACAATCTGTGAACCTCAAACGTACCAGTTAGTTATTATCAATGGACTATATTTTCAGAAGTCCACCGACATGTAGCCGTCCAAACAGGGCTCGACACTATATGCAACAAGAGCACTTGACTCAACAAAGCCCCAAACATCAAAAACTACACAATTTTAGTACAAAATTTCAAACAGTAATTTGCATAACTTGAGTGAAGACCGCCCAAGGGTAGCCGGCGGCAGTGCAGTCTATGAAGCCGATGTATAGATGTGACGTTAGCAGCCACAATACGACGAGTACTCACTGGGTCCAGCTCGAAGACAGTCAGAGCGTGCCACAAAAGTAGAAAGCTGGAACAGACAAGGGGAGCGCCTAAATTTCACTGTCGTTCTCATTTAATACAACCCCATGACGACGATGTTTGTGCAGATCACCGGACACTTCAGATTACTGTCTTCAAAACCTTGCTCTAAGCCTAAACATGATCGCAGTTAAAACAATGTACAGCATTACCAAATCATCGAGTTCACTGCTGAACGTGGGAAGATGAATTGCAATAACAAGTCTCGCCAGTTGCTACACATTACCCTAATCTTCCAAAGCAATGCAACAAGGTATTAAGTCGCGCAACATGACGCAAATCAGGAAATTTATGGGATCAGAGAGCTTCTTGCATAACGTGACTTCCACCGAGAAGAACCAACAGCAAATTCAAATAGGCAAGACCACACAAATGTTCCGTCTTTAGGGGCCACAACTATTAAATAGACAAAAAGGGCTCCCAATCAAATGGTTCAAATGGCTCTGAGCACTATGGGGCTTAACTGCTGAGGTCATTAGTCCCCTAGAACTTAGAACTACTTAAACCGAACCAACCTAAGGACATCACACACATCTATGCCCAAGGCAGGATTCGAACCTGCGACCGTAGCGGTCGCGCAGTTCCAGACTGTAGTGCCTAGAACCACCCCAGCCAGAGGCTCCCAATCAGTCCACAGCACGTCACGTTCGGTAGAACGACACGTACTGCCCAGGGGCCCTGCGGGGCTCACTCCACGGTCTGCCCTCGAAAAACAGACTGCCCATCCGGTCCACTGCCGCCCCTCGCTCTACCATGACCCCTGGCGCCACGAGCTCCGAGCCGCAAGGAGTGACAAACGTCAGGCGGGGCGGAAATTTAAAAGAGGGAGCCCACCATGGCTCAGCACCATCGGCAATACTCGACGATCCCTTTCCATCACTACATCAGTCTGCCTGGACTTGGTTTAGCTCTGATCCTTCCCCTGTGTTTTCACTGTGCTGTCACATTACCAACCGTTCACTTGGGCAGCTTTAGAAAGGCTGAAACGTCCCTGATGGATCTGTTACGCATATGACATGCAATAACCAGTCTACATTGGGAGCCACCGAGTTCTTCTGACAGACCTGTTATGCTGCTATTGCTTCGCTACTGACAATGCAATATTATGTGTTTGTGTGTGAACTTCTGACAGACCAAACTGCTGAGGTCATCGGTCCCTAGACTTGCACACTACTTAAACTAACTTATGCTAAGAACAACACACACACACACCCAAGCCCAAGGGAGGACTCGAACCTCCGACGGGAGTGGCCATGCAATCACTGACATGGCGCCTCTAACCGCACGTCCACTCCACACGGGCGCAATTTTTGTTTTCTTTATTGTTATTTCACTTCCCAAAATGGGGCGGACTGTAGCGGCACAATACACCACTCTTCAGCCAAGAGAGTTACAGAAAAAAACATAGTCAAATGAGAAAATAAGACATAACATAGAATGTTATACAGTGACGAATAAACAAGAAGAAAAACAGATAAGTGTAAATAGTCGATTTAAAAACAACATAGACGAGAGCCACACACAAATGCAGAGAATGAACACTGTGAGTTGACATGAAAACAAAGAAAACCCCACAGTGGGAACACAAATGAATGACGCTGGCGACACCGTTGATGCTGGTGGAACATAGCACTGGATTCAGATGGCTCTGAGCACTATGGGACAAGTTCTGAGGTCATCAGTCCCCTAGAACTTAGAATTACTTAAACCTAACAAACCTACGGACATCACACACATCCATGCCTGCGGCAGGATTCGAACCTGTGACTGTAGCAGTCGCGCAGTTCTAGACTGGAGTGCCTAGAACCGCTCAGCCACTCCAGCCAGCGAACGTAGCACTGCACACAACACTGAAGTAACACTGACACCACAACAAAAACGTTAAAAATCACTGCACTGAAGGGGACCTATCACCAGGTGAAGGGCGGAGGGGGGGGGGAACAAAAGGGAGGGGGAAACCAGGAGGGGGTAGGAGGGGGGCAGTGGAGGGGAGAGGGAAAGGAGCCGGAAGCCCAGGGGGCTGGGGGGGGGGGGGGAGGTGAAAAGGAGAAAGAAGGCGTTCAGCTCGGCCGCAATATTCTCTGCTTCCTTTTTCACCGGTGGGCCCGCGTCTCGTGACATCTGGTGGTCAGTTCCTCATTACATAGGGGTGTCCGGATACTTTTGATGAGGTAGTGGAGGTACAGTGACCTCCGGCTGTATTCATGGAGTCCTGAGACGGTCAGTGGAAGCTTATAACACCCAGAACAAGTTTTATGAACCAGTCGTCAACGCTACGCTGGCAGGAAACTTGTGTTCCCGAGGAATCGGATATTCAATCGGCGTGCTCTTCTCGGCGGAAATTAACGGCGCGCTCACGTGAGTTGCCGTGTCGCGAAAATCCCCAGCGGCGGGCATTCCCCCGGCAGACACGACGTTTCCTGCCGGCTGTGGGCAGTGAGCTCCATACCAAACTCAGACACTGGTCAAAGGCGTCTCTGCACTAAAACTGTGACTGTGTTTGGTAGAGTCGCCATTACGAACCAACGTGGTTCGAAGGAGGAGAGGAAGCCGCATTTAGTTCTACTATTAAGTACGGTATGCTATGTACATGAAACAAAATGATGATAGAAAAGCGGGAATAAATGTACTACGAAATTTAAAATATTTTCATGTTTCTTCAAACATGTGTGTGAATTCCTAAGGGACCAAACTGCTTAGGTCATCAGTCCCTAGACTTACACACTACTTAAATTAAAACTAACTTATGCTAAGAACAACACAGACACCCATGCCCGAGGGAGAACTCGAAGCCGGCCGCTGTAACCGAGTGGTTCTAGGCGATTCAGTCCGGAATCGCGCTGCTACTACGGTCGCAGGTTCGAATCCTGCCTCGGGCATGGATGTGTGTGATGTCTTTAGGTTGGTTAGGTTTAAGAGTTCTAAGTGTAGGGGACTGATAACCTCATAACCTCAGTTGTTAAGTCCAATGGTGCTTAGAGCCATTTGAACCATTTTTGAGGACTCGAACCTCCGGCGGTAGAGGCCGCGCAGTCCGTGACATGAGGCCTCAAACCACAAGGCCACTCCGCGCGGCCATGTTTCTTCACTCTCTCAGAATTTGTAAAGGGATAGGCCGACGCTGTATGAAGGAAATAGTACACACAATCGAATAATACCGATTATTTAGCAAATATGCCTGCATGTGATGACTAAGAGCTGCTGTACAATGGCTAAAAGACAGCAATGTACGGCGTTTATTCACTTCTTCCGCTAATTTTCAGCAAATGTTCACTCAGGAACGCTAATTATACTTATCGATGTGTGATATATTTCTTGTAACTATTGCATTACATTTGTGATACGGGGACATGCGTTATGACGAACTTGGCACACCATTACACAACGCTGGTTTCTGACAAATATGCATACACATTCTTCATTCTCCGATGGGTGTCAACCGGTGTATGTCCTACGACAGCAAAGGAAATGATAACAGCATGTTGATTTGGACTGATTTGGTAATAATGTCTTCATAATTCACATTTCGGCATTTACCTCACGCAGCCATAGACACCAATACCACACCAATCGCTCGCCTGTCTGTCGGTCATTATACAAAAACCACACGACAGTGATATTCACATATACAAATGGAGGTAGTACCGCGTACACAATGTACAAAAGGGCAGTGCATTGGAGAAGGTGATGCTTGTACACTTCGATCAAAAGTATCCGGACACCTGGTTGAAAAAACTTACAAGTTCATGAGGCCCTCCATAACTAATGCTGGAATTCAGTACGGTGTTGGCCCACCCTTAGCCTTGATGACAGCTTCCACTCTCACGGGCATACGTCCAATCAGATGCTGGAAGGTTTCTTGGGGAATGGCAGCCCATTCTTCACGGAGTGCTGCACTGAGGAGAGGTATCGATGTCGGTCGGAGGTGCCTGGCACGAAGTCGGCGATCCAAAAGATCCCGAAGGTTTTCTATAGGATTCAAGTCAGGACTCTGTGCAGGCCAGTCCATTACAGGGATGTCATTGTCGTCTAACACACTCAGCCCCAGCCCACGCGTTATGAACAGGTGCTCTATCGTGTTGAAAGATGCAATCGCCATCCCCGAAGTGCTCTTCAACAGTGGGAAGCAAGAAGGTGCTTAAAATATCAATGTAGGCCTGTGCTGTGATAGTGCCACGCTAAATAACAAGGAATGCAAGCCCCTTCCATGAAAAACACGACCACACCATCACATCACCGCCTCCGAATTTTACTGTTGGCACTACACACGCTGGCAGATGACGTTCAGCGAGCATTACCTCCAACCCGCCATTGGATCGCCACATTGTGTACCGTGATTCGTCACTCCACACGACGTTTTTTCACTGTTCAATCGTCCAGTGTTTACGCTCCTTACACGAAGCGAGGCATCGTTTGGCATTAGCCGGCGTGATGTGTGGGTTATGAGTAGCCGCTCGACCATGAAATCCAAGTTTTCTCACCTCCCGCCTATCTGTCATAGTACTTGCAATGGATCTTGGTGCAGTTTGGAATTCCTGTGTGATGGTCTGGATAGATGTCTGCCTATTACACATTACCACCCTCTTCAACTGTCGGCGGTCTCTTTCAGTCAACAGACGATATCGACCTGTACGCTTTTGTACTGTACGTGTCCCTTCGCGTTTCCACTTCACTATCACATCGGAAACAGTAGACCTAGGGATTTTTAGGACTGTGGAAATCTCGCGTACAGACGTATGACACAAGTGACACCCAATCACATGAGCACCTTCTAAGTCCGTGAGTTCCGCGGAGCGCCCCATTCTGCTCTCTCACGACGTATAATGACTACTGAGGTCGCTGATATGTAGTACCTGGCAGTAGGTGGTAGCACAATGCACCTAATATGAAAAACGTATGTTTTTGGGGGTGTCTAGATACTTTTGATCACATAGTATATTCAGGTGATTCATGTGAAAAAGTTTCTGACGTGATTATGGCGGCGCTGGCCGGTGTGGCCGAGCGGTTCTAGGCGCTACACTCTGGATCCGCTCGACCGCTAAGGTCGCAGGTTCGAATCCTGCCTCAGGCATGGATGTGTGTGATGTCCTTAGGTTAGTTAGGTTTAAGTAGTTCTAAGTTCTAGGGGACTGATGACCACAGATGTTAAGTCCCATAGTGCTCAGAGCCATTTGAACCATTTTGAAAATTGATGAAAATGAGAGGTAACATGCAAAAGAGGGCATGGAACCTCTCACACTACCGTCCCTCAAAAGACGGAAAATAACCTATGTTGCCGTTGGTCTGCGACTACTGTGAAAAGACATCTGTAATCTTCACCAACACCGATCCATCTGAGGATGAAGGTGTGAAGCATCGAAATGCGCAATGGTAAAATTAACTGGATGATTATAATATAAAAACACCTTAACCATTTCAATGCGTGGCACGGCGTAGAAAAGCCTATGACATTCAAAACAGCTTCAGTGAGAACGGAGTGGATAAATACACGTCCTGTACGGTATTCAAGGAAATCTATAACATTCTTCTACAAAGTAGGCCACAAAGGTCAATAACGTTGAGAACTTGTCACTTTGGTGGCCAGGTGAGATGCAACAATGCATCAGAGTGCGTACAAAATCAGTCTGGGACGATGAGAGCCGCGTTCACAGGGAGCTTACCATCTTGGGATACAGCATCAACGTGGGGAGCAAACATTGTAACGTGAGTCGACCTGATCAGCCAAATTGCTTACGTTTGGCAGTAATCTTACCTTGCACAATAATCGTGGGGCCCTTGGAATACAACAATATGGCTGCCCACATCATTTCCGAACCCCCGGAATTGTTCCCTCTTGTGACGTAAACTCGGCCAGTTGGAAACAATGTGAAACAAGACTCATCCGAGCAAATGACTTTCTTCCATTGCTACGTACTCCAGGTTTTATAGCTACAGCAACACGTTTCCCAGTTACGAGCATGTGCATGACTGATAAGTAGTTTTAGAATTACTGCTCGCCCGCAAAGTCCCAGCTTATGCTGCTCTCTTCATGTTGTTTTGGTGCTGACAGGGTTTGCGAGTGCGACATCCAGTTCTGCGGTGATTTTTGCAACTGTCATCCTCTCATTTTTCGTCACAATCATCTTCAATGGCCGTGTGTCAGCGATCACTCAACATACACTGCGAGGTGCCAGGGTGGAGACGAGTTCGTACCTCTTTAATTCAGACGAATTTTGCATGAGAACGAGACATGCATTCGACCCCCTCCTTATCTACCAGCTAATTAATTATGCGTGCAACGGCAATGGAAGAAAATGATGGTGACCCCTGCTAGTTGGTAAAATAAGGAGCGCACACTCACAATAATTTAATAAAAATCGTAATCTACTCAGAAAAAAGAGAACTTTATCATAATAAACAACAGCAATGGGATTCTGCATATACAGGGTGTTACAAAAAGATACGGCCAAACTTTCAGGAAACATTCCTCACACACAAAGAAAGAAAATGCGTTATGTAGACATGTGTCCGGAAACGCTTACTTTCCATGTTAGAGCTCATTTTATTACTTCTCTTTAAAACACATTAATCATGGAATGGAAACACACAGCAACAGAACGTACCAGCGTGATTTCAAACACTTTGTCACAGGACATGTTCAAAATGTCCTCCGTTAGCGAGGATACGTGCATCCACCCTCCGTCCCATGGAATCCCTGATGCGCTGATGCAGCCCTGGAGAATGGCGTATTGTATCACAGCCGTCCATAATACGAGCACGAAGAGTCTCTACATTTGGTACCGGGGTTGCATAGACAAGAGCTTTCAAATGCCCTCGTAAATGGAAGTCAAGAGGGTTGAGGTCAGGAGAATGTGGAGGCCATGGAATTGGCCCGCCTCTACCAATCCATCGGTCACCGAATCTGTTGTTGAGAAGCGTACGAACACTTCGACTGAAATGTGCAGGAGCTCCATCGAGCATGAACCACATGTTGTGTCGTACTTGTAAAGGCACATGTTCTAGCAGCACAGGTATAGTATCCCGTATGAAATAATGATAACGTGCTTCATTGAGCGTAGGTGGACGAAACTAAAATGAGCTTTAACATGGAAATTAAGCGTTTCCGCACACATCTCCACATAACATCTTTTCTTTATTTGTGTGTGAGGAATGTTTCCTGAAAGTTTGGCCGTACCTTTTTGTAACACCTTGTATCTACGAAATGATATGCGGATTAAATATTACCATGAGATTTATTACACATCAGAACATAAATGCACATGATTATCGACACAAACAGTAGGTTAAAGGATAGGGTATAATGAAATATTATGAGAATAAGAGTTGGCTCGAGAACAAGAGGCTCCTACTCTCTGTGATGCAATAGACTGACGATAATGACTGGACGTCCTATTGAATCAAACATTACTCTCCTGACTATATTGCAGTATCGCGATTAGAAGTGAAAGCTCAAATAGGATCACATGGAGAAAGAGGCAAGGTGGACTTCTAGCAAAGCGAGCACGCGTGCTGTTGAGGACTTCAGTATAAAACTGATAGGTCTTACAATGCTGAAGCCGCAAAATACTTTACAAATCCTTAAATTTGTAGCAGGTCGTCGGTAGGCAGCGTTCTGATGATGTAGGTGCCGACTTCTGCTGTGCAGCAACTCTGTGTCAACCCCTGGCCGCGAAGGCTGTCGGAGAATTCTAAGTTCTTCCGAAAAAGAGCGACCAAGTCGCAAGACTGTCCGACTCGAGGAAGATCCCTGCTCGCGCAACGCAAGAGCGAAACCAACATTGCTCTACTCCCTACTCTCCTCGAAATCCGCGAATTAGCATTCAGTTCTGATTCCAAAATTCCTCCACACTGTCTCAGAATATCATTCGCGCCAATAGCGACCGTTCCCGCCAATTTCGAGCAGGGCTTTATGATGTCAACTAGCCTCAGTTTAAGTTACCAATCACACCTCTGCTATTCAGCTGAGGGCACTATTCTTGCCATTTGACCGGCTACGAAAACAACCCGTCTAGACCACTGGCCATCCAGCGCCAGACAGTCGCACCCAGCAGGGCACAATCCACAAGTATTCTCAGAATCAAGAGGACAATGCAGTCAGTCGGTGCCAGGAATGTTCGTTCCAGACACGCCAGAACGGTAAACACATAAAATGCGGCGACATTCAGACGTCTCGCAGGTCGTTTCGCCCTGCATACAATAGGCGAAACTCGACCGACGTCAGTCGTTCCGCCAAACCCTATTGTACGAACCACTCAGAATTCAGTGAAGTGTAGCCCCCAACCGGAAATGCCATGTGCCGCATCCTTCGATGCTTACCTCGCACAAGCCACCCAGGGAAGTAACCCAACTTTTATAGGAATCAAGCGAAAAGTATTTTTTGAGCTCTCAGTACAAATACCCTCATTACAGTAGCCTTATTCGGTCTGTTACTACCGTGCAATGACATATAACATTAATAAAATTGATGAAAATTAGAGGAGACATGCAAAAGAGGGCACGGAACTTCTCAACACGTTGGTTACAGCTGTCACTTAGCGGATGAATTTTCTCTGTTTTCCCCATATGCGGTATGGATCTTCGCTTCGATGCGTCTTGAAACACCAAATGCTTTGGGTCCCTTGATTATGGAAGCACTCAACATACGAGGACGAACAATTTCCCGGCTTTCGAAGTCACGTAACTCCTACAAAACGCACTCACAACTACACAGATTAATGTTCTGGCCACGACTGACACTTGCGACGTATTGAGTACATTGCACAGGTGCCGTTCGTGGTCACTTGCCAGCAGCGCAACACGCAGGCTTGGCTAGCGACTGCAATTAAGCTGAAGAGCAAAGAAACTCGTACAGACATGCGTATTCAAACACAGACATATGTAAAGAGGCCGAATACTGCGCTACGGTCGACCACGTCTATGTAAGACAACAAGTGTCTGACGCATTTGTTAGATCGGTTACTGCTGCTGCAATGGCAGGTTATCAAGATCTGAGTGAGTTTGAACGTGGTGTTACAGTCGACACACGAGCGATGCGACACAACAGGTAGCGATGGAGAGTGGATTTTCCCGTACGATCATTTCACTAGTGTACTGTGAATGTCAGGAATCTGGTAATACATCAAATCTCGGACGTCGCTGCGGCCGGAAAAAGATCCTGCAAGAGCGGAACGAACGACTGAAGAGAATCGTTCAATGTGACAGATGTGCAACCCTTTCGCAAATTGCCGGCTGCTGTGGCCGAGGGGTTCTAAGCGCTTCAGTCCGGAACCACGGTACTGTTGCGCTCGCAGGTTCGAATCCTGCCTTGGGCATGAATGTGTGTGATGTCCTTAGGTTAGTTAGGTTTAAGTAGTTCTAAGTCTAGGGCACTGATGACCTCAGATGTTAAGTCGCTTAGTGCTTAGACCCATTTGAACCATTTCCGCAAATTGCTGCAGATTTCAGTGCTGGACCATCAACAAATATCAGCGTGTGAACCATTCATCGAAAGTTCATCCACATGGACTTTCGGAGCCGAAGGCCCACTCGCGTACCCTTGATGACTGCACGACAGGAAGTTTTACGCCGCACCTGGGCCGTCAACACCGACTTTGGTTTGTTGTTGACTGGAAACATGTTGCGCTGCGGGGCGAGTCTCGTTTCAAATTGTGTCCAGTGGATGGACGTGTACCTGCACGTCAGCAGGACACTGTTCTAGCTGGTGGAAGCTCTGTAATGGCGTGGAGCGTGTGCAGTTGGAGTGATATGGGACTTTTAATATGTCTAGAAACGACTCTGACAGATGACACGTAGGTAAGCATCCTGTCTGATCGCCTACATCCATTCATGTCCATTGTGCATTCCGACGAACTTGGGCATTTCCAGCGGGACAATTTGACAACCCACACGTCCAGAATGCTACAGAGTGGCTCCAAGAATACTCTTCCGAGTTTAAACACTTCCGCTGACCTCCCAACTCCCCAGAAAAGAACTGTATTGACCATATGTGGGATGCCCTGCAACGTGCTGTTCTGAAGAGATCTCCACCCCCTTATGGATTTATGGTCAGCCCTGGAGGATTCATGGTGTCGGTTCCCTCCAGCACTACTTCAGACATTAGTCAAGTCCACGCCACGTCGCGCTGCGGCACTTTAGCGTGCTCGCTGGGTGTACCAGTTTATTTGGCTCCTCAGTGCATGCTCAATAACGCATTTCTCGCGGTGTTTCCATACTTTAGTCCAAACACTGTATGTGTGGTAATTAATGAAGATGCTACAAAATTCTTCTGTCTAAATTCTAAAGCGAAATTAATATTCTGCTATATTTTTTAATACAATGGCTAGATTAGACAGTCAAGAAAGCTTCAGTATTATCTGGTGGGACGCCGAGGTAGCACCTTTATGCCAGCGATGGGTAGGTTAGAGCCGTCTCTCAGTAACAGTGAACTTCAAACTAAACCCAGACGAGGTTCGGTGTAGACAGCGATTGCGTTCTTCCGTGTAGCAGAACAATTTACGGCTTGCCCCGGCCTATCCTGACAGACTTTACGCCGCGTGTCACGGCTCGACTTCGTGGAGTAGTCTCTGTAGTTCGGTATCGAGCTCTCCGGCGGATGGCACCGCGACAGACCGTGACGTCATATCGCGAGGCGGCGCGCCCTCGTCCGGAGTTCCAGCTCCATCTCCAGCTGCGGCTCCTGCCCAGGCGGAAGGGAAAGCCCGGCCACGCCCAGCGCACCATTGTTCTGGCCGCCCCGGCACCTGCGCTTCCCGCCCTCTGGAGAGAGTGACTTCTGTCAGCGCGGGAGACGCCCAGCATGGCGACAGAAGCGCGCGCGCTGCCAACCTTGCACCGCTCAAACCTCGCGCTAGCGGATGCGTTTCGCAATGCGCCAAAACCGTACACCCATCACCACCACCATACACCGTGTGTCCCAGTTCCGTTAGGACTGTAACTACGAGGCGTGTTTTTTAAGTAAGTACCGTTTTGAAATTAAAAAAAGACGTGCTAAGATATCTCAATAATTTTATTTTTACACGAAAGCCTGTAACTTAATCTACTTTTCTACATAATTTCCGTCAATATTCAGGCACTTTTCATTTCGTTGTACCAGTTTTTGAATACCCTCCTCATAGAAGTCTGCCGCCTGAGTTGTTAACCACTCCATCACCACCGTTGTGACTTCGTCATCGTCTTGAAGACGCGGACCGCCCAAGTGTTTCTTCAAGTGCAGGAACAGGTGGTAGTCGGGGCTGTACGGAGGATGATCTAGAGTTTCCTATCGAAAAGATGCGATGAGATCTTTGGTCTGATCCGCCACATGCGGACGGGCATTGTCTTGCAGCAAAAGGATGCCCTTGCTCAACTTCCACGGACTGCGTAAGTAGGCTGTTTATGTTTTTATATTGGTAACGCCACGTAGCGCTCTGTATGAAAATCACTGGCTGTGCTGTGTGCGTCTGTGGCTGGTCAGTATTGATATAATATTCGCTATTGTAGTGTTGGGCAGTTGGATGTGAACAGCGTGTAGCGTTGCGCAGTTGGAGGTGAGCCGCCAGCAGTGGTGGATGCGGGGAGAGAAATGGCGGAGTTTTGAGAGCGGATGATCTGGACGTGTGTCCATCAGAGAGAGTAAATTTGTAAGACTGGATGTCATGAACTGCTATATATATTATGACTTTTGAACACTATTAAGGTAAATACATTGTTTGTTCTCTATCAAAATCTTTCATTTGCTGACTATGACTATCAGTAGTTAGTGCGTTCAGTAGTTTGAATCTCTTCTTTAGCTGGCAGTAGTGGCGCTCGCTGTATTGCAGTAGTTCGAGTAACGAAGATTTTTGTGAGGTAAGTGATTTGTGTTAATGTTAGTCTGGGCCATTCTTTTGTAGGGATTATTGAAAGTCAGATTACGTTGCGCTAAAAATATTGTGTGTCAGTTTAAGCACAGTCATGTACAATTTTTCTAAGGGGACGTTTCATATGTCGACCCTTAGCCGTGGATACCTCATTGGAATCTTCTGATTTTGTTCTTGTAGTTTGTGTAATTAGTGTAGCTATTGTTTATTGCTAACGCGTAATCATAGAGAGAATTTCCTTTGTAGTTGTAGTTTTCATTCTTGTACAGTAAAACAGTTGTGGCATGCATGTAGATTTGCACCAAGTATTTCGCAGCTGCGCTTGCAATTAACGAGATATTATTTTCAATGCTATGTTAATGTGTTTTCTTATTTTGCTCTTCAAATTGTGCTTTTCTGTGTTGTCGTGTGAAATATGGTGACAGTTTAGTGTTGATCAGAATAGGTAAAGAGCGAAATGTCTGAGTACGTTCAGTTCTGCTCAGCTGTTTGAAAATCAAATAATGTAAGAGGTTTATCAGCACAGTAATTCATAATTTTTTTTAAGGGGACGCTTTAACTGTTGCTTTGATTCTGGTGTGACGTAGACCACACATGTTTCATTGCCCGTTACAGTTTGGCTTAAGAAAGCATCACCGTCGTTGTGGTACTGCTCAAGGAAAGTCAATGCACTGTCTAAACGTTTGGTTTTGTGCACGTCCGTCAACAGTTTCGGTACCCAACGTGCGCACAATTTTCGGTAATTCGAGTCCTCCGTCACAATGCCATACAAAACACTACGAGAAACATTAGGAAAGTCATCCCGCAAGGAGGAAATCGTAAAGCGTCTGTTTTCTCTCACCTTATTGTCCACTTCCTCCACAAAATTTTCATTAACGACCGAAGGACGCCCACGCCGTTGTTCATCACGTACATTTTTTGTGCGGCCGTCACTAAATGCTCTCACCCACTTTCTTACCATTCCATCACTCATAATGTTTTTCCGTAAACTGCACAGATCGCACTATGAATATCGATCGCTTTTTGGCCGTTAGCACTAAGAAATCTTATAACAGCCCGTACTTCACAGTCGGTGGGACTCACGATTATCGGAGGCATCTTAAACACTCAGTACACAACGTAAACAAGGAAGAATCGGGCTGTAATGGCGTCAGTGCGTAGATTAAGGTACAGGCTTTCATGTAAAAATAAAATTATTTAGGTATCTTAGCACGTCTTTTTTTAATTTCGAAACGGCACTTACTTAAAAAACACGCCTCGTATGAAAAATAAAAGTCACGGACTGTATTTACAAAATCGCTGTATTTATTCAAAATAGTCCTCCCCTGAATCAATACACAGTTGAAATCGTTTTAAAAGTGTTTCGAAACAATCGTTGCAGTCCTTTTTTGGAACTGTATTTAGTACTGGAGTACAGTTTCCTTAGATGTCCTTAATTGGGTTGTAACGATGTCTTTTCATTGCCAGCTTAATTTGGGGAACAACCAGAAGTTGGCTGCGACAAAATCCAGTGAATACGGCCTGTGATTCAAAACTGTGATTCGTTTGCTGGTCAAAAACTTGCACAGGAGCTTCGCTCTGTGAGCTGGTGCGTTGTCGTGGAGGTGCAACCAGTACCATGCTTCTCGCTATTCAGGTCGAATTTTTACGAATTCTCGTCCACAAACACAACACTTAATGTTGGCTCTCCGTTTGACCGCCATTATCTGACGAGCATCAGACACGAACTGTTAACATTTGCAGCCAGGACGCTTGATAGAGCTCTTTGGTCTTCTACACGGCAGTTGTTGGAGCTTAAATGATCGTAATGCCGTAACGCGACCTAAAATGGCACTGCAGTATGAAATTTCACTCAAGCACTCCTAACGGGATGGGACATTCTGTGTACATTCAAGAGAAACCGTCGAACAGATGCAACAACTGTAGGCCTACGCTTATATTGCTGATAATCTATTGCAGAATTCTGGAACACCTTTTATGACCTTTCTAGAGACCGAAAAGTTCCTCTATAGGAATGAACAGGAGCTGCAAAAACAAGTATCTTGTGAAACCCAGATCACTATGCTCGTACATCGGATCCAGAAGGCAGTGGGTACTGCCGCCCAGGTCGGTGCCTTGTGACTCACTGCCAGGTGGCGTTCGAAACTCTCCCTTTGTCGGCTAACAAACATAGTACTAGCATACGGAATATCAAACATACTATTTGAATGTACTTATGAGTTATCATGAAATAGAACAAAGCATATCGTTCTCAACAGAGAGGGGGGGGGGGGAGAGTGAGAGAGAGAGGGAGAGAGAGAGAGAGAGAGAGAGGACGTAAAAACAGTTCCACGGGTACAGCAAGGGAGTGTTACAGGACCACTACCGTTCACATTGAAACGTCCCCATAGAAAAATTATAAATGACTGTGCTTGTAAATTTCTACTTTATTTGATACAAAGACAGCTGAGTAAAACTGAGCGTACTCAGACAGTTCTCTCTTTACTTACTCTGATCATCACTAAACTGACACACAATAAATTAACTTCTCATGGTTGGGATTCACAGTCATATAATATTTCTTAAAAGACATCATAGTCGCCGTTCACTGTATAAAATATTTATTGTTACTATTGCAATTTCGGCCTAACGGCCATTTTCAGGTAACACAACACAACGCAATCTGACTTTCAATAATCTCTTCAAAAGAATGGCCCTGACTAACAATAACCTATACCTTTAATGAATCACTTACTTCACAAAAATCTTCGTTACTCGAACTACTGCAATACAGCGAGTGCCAATACTGCCAGCTAAACAAAAGATTCTAACTACTGAAGGCACTAACTACTGATAGGCATAGTTAGTAAAAGAAAGATTGTGATAGAGAACAAACAATGTATTTACCTTAATAATGTTCAAAAGTCATCATATATATATATATATAATTGGTGTTTTGCCCCTAAAGAGCGCATTTGGACTAAACTACATGGCCAGTTCCTTTTGCTGCCTTCCTTGCTGCCCAAACTTCCCTCATTCGCTCGCTGTGTTTCTGTTTCCGGTCCTCTGTCCATGCTTCTTGTCGGCTTTGTGTCTTCGGCTTCATCGTGATTGCCTTTTTGGTTGCCCATATTTCTTTCATCTTCTGGCTGTGATCTTGCTTGCGTTCTTCGGTCCATTTTATGCCTGTTCGTTTGTCACATTGTATCTCATGTAGTTTACTTTTCTTAATGATGTTTCTGAATTTTATTCTGTCGTTTATTGTGTCTGCTGTTACGTTGAGTTGGTTCAGGTCGTTTTCTACCTCTGCCACCCATTTGTTGTTTCTAGTGGTTACCCAGTCAAAGATCTGTTTGGTCAGCCTGTGTGATGGCATTCTGTATAGGTGTCCATAGAATTGTAGTCTGCGTTTTCTAATCTTTTCTGTGATTGTCTCCGTATGTTTGTACAGTTCCTCTGCAGGTTTCTTGATCCATATTCCATTGTTGTTAGTTGCGCCAAACATTTTCCTAAGTTTTTTTCCTTTCTACTTTTTCTAATTGTCTGATACGTGTATGCCCTAGGATTAGTGTGGTCTCTGCTGCATATAGTGCCTCGGGGAGCACCACCGTGTCGTAATGACGTAATTTGGCTTTTTGTGAGATAGACTTCTTGTTGCAATGATTCCACACTACTTTGTATGCCTTGTCCAGTTTAGTCTTTCTTTCTTCGTTTGAGTCTCTGTTATGTCCACTCATTTGTAATGTTTCACCGAGGTATTTGAAGTTTGCCGTTTTGTAAATCGTGCCATACTTTGTGTTCAGAGATGAGAGTTTCTTTGTGCTCATAAACTGTGTCTTTTCGTAAGAGATCTGCAGTCCAGTTTTGGAAGCGATTTCGTGCAGTTTTTCAATAGCGTCTTTTGTTTCCTTTATACCTTTCGTGACAATCGCCAAATCGTCCGCAAAAGCCAGGCATTTAATCTGTAGGTTTCCTAAGGTTATCCCCTGTTGTGATATTTCCCATTCTTTTATGACCTTATCTAACACCAGATTGAAAAGGAGAGGTGAGAGGCCATCGCCTTGTTGGACACCCGTGCGAATTTCAAAGGGCTCTGATAGTTCCCCACAGAACTTTACTTTGGAGGTCGTGTTGGTTAAAGTTTGCTCTATGATAGCCCGTGTTCTGTTATCTACTTTGTATTCTGCTAGAAGTTTGAAGAGAGTTTTCCGGTCGATAGAGTCGTACGCATTTTTGAAGTCAACAAAGGTAATGATCAGGTTCTGTTTGTGTTGCAAAATCATTTTCAGGTTCCAAATTTGTTCCGCACAAGACCGCCCTTTACGGAAGCCTGCTTGGTATTCCCCAATCAAGTGGTCGGTCTGGCATTCTAGTCTGTTCAGTAAAGCTTTAGAGAGGATCTTGTATGTGACCGGTAGTAGGGATATTCCTCTGTAGTTATTCGGGTCAGTCGTGTCACCTTTTTTGTGTAGTGGGTGTATCAGGGTAGTTTTCCAGTCGTCAGGAATTTTCATGGTCTTCCAGATGTCTTCCAAGACCCTGTGGATGTCTTTGGTGAGTTCTGGGTCTTGTAACTTCCAGATTTCCGCGATGATGCCATCTTCTCCTGGTGCTCTACGATTGATATATATATATATATATATATATATATATATATATATATATATATATATATATATATATATATATATATAAATTCATGACATCCATCTTTACAAATTTCCCTTTTCTGGCGGACACACGTCCAGATCGTCCTCTTATAGTAACCTCTCAAAACTCTAGCATCTCTGTCTCCACATCCATCACTGCTGGCGGCTCACCTCCAATTGCGCAACGCTACGCGCTGTTACCCAACACTACAATAGTGAATATTCGAACAGCGCCAACCAGCCACAGACTGCAAACAGCACAGTCAGTGATTTTCATACAGAGCGCTACGTGGCGTTACCAACATAAAAACCTAAACAGATTCCAGTTTCAAAACGCTATAAAAAAGAGTTTCTGCTCAGAATCACTTCAGATTTGAATGGAATATTATCGATGAAGGGGGAAACAAAAGAAAGCATAGCGAAAACTCTCCCAATAGACGGCGCTTTCACTGTCATAACGTAAATGGGATCTGCTAGGAATAACAGATGAATCACAATACGATGACTATGATGTGAGTTGCATATTAAACCAACGGCACTATGTTATGTGCATGACTGCAGAAGTTCGGTAGTCAGCAGTTGTGGCAGTGTTAGTTAGGCAAGATCGTACCACGCCGAATAGGAAAAATCGGTTTTTAATTGTCCAGAGGCAAACTGAGAAACAGTTGTGTACCTCTAGTCTTTTATTTTGCCTATTCTGCCACTTACAGTGCCATCTAGTGGTAAAATTCTCGTAATTTTTTTCTGTAACGTTTTCCCTTCTTCGGATTTGTTCCGATCAAATTCTCATTCTGAGCAGCTTTATTTTCTTCGGCGTTTTGAAACTGGAACTTTAATTATAATCACCCTGTACATATTTACAGTTCGCCCCCGTAGCTGAATGGTCAGCGTAGATGACTGCCAGGTCTAGGAGTCAAGTTCGATTCCCAGCACTGACAAGGATTTTTGCCTTGGTAGGAAGACTGGTAGCGGGTGCACTGCGCCTCGTAATGGCAAATGAGGAGTCTAGTAAACGCGAGCTCTGAACTACATTCCTGAAGAGCTACGAGCACTTCATCTTCGGTACAGCGAAATAACCTCTTCTACTGCAAGCTTTTTGCTTTCCATATTTTGGGAGGAGGTAGTATATGCCAAATCAAGTAAAAATTGTGGAGTGAACTTGAGCTCTAAAATGCATACCTTAAGAGCTATGAGCAATTGTTCAGTAGAAGAGATGTGTTTCTAAGTAGCGAAGATGAACAAGTACACGTCGCTTTTCAGGTATGCACTTCAGAGCATATTTTTACCGGCTATTTTTTTGTCCTGTTTTAGTACATACTACCATATCTTAAAATATGGAAAGCAAAGAGCTTACAGTTGCGGAGATTATAATCACATTAGAGAAGATCAACCATTGCTCATAGCTGTTAAGCCACGTATTTCAGAGACCATGTTTCTGCTTGGGAGGACTTATCCCCATTACATATCTGGGAGTGTGCATACGTAGTGATTTAAATGTTAACCGACAACATTTAACAAATTGCAGGAAATGGAGATGCCAAATTGAAAATCACTGGAGGGATCCCCAGGACGTGTACTCCACCACGAGAATTACTAGACGCCTGGAACCGCGCGACGGCTACGGTCGCAGGTTCGAATCCTGCCTCGGGTATGGATGTGTATGATGTCCTTAGGCTAGTTAGATTTAAGTAGTTCTAAGTTCTAGGGGACTGATGACCTCAGAAGTTAATTCCCATAGTGCTCAGAGCCATTTGAACCAATTACTAGACTTTTTTCTGAAACGACTTATCCTCATTACATATATTGGAGTATGCATACTCAATGACTTAAAAGGGTAATGACAACATTTAACAAATCACAGGAAAGGAGATGCCAAACTGAGAATCACTGGAGGAATCCTCAGGAAGTGTTCTCCACCACGAAGGAGTCAGTCTACAAAATCTTTGTCGACCGATACAGCAAAATTGCTCCTCAGCCCACAACCTTTAGAGTGCTGTTCACGCAAGGTATGTAGTAGAACGTCTGTGAAGTTCGGAAGTTCGGAGGGTAGGAGATGAGGTACTGGCGGAAGTAAAGTTGCGAAGGTGGGTAGTCAATCTGCTTGAATAGATCGGTTCTCAGCATAAGGCAAAGGTCCCACTTTCGAATACCGATCCGTCACAGTTTTAATTTGCCAGAAAGTTTAAGAAATAGAGCAGGTTCAAAGAAGAGCAGGAAGTTTCTTCACCGGTTCGCTTACTGAGCTTGAAAGTTTCCCGAAAATGTCCATCCAACTCCAATGGATGAGAAGTGCCGATTACTGTTAAAAATCTCGTGAAAAGACCACGAAGCCAAAATAATTTGGAAAATTCGATCAAAAGTTGTTCTTCTCGTTACAGGCTTTGGAAAGGTGGGGGGGGGGGGGGGAGGGGGCCAAGTGAGAACAATGCACAAAGTAACTTCCACCACACTCCGTAAGATGGGTTGTGGAGTGAAGAGGCACGTGCAGGGTGAACTGCATAGACAAAATTTCAGATTTTATTCAGGTATAATTTCTGAGTATTTTGGTATAAGGAACCCACCGGTGAGAGGTAAATGATTTCGATAGTGAAGACACCCTTTCAAGTCCTCTTTGTTTAAGACACCCAGAATTCTGGCGTGAAGTACCCTGAAGTATTTGCTCAATCCGCAAATCACGTACACGGAAAAAAAATCTCGTGTAGGAATGAATGCTCGTAACGCTGCTCTGCACGTCCGGTTTCGTCCTGATTTCCGCTTCGCGTGAGCAGCAAGTATCTGAATTTCTCTTTGAGTCTCGTCCTTGGAAAGCTATCGGTTTCATATCTACCATAACTGCTTTGGTGACAGAGTAGGTACCGCGGGGGGGGGGGGGGGGGGGGGGTGGATTCAGTGGTTTTAGCACACAAAGTGGAGCGTTATATTGAATTTGAATGTATTTGAATAACGTTAATTCATCCCGCCGAGAGTAACTTTCACAAATGCAGTGATTGTACCTCCACAAGAGGCACTATAACACAGATACGAAAAATTTCGAACAGGAAATAAAATTCATAACTACGTACCCAAGCTCTGCCTCCGTTACGTGTTTCGCAAGTATTTACAATACTAGACGCAGACACATGAGGTACACATGCAGGACATTCGCCTGCCCCCTGCCACCAGCATTGCCAAATACAGATTTGAGGTTCGCCGATGACATTGTAATTCTGTCAGAGACAGCAAAGGACCTGGAAGAGCAGCTGAACGGAATGGACAGTGTCTTGAAAGGAGGATATAAGATGACATCAACAAAAGCAAAACGAAGATAATGGAATATAGTCGAATTAAATCGGTTGATGCTGAGGGTATTAGATTAGGAAATGAGACGGTTAAAGTAGTAAATGAGTTTTGCTATTTGGGGAGCGAAATAACTAATGATGGTCCAAGTAGAGAGGATATAAAATGTAGACTGGCAATGGCAAGGAAAGCGTTTCTGAAGAAGAGAAATTTGTTAACATCGAGTATAGATTTAAGTGTCAGGAAGCCGTTTCTGAAAGTATTTGTATGGAGTAAGGCCATGTATGGAAGTGAAACGTGGACTATAAATAGTTTTGGACAAGAAGAGAATAAAAGCTTTCGAAATGTGGTGCTACAGAAGAATGCTGAAGATTAGGTGGGTTGATCACATAACTAATGAGGAGGTATTGAATAGAATTAGGGAGGAGTTTGTGGCACAACTTGACTAGAAGAAGGGAACGGTTGGTAGCACATGTTCTGAGGCATCAAGGGATCACCAATTTAGTATTGGCGGGCAGCGTGGAGGGTAAAAATCATAGAGGGAGACCAAGAGATGAATACACTAAACCGATTCAGAAGGATGTAGGTTGCAGTAGGTACTGGGAGATGAAGAAGCTTGCACAGGTAGAGTAGCATGGAGAGCTGCATCAAACCAGTCTCTGAACTGAAGACCACAGCAAAAAAAGACACGGGATAAGGTTCAAAATGGCTCTGAGCACAACCGGACTTAATTTCTGAGGTCATCAGTCCCCTAGAACATAGAACTACTTAAACCTAACTATCCTAAGGACAGCACAGACATCCACGCCCGAGGCAGGATTCGAACCTGCGACCGTAGCGGTCGCGCAGTTTCAGACTGTAGCGCCTAGAGCCGCTCGGCCACTCCGGCCGGCGAAGAAAAGGAGAACCGATTTTATGTGTTCTGACATCTGTCTCCCTCCTCGGCCTAAGTACGAGTTATGACATAGCGTTTCCATAAAGTCCCATTACGATTTGGAAATATCGCAACCTAGAAAGTATGAGAGACAGAGGCTTTTGGTTTATTTCAAAGCGTGTAACAGCTCCCAAAGCTTTATCGTGTTATGCCGGACATCCAGTGTGTGCTCCACTCGTCATTTGTAGAACATCAGATTTCCATTCGAGTAATGCCCATTAGGGGTATTGTGACTGGTTCGTTGATTCGTGTACTAAGAGTAGCATTTACTGGTGCTGTGTACTCGCTATCCTTGAAGTAGCCCAACAAAAAGAAATCTAATGGTGCTGCCATTCATAAACAGCATTCCAGGCGGTTTTTTGCAACAGGGTAACGCTCGCCCACATACCGCTGGTGTAGCCTAACATGCTCTGCAAAGTGTCAGCATGTTGGCTTGGCCTGCTGCGCCACCAGTCTGTCTCCAACCGAGCACATATGGGACACTGTCGGATGACAACTCCAGCGTGATCCACAAGCAGCATTAACCGTCCCTGTAATGACCGCTCAAGTGCAACAGGCATGGAGCTCCAACCCACAAACTGACATCCACCACCTGTACAACACAATGCATGCACATTTGCATACTTGCAGTCAACGTTCTGGTGTTTACATCGATTACTAATTTACCAGCATTTCACATTTGCAGTAACTTCTCTCGTACTTACATTAATCCGTGATCTTGCAATGTTAAACGCTTAAATACACTACTGGCCATTAAAATTGCTACACCATGGAAATGACGTGCTACAGACGCGAAATTGAACGTACAGGAAGAAGATGCTGTGATATGCAAATGATTAACTTTTCTAGCATTCACACAAGATTGGCGCCTGTGGCGACACCTACAACGTATTGAGATGAGGAAAGTTTCCAACCGATTTCACATACACAGCAGTTGACCGGCGTTGCCTGGTGAAACGTTGTTGTGATGCCTCGTGTAAGGAGGTTAAATGCGTACCATCACGTTTCCGACTTTGATAAAAGTCGAATTGTAGCCTATCTCGATTGCGGTTTATCTTATCGCGACATTGCTGCTCGTGCTGGTCTAGATCAAATGACTGTTAGCAGAATATGGAATCGGTGGGTTCAGGAGGGCAATACGGATCGCCGTGCTGGATCCCAACGGCCTCGTATCACTAGCAGTCGTGATGGCAGGCATCTTATCCGCATGGCTGTAATGGATCGTGGAACCACGTCTCGATCCCTGAGTCAACAGATGGGGACGTTTGCAAGACAACAACCATCTGCGCAAACAGTTCGACGACAGTTGCAGCAGCATGGATTATCAGCTCAGAGATCATGGTTGCGGTTACCCTTGACGCTGCATCACAGACACTTTTTCGGATGAATGCAGGTTCTGTTTACAGCATCATGATGGTCGCATCCGTGTTTGGTGACATCGCGGTGAACGTACATTGGAAGTGTGTATTCGTAATCGCCATACTGGCGTCTCACCCGGCGTGATGCTATGGGGTGCCATCGGTTACACGTCTCGGTCACCTCTTGTTCACACTGACGGCACTTTGAACAGTGGACGTTACATTTCAGATGTGTTGCGACCCGTGGATCTACCATTCATTCGATCCCTGCGAAACCCTACATTTCGGCAGGATAATGCAGGAACGCATGTTGCAGGTCCTGTACGGGCCTTTCTGGATACGGAAAATGTTCGACTGCTGTCCTGGCCAGCACATTCTCCAGATCTCTCACCAATTGAAAACGTCTGGTCAATGGTGGCCGAGCAACAATACGCCAGTCACTACTCGTGATGATCTGTGGTATCGTGTTGAAGCTGAATGGGCAGCTGTACCTGTACACGCCCTCCAAGCTCTGTTTGACTCAATGCCAAGGCGTATCAAGGCCGTTATTACGGACAGAGGTGGTTGTTCTGGGTACTGATTTCTCAGGATCTATGCACCCAAATTGCGTGAAAATGTAATCACATGTCAGTTCTAGTATAATATATCTGTCCAATGAATGCCCGTTTATCATCTGCATTTCTTCTTGGTGTAGCAATTTTAATGGCCAGTAGTGTATGTTACTTGCACAAATATATTCCTGAAATTTCATTACTTTACGTTATTTTTTTGATGTTGCGATTTTTACCCGTCAGTTTACTACAAGGCCTACTATTTTCCTCGTAGAATAACGTGTCCCCGAACACAAGTTGAGAACATATTGGGTGTATGTGGCTGCCTCTCCCCTCCTCTTCCCTCGCCTTGCACATCCCGCGAATAGGAAGGCTCTTGTTGTCTCTTCAGTGTACAGTACTTTCGCGGTCGGGCATTAGCGGGCTGCAGTGGGGCGTGCCGAGTGACAAACAAACGGTGTGGGCGAAAGTTCAAAAGCTCTACTTTCAGATGGTAATAACGGCGTGCTATCATAATTACGACCGAAATTTTCTCCTTGAAATATGAGATCAAGTTGGTGATGTTTTCTTGTGAAATTAAGTAGTGGCTATGACTTCCAATAAATTTTAGTAAAGCTGGGAAAAATTCATTTCTAAAACAAAAACACACACCAGTACGAAAGCTTGAATCACACGAAGAAGGCTGATAGCGTAAGTACTTGTTTTATGGAAATCACCGATTATTTCACTCAATTTTATGTAGTGGCCGAAAACCGAGAAGTTCTACTATGTTACATTACAATGAACAGGTATTACATAAAATCTTAGCTAATAATTTGCAAAGGAGTTTCCATCTGTTGCAGTCGGTTCGATGCAGGTTGAGAACGTGCAGTCGATCGTACAACCACGAAAATGTGGACAAATGGATATTATTATACAGGGTGTTACAAAAAGGTACGGCCAAACTTTCAGGAAACATTCCTCACACACAAATAAAGAAAAGTGGACATGTGTCCGGAAACGCTTAATTTCCATGTTAGAGCTCATTTTAGTTTCGTCAGTAGGTACTGTACTTCCTCGATTCACCGCCAGTTGGCCCAATTGAAGGAAGGTAATGTTGACTTCGGTGCTTGTGTTGACATGCGACTCACTGCTCTACAGTACTAGCATCAAGCACATCAGTACGTAGTATCAACAGGTTAGTGTTCATCACGAATGTGGTTTTGCAGTCTGTGCAATGTTTACAAATGCGGAGTTGGCAGATGCCCATTTGATGTATGGATTAGCACGGGGCAATAGCCGTGGCGCGATACGTTTGTATCGACACAGATTTCCAGAACGAAGGTGTCCCGACAGGAACACGTTCGAAGCAATTGATCGGCATCTTGGGGAGCACGGAATATTCCAGCTTACGACTCGCGACTGGGGAAGACCTAGAACGACGAGGACACCTGCAATGGACGAGGCAATTCTTCGTGCAGTTGACGATAACCCTAATGTCAGCGTCAGAGAAGTTGCTGCTGTGCAAGGTAACGTTGACCACGTCACTGTATGGAGAGTGCTACGGGAGAACCAGTTGTTTACGTACCATGTACAGCGTGTGCAGGCACTATCAGCAGCTGATTGGCCTCCACGGGTACACTTCGGCGAATGGTTCATCCAACAATGTGTCAATCCTCATTTCAGTGCAAATGTTCTCTTTACGGATGAGGCTTCATTCCAACGTGATCTAATTGTAAGTTTTCACAATCAACATGTGTGGGCTGACGAGAATCCGCACGCAATTGTGCAATCACGTCATCCACACAGATTTTCTGTGAACGTTTGGACAGGCATTGTTGGTGATGTCTTGATTGGGCGCCACGTTCTTCCACCTACGCTCAATGGAGCACGTTATCATGATTTCATACGGGATACTCTACCTGTGCTGCTAGAACACGTGCCTTTACTAGTACGACACAACATGTGGTTCATGCACGATGGAGCTCCTGCACATTTCAGTCGAAGTGTTCGTACGCATCTCAACAACAGATTCGGTGACCGATGGATTGGTAGAGGCGGACCAATTCCATGGCCTCCACGCTCTCCTGACCTCAACCCTCTTGATTTTCATTTATGGGGGCATTCGAAAGCTCTTGTCTACGCAACCCCGGTACCAAATGTAAAGACTCTTCGTGCTCGTATTGTGGACAGCTGTGATACACTACGCCATTCTCCAGGGCTGCATCAGCGCATCAGGGATTCCATGCGACGGAGGGTGGATGCATGTATCCTCGCTAACGGAGGACATTTTGAACATTTCCTGTAACAAAGTGTTTGAAGTCACGCTGGTACGTTCTGTTGCTGTGTGTTTCCATTCCATGAGTAATGTGATTTGAAGAGAAGTAATAAAATGAGCTTTAACATGGAAAATAAGCGTTTCCAGCCACATGTCCACATAACATATTTTCTTTCTTTGTGTGTGAGGAATGTTTCCTGAAAGTTTGGCCGTACGTTTCTGTAACACCATGTATATGTCACACCTCACAGTCAATGAAGTCTCTAGTGAAAAAAAAAGACATGGATAAATGGAAAGGTAAGTGAACAGCAGTGAGTGAGAGTAAACTTCAAGTGATGAACCCGCCTTCCTCCACTCATTAATTCATGGCTCCCACCTGCTCGACGAAGAACCTGCACTCGCACGTAGTATTGTAGTGCGCCACGATTGCGTACAATGTGGTTGTTGTGCTGAACAGATAGTACTGGTTGACTGCGACAGTGATGTCGTCTCAGCTTTAGACGAGTTTAGAACCGACTGTAAGTTTAGTAAAGTTTTAGAAATCCTTCCTAAATTATTGCGATGTAGATTTTTACACGAATCAAAGTGGCTGGCTATTTTCCGTTTCCGATTTTAGTGGTCAGCCTTTCACATCTTCCTGCACTTTATTTTAAGAATTTTCATTTTATGACAGTTACGGACTTTTTAAGCTCAGAAGGCACAGGCGCGAGCGTTTTGACAATCCTAAAGTTTTAACATCATCTGAAAGACTTTCGCCTTCTCCTTTTTACAATAATTATCAGAAAGCTACATGTATCTGCTAACGGTTTCAAAATGCATTTTATTATGTTAATGGATGTTTAATTGGTAAATATATTCTTTTAAGGTTGTTACTTTGCTATTGTGCTACAATTTTGAATAGATTTGTATATAAATTCCAAACTCCCTCGTCAAATAATAATTCATCATTGCAGGAGAAAACAATTTTTTAGTCTACATTAGTTTCAAGCGTAAAAATATTCCAATATGCACACACTATTTTGTATCCAGGACGAAATTTTCACTCTGCGGCGGAGTGCCAGTAAATTCCTATTTCATGTTATCGTCAGTCACTATTTAAGTCGTACTTATGCGTTACAGAAATTTCCGCTTAAGTTCTTGACTGTACGTTCTATGACAAAAGAGAGATAAAGCAGTCTGCTTTCTGTCTAAACATGTTAGCCGCTGCACGTAGTAAACATAAAAAAGTGCGTTGTCGAACTATTTCTTTGCTTCAGTTATAAAGGAAATTATTCTTGTGATCACAAATCGTATTGGAAAATCGAAAGTGTCCGGGAAGCATTTAAGCGTGTTTATATATTCGCCAGCAGCAGGAAAATCGGTGTGGTGCCTAAATATACTGCAAGGTCTCGTGGCTGAGAAAATGCCTTGTGATATGTCAAATAAGCACTTGCCAGAAGAGTGTCACTCCTGATAAACGGCTTCCTGACTTTCTAATCTGTGTACCAGAGCCTTCCAGCGATAGGCTCCGGAATCGGGGAAAAATATTGCCGCGCAGAGAGAACTTCCGCGATTAAGTCGTGCTATTTCGGTAGGTCGGTTCCGTTCCTCATAACTTTGTCCCCGGGCAGTAAATGTCAGCAATGTCCGCCGGTGACTTAACGCGCGTTGCACTACAGCAGGGACCGTGTAAGATTAGCGAACTCTGTGGCTGTAATGTTGTTAGTACCGAGTAGCTACGCGAGACTCAAAAGGGGACGTTTGTGCAGCGACGCGAGGAACAGTGCTCCCTACGTAAAGCTCTGTCCTAAAACTGTTCAACTTCATGACGACAATATGCTGAAACAAATTGGGCTTGGGACAGTATTTCTGATTACAGTTACCCTTCATCACAGTCTCAGTTGCTGCACAAAGGTGATTTTTTTTTCTGTTGTTGCAGTAGTCTTTAGTCTTCAGACTGAATTGATGAGGCTGAAGATTGAATTGATGTCGCTCTCTATGCTAGCATGTCTTGTGCGAGTCTTTTCATCTCTGCATAGTTATTGCAAACTCCATCCATCTGAATCTGCATAATGTATTCAAGCCTTGGTTTCCCTCTACAATTCTGACACTAGACAGTTCCTTCTATTATCAAACTGACCATTCACTGGTTCGGCAGATTAGTCAATTTGTGCACATATTTCCTTTTTGTGTTCTCATCTTGACTGAACGATATATCGTTCACGTTTCACTTCTGATCAAGGCTACTCTCCAGACAAATACATTCGGAGTAGTGTTCTAATATTTAAATTTATATTGTATGTTAAAAAATATCTCTTTTTCAAATAAATTTTTCTTGTTATTGCAAATCAGCATGTTATATCCTTCTACTTCGGCCGTTATCAGTTACTTTGCCACTCAAATAGCATAACTGATCTACGAATTTTAGTGTGTCTTTTTTATAATCTAATTACTTCCGTATCACCTGTTAACGTCCATTACCTTTGTCATATTTTTGTTAATGTTCATCTTACGACATCTTTTAAAGACACTATCCATAGCGTGCAACAGTTCTGCCAATTAATTTGGTGTCTGTGACAGAATTACAGCATCACCTGTAAACCTCCTCGACTTGTAGCTGTCTCTCAAATTTCCCCTGGTTTCTTATAGTGCTTGCGCAGCCTGCAGACTGAAAAACGTCACAGGTAGACTACAATCCTGTACCACACCCTTCTCAAGTACCCTTTCCAGTCCTCGTCATTCAATTCTTCCAACAGCAGTCTGGTTTCCACATAAAACTTTAATAAACTGTCACTCTCTGTATTTTATTTTCTGCTATCTTCAGTGTAGTTCAGCCAGCCGTCTAAAGACTTTCTCTAAATCTACCAACACTATAAACGCAGATTTTCCTTTCTTCATTTCATCTTTCTAAGATAAGATGCCGCGCAGGGTAGCTGCGCGGTCTGAGGCGTTCGCTCTCCCTCGGGTATGGGTGTGTGTGTTGTCCATAGCGTAAGTTAGTTTAAGTTAGATTAAGTAGTGTGTAAGCCTAGGGACCGATGACCTAAGCAGTTTGATCCCATAAGATCTTACCACAAATTTACAAATTTTAAGATAACATTGAGCGGTGTGGCTCGATCAGCGATACTCCCGACGCCGGTATGGTTCATCTTTCCGGTGATGTGCGCAGAGCGCGCGGTGGCGGCACCGATCGGGAAGCGAGCGGTAAGCTCTAGGACAGAGGTTCCCAAACTTTTGGTTGTCACGCCCCCCTTCTGCCGAAAAGAAAACTTCCGTGCCCCCCCCTCCCCACCTTAAAAAATATAGAGATTTTTATTAATTATCAAGAAACTATTGAAAAATTTGTGATGGTGACGTCATGTAACATGTTGTTGTTGTTGTGGTCTTCAGTCCTAAGACCGGTTTGATGCAGCTCTCCATGCTACTCTATCCTGTGCAAGCTTTTTCATCTCCCAGTACCTACTGCAACCTACATCCTTCTGAATCTGCTTAGTGTATTCATCTCTTGGTCTCCCTCTACGATTTTTACCCTCCACGCTGCCCTCCAATACTAAATTGGTGATCCCTTGATGCCTCAGAACATGTCCTACCAACCGATCCCTTCTTCTGGTCAAGTTGTGCCACAAACTTCTCTTCTCCCCAATCCTATTCAATACTTCCTCATTAGTTATGTGATCTACCCATCTAATCTTCAGCATTCTTCTGTAGCACCACATTTCAAAAGCTTCTATTCTCTTCTTGTCCAAACTATTTATCGTCCATGTTTCACTTCCATACATGGCTACACTCCATGCGAATACTTTCAGAAATGACTTCCTGACACTTAAATCAATACTGGATGTTAACAAATTTCTCTTCTTCAGAAACGCTTTCCTTGCCATTGCCAGCCTACATTTTATATCCTCTCTACTTCGACCATTATCAGTTATTTTGCTCCCCAAATAGCAAAACTCCTTTACTACTTTAAGTGCCTCATTTCCTAATCTAATTCCCTCAGCATCACCCGACTTAATTAGGCTACATTCCATTATCCTTGTTTTGCTTTTGTTGATGTTCATCTTATATCCTCCTTTCAAGACACTGTCCATTCCATTCAACTGCTCTTCCAAGTCCTTTGCTGTCTCGGACAGAATTACAATGTCATCGGCGAACCTCAAAGTTTTTATTTCTTCTCCATGAATTTTAATACCTACTCCGAATTTTTCTTTTGTTTCCTTTACTGCTTGCTCAATATACAGATTGAATAACATCGGGGAGAGGCTACAACCCTGTCTCACTCCCTTCCCAACCACTGCTTCCCTTTCATGTCCCTCGACTCTTATAACTGCGATCTGGTTTCTGTACAAATTGTAAATAGCCTTTCGCTCCCTGTATTTTACCCCTGCCACCTTTAGAATTTGAAAGAGAGTATTCCAGTCAACATTGTCAAAAGCTTTCTCTAAGTCTACAAATGCTAGAAACGTAGGTTTGCCTTTCCTTAATCTTTCTTCTAAGATAAGTCTTAAGGTCAGTATTGCCTCACGTGTTCCAGTGTTTCTACGGAATCCAAACTGATCTTCCCCGAGGTTGGCTTCTACTAGTTTTTCCATTCGTCTGTAAAGAATTCGTGTTAGTATTTTGCAGCTGTGACTTATTAAGCTGATAGTTCGGTAATTTTCACATCTGTCAACACCTGCTTTCTTTGGGATTGGAATTATTATATTCTTCTTGAAGTCTGAGGGTATTTCGCCTGTCTCATACATCTTCCTCACCAGATGGTAGAGTTTTGTCAGGACTGGCTCTCCCACGGCCGTCAGTAGTTCCAATGGAATATTGTCTACTCCGGGGGCTTTGTTTCGACTCAGGTCTTTCAGTGCTCTGTCAAACTCTTCACGCAGTATCATATCTCCCATTTCATCTTCATGTAACATGGTGGGATGTTAATGTATCGAGTCGCAGTTATTACGTCATCAGTCTAGTCTTGTGATTATAAGCCACTCCGAAAGTAAAGGAAGTCCTTGGTAAACAAGGAAAAATATTTGCCATCTTTGCAGATTAGCGGATGCGGGCTATTATTTTAAGTTGAGTGTAGCTTATTACTTTCACTCATTATCAAAAATAGTCACTCAGTCACGGTGTTAACGAACATCACTGATTTGTACGCCTATAGCGCTCCCCATTGTCATTGCGCATAGGTTGGCATTTATGTCAACGACGACAGCTACCGAACGGCGACAAAGGCCCAGTTCCCAGAACCAGACGAAAACTAAAAAATTAGTTTTACGCAATAATCGTGCAGACTACACAGAACTTTAAAAAATATGGATAAAACAACCTCCTTACCTTGATTACATTCCCTTGCTGCACACCATTTATTCACCCGTATACGATTTTAGGACTACTCTTCGCTTGCCGTATCTAGGATAAATTTTCGCTGTGTCTCCATCCAGAAGAAATACTATTATTAGTTGAAATAACATACCACACGTAACATCAGAATCCATAAGGATCACATGCAGTATTTATATTTAAATCAGTTGCACTATGTTTATTTTATATTGTTTCTTCGAAATAGTTTTTATAATTTTACAGTATTACCTACATGTAAGGATAGTTAGGAGGAAAATAACAGGTTCTCTTATAATGTGACGTATTTATTATAAAAATATTGTTTCCACACACATATGGCAAGAAACAAACAAATAAATCAATGTGAAGGATGAGCTTGCATATTTTCTACAAGATTTTGAATTCTTGGCAGAATAGTAGAAACTGCGCAACGTAAATCATTGACAATACTGAGTTTGCTTCTAAGCTTATTTTTTATCGCCACTACCGCTGAAAATGCTCTTTCGCACAAATAAGTGCTTGAAAATGGTAAATACAGTTTCAGTGCTTGTTCTGCTGTGCTGGGATACACCGTGAGATATTTCACCCCCCAAAATAAAGGCTTATCCATCTTCTCAAAGTCATACTTCGCTGCAGAATACTTTTTAATTTCTAAGACTTCCTCTTGTAGTCTGTCTGGCAACACATCCACGTCAACGTGAAATGGATCCGTCGCTAACCTATGATAAATTTTATCATCACAACTGTTAGGGAAGTATCGTTCGAATTCATCAGTGAGGTGCTGCAAATGGTTTGATATTTTGCTGTTGGTATCAGTATCATTAAAATCGTTTTGAAATCGGGCTTCTTCCAGGATTCCAAACAATCTGGGAAAGCAGGAATAATTGCAGGCTAAAATTTTACGTTTCCATAGTTACAACTTACCAGTAAAGCCTTTGATGGCATCCCGATGAAAAATTATGTTTGACTCTCCACCTTGTAATTTCAAATTCAATGTGTTTAAAGATTCGAACATATCTGACAGATAAGCCAATTCAACATGAAGACCGGGCTGTCTAAATTCCACATACAATCAGTTTGTTTGTTATTTTCCGAAAACTGCATCACTTCGTCTCGAAGTTTAAATAATCTTCCTAGCATATTTCCTTTTGAAAGCCAGCGTACTTCTGTATGACGTACTCTGCTCAAAACGAACACTTGTCCTAGTTTCGCATTCACGTCGTGCACATTTTTCTGCTGACAAAGGGCATAACCCTGGCGTCCAAATTACGAACGCGCCAGTTCATTTGAATCGTATACAGTCTATTAAAGTCACTGTAATCGCATCACATGGGGATCCGCGGGTTGACAGGGTAATAAAACGGCATGTTTGAAGTTATGCAGTATAAGTGAATATTACTCTGATGAACATAGCCTACTACGGCTAAAAGTTATAACATGATTACGTTCAGTTCATGTGTACAAATGTACGGAATAGTTAATATCTGACTTTTCTGTTTTCCAATTGTCAGAACTAAGTTGTTTACAAATCTGATATATTAGAATTAACGCATATCGCCTTCGTAATTTTGAGAGTTTCTGTGTGTGACATTCTAAAAGTGATCTTCAAAAGCTGTATGTTCTAGGATAGGTTATTGAGATATGATTGAGGGAAGTGGGACGCCAAACGATTGCATTTAGCACCATAATCTATCATTAATACCTGCACATTCATTTTTATTAAAACATCGATAATAAAAAGAAATATTAGGTATATACCACTAACTCAACCCATGCCCCCCTTGCAACATCATCACGCCCCCCCCCCCCCCAGGGGGGCGCGCCCCACAGTTTGGGAACCTCTGCTCTAGGAAGTAGCGTGGAATTTTGCTTTGGCACGCCTGGCAAAAAAAAAAAAAAAAGTTCAAATGTGTGTGAAATCTTATGGGACTTAACTGCTAAGGTCATCAGTCCCTAAGCTTACGCACTACTTAACCTAAATTATCCTAAGGACAAACACACACACCCATGCCCGAGGGAGGACTCGAACCGCCGCTGGGACCAGCCGCACAGTCTATGACTGCAGCGCCCAAGACCGCTCGGCTGCTCCCGCGCGGCCACGCCTAGAAGTAACGTCGTTTGGGAAGTCTGGCGGACAGTACAGGTGCAGTGCGAGGCAACAGGAAGAGCACATCTAAAAGGGGCTGTTTACCCGGGTGAGGGCGCCGTAGGAAATATCGCCGGCGTGGAAGCAGTCACGTTGAAACGTCCCCTTAGAAAAACTATAAATGACTGTGCTTAAACTGACACACAATATTTTTAGCGGAACGCAATCTGACTTTCAATAATCCCTACAAAAGAATGGCCCTGACTAACAATAACCTATACCTTTCATGAATCACTTACCTCACAAAAATCTTCGCTACTCGAACTACTGCAATACAGCGAGTGCCAATACTGCCAGCTAAATAAAAGATTCTAGCTACTGAAGGCACTAACTACTGATAGGCATAGTTAGCAAATGAAAGATTTTGATAGAGAACAAACAATGTATTTACCTTAATAGTGTTCAAAAGTCATAATATATATATATCAGTTCATGAATCCAGTCTTACAAATTTACTCTCTCTGATGGACACACGTCCAGATCATCCGCTCTCAGAACTCCGCCATCTCTCTCCCCACATCCACCACTGCTGGCGGCTCACCTCCAACTGCCCAACACTACAATAGCAAATTCCAACAATGCAAACCAGCCACAGACTGCACACAACACAGCCAGTGATTTTCATACAGAGCGCTACGTGGCGTTACCAATATAAAAACCTAAACAGCCTACTTACAACGTTTCTGGGAAGCCGTTGGTGTATTTCGCTTGCTATATGTCCCCTGGCACCGAGATCTGCGGCGGATGAATTCGTCGAACAAGCAATAGGGAAGGACCGTGCTTGTGCTGTAAATTGAGGCCGGGATCGACTACTGGGTTCTGTGCTGTTGAGTTCATTTTCTTGGCCAGCCGTTGCTACTCCTGCTGAGTCTGTCCTCGAATCTGTTTAATTTCAACTTGCTTAGTAAGTAATGTTCTAGTGAGAGCTGTATGTGATGTGATGATTAACATTTACTAGGGCCTGGGGTGCTGATACATTCTGTTTCAACTACCGTTGAAAACAGTTTGGCTGGTCCTTGTCTAAGTGCCGCCTGATTATTGTATTTATACAGGGTGTTTCAAAAATGACCGGTATATTTGAAACGGCAATAAAAACTAAACGAGCAGCGATAGAAATACACCGTTTGTTGCAATATGCTTGGGACAACAGTACATTTTCAGGCGGACAAACTTTCGAAATTACAGTAGTTACAATTGTCAACAACAGATGGCGCTGCAAGTGATGTGAAAGATATAGAAGACAATGCAGTCTGTGGGTGCGCCATTCTGTACGTCGTCTTTCTGCTGTAAGCGTGTGCTGTTCACAACGTGCAAGTGTGCTGTGGACAACATGGTTTATTCCTTAGAACAGAGGAGTTTTCTGGTGTTGGAATTCCACCGCCTAGAACACAGTGTTGTTGCAACAAGACGAAGTTTTCAACGGAGGTTTAATGTAACCAAAGGACCGAAAAGCGATACAATAAAGGATCTGTTTGAAAAATTTCAACGGACTGGGAACGTGACGGATGAACGTGCTGGAAAGGTAGGGCGACCGCGTACGGCAACCACAGGGGGCAACGCGCAGCTAGTGCAGCAGGTGATCCAACAGCGGCCTCGGGTTTCCGTTCGCCGTGTTGCAGCTGCGGTCCAAATGACGCCAACGTCCACGTATCGTCTCATGCGCCAGAGTTTACACCTCTATCCATACAAAATTCAAACGCGGCAACCCCTCAGCGCCGCTACCATTGCTGCACGAGAGACATTCGCTAACGATATAGTGCACAGGATTGATGACGGCGATATGCATGTGGGTAGCATTTGGTTTACTGACGAAGCTTATTTTTACCTGGACAGCTTCGTCAATAAACAGAACTGGCGCGTATGGGGAACCCAAAAGCCCCATGTTGCAGTCCCATCGTCCCTGCATCCTCAAAAAGTACTGGTCTGGGCCGCCATTTCTTGCAAAGGAATCATTGGCCCATTTTTCAGATCCGAAACGATTACTGCATCACGCTATCTGGACATTCTTCGTGAATTTGTGGCGGTACAAACTGCCTTAGACGACACTGCGAACACCTCGTGGTTTACGCAAGATGGTGCCCGGCCACATCGCACGGCCGACGTCTTTAATTTCCTGAATGAATATTTCGATGATCGTGTGATTGCTTTGGGCTATCCGAAACATACAGGAGGCGGCGTGGATTGGCCTCCCTATTCGCCAGACATGAACCCCTGTGACTTCTTTCTGTGGGGACACTTGAAAGACCAGGTGTACCGCCAGAATCCAGAAACAATTGAACAGCTGAAGCAGTACATCTCATCTGCATGTGAAGCCATTCCGCCAGACACGTTGTCAAAGGTTTCGGGTAATTTCATTCAGAGACTACGCCATATTATTGCTACGCATGGTGGATATGTGGAAAATATCGTACTATAGAGTTTCCCAGACCGCAGCGCCATCTGTTGTTGACAATTGTAACTACTGTAATTTCGAAAGTTTGTCTGCCTGAAAATGTACTGTTGGCCCAAGCATATTGCAACAAACGGTGTATTTCTATCGCTACTCGTTTAGTTTTTATTACCGTTTCAAATATACCGGTAATTTTTGAAACACCCTGTATCACACGACGGAGTTAAGCTGGCCAATTGCTATAGAGATACTTGGATGAAATTTTCCCTGGATATATTTTGTCGTGAATTTCAATAAGATTACTGTTACGTTTCTATCTGAAGTAATAGTGTGTCTGAGAGGCATGTGTCTAATTCTAAATGAGTAGTTTCATAAATTCTTACGAGTTACTGAGAGCCCAGATGTTATTGTGTGTTTAAATAGTTTGAAACTGATTCTATTAATGAAAGTACAAGAATTCCTTCAATGACAGTATGAGGATAATTAATTCTGATTTAATCATAAATTTAAGTGTGGCTATTTGCTGTAAGTCGCTTTCTTTTTGCGTCGGGGGGAAACTCGATATACCGTTAGCTGCCCGCCTCGGATGCCGAGCTGTTCTAGGCGCTACAGTATGGAACCGCGCGACCGCTACGGTCGCAGGTTCGAATCCTGCCTCGGGCATGGATGTGTATGATGTCGTTAGGTTAGTTAGGTTTAAGTAGTTCTAAGTTCTAGGGGACTGATGACCTCAGAAGTTAAGTCCCATAGTGCTCAGAGCCATTTGAACCATACCGTTAGCTTGCACCCTAGTTACTTGCATTTTGACTTCTTTTTATCGAGACTTCTGCTGTTTGTCTTGGTAGCGAGTGCGGGGTCCTGGGTTGTCCTGCTTGTGCTGATGTGTGTTTTCCGCCCCCTTTGCCCGCGCGTACCGACTGGCCGTGCGTCTAGTTCGCTCGCGGCTTAATGTATAATTGGCCCTACGCACGTAAGATAATGGATTTGTACTGCTTAGCTGATGTTCATTAATAGGTTTATTAATTCTACAGATGATGTGCTGTAATGAAATGTTGTGTTTCTAGTTACTTAAGGCAGACGTCAGTCTGTTGTAGATAGTTTTGGAATTTTTCGTGCCTGTTCGTAACCGTTGCTTCTCCCGTTTGGGGGTCCACGACGAGCCTGTTCTGGAAAAGCTGAGTGAGCGGGCGTCCGCTTCTGGGCCTAGTTTGTTGAATCCCACGGGGTTGCTTGGTCACATGAAATTTTATATTTTATATCCTACATTGTAGTGTGCCTGCCATTTAAGTAACGTGGTTGTGTGCCATGGTGTCTGCTTTGTTGCTGCCTGTACTCTGAATTACTTTGGTAATACCAATCAATGCAGTAACGAAAGACTACATTTTCTCGTTAAATTTTAGTAACTTGTTCTTCAGGTTGATCATAGTTTTTGAATAATTACTTTTAACTCCTTTCACTAACATGGGGAGGCCGCCAATTGTGAAATTCAGATCCGATTCATACTGCGCATAATAAAAACTCATTGTCTTCTACAACACTCGACGTAGGTTTCTTAATAGTACGGTAACTTTCCCCCCCATGAACCACGGACCTTGTCGTTGGTGGGGAGGCTTGCGTGCCTCAGCGATATAGATAGCCGTACCGCAGGTGCAACCACAACGGAGGGATATCTGTTGAGAGGCCAGACAAACGAGTGGTTCCTGAAGAGGGGCAGCAGGCTTTTCAGTAGTTGCAGGGGCGTCTGGATGATTGACTGATCTAGCCTTGTAACACTAATCAAAACGGCCTTACTGTGCTGGTACTGCGAACGGCTGAAAGCAAGGGGAAACTACGGCCGTAATTTTTCCCGAGGACATGCAGCTTTACTGTATGGTTAAATGATGATGGCGTCCTCTTGGGTAAAATATTCCGGAGGTAAAATAGTCCCCCATTCGGATCTCCGGGCGGGGACTACTCAAGAGGACGTCGTTACCAGGAGAAAGAAAACCGGCGTTCTACGGATCGGAGCGTGGAATGTCAGATCCCTTAATCGGGCAGGTAGATTAGAAAATTTAAAAAGGGAAATGGATAGGTTAATGTTAGATATAGTGGGAATTAATGAAGTTCGGTGGCAGGAAGAACAAGACTTTTGGTCAGGTGAATACAGGGCTATAAATACAAAATCAAATAGGGGTAATGCAGGAGTAGGTTTGATAATGAATAAAAAATAGGAGTGCGGGTAAGCTACTACAAACAGCATAGTGAACGCATTATTGTGGCCAAGATAGACACAAAGCCCATGCCTACTACAGTAGTACAAGTCTATATGCCAACTAGCTCTGCAGATGATGAAGAAATAGATGAAATGTACGATGAGATGAAAGAAATTATTCAGGTAGTGATGGGAGATGAAAATTTAATAATCATGGGTGACTGGAATTCGAGAGTAGGAAAAGGGAGAGAAGGAAACATAGTAGGTGAATATGGATTGGGAGAAAGAAATGAAAGAGGAAGCCGTCTGGTAGAATTTTGCACAGAGCATAACTTAATCATAGCTAACACATGGTTCAAGAATCACGATAGAAGGTTGTGCACATGAAAGAATCCTGGAGATACTAGAAGATATCAGATAGATTATATATTGGTAAGACAGAGATTTAGGAACCAGGTTTTAAGTTGTAAGACATTTCCAGGGGCAGATGTGGACTCTGATCGCAATCTATTGGTTATGAACTGTAGATTAAAACTGAAGAAACTGCAAAAAGGTGGGAATTTAAGGAGATGGGACCAGGATAAACTGACTAAACCAGAGGTTGTACAGAGTTTCAGGGAGAGCATAAGGGAACGATTGACAGGAATGGGGGAAAGCAACAAGATGCACTTCTCAGCCGTTGTCGAGAAAATCGACGGTTAAAATAAACCGTTGCTGTGAAATACTCTCTACAATTAAAAATTTTCTACAGCGTCGTGGCATAGCAGTAAGCGCTCGGGTTCGTAATCCGAAGGTTGCCGGATCGAATCTCGCGCCATGCAATTTTTTTTATTATTATTTTTTTGTAATTCAAATATAAACTATTAATGAATTGCTTATGCATGTTGATGAAGGCGGGTCGCTCTCCAATTGTACCGCCTCCGTTTTTCCGTTTGTTTAACAGGTTGTACCAAAGCTCTCACGTCTGCACTGATTTTCGACGATGTTATAAGTTGCGCTAGGGGCCGCATCTACCTTCTGTCGAAGTTAGCAGGCAACTACGCTGTTATAAGGCGGCTCGTTTCGGCCCATTCAGCATCTGTCCTTAAAGTGTAACGAGCGAGTAACCGAGTTTATATTTCATACCTGCCACAGCAAATTTGTGTTCGTGGGGGTCTCTATTCTAATTCGAAAGTTTGACTTACGCTATACTTATTCGTTTCGGAATATCGTTTCTACGTCTTCCGTTAACTATACGTGGTTAACATTATGAAGACAATTAATAACATTTGTGAAATACAACTTTGTTTGCGGAAAACATAATGATGTTCGAAGTCTCCAGTTTTTCCGAGACAAACGACTTTCAACAACTTATTATATGCATAATTGTTGCAACTAATTGCCGGGAATTTAATATATATATATATATATATATATATATATATATATATATATATATATATTATTGGTGTTTTGCCCTTAAAGAGCGCATTTGGACTAAACTACATGGCCAGTTCCTTTTGCTGCCTTCCTTGCTGCCCAAACTTCCCTCATTCGCTCGCTGTGTTTCTGTTTCCGGTCCTCTGCCCATGCTTCTTGTCGGCTTTGTGTCTTCGGCTTCATCATCTTGATTGCCTTTTTGGTTGCCCATATTTCTTTCATCTTCTGGCTGTGATCTTGCTTGCGTTCTTCGGTCCATTTTATGCCTGTTCGTTTGTCGCATTGTATCTCATGTAGTTTACTTTTCTTAATGATGTTTCTGAACTTTATTCTGTCGTTTATTGTGTCTGCTGTTACGTTGAGCTGGTTCAGGTCGTTTTCTACCTCTGCCACCCATTTGTTGTTTCTGGTGGTTACCCAGTCAAAGATCTGTTTGGTCAGCCTGTGTGATGGCATTCTGTATAGGTGTCCATAGAATTGTAGTCTGCGTTTTCTAATCTTTTCTGCGATTGTCTCCGTATGTTTGTACAGTTCCTCTGTAGGTTTCTTGATCCATATTCCATTGTTGTTAGTTGCGCCAAATATTTTCCTAAGTATTTTCCGTTCTACTTTTTCTAATTGTCTGATACGTGTATGCCCTAGGATTAGTGTGGTCTCTGCTGCATATAGTGCCTCGGGGAGCACCACCGTGTCGTAATGGCGTAATTTGGCTTGTTGTGAGATAGACTTCTTGTTGTAATGATTCCACACTACTTTGTATGCCTTGTCAAGTTTAGTCTTTCTTTCTTCGTTTGAGTCTCTGTTACGTCCACTCATTTGTAGTGTTTCACCGAGGTATTTGAAGTTTCCTGTTTTGTAAATCGTGCCATACTTTGTGTTCAGAGATGAGAGTTTCTTTGTGCTCATAAACTGTGTCTTTTCGTAAGAGATCTGTAGTCCAGTTTTGGAAGCGATTTCGTGCAGTTTTTCAATAGCGTCTTTTGTTTCCTTTATACCTTTCGTGACAATCGCCAAATCGTCTGCAAAAGCCAGGCATTTAATCTGTAGGTTTCCTAAGGTTATCCCCTGTTGTGATGTTTCCCATTCTTTTATGACCTTATCTAACACCAGATTGAAAAGGAGAGGTGAGAGGCCATCGCCTTGTCGGACACCTGTGCGAATGTCAAAGGGCTCTGATAGTTCCCCACAGAACTTTACTTTGGAGGTCGTGTTGGTTAAAGTTTGCTCTATGATAGCCCGTGTTTTGTTGTCTACTTTGTATTCTGCTAGACTTTTGAAGAGAGTTTTCCGGTCGATAGAGTCGTACGCCTTTTTGAAGTCAACAAAGGTAATGATCAGGTTCTGTTTGTGTTGTAAAATCATTTTCAGGTTCCAAATTTGTTCCGCACAAGACCGCCCTTTACGGAAGCCTGCTTGGTATTCCCCAATCAAGTGGTCGGTTTGGCATTCTAGTCTGTTCAGTAAAGCTTTAGAGAGGATCTTGTATGTGACCGGTAGTAGGGATATTCCTCTGTAGTTGTTCGGGTTAGTCTTGTCACCTTTTTTGTGTAGTGGGTGTATCAGGGCAGTTTTCCAGTCGTCAGGAATTTTCATATATATATATATATATATATATATATATATATATATATATATATATATATATATGTGTGTGTGTGTGTGTGTGTGTGTGTGTGTGTGTGTGCGTGCGTGTGTACACACATTTGAATTACAAAAAACAAATACTAAAAAAAAAAAATTTGTATGGCGCGAGATTCGATCCGGCGACCTTCGGATTACGAACCCTAGCGCTTACCGCTGCGCCACGACGCTGTAGAAAGCTATTAATCGTAGAGAGTATTTCACCGCAACGGTTTCTTTTAACTGTCGATTTTCTCGACAATGGCTGAGAAGTGCATCTTGTTGCTTTGCCACGTTACACCTCTGCCATGAGCTTTTATTATGCGCAGTATGAATCGGATCTGAATTTCACAATTGGCAGCCTCCCCTTGTAAGTGAATTTCGTCTACTCCAGGGACCTTGTTTCCACTTTCACTAATAGGTCATAAGTGCCGTGGTTTATGAACGTTTAAATTTTGAAGTAACTTGCTCTCATATAAATCGTAAATTTAAAGAAGTGTGATACTTTTAAAAATGTGTTGATTTTATTTGTTATTTGTCATGTTTAAATGCGCCAAATAAATGTTCAGTGCAACTGTCGATGGTGATTGCTTGATGTGTCACTTGGTCCAGTCCTACGACCGCACAGCCCATTGTGCTGAGCTTATGTCGTGTAAAAGGTTGAATTCCATGCTGTGCTGACACATCAAACATCATTACTGCCTCGCGCGTTCCTACACTTTTCTGGAACGCAAACCGATCCTCCGGGAAGACGGTCCCTACGAATCTATCAATTCTTTTGTAAATAATTGATGTCAGTATTTTGCAACTACGAGTTATTAAACTGATAGTTTGGTAATATTCATAGCTGTCAACACTTCGCACTTCGTTTTTTGTAGTTCTGGCTCATATATCTTGCACTCCACCGGGAATAGTTACATTGTATTTGTGTCTGCCGCGCGGGATTAGCCGAGCGGTCTGACGCGCCTCAGTCATGGACTGTGCGGCTGGACACGGCGGAGGTTCGAGTCCTCCCTCGGGTATAGGTGTGTGTGTTTGTACTCAGGATAATTTGGGTTAAGTAGTGTGTAAGCTTAGGGACTGCTGACCTTAGCAGTTAAGTCCCATAAGATTTCACATACATTTCAACAATATTTTTTGTGTCTCCCGAAGGTCTCAATAATTCCAAATGAATTTCATCTACTCCAGGGGCCTTGTTTCCACTTAGGATGCAGGAGGATCTGCAGCGAATTGACGCATGGTGCAGGGAATGGCAATTGAATGTCAATGTAGACAAGTGTAATGTGCTGCGAATACATACAAAGAAAGATCCCTTATCATTTAGCTATAATATAGCACGTCAGCAAGTAGAAGTAGTTAATTCCATAAATTATCTGGGAGTACGCATTAGGAGTGATTTAAAATGGAATGATCATATAAAGTTGGTCGTCGGTAAAGCAGATGCCAGACTGAGATTCATTGGAAGAATCCTAAGGAAATGCAATCCGAAAACAAAGGAAGTAGGTTACAGTACGCTTGTTCGCCCACTGCTTGAATACTGCTCACCTGTGTGGGATCCGTACCAGACAGGGTTGATAGAAGATAGAGAAGATCCAACGGAGAGCAGCGCGCCTCGTTACAGGATCATTTAGTAATCGCGAGAGCGTTACGGAGATGATAGATAAACTCCAGTGGAAGACTCTGCAGGAGAGACGCTCAGTAGCTTGGTACGAGCTTTTCTTGAAGTTTCGAGAACATACCTTCACCGAGGAGTCAAGCAGTATATTTCTCCCTCTTACGTATACCTCGCGAAGAGACCATGAGGATAAAATCAGAGAGATTAGAGCCCATACAGAGGCATACCGACAATCCTTCTTTCCACGAACAATACGAGACTGGAACAGAAGGGAGAACCGATAGAGGTACTCAAAGTACCCTCCACCACACACCGTCAGGTGGCTTGCAGAGTATGGATGTAGATGTAGATGTAGATGTAGATCTTCGGGTGCTCTCTGGAAACCCACCCGTAGTACTGTATCTCCCATTTTTCCTTCATTTACTTCGTCTTACCTTTCTATAATATTGCTTTCCGCTTAATTTCCATTGTAAAGCCCTTATACGTTCTTTTCACGTTCAAGCTAAACCTTCTCTGACTAGTACTGGCTACTAGGATAGAACTGCCAGTTCTGGATGACCTTGACTTTGAGCTTCAGGTTACAGATTCCGTGTCAGCCTGCCTTACTCCTGACACAATAGGGAGTGTTGTATTCAAAGTCTCCACAAAACTGTATTGCGTGGGACTGGATAGAAAAATGCACTTAATCTAAAACAAACTAAAAAAATATGATTTGGAGGCACGCACAAGACATGCCGAAGCTGCCAGAAACTGTCGAAAGGATCCCAGGCATACACTGGAGGGACAGTGAGCGAGAAGGAGAGTACTTCTCTCGCATCAGGCATCAGCTGCCAATGAACACCACACTTACGGTAGAAAGCGAGCAGCAGAAGTGCCCAGCAGAGCCACGTCGATTGAGAGACAAAAATCCATGCCGGAGACTATGGATCCACTTTCAATAAGCGGCACCTTCCCAGAATACTTATATGGATATGGTGTCTGTTCTTTCGGACATGTCCATATAAGTATATAGTTCTGGCAACACCGGCCATGACCTTCTTCTTCTGTGCAGATGCACACATATTCCCCGAACTCTTACGGGACTTGGTAAGAATGTCTTCCACGGGTAATGAGTGTGTCAGGGTGGGACACTACGAATGTAGTGTGTGGTCACACAAGGTGAGAATGTGGGTCTCGCGGGAGGTGTTTGCGCGATAGTCCCTGCAGTCGCGCTATCCTCTGTGGCCTCGGTGGCTCAGATGGATAGTGCGTCTGCCATGTAAGTAGGAGATTGTGGGTTCGAGTCCCGGTCGGGGTACACATTTTCACCTGTCCCCGTTGATATATATCAACGCCCGTTGGCAGATGAAGGTATTAATATAATTCTAATTCCCAGAATACAGTCTGTATTAACTGATGTGCCGTTGTTTCGCATTGTCTCCTCCAATACTGCGTCAATCACCTTGGTAAGGTTAGGCTGGAGGAAATACGTGGCAGTTTTCTTCCAATATGGGTACGAATGACACCTAGCGATCAATACATCTAACGCGACGTCTTTCACAGACAGATCTAGGACCAGTTGAAGTCCGCACTGTGTCTTCATTCAGACACACGATACTTGTCTGTGAGCTCCAAGAACAGTGGTGCCATGCCGCAAGGCTTTGGAGCACAGTCCTTGCACACAAATAGCATCTTCGGCTCGATGTCTGCAATGACGATGCGACTACGTGACAGCATGTTAAAAACGAGAGTATAATCAAGTGTCGTAGTGTAACAAATAAAATATTGCTGTGAGTAACATATCCGCATATTATTAATGTGCGCCGTCATAGTTTGTTAAAAAACAATGGCATTACGTAGCTGTTTACAAGTTTGGCTGATTTTCTCAAAAGACGTACACATAAAAAAACGAGACTGACCACTCATCGCAGCGCGATACTGAAAACAATTACGTTCATATCCCACGTTAAACAACTCACATAGCGTGACAATGTAACAAATACAGCTATATCCAAATTTAACAATTTCCACACTGCATCATTTAACAACAAATACAGATCTGATAAGTACAAAAGTCTACATTCTACCTGCATCATTAGTGTGTGACGTCACCATAAGAGCGTCCGTAGTAGCCTTATAATAACAACGAAAGATTCACACTGCGAAAACCGTTGCTCTCACCACTTACAAGAAAATTACTTTGCTAAATACCAAGCCTATTTTAGTAGTCTGTGACGTCACCGTAATACTTGTAAATAACCACAGAAAAATCTCACTACCTAGATAGATATCTCTGCGTCTGTGTGAACCTCACCATACCACGGTGTTGTGCGGTGGTCCATGGGGAAGTACTACCGCAACGGAGAATCCTCTTTCCGAAGAGGTGGTCCTGTCCAACACTAATATACATTGCGTATGCGCACCACGCCTATAACTGCAAGCATCAAGATTCAACTCCTAAAAACCACACACATTGACTAACTGTAACTACTGGAAAAACGTTGCTCAAGTACTTGAAAAACGTAGAAACTCCAGCATTGAACCGGAACTTAAGAGAAACGTACTGTGTTCAAAGAAAGTCTTGTGAAACTAGTCCTGCATGGAACCGAACATGGTCGATCTCCCTTCGTAGCTGGCGAGAGAGAAAATGACACAGTGAGCAGCTGCCCGCAAGGTATCACCCGCCCACGACAAATCCCGGTCGCAACAGGTAGCGTCCGGAACACAGAGTCCGCTCTGTAACCGTTAATCAATGCTGGCGATTACCAAGAGCACTCACACACCGCCAGCACCTGTGATCACCGTATACAGGGGCTTGAAAAAGCACAGAGTATGCCACCAGTTGAAGCATGCTGCAGTATTAGCTGCATTAAACACATTATAATATTCTTTATAACATGTGTCTCTAATTCTCTGAGAACTACCCAGATGTTATCATCTGGGAGGCTGGAAACGGTTTGACGTTTATATAGTTTACTTTGTGTGGAACCATACTCTAGGGGCAGCGTCTTTGACTAGTAGTCAAAACATCGCCACTCCTTAAACTTTCAATAAAAATTATCGGCCGTGACAAACGCACACTTCGGGTGTAAGAAGTCACCCACGCTCTGCTAACGATCTTGTCAAAGATAGCGGAGGAAATGACAGAGGTTCAGGGCACTCTCTTGCGGGGGAAACAGCTCCTAAAAGGCGGGCTAATGAGCGGTGATCAACAGTATGAGGATGCAGAAGGCAATAGAAACCATTGTTTTAGGTACACATGTGTGTCCACGGGACACGTGGCTTGAAAATGAAAAAAAGAATGACGATGATCTCTCCATCGGAAAAGATTCCGGACTAGCCCCCCTTTCGGATCTGCCAAGAGGGAGGTGACCATGAGAAAACGACTGAATAACCAACGAAGGGATACAATTCTCAGAGTCGGAGAATGGAATGTCAGGCCAAATGCCTGCAGCAAAAATGTGAAGAAATCGAAAAAGAAATGATCGTCGGAAGGACTGACTTAGCATATGAAAAGTCAGAATAACTTTTGGTGATATTAAAAACAAGGAGAAACAGAGGGAATTCCTCTGTTGACCGCAGAAGTGAGAGCGAATAGGTAGAAAGAGTACCCTGAAGGCCTCTGCGAGGGGAAGACTTGTCTAACGACGTGATAGAAGAAGAAACTGAAGATAGTAGGAAGCAGACAGGGGTTCAGTATTAGACTCATAATTTACAAGAGCTCTAGAAGACCTGAAATCAAATGAGACAGAAGGGACAAATAACATTCGATTGGAATTACTAAAATCATTGGGGCAACCAAACGAATATTCAGGTTGGTGTGAAGAGTGTATGATACTCGCAATGTACCATCCGACTTTCGGATAAATATCACCCACAAAATTCCGAAGGTAGCAATAGCCGACTAGTGCGGAAACCATGGAAAGGATCATGGAAAAGAAAGCTGAGGATCTCATAAATGAAGATCAGTTTGATTTTAGGAAAGGTAAAAGCGTAAGAGACGCGTTTCTGTCGTTGTGTTTGATAATGGAATCGAGACTGAAGGACAATCCAGACACTAATAGTTCAAATGGCTCTGAGCACTATGGGGCTTAACATCTCAGGTCATCAGTCCCCTACAACTTAGAACTACTTAAACCTGACTAACCTAAGGACATCACACACATCCATGCCCGAGGCAGGATTCGAACCTGCGACCGTAGCGGTCGCGCTGTTCCAGACTCAAGCTCCTAGAACCGCTCGGCCACCGGCGGCCGGCCCAGACACGAATCATGACACTAAAAGTCACATCTTCAGGTAAACATATAACTAAAATATTACAGCTAAAAATCGCGCAACTTTGTATCCTACATTCGCTGTCTGGCCGCGCCCCCATTTCGTCATTGCGTATAGACCGCTAACTGGTTTGGAATCCGGCTGTTTTATTCAGTTGTTTTGATGGACAACGAATGTTACGTACAAACATGTGAGCTTTTTATCTCTGATGTTTCAGCTATATGTTCACATGAAGACGTGGTTTTTTAATGTCATGAAACCGGTAGTGATCTAAAAATAAAGGACTAAATACAGCTAAAGCGGTTTTAATATCCAAGACATCGCCATTGGCCTGCAAATATGTCTGACATGTTGAAACAACGGGTAAAACGCTGACATCAAAACCCTCGCAATTTGGTGGAATTTCTGCGATCATATCCTCAGCGAGTGCCTTAACCTGGATGTGATATTCGTGCACAACCTCGTGGATTCACTTCCTAACCGAATCCAGGCGGAATTACACGGTACTAAGTCATGCCTGTAATGATTTCCCTAGTCGTGATTAATTTCTTTTCCGGTGAGCTGCTTTGTAGCTTACTACAGAACGACTATACTACCGTTAATGTACATTTCGCAACAGGCCACAAAGATAAGAGAAATTAGGGTTGGTGCAGAGGAATATAGGTAGTCGCTCTTTTCACTCACTCTATTCGCAACCTTCACAAGGTACCCTCCACCACGCGCCATATGGTGGCTTGTGGTGTATATATCTAGTAGTAGATGTGTTCTAAAGATTTGGTAGTCATGATCACATGGCGAACTTTGTAGCATAAAGCCACCTAGAGTGGATCAGCATTGCCTATATTGAGAGTCACGAGAAAAACACAAAGTATCTGAAACATACCGGGTGATCAAAAAGTCAGTATAAATTTTAAAACTGAATAAATCACGGAATAATGTAGATAGAGAGATACAAATTGACACACATGCTTAGAATGACATGGAATTTTATTAGAACCAAAAAATACAAACGTTCAAAAAATGTCCGACAGATGGCGCTTCATCTGAGCAGAATAACAACAATTAGCATAACAAAGTAAGACAAAGCAAAGATGATGCTCTTTACAGGAAATGCTCAATATGTCCACCATCATTCCTCAACAATAGCTGTAGCCGAGGAATAATGTTGTGAACAACACTGTAAAGCATGTCCGCAGTTATGGTGAGGCATTGGCGTCGGATGTTGTCTTTCAGCATCCCTAGAGATGTCGGTCGATCGCGATACACTTGCGACTTCAGGTAAACCCAAAGTCAATAACCGCACGGACTGAGGTCTAGGGACAGGCTGAGCATACGATCATCACCAAACGACGCGCGACATATCTTTCACGCGTCTAGCAATACTCTGCTTTTTTTGTTCTAATAAAACCCCATGTCATTCCAAGCATGTGTGTCAATTTTTACCTCTCTATCTACTTTATTCCGTGGTTTATTAAGTTTTCAAATTTATACTGACTTTTTGATCACCCGGTATGTGCACATGTGCACGATTAGCGAGCGTTTATCTGTTCTGCGGTTCATTTTGTTAATATTTCGGATATACGCATATGAAAATCATGGACTAGTCCGATATCAGCAGTGAAATAGGGTTCTTTGGAAGAGAGACAACACAGTTCTCACGCAACACAACTGGGTAACACTCGGGGTAGGTTGCGCAATAGTCGATATGTCAAGTATTTTTATGTAATGCACGATGAAAAACGATTCTGAAAATCTGAAAAATTTCCCAAAATCTCTTACGGAAGTGATAAATAAGTGTAGATTACGTCGCACATGACATGTAATCGTTGGTTTTTTACTATCGAAAACATCATGAACCAACCAATCACATTATGTGATTTTTATCAATATTCTCAAAGTGTGTTCTAATTTTAGCACTAACCGGAAGTGATGCCACGGTCACGTGACCATCTTATAAGCTCGTATTTCTTCCCAGTAGACAAACTGTAGACCTGTACTAGAGCTACATACATACGATTTGTACTCTACATCTTTAATGCGTGGTTGTTTAAGCCTGCTTGATAGATTAGTCCCTTTAGGTATCAGAAAGACCAAATTTATTCTGTACCGCTGTGAGCAAGACAGGCAGACCTCTCCGTTGTTAGCAGAGGTGTAAAGTTGTACTTAGCATTCTCAGGGCTACTGTCCTGGAGACAATGACTCTCACTAGATTTTTTAATATTATTTACACTTGCAAAAAGCTCTGGAAAGATGGAATTTTCTACTAGCAAAAAGCTCTGGGAAGAAGGAATTTTTGCTATTCACGGGTGAGAGTGAATAACTGTAAATAATAAACGCGTTTCCCAGTATCATCATCTCACTCAGGCATGGTTCTATAGGAAGTATCCAACCATAGTAACTTAGGCGATGAATTTATTTCCGCATTGATAAAACAACAGCTTTGCGTAGCGAATACATTCCATACTAATTTTGAAATGCAATTTGCTTATGACGAATAGACACTCATCCAGCAGAGTAACAGAATCATATATAGTATTCCACTAACAGAAAGTCTACAATGATGACTCTGAGTTTTGCTGTTTGATAGCGTGTGTAAACGACTTCCGTATTAAATAATTAAAACTGTAGGCATACAGAGCATAGTCTTACAACCCATTATCGGTCCTGATTACCTTGAATGTGTGTTCTTCTATACAAGTCACACGTCAACTCATACGCATTCTCCTTAATTTTTTGGAAGATGCTGACCTCTATCACATGCCAGTTTGTCTTGGTATTTGAACCTGTCATTTCTCTCACCTCTGTTAATGATTTCTCTGTACGTCTAGGGCAAACACTTATAAATCGAAGCTTGATACTATTTTCTGTTCAGCTTTCCATGCTTTGAATGTGTTCTCGCATAGCAATATGATTAGAACGTCTACCATCAGTAAATACTTTTTGTTGATGACGGTTATTCATACTGGTAGCAAAAACAGCTACGTTTAGACGACACATGTATTATCCAAAAGCTCTACATCTCCACATATTATTATTATTATTGGCGATTCTCCCCAGATATGGGAGACGTTAAGCAAATAATCTATCAATTTTTCTTTGAGTTCTTCTTGTTTTTCTATAGGATTTCATTCTTTCCGAAAAGGCTTGTTTACTCTCATCCGACCACTTTGGTCTGTACTGATTTTCTTTTGGTTGCTCTGATATAACTTCCCATTTGTCTACTTTGTGTCTGAAGGTGTCTCTTTCTAGAATGTCAGCTGGTCTTATGTTTACATTATTTAAGTCCTTTCGAAATCCATCTAGCCAAGGTGTGGAGCTCTTAAGTGAAGCTACATAATCTATTATTCTCTTCGTCCTTCGATTTTCTGGTAGTCGGCTGATATGATCAAAGAATTTTATTCGTCTTTCCCTAATATCAATTTCGATGTTTGAAAACTTTTCAGTTGTTTCAATTCATTGTTCCCTATAACCGTCTTGGGTATATCTTCCTCCTAAAATTTGCCTGATGATCTTTCTCTCTTCTTTTTTGATGTCTTCAAGTTGTTGTTTTCTGTTGAGGGTTAGTGTTTCACTTGCGTAGAGGATTGCTGGTTTTATGACAATATTGTAACGTCGAATTTTTGCTCCTCTTGACATTGATTTTTTTTGTTTAGAGGTTTTGCATCAACCTTGATGCTTTTTTAATTTTTTGGAGGCGATGTTGCTGTGAGATTTTTTCAGTACCTGTCGGTTCGATGAATTCTCCAAGGCATTTAAAGTATGGAACCCTGTTAATTTTACCGTATTTTGTTTTCATGTTTGCAGTTTCTGTTTTTGACCAAAAGAATTCAGTTTTCTCAAATGAAATTTGTAAACCTACTTTTTCGGCACATTCTTTGAGTATTTACAGCTGTTTGGCTGCAGTCTGTTCATCCTCTGTTAGCATGGCCAGGTCGGCTTCAAATGCAAGATATGGTATGTAGAGGTTGTTTTTGGAAATACCCAGTGGGACTGGCTTCCAAACTCCGTTTCTTGTGTTCTTTCTTCCATTCATCCGTAACTTTTTCTATAACTGTAAGTAGGCTGTTTATATTTTCTTTTTCGCAACTTTACGTAGCGCTTTGTATGATAATCACTGGCTGTGCTTTGTGCAGTCTGTGGCTAGTTTGCATTGCTGTCTGCCATTGTAGTGTTGGGCAGCGGCAGCTGGATGTGAACAGCGCGTAGCGTTGCGCAGTTGGAGGTGAGCCGCCAGCAGTGGTGGATGTGGGGAGAGAGATGGCGGAGTTTTGTAATTTGTCATGAACTGCTATATATATTATGACTATTAAGGTAAATACAGTGTTTGTTCTCTATTAAAATCTTTCCTTTGCTAACTATGCCTATCAGTAGTTAGTGCCTTCCTTAGTTTGAATCTTTTATTTAGCTGGCAGTAGTGGCGCTCGCTGTATTGCAGTAGCTTGAGTAACGAAGATTTTTGTGAGGTAAGTGATTGTGAAAGGTACAGGTTAATGTTAGTAAGGGCCATTCTCTTGTAGGGATTTCTGAAAGTCAGATTGCGTTGCGCTAAAAAAATATTGTGTGTCAGTTTAAGCACAGTCCTGTATAAATTGTTCAAAGGGGACGTTTCATATGGCGACCCTGCCAGGATACCTCACTGGAATCTTCTGATTTTTTCCTTGTAGTTTGTGTAATTAGCGTAGATTTTGTTTATTGCTAGCACGTAATTGTAGAGAGAATCTCCTTTGTAGTTGCAGTCCTTCATTGTTGTACAGTAAAACAGTTGTGACATGCATGTAGATTTGCACCAAGTATTTCAGTAGACATTATTTCCATTTCTATGTTAATGTGTTACCTTATTTTGCTCCTGAAATTGTGCTTTTCTGTGTTATTGTGTGAAATATTGTGACAATAATGGCGTGTGAAAAACGTAATACTAGGCTCCAAAGTAAACTGAGAAATGACAGTGAAGACGAAAGCAGTGTGTTAGCGCCACCGAGTAATGAATTAACTAATGTTCAAAGTAGTAATTTGGTAATTGTGCATAGGGAAATGGAGCGGGCTGGAAATAATGGTGTAGACAGTGAAACAGGTAGTGAACAGAGAAGCACTATCGATCGATCGGTCAGCAACAGCTCGCCTCAGGAATCCGAAATGACAGGACACAATCTCGCAAAGACTGTAGATTCAGGTTTTGGGTTCTCACCGTTTTCTCAAATGAGTCAAGACACATTTTCTGCTTGTCAAAATGTGAATGTTGCCGGTGAAAATGCACTGCAAAAAAGCATAGAGAAACAGATTCCAGACACTAATACATTATTATTGCAATTAATGCAACAAATGGAACAAAATCAGAGACAAATGGGACAAAATCTTCAAAAGTTAGACACAATGGAACAAAATCTTAAAAAGTTAGACACAGTGGAACAAAATGTGAAAAAGTTAGACACAGTGGAACAAAATCTTAAAAAGTTAGACACAATGGAACAAAATCTTTAAAAGTTCGACACAATGGAACAAAATCTTCAAAAGTTAGACACGACACTTGAACAAACACGTGAAGATTTAACTACTGAGTTACATAACATTGAATCGAAATGTCAAAAAGTCTGTAATGACGTAAAAACACAAATTTGTGAGCATTTTCAACCTATTTTTTCGCGGCATGAAAATGCATTACAGAATCACGAAGCAGCCATAAAAGAACTGCAAACCATTGTTCATGAAAATCATGAGACCTTGTGGGCTAAAATTGACTCAGTTGCATCTACCGATTCGGTTACGCAACTTGCAAAAACTCAGGAAAACTTGAAGGACACAGTAGATTCGATTTCAACACAAATGGACACTCTGAAACTTGGTTCAGAAAAACACACTGAGGAAATGTGTTCACTATCGGAGAAAGTAGCCGAACTTTCGGATCAGGTCACTAACTTATCTACAAAGGTAGATGATGATCTGAATGACACAAGACCTGTAGCCATCACTGGCACAGAAGAGTATGAACAAATTAAGAAATTCAAACAAAATCAGAATCAAATTAATACGCAATACAAAAGAGAAATCCGGGAAGTACAAGATCAGTTGGCACAAGTAATACAAAAATTTCATATTTCAGAGGACACTTGCGCTCCAACACGGGAAGAGGGACATAGAAGTACGAAACAGCCACAAAATAATAACTCAGGGCACTTCGGAAATTATGAAAGAAATTGGCAAGGCACACCGAATTTTGAGATGGAACCATAGAAACAACGTAACAATTACCGATATGCGACTCGCTGACACGATGATTTTGACTATAAGATGTTCATTACTACACGTAAATTCAAAACATTTAAGAATTCTGCCCACGACATTCATCCACAAGCATGGCTCCATCAATTCTCTCATTGTTTTCCTCCCAACTGGTCGTTAGAACACAGATTAGAATTTATGTGTGGCTACTTAGAGAATGAACCAGCTGTAAGAATGCGATCGGTCATTCACGATTGTCACAGTGAAGGAGAATTTTATCGTGCCTTCCTCTCAGCGTATTGGTCTCAAGCTACACAAGACCGAGTAAAACATAGCATCATAATGACGAAACATTTCGAACAACCTGAATTCTCCTGTCTTGTGAAATATTTTGAAGACATGTTGCATAAGAATCAATATCTTTCAAACCCATACAGCCCTTCAGAACTCATCCGCATTTGCTTAATCAAATTACCTGAACATTTACGACATATTATTTCGGCAGGACGTTGCAAAGACGACATTGAAGCTTTTCAGGGACTGTTACAAGAATTAGAAGTTGACACTGACAATCGCGGAACGCAAAAACAGGAACACAACAATTACAAGTCACATCCGTCACAATTCCGCGATGAAAGAAATAATAACTGGACACGACAAGGCTATTCTCACAACACAAACCGTGACCAAAACAGACACCACCCGAATGACAACTGTTGGCAGAATAATAGTTACAGAGAAAGATCGCATTTCCGTAGTAATGAATATGACAGAGATAACCATAGAAACAAACAATATGGGAACCAAAACAATTATTATCATGGGAGACAGAATAAATTCAGACGCAACGGTCCGCCGTGCAGTGACGATTCAGGAAGAAATTCTCCACCACATGACCGACAAGAAAGAAATTATGAAATCTACCGACATGACGACAGACGAGATAATCATAACGACAGACCTGAATTTCATCAGAACTGGCGGGATTCAAACAGAGCAGGGCACTTTCGACAACGTGAATTTGTAGAAGCTAGGTCTCCTAATCCCAATAACGACGCGCGCCAACAAAGGGACAGACATTGACTCGCACCGCAGGCAGCCGCTTGCGCCGGCTGGCTCAGAGAAAAATGACATAGACACGAACCTTGAGAAAAATTTTAGCATTCCTCACCAACGTATACCACATGATAATTCCGTTCAAGTTGAAACTCTGTGCACTAGGAAGAGTAAAGGTTTACACCACATTTCACATGTAAAACCGTTTATTGAAAGATAATCTGCGTTATAACTTAGTCTTTGCCATAAAATTTTTCACTTCACGTTACTAGTATGCTTTAGAAACAGTTACCATGCAACAATGTTTGAAGTTAAATATCCAGTCAAGAACCAAGAGAACTTATTTAAACAGAAATTACGAATGCATTGTTATTGTGAACAGACGACACAGTGTTATTGTGTGTGTACATTCTTGCTTGTTAGTTGCACGTTTACGTAACGACTATAAGGCTCACATACTTAGAACATTTACCAGTACTGCTAATGAGATTTTAATGCAACATTTTGGTTTACTTGAAAATACATTCTGGATTTAAAGTACTTTCTGTGGAATTAATGATGACTCAGCATTTGATTTCTTTGAGAGTTACACGATTATATCACGACGCTACTAATGAGTGACAATTTACAATGTTGTTTTTGCGGTGTATCTGTTTTATATCTGCACAGTTTTTCTGAATTCTTCTGGAAAGTAAAACATGTTTTAGTGGTAAGCTACAATGTGACAGCCTTTTTCGTAGCACAACAATACTTTACAGTATAGTACTTTCTTGATCACAGTAATGTACGTAATAACTACGATTTCTATACACAAAGCATTTCACTTTCGTTTATGATGGGGTAAGTACATTGACTTCTGCAGAACTTAGCTTTCGGAGGACGATAATTACGACACTTCCACAGAATTATCTTACAGCAAGACGCACATTTAGCGCTACAGGACACATATTTGAGTAATTAATTTTGTACTTAAAACATTTATTTTTAAAGATATTTGAAGTACAATGATACAAAGGTTTTCCGTACTAATTTCATTCCATTGTTGTAATCTGTAACACCTGAGGGTATAATTACATTAAACCTCAGGGGGGTACACGCTTACTTTGTGTACCATGTGTTTGGCAAGCACAAGGAGCCCTAGCTAATATGGTATTTGCTTATACAACTTTACACATCGGTACCATATTTCTCTTACACAGAATTACACAGCTATCTGATTATTTGACAGAGAAACAAACATTCTTTTTCTCTACTCAGTAACTGATGTTTACGCAATTATGCAGCTGGATAACTTCACACTTATGAAATTTTATTTTGTGTGTACTGTGTGAACCCTTCATAATTTTCAGAACCATTGTGATACTATGAGAGCTTTGAATGATGTATTTGGTATGGGATCATGATTTTTAAAGTGCGTTTGATGCAGATGACACTTTTGACATGAGCAGAGATTTTTTTTAGGTTTTGAAATTATTGGAGGAAGCTACGACGATTTTCAGAGTTGACTGAGGTGTTATGATGTTATTATTACGATGACTGTGTGTATTATGCTGTTGCGGTATGTTTATGATCAGTAAGCTGATGCTATATGAGTTATTTGATTATGCTACATATCTGTAATGATGAAATATTGAAGAAGTGTCGACGAATAAGGTAAGGAAAAATGAGTAGTGGTTAGGGACCCTGGTTTGTGAAAAAGGTTGTTGGAAACCAAGAATCGTACTTTAAGAGTTATGAAATGTGTGTATATGCATGAATGTATCACAATGCTGGCGAAAATTTTTTAGATGCTGTTATATTTATAGGATTTTGTTTCTACAGATGTGTAACCCAAATTCTTGGCCTGTGAAATATTTTTATATGAGACTGTCACTGTGGCGGAAACTGCCTTCGTAAATATTTCAGCAAGAAAGGTAAGTGACCTTGGCGTAATGCGTTTTGGGCGCCCAGCTGAGAGGTAGACGTCTGACAAAAGAAAGCCATTAGGTGCAAAAAAAAAAAAAAAAAAAAAAAAAAGGAGGTCATTATCCTTTGTAGAAAGCATCGCAAATACGACACGCTCGAACTTGAAAACATATGGTTACACTGTGGAGCTCTTAATTTATGATATTTACTAAAATGCCTAATGAAATGATGAGAAACATTTTACATCGATTGTCTTTCTAGTTGAGAGATTGCTCATTTTGTTTAATATCTAGTTTCTAGCGGCACTGCAGCATTGGTTAAAATAAAATTTTATAGAGGTACTAATATAAATATTTTCTGTCTACAGATCGAATAAATAATGATTTTTTCAAAAAAATGAGGGAGCACAAAAAGACATTTACCTTCACAGGAACTGCATTCGTAATTTTCTTTTCAAGTACTTGGTAAATTTTTTGGTAGAATAACTTCTTGTGGTGCACCACTTTAATTACTTAGACATTAAGATGTGATTATACATTTCCCTTATCTGCATTGTTATCTTTAGTGTACTATTTTTTCTGCTTGAGCTATGTCATGTTTAGGTATAAGTTATTTCCTTTTCTTCTGCTGTTTGCCAGGCATAGTGCTACTAAATTTCACTTTACATTACTCTGTTAAGCCAGTTTTACTACTTATTTATTTTTCTTGTTTGCTGCTCATTGCGTTATATTAGTTGTAATATTGCTGCTTGCTTGGCCAATATGAATAATTTGTCATTGCTGTTTGTGTTAATTGTTTTGCACTGCTGCATTGCCTCGTCCCTTAGTTTAGCATCTGAGCTCAGTAGATTTAAGTTAGCTTAAGAGGGGGTAGACTATATAAGAGAATGAGTTGCGATGAATTGGAAGAAATGCATTGAGAAGTTATACGAAAAAGGTACAGAAAGCAGATATAGATAGGACCTTTTGGGAATAATGATGAACGAAGGGAGATCTCCAAGAAAAAAAAAAGGTTTTGTTTGCAAAATACTGCAGTAGCAAATGTTACACTGAAAACAAACCCTGTCCATTCCCCCTGTGTTATTCTGCTATGTGTTTGTGTACTCTTGCATTTTTGTGTTTTTCCTGTCTTTATGTGTTTAGCTAATAAGATTTATGTTGTAGAAGTTTTCTAATACTCAGCTACATGAATATGCAAATATAATTTGCATTAATAATATGTTATTTACTATGTAAAGATGTTAGCCATGATTAATTCTGTTCTGTTTTAATGCTCATGTGTGAAGTTGATGTTTCAAAATTTATTCTGATCTTTTATGTATCTACTTATCTCATAATTCTTGTAACATTGATGTATATGTTTATTTCTATTCTGTTGTAAAGCCTGCATTACAAATGTTACCTCTATTGTTATGTTCTTTAATGATGTATTTTGTACCTTTGTAATTGTATTCTTATGTTATAAAATTGTAATTGACACCAGTTCATCATATTATTAACTTGTAAGTTACATTTCACTGCACACGTTTCTGTTGGTCATAGTATATGGACAATATGGGAGAAGTAGGGACTAATAGTGTTTGCACGTGTGTTAATAATTCAGCAAGGGACTGGATGACAGCATTGCTGGTTCTAAGGACATATCAAAAAAATTTTTCTGTGCGTGCACAAGTGGTGGTTTATGGACTTGCTATATTCTACGCAAGAATCTTCGATGGTGATTGTGCACCTGCACAGTCACAACGGATGGCTGCTAGCCACCTCTCCAAGGACTACAGTGGGTCTACACCTTTGATGATTCATCAGTACCATTATTTATACAAGGACTGTAGTGGATCTACACCTTTTGTGGCCCACCTATACCATACTTTCTACCAAGACTATAGTGGGTCTGCTCTGTGGTGACCTACCTACCGATATTCTTCAAAACGTCGAATGACTCTGCTGTGGGTTTGCTCTGTTGTGGCCCATTACCTGTCAGCATGTCAAGAGTCAGCACTGTCTTTCCGTTGGAAGGACAACACTACTTCTTCAAGACTGCATGGAAATCCACTACTTCTGTGTGCAATTTCTTTTACTAATGAGACTTTGTGAAAAAAACTGTAATTACTATTATGATGAATGATCAGGACTATCTTTATGGACTGTGAGAAAATTTTAGCTTTTGACCAACATTGTATCAATAAGTGTGTGCATTTGATTTCTTTGTTATTGTAATTACGATTATGAAAAATTTTAACAAATATGTATTGCCCAGTGCCCAAAACAATTTGTAAAATTTTTTTGTGGGGAGCATGGGGGCTATGTAAGTAGGCTGTTTATATTTTCTTTTTGGCAACGTTACGTAGCGCTTTGTATGATAATCACTGGCTGTGCTTTGTGCAGTCTGTGGCTAGTTTGCATTGTTGTCTGCCATTGTAGTGTTGGGCAGCGGCAGCTGGATGTGAACAACGCGTAGCGTTGCGCAGTTGGAGGTGAGCCGCCAGCAGTGGTGGATGTGGGGAGAGAGATGGCGGAGTTTTGTAATTTGTCATGAACTGCTATATATATTATGACTATTAAGGTAAATACAGTGTTTGTTCTCTATTAAAATCTTTCATTTGCTAACTATGCCTATCAGTAGTTAGTGCCTTCCTTAGTTTGAATCTTTTATTTAGCTGGCAGTAGTGACACTCGCTGTATTGCAGTAGCTTGAGTAACGAAGATTTTTGTGAGGTAAGTGATTGTGAAAGGTACAGGTTAATGTTAGTAAGGGCCATTCTTTTGTAGGGATTTCTGAAAGTCAGATTGCGTTGCGCTAAAAAAATATTGTGTGTCAGTTTAAGCACAGTCCTGTATAAATTGTTCAAAGGGGACGTTTCGCAACCACGTTGAAAAAAATAGGAGAGAGTCCATCACCTTGTCTCACACCTGTTTGAAACTCGAAGGATTCTGAGATCCCATAAATATTACTTTAGATTTTGTGCCACTTAGTGTTTGTTTTAGGATTTCTTGTGTTTTGGGATCTAATCTCTTGTCTTCTAAAATTTGGAATAGTGAGGGCTTGTCTATTGAATCATATGCTTTTTTTAAATCTACAAATGTGCATACTACAGGTTTTTGTATAAGAGCTCACACTTTGAGTATGGTTTTGAGGTTGAAAATTTGCTCCGGACATGATTTGTTCGGCCTGAATCGTGCTTGATATTCTGCTACTTTGAGTTCTAATTGCTGTTGTGTTCTATTCAAGAGACAAGCTGATAGAATTTTGTAGGTGACTGGTAATAGAGAGATCCCCCTATAGTTGTTTACATCTGATTTATTACCATCTTTATGTAGTGGATGAATCAGAACAATCTTCCAGTCATACAGTATTTTTTCGGTTTGCCAGATGTTTTGGACTATTTGAGTAATTTCTTTAAGTGAATTTGGGCCTCAATTTTTCAGGAGTTCTGCCACAATCGCGTCCTCCCCTGATGCTTTATTGCTTTTAAGTTTCTTGATGTGCGCATTAATTTCTTCTTTTGTTGGTGGTCACGAGTTCCGTGGTGAGATTTGTGACTGCACTTTCGGAATCTCGTTTCGGGTTCTGGACAGTTTAAAAGCTGTGAAAAATATGGGGTTAGTACTTGGCAATTTTCTTTATTTCGCAGGACCATTTTACAATCTTGTTTCCGGAACAAAAGGTTTTGTGGTAAGTACCCTTTGATTTGGTTTGCGAAGCTCTTATTGAAATCGTGTGTATTGTAGTTTTTGAAGTTTTCTTCGATTGACTGCAGTTGCTCATTGACATATATTCGTTTGATTTGTCTTAAAATCATAGAAGTGCGTTTGCGCATTTCGATAAATTTCTTCTGTGTTTTTCTCGTTTGTTGCAATTGTAATTTTGAAATGCCTTTCTTCTAGTGCGTTCTCGCATTCTTGATTCCACCAAGGGTGTTTTGGCTTTTTGTGAAGAGGGATCAGATCTTTTGTTGCTTTGATAATTTTAATTTGAATGTCTCCCAATCTTCTGCGTGTTGTTCTTCCCATTTTTCAGTGATTTTGGAGTCTTTGATTTTGTGTAGATCAAATTTTGGAATGAATGGTTTTTATCTTTTGAATTTCTTCTTGGGTGTGAATTTAATTTTTATTCTGGTTAAATAATGATCTGAACCGACATTTCCACCTCTGCCTACTTGCACATCGTGAATTTCTTTTTGGTAGTCAGATAATCAGTCTGAAATTCTCCAAAATGATGGATGCGTGAACACCACGTTTTTTGGTTTTTGGGATGCTTCCAAATCGAGGTTGACATAATTTTTAAGCTGTTTTGTTGCCATAATTCAATGAGTCGTGTGCCATTTCTATTGGTAAATTTGTGTGCTGGATAGTCTTCTACTGTCTTCTTGTATCCGTGTTCTCTACCAATTTGTACATTGAAGACACCGAGTAGGATTTTCAATTACCTTTTCGAATTCTTCCCAGAATTATTCTGTTTTTTTTTCAGGCTTTTTTTATTATCACCTTTGTTGGTGCATGTACGGTTAATGAAGGTGTAGTTTTTGCTTGTGTTTTTGGTTCTTAGGGTCAGTAGTCAATTATTGATAGATTTCACATCTGTTACTAAGTCCAGCACGTTTTCGACTATAATGAAGTCCATTCCAAATAGTGCTGCACCTTTGCCAATTTTCTTGTTTGTTCCACTTTTGAAGATTCTGTAGTTATTGTAGGCTATCGTTTCTGAATCTGTATAGCGGTGAGAATTTGAATTTTCTGCTTTGTGATTCTGTTGTGAAGTGGGCAATTTTCCTGCTTGAATAAGTGTCTGAATATTGAAAGTGCCGATACACATTGAAACGTCCCCTTAGAAAAATTATTGAATTACTGTGCCGATAAACCTCTTACATTATTTGATTTTCAAACAGCTGAGCAGAACTGAACGTACTCAGACATTTCGCTCTTTACCTATTCTGATCAACACTAAACTGACACACAATATTTTTAGCGCAACGCAGTCTGACTTTTAATAATCCCTACAAAAGAATGGCCCTGACTTACAATAACCTATACCTTTCATGAATTCTTACCTCACAAAAATCTTCATTACCCAAACTATTGCAATACAGCGAGCGCCACTACTGCCAGCTATATAAAAGGTTCAAACTACTGAAGGCACTAACTACTGATAGGCATAGTTAGCAAATGAAAGATTTTGATAGAGAACAAACAATGCATTTATCTTAATAGTGTTCAAAAGTCATAATATATAGCAGTTCATGACATCCATTCTTTCAAATGTACTGTTTCTGATGGACACACATCCAGATCATCCGCTCTCAAAAATCCGCCATCTCACTTGCCTACATCCACCACTGCTGGCGGCTCACCTCCAACTGCGCAACGCTACGCGCTGTTAACATCCAGCTGCCCAACAATACAATGGCAAGTATTACAACAATGCCAACCAGCCACTGACTGCACACAGCACAGCCAGTGATTTTCATACAGAGCGCTACGTGGTATTACTCATATAAAAAACCTAAACAGCCTACTTACATAGCCCCCATGCTCCCCACAAAAATTTTACAAATTGTTTTGGGCAGTGGCCAATGCAGATTTGAAAAATTTGTCATAATTACAATAACAAAGAAATCAAATGCACACACTTATTGATACAATGTTGGTCAAAAGCTAAAATTTTCTCACAGTCCATAAAGATAGTCCTGATCATTCATCATAATAGTAATTACAGTTTTTTTCACAAAGTCTCATTAGTAAAAGAAATTGCACACAGAAGTAGTGGATTTCCATGCAATCTTGAAGAAGTAGTGTTGTCCTTCCAACGGAAAGACAGTGCTGACTCTTGACATGCAGACAGGTAATGGGCCACAACAGAGAAAATCCACAGCAGAGTCATTCGAAGTTGAAGAATATTGGTAGATAGGTCGTCACAGAGTAGACCCACTGTAGTCCTGGTAGAGATTATGGTATTGGTGGGCCATCAAAGGTGCAGACCCACTGTAGTCGTCATAGAAATAATGGTATTGGTGGGCCATCAAAGATGCAGACCCACTGTAGTCCTTGTAAAGACGGCCAGCAGTCGTCTGTTGCGACTGTGCAGGTGCACAATCACCATCGAAGAGTCTTGCGGAAAATATAGCAAGTCCATAAACCACCACTTGTGCACTCGCAATGTTTTTGGAATTGTCCTTAGAACCAGCAATGCTGTTATCCAGTCCCTTGCTGAATTATTAACACATGTGCAAACACTAACAGTCCCTACTTCTCACATATTGTCCATATACTATGACCAACAGAAACATGTTCAGTGAAATGTAACTTACAAGTTACTTAATTTGATGAACTGGTGTCAATTACAATTTTATAACATAATAATACAATAACAAAGGTACAAAATACATCATTAAAGAACATACAGATAACATTTGTAGCAACATAGACTTTACGAAAGAATAGAAATAAAGATATACATCAGTGTTACAGGAATTATGAAATAAGTAATTATATAAAATAATGAGAATAGTTCTTGAAACACTAATTTCACACATGATCATTAAAACAAAACAGAATAAATAATGTCTAATCATCTTTACAAGGTAAATAACATATTATCAGAAAAATTCTACAACATAAATCTTATTAGCTAAACACGTACAGACAAGAAAAACACAAATTCAAATAGTGTAATAACACAAAAATACAGGACAGGGTTTGTTTTCAGTGTAACATTTGGTTCCGCAGTCCAACCCAAAACTTCATTCCATAGGTTTTTCGTCTTATTTCAACATTTGTTTCTACAAAAAAAATCCTATCCAAGCATGCTTTCTGTATTTATATGTTCACATATTTCTTACCTCATCATTTATTTCCATTATCTTACCTCATCATTTATTTCCAAGAAAATCCTACCTATACCTGCTTTCTGTACCTTTTTCGTATAACTTCTCAATCGTTTCTTCCAATTCATCGCAACTCATTCTCTTATATAGTTTACCCCCTCTTAAGCTAACTTAAATCTACTGAGTTCAGATGCTAAAGTAAGGGACGAGGCAATGCAGCAGCACAAAACAATTAACACAAACAGCAATGACAAAAAAATGGAAATTGGCAAAGCAAGCAGCAGCAAATGCAATAACTTATATCTAAACACGACAAAGCTCAAGCAGAAAAAATATTACAGTAAAAATGGCCATGTTTAATACCTATGTCACATCTTAACACTAGGGTGATGCATCACGAGAACGTACGCTAGCAGGTAAGTTACCAAATCATAAAAAAATTATTTATGCAATTCCTGTGAAGGGAAATGTCTATTTATGTGCCATCGTTTTCTTGGAAGTAGATCATAAATTTATTATTGACTGGATCTGTAGGCATAAAATAACTACATTAGTACATCTATTAAATTTTAATTTAACCAATGCTGCAGTGCAGCTAGAAACTAGATATTAAACAAAATGAGTAAATAAATACATAAAGCAAGCCATATGGCATTTCTCTCAACTACCAAGACAATAGCCGTGAAATGTTTCTCATTGTTTCATTAGGCATTTTAGTAAATATCATAAATTAAGAGCTCCACAATGTAATCATATGTTTACAAGTTTGAGCATGTAGTATTTGCGATGCTTTCGACAAAGAAATGGCAATAGCGAGGATAATGGCCCCTTTGTTTTCTCCACCTAATGGCTTTCTTTTGTCAGACGACTATCTCTCAGCTGGCCGCCCAAAACGCATTACGTCAAGGTCACTTACCTTTCTTACCGAAATATTTATGACAGCAGTTTCCACTACAGTGACAGTCTCATATAAGAAATTCACAAGTCGAGAATTTGCGTTACAAATGTGTAGAAACAAAATCCTGTAAATATAACAGTGTCCAAAAAATTTTCGCCGCCATTGTGATACATTCACGCATTTACACACATTTCATAACTCTTAAAGTACGATTCTTGGTTACCAACATCCTTTTTCACAAACCACAGTCCCTAACTTTTATTCATTATTCATATACATATAAATATGTAATCACATTCCTCATATATGGTAGCATCGTCTTATTGATCATAAAGATACCTCAACAGCATAATACACATCGTCATCGTAATAATATCATAAAAACTCAGCAAAATCTCAAAAACGTCATAGCTTTCTGCAATAATTTCAAAACCTAGAAAGAATTCTCTGCTCATTTCAATAGTGTCATCTATCTCAAACGTGCTTTAAAAATCATGATCCCATACCAAACACATCATTCAAAGCTCTCATAGTATCACAATGGTTCCGAAAAAATATGAAGAGTTCACTAAGTACAGACGAAATACAATTTCATAAGTGTGAAGTTATCTAACTGTGTAATTACATAAACATCTGTCATTGATGTAGTAAAAAAAAAAATGTTTGTCTCTCTCAGTTAAATGATCAGATAGCTGTGTAATTTATGTGTTAGAGAAACATGGTACCAATGCATAAAGTTGTGTAAGCAAATAACATATTAGCTAGGGCTCCTTGTGCTTGCAACACATATTCGAACACAAAGTAAGCGTGTACCCCCCTGAGGATTAATGTAATTATACTCTCAGGTGTTACAGATTACAGCAATGGAATGAAATGTATCACAGAAAGCTTTGTTTGTAATTCGAAAATCTTTAAAAAATAAATGTTTTAAGTACAAAATTAATCACTCAAATACGTGTACTGTAGCGCTAAACTTTGCATCTTGTAAAAATCTCCGTGGAAGTGTCGTAGTTATCGTCCTCCGAAAGCTAAGTTCTGCAGAAGTCAATGTAATTACCTCATGATAAACAAAAGTGCAATGCTTTGCGTATAGATATCTTACTTATTACGCTTATTGCCGTGATGAAGAAAGTACTGTGCTGTAACATATTGTTGTGCAATGGAAAAGGCTGTCTCATTGTAGCTATACCACAAAAGTTACTACTAAAACATGTTATCCTTTCCAGAAGAATTCAGAAAACTGTGCAGATATAAAACAGAAACACCGCAAAAGCAACATTGTAAATTGTCACTCATTAGTAGCGTCATGATAAAATCGTGTAGCTGTAACATAAACAAACTACTGTGTCAGCTGGTATCTCGCAGAAAGTACTTTAAATCCAGAATGTATTTTCAAGTATACCAAAATGTTACATTAAAATTTCATTAGCAGTACCAGTATATGTCCTAAGAATGTAAGCCTGATAGTCATTACATAATCGTGCAACTAACAAGCAAGAATGTACAAATACCAACACTGTGTCGTCTGTTCACTATAACAATGCACTCGTAAATACTGTCTAAATATGTTCCCTAGGTTCTAGACTGGATAGTTAACCTCAAAACATTGTTGCATGTTAACAGTTTCTCTGTGTGACAAATTGCACTAGTAGCATGAAGTGAAAAATTTTATGGCAAATACTAAGTTAAAAAGCAGATTATCTTTCAATAAACCGTTTTACATCTGAAATGTGGTGCAATCCTTTACTCTTTATAGCACGCAGAGTTTCAGTTTCAATGCAGTTATCATGTGGTATACGTCGGTAAGGAATACTGGAAATTTTCGCAAGGTTAGCGTCTATGTTATTTTTCTCTGAGCCAGCCGGTGCACCTGGCTGCCTGCAGTGCGAGTCATTGTCTGTCTCTTTGTTGACGCACGTCGTTGTTGGGATTAGGAGACCTAACTTCTACAAATTCATCTTGCCGAGAGGGCCCAGCCCTGTTTGAATCCCGCCAGTTCTAACGAAATTCAGGTCTGTCGTTATGATTATATCGTCTGTCATCACGTCGGTAGTTTGTGTAGTTTCTTTCTTGTCGGTTAAGTGGTGGAGAATTTCTTCCTGAATTATCACTGCATGGTCGAGGATTGCGTCTGAATTTATTCTGTCTCCCATGATAATAATTGTTTTGGTTCCCATATTGTTTGTTTCTATGGTTATCCCTGTCATATTCATTACTATGGAAATGCGATCTTTCTCTGTAACTATTATTCTGCCAACAGTTGTCATTCGGGTGGTGTCTGTTTTGGTCACGGTTTGTGTTGTGAGAATAGCCTTGTCGTGTCCAGTTATTATTTCTTTCATCGCGGAATTGTGACGGATGTGACTTGTAATTGTTGTGTTCCTGTTTTTGCGTTCTGCGATTGTCAGTGTCAACTTCTAATTCTTGTAACAGTCCCTGAGAAGCTTCAATGTCGTCTTTGCAACGTCCTGCCAAAATAATATGTCTTAAATGTTGAGGCAATTTGATTAAGCAAATGCGGATGAGTTCTGAGGGGCTGTAAGGGTGTGACAGGTACTGATTCTTATGCAACATGTCTTCAAAATATTTAAGAAGACTTGAAAATTCAGATTGTTCGAAATGTTTCATCATTATGATGCTATGTCTTACTCGGTCTTGTGTGGCTTGAGACTAATATGCTGAGAGGAAGGTATGATAAAATTCCCCTTCACTGTGACAATCGTGAATGACCGATCACATCCTTACAGCTGGTTCATTCTCTAAATACCCACACATAAATTCTAATCTGTGCTCCAATGACCAGTTGAGAGGAAAACAATGAGAGAATTGATGAAGCCATGCTTGTGGATGAATGTCGTTGGCAGAATTCTTAAATGTTTTGAATTTACGTGTAGTAATGAACATCTTATAGTCAAAATCATCGTGTCGGCGAGTCGCACATCGCTCATTGTTACTTCGTTTCGATGGTTCCATCTCAAAATTCAATGCGCTTTGCCAATTTCTTTCATAATTTCCGAAGTGTCCTGTGTTATTATTTTGTGGTTTTTCCGTATTTCTATGTCCCTCTTCCCGTACTGGAGCGCGAGTGTCCTCTGAAATATGTAATTCTTGAATTACATGTGCCAACTGATTTTGTACTTCCCGGATTTCTCATTTGTACTGTGTATTGATTTGATTTTGATATTGTTTGAATTTTCTAATTTGTTCATACTCTTCAGTGTCAGTTAAGGCTACAGGTCTCGTGTCATTCAGATCATCATCTGCCTATGTAGATAAGTTAGTGAACTGATCTGAAAGTTTGGCTACTTTATCCGATAGTGAAATTATTTCCTCTGTGTGTTTTTCTGAACCAAGTTTCAGAGTGTCCATTTGTGTTGAAATCGAATCTACTGTGTCCTTTAAGTTTTCCTGAGTTTTTGCAAGTTGTGTAATCGAATCGGAAGATGCAACTGAATCAGTTTTAGCTTGCGAGGAGTCGTGATTTTCATGAACAATAGTTCGCAGTTCTTTTATGGCTGCTTCGTGATTCTGTAATGCATTTTCATGACGCCGAAAAATAGGTTGAAATGCTCACAAATTTGTGTTTTTACGTCATTACAGACTTTTTGACATTTTGATTCGATTTTAAGTAACTCAGCAGTTAAACCTTCACGTGTTTGTTCAAGCGTGGTGTCTAACTTTCGAAGAATTTGTTCCACTGCGTCTAACTTTTGAAGCTTTTGCTGTGTTTGTCTCTGATTTTGCTCCATCGTGTTTAACTTTTGAAGATTTTGTTCTATTGTGTCTAACTTTTGAAGATTTTTTCCCATTTGTTTCCGATTTTGTTCAAGTGTTGTGTCTAACTTTTGAGCCTTTGTCCCATTTGTTGGATTAACTGGAATAACAATGCACTGGTGTCTGAAACATGTTCCTCAGTGCTATTCGGCAGTGCATTTGAACCGGCAATATTCGAATTCTGAAAAGCAGAAAATGTGTCTTGACTTATTTGAGAAAACGGTGAGGACCCAAAACTTTAATCTGCAGTATTTGCAAGATTGTGTCCTGTCATTCCCGATTCCTGAGACGGGCTGTTGCCGACCGATCGATCGATAATGCTTCCCTGTTCACTAATTGCTTCACTGTCTACACCATTATTTGCAGCCCACTCCATTTCCCTATGCACAATTACCAAATTACTACTTTGAACATTAGTTAATTCATTACCCGGTGGCGCTAACACACTGCTTTCGTCTTCACTGTCATTTCTCAGTTTACTTTGGAGCCTAGTATTACGTTTTTCACACGCCATTATTGTCACAATATTTCACATGACAACACAGAAAAACACAATTTGAGGAGCAAAAATAAGAGAACACATTAACATAGCACTGAAAATAATATCTAGTTAATTGCAAGCACAGCTGCGAAATACTTGGTGCAAATTTACATGCATGCCACACCTGTTTTACTGTACAACAATGAAAGACTGCAACTACAAAGGAGATTCTCTCTACAATTACGCGCTAGCAAAAAACAAAATCTACACTAATTACACAAACTACAAGAAAAAATCAGAAGATTCCAGTGAGGTATCCTCGGCTAAGGGTCGACATATGAAACGTCCCCTTAGAAAAAATTATACATGACTGTGTTTAAACTGACACACAATATTTTTAGCGGAACGCAATCTGACTTTTAATAATCCCTACAAAAGAATGGCCCTGACTGACAATAACCTATACCCTTCATGAATTCTTACCTCACAAAAATCTTCTTTACCCGAACTACTGCAATACAGCGAGCGTCACTACTGCCGGGTAAATAAAAGGTTCAAACTACTGAAGGCACTAACTACTGATAGGCATAGTTAGCAAACGAAATATTTTGATAGAGAACAAACAATGCATTTACCTTAATAGTGTTCAAAAGTCATAATATATATAGCAGTTCATGACATCCATTCTTACAAATGTACTGTTTCTGATGGGCACACGTCCAGATCATCCGCTCTCAAAAATCCGCCATCTCACTTCCCCACATCCACCACTGCTGGCGGCTCACCTCCAACTGCGCAACGCTACGCGCTGTTAACATCCATCTGCCCAACACTACAATGGCGAGTATTACAACAATGACAACCAGCCACTGACTGCACACAGCACAGCCAATGATTTTCATACAGAGCTCTACGTGGCGTTACCAATATAAAAAACCTAAACAGCCTATTTACAACGTGTGTGTTTTTCGTGGAAGTTTACCAGAGCTCTCCGACTTGTTCTCCCGCATAAGTCCAAGCTCCCCAGAATCCGAATGCTTGGTTGCCACTCTGGAGTGGGTGGATTGTCCGCCAGGGGTAATTTTGTCATTACTTGTATGAGTCATGTTTGCTTGTTATCAATTGTCTAGTTTTGCTAGTTGTGTAGAACCAGGGATTGTGTGTTCCTGGAGCATGTTTACAGCCGCACCTCCTGGTGAACAGACGCCGACCATACCGACGCTTGCTCCAAGTCAGACCAGCAGGTTACAGGAGCAAGCATGTGATGTATTATGTACACAATGATAGTAAACAGCATTTCCTTTGTCATTTATTGCAGTCTTTACTTTACATCGTAAAGTGATTACAAGTAACATTTAAGGTTGTGCTTAGCAATAGTTTCGTCATGTTATCAATACTAATTTGTTACTATGGACTTTCAAATTAATTGAATTCAGCTTCAGGTGAACACACACTACATCTTTCGCAAAGAACTGTTGATAGACAATGATGTTTACACAATATAATTACAGGAGCTACGTCGTATTGTCGTGGAGGTATTCATAGTCCTTTCACAAATTCCACATCTTTTTTCGTCATTGGTTACTCCCGTGTATTCGTACATGCTAACATCACCTGCCGTCCGGGGTGGCCAAGCGGTCCTGGGCGCTAAAGCCGGGAACCGCGCGACTGCTACGGTGGCAGGTTCGAATCCTGCCTCAGGCATGGATGTGTGTGATGTCCTTAGGTTAGTTAGGTTTAAGTAGTTCTAAGTTCTAGGGGACTGATGACCTCAGAAGTTAAGTCCCATGGTGTTCAGAGCCATTTGAACCATTTAACATCAGCTGATGAACTTGGTGTCGCTGATCTTTCGATAAGATTTGGCTTGATCAGTTGAAAGAAAGGTTCTTTAGAAAAACATGACGGACGTACGCTCATATTTCGAGAGGTGGAAACATCTGATGCACCCAGGAACATTGTCGAACATGATAGCTTTGGTGGTGTAGGTGTTATGGTGTGGGGAGGAATAATGTTGCATTGGCGTACTGACATCGAAATCTTTGCACTCGTTGTACTCACCGGCCAACGCTACTGTGACACTGTACCCCTTCCTCATGTGCGTCCTTACAGAGATGCATCAAGATCTGATCCCGTTTTTATGGGTGTCGATGCTCCAACATCGCAGCGCAGGTGGCAGACCTCTTGGCGGACTGCCCATTCCCGCGACTTAAATCCCATCGAGCATGTGTGGAAAGCGGTGGGGAGACGTATTGAACTCATCCAAATATACCAACGACCGTACAGCAGTTGTCAACTGCACTGGTGAAGGAAAGGACTGCTCTACCACAAGAACTCCTTAGCAACCTTGTGGACAGCAAGCGAAAACATTGTACAGCATGAATTGTTGTCTGTGGTGATCACAAACCCCATTTAGAACAACGTCCCGCCTTTTGTAATGTCCAGAAGACAATCATAAGTGGCGATGACTTGAATGTCTCATTTGTTCATTGAGTATTTCTTTCAGTTATTTCCTGAACGATACCGTAACAACTTTTTATATGTATGGTCCAGGTTTCATCAAGCTATGTTTCTCGGCAGTGTTCTTTGCGTTAAATATTTGAGTTAATGCATTGGTTTTCAATTAACTACACTACTGGCCATTACTACTGGCCATTAAAATTGCTACACCAAGAAAAAATGCAGATGATAAACGGGTATTCATTGGACGAATATATTTTACTAGAACTGACATGTGATTACATTTTCACGCAATTTGGGTGCATAGATCCTGAGAAATCAGTACCCACAAAAACAACCTCTGGCCGTAATAACGGCCTTGATACGCCTGGGCATTGAGTCAAACAGAGCTTGGATGGCGTTTACAGGTACAGCTGCCCATGCAGCTTTAACACGATACCACAGTTCATCAAGAGTAGTGACTGGCGTATTGTGACGACCCAGTTGCTCGGCCACCATTGACCAGACGTTTTCAATTGGTGAGAGATCTGGAGAGTGTGCTGGCCAGGGCAGCAGTCGAACATTTTCTGTATCCAGAAAGGCCCGTACAGGACCTGCAACATGCGGTCGTGCATTATGCTGCTGAAATGTAGGGTTTTGCAGGGATCGAATGAAGGGTAGAGCCATGCGTCGTAACACATCTCAAATGTAACGTCCACTGTTCAAAGTGCCGTCAATGCGAACAAGAGGTGACAGAGACGTGTAACCAATAGCACCCCATACCATCACGACGGGTAATACGCCAGTATGGCGATGACGAGTACACGCTTCCAATGTGCGTTCACCGCAATGTCGCCAAACACTAAAGTTTTGCCATTCGTGCACCCAGGTTCGTCGTTGTGTACACCATGGCAGGCGCTCCTGTCTGTGATGCAGCGTCAAGGGTAACCGCAACCATGGTCTCCGAGCTGATAGTCCATGCTGCAGCAAACGTCGTCGAACTGTTCGTGCAGATGGTTGTTGTCTTGCAAACGTCCTCATCTGTTGGCTCAGGGATCGAGACGTGGCTGCACGATCCGTTACAGCCGTGCGGATAAGATGCGTGTCATCTCGGCTGCTAGTGATATGAGGCCGTTGGGATCCAGCACGGCGTTCCGTATTATCCTCCTGAATCCACAGATTCCATATTCTGCTAACATTCATTGGATCTTGACCAACGCGAGCAGCAATGTCGCGATGCGATAAACCGCAATCGCGATAGGCTAGCCGGCCGGGGTGGCCGTGCGGTTACAGGCGCTACAGTCTGGAACCGCGTGACCGCTACGGTCGCAGGTTCGAATCCTGCCTCGGGCATGGATGTGTGTGGTGTCCTTAGGTTAGTTAGGTTTAAGTAGTTCTAAGTTCTAGGGGACTGATGACCTCAGTAGTTAAGTCCCATAGTACTCAGAGCCATTTTGATTTTCTTTTTCCCTGCTCGGAGCAGCAACTCGGCGTGGCATGGACTCAACAAGTCGTTGAAAGTCTCCTGCAGAAGTACTGAGCCATGCTGCCTTTATAGCCGTCCATAATTGGGGAAGTGTTACTGGTGCAGGATGTTGTGCACGAACTGATCTCTCTATTATGTCCGATAAATGTTCGATGAGACTCATGTCGGGTGATATGGGTGGCCAAAAACATTCGCTCGAATTGTCCTGAATGTTCTTCAAACCAATGGCGACGAAATGCGGCGCAGTGACAAGACATCGTTGTTTGGGAGCATGAAATCCATGAATGGCTTCAAAAGGTTTCGAGGTAGCCGAACATAATCGTTTATAGTTAATGGTCGGTTCAGTTGAACCATTCCATGTCAACACTGCCCATACCGTTATGGAGCCAGCACCAGACTTACACAGTGCCTTGCTGACAGATTCGATCCATCGCTTCGCGGGGTCTGCGCACACTCGAACCCTGCCATCAGCTCTTACCAAGTGAAATCGGAACTCATCCGACCAGACAATGGTTTTCCAGTCGTCTAGGGGCCAACCGATATGGTCAGGAGCCCAGGACAGGTGCTGACGATGTCGTGCTGTCAGCAAAGGTACTCGGTCGTCTGATGCCACAGCCCTTTAACGCCCAATTTTGGCTCCCCTGTTTTAACGGATACGTTCGTCGTACGTTCCATATTGATGTCTGCCGTGGTTTCATGTAGTGTTGCTTTTCTGTTAGCACTGACAACTATACGCAAACGCCGCTGCTCGCGGTCGTTAAGTGACCGCCGTCACTCACTGTGTTGTCCGCTGTAAGAGGTAATGCCTGAGATTTGTTATTCTCAGCACACTCTCGACACTGTGGATCTTGGAATACTGAATTCCCTAACGATTTCCGAAATGGAATGTCACATGCGTCTGCCTCCAATTACCATTCCGGGTTCAAAGTTGGTTAATTCCAGCCGTGCGGCTATAATTACATCAGAAACCTTTTCACATGAATCACCTGAGTACAAATGACAGCTCCACCAATGCTCTGCCCTTTTACATCTTGTGTAATCGATATTGCCGCGACATGGCCGCGCTGGATAGCTGTGCGGTCTCCGGCGCCTTGCACGGGTCGCACGGCTCCGTCCGTCGGAGGTTCGAGTCCTCCCTTGGGTATGCGTGTGTGTGTAGTCCTTAGCGTAAGTTAGTTTAAGTTACATCAAGTAGCTTGAAGGCCTAGGGACCGACGACCTCAGCAGATTAGTCCCATAGGAACTTACCACCATTTCCACGCTACCTGTATACCAGCATACTGCTATTCCATGATCTTCGTCGCCTCTTTGTAAGTGCTGCGATCTAGGAGACTTCGCACAGAAGGAGACAAAATTTGCCCGCGATGAAATGATGGCACACTACAAAATGGTATGTGTGTGTGTGTGTGTGTGTGTGTGTGTGTGTGTGTGTGTGTGCCTATGTGTTTTGCGTCAGAATCTACGCAGCTACAATACGTGTAGATATGAACTCCGCAAATTACCGTATAACGTTAGATATTTAGTGTACCACTATAATTTCCCCCATTTCCTGTTCCCATCGAGAATGGCCTGCGAGAAGAACGATTGTTGGCAAGGGTCCATGTGAGTATGAATCTCTCTAATTTTACCTTCGTGGTCTTTTGCAAGATACGCGTAGGAGGAAATAATACATTGATTCATTCTTCTAGGCAAGTAGAGGCTCTCGGAATTTTAACAGTAACCCATACAGTGATGCGCAACGCCTCCCTTGTAATGTGTGCCACTGGAGTTGGATGAGTGTCTCTGTGACGATATCACTCTTACTAAATGAGCTTGTGACGAAAGCTCTGCCCTTCTTTGGATCTATTTCCTCTATCAATCCTGTATGGTACAGATCCAAAACTGACAATCAGTATTCAGGTATCTGCCGAAAGAGGTTATTGTAATTGTTCTACACTTCCTGAAGATTCTTCAAATTAATCTCAGTTTGGCATCTACTTATGATTAGTTTTATATTGTTGTTCAATTTGAAATCACTCCTTACGCTTACTGGCAGATGTTAAATGGACGTCAGTGTTTCCAATTATTTCTTGACAGCCGTGTAATCGAACATATATGGGTCTTTCGGCCTTAACTGCGAATAGATTTATGTAGTCTCTCCAGTTTAAATCGACCCATACTCGTACTTCCAGATATTTAATGGATGTGAAAATGGTTGGTTCAAATGGCTCTGAGCACTATGGGACTTAACTTCTGTGGTCATCAGTCCCCTAGAACTTAGAACTACTTAAACCTAACTAACCTAAGGACAGCACACACATCCATAATGGATGTGACTTCCTCTCCATTTTATCATAGAGGATTTTTGGATTTGCATCTTTAATTAACGGTGGCACCAACATCAACACCCTTTTTCCAACCTGCAGCCGGCGTGAAGGTCTCGTATCGCCACGAGAACCTCACAAACTGTCATCTCTTCAACAACCGAACGGATTTTGATACGGAGTGAAGAACTAAGAAAAACTCCGTTCACCTTCTCATTATTTACGTACCATAGATGCCACATCCAAATTTTATTTGTTTCTAGTTCAGGGAATAAACGAAGCTCGTTGTTTCCGATTATAGCATATACAGGGTGATCAAAAAGTCAGTATAAATTTGAAAACTTAATAAATCACGGAATAATGTAGGTAGAGAGGTAAAAATTGACACACATGCTTGGAATGACATGGTGTTTTATTAGAACAAAAAAAATTCACAAAATGTCCGACAGATGGCGCTGGACAGCAAAACTGCTACCGTAGCGGGTGAGAGGTACGCTGATATGTTACAGAATCACATCATCCCCAGCCTGGCTGATAAACACCTGATTGAACGTACGATGTTTATGCAGGATGGTGCTCCACCGCATATTGCTAGACGCGTGAAAGATCTCTTGTGCGCGTCGTTTGGTGATGATCGTGTGCTCAGCCGCCACTTTCGTCATGCTGGGGCTCCCAGGTCCCCAGACCTCAGTCCGTGCGGTTAATGGCTTTAGGGTTACCTGAAGTCGCAAGTGTACCGTGATCGACCGACATCTCTAGGGATGCTGAAAGACAACATCCGACGCCAATGCCTCACCATAACTCCGGACATGCTTTACAGTGCTGTTCACAACATTATTCCTCAACTACAGCTATTGTTGAGGAATGATGGTGGACATATTGAGCATTTCCTGTAAATAACATCATCTTTGCTTTGTCTTACTTTGTTATGCTAATTATTGCTATTCTGATCAGATGAAGCGCCATCTGTCGGACGTTTTTTGAACGTTTGTGTTTCTTTGATGCTAATAAAACCCCATGTCACTCCAAGCATGTGTGTCAATTTGTACCTCTCTATCTACGTTATTCCGTGATTTATTCAGTTTTAAAATTTATACTGACGTTTTTATCACCCTGTACTTTACACCATGCGCTTTCAGTGCATCAGTTGTTCTCGCTTCCTCATGTTTCCAGTTGGAGGATGCATCTGCTTAAAAATGTTTATCGCAGTGTACGAGTTTTCGAGAAGTAAAGGAAATTCTCTGTTTTTTCATAGTAATTTTAGACTAGACTATGTTTAGAATATACTGCAATATGCTAATATACCCTACACTTTCGAACACCTGAGTGTTTCATAATACAGCGATCTATCATTTCCGATGTAGCAATGGGACTACATTCAGGAGTAACAGTATTTACTTCGAGCACGTACTAAAATATGAAGAATTACATCCATTTTTTAAATTTATTGTTTTAATCTTACTTGGCCCAGAACAGTGCATTGAAAAACAAAATAAACTTCCCAGTCATCAAATCTAAGCTCAAGACTAGGGAGGCTAGTGAAAACAGCTTTCTCGAAACAAATCACGAAACTCAAGAACCAAAATTGGTTACAGAGTATGAGATAATAAAGCAATGCATAATTTGTATTTTATAAGGTCAAGCTATAGGAAGACGATAAAGCTCATATGCAATTAATGAGCCCTGTGCTCCATCATTGAGGGTCATTCAGTGTATGTTGGCAGCTGTATCATCCTGTCAATATCTGTCAAGGCTTCCAAATAAATGCGCCATGGCGGAAGGGTGATGAGGTAGAGCGGAGGAGGGGGGGGGGGGGCAGGCATGGTGTCAATACAATACTCTTTCTCGGCCATCATCAGTTTCCAGACTTTGGAATCACTACTTGCTATTCAATAAGAAGTATAAATGGGCCCCTTTTCATTTTTCCTATGAAGGGAAAGTCCGTGGGAGTACGAGGAACTGAACCCGTGTCCTCCACATGATGGTCAGGGTAACAGCTCTTCAGCGACACAGTGTTATCCGTAAAGGACAAACACTTTGCGCAAAACGTGCGTTCCCTGTCTGTATCTGCACTTCTGACTTAATGGCTTAGCGAACGGCTCTTCCTGGAGTAGAAATTTTCCGTCTGCGTTGAGGAAAATAAGGAAACTCGAGGTAACGCCGCCTGCACACAATCTATAAATGATTAAGATACCAGTATCTGAAGACTATCAAGCCCTCATAACGTACCAAGGGAAAAAAATCATTGTATCCCATCTGAAAGACCTTCTCTGCAACTGTCAAAAGACAGACATGGAGTAAATATCCAAAACCATGGGAAATGAAAACATGCAATTAAAGATGATTTCACCAAACACGTCTGATAACCCTAGTACAAAAGCTATGCGCTATGAAGGAAGGAGAACGAGGATTTAACCTCCCATCAATGACGTGGTTATTAAGTATGGGGCACAAACATTGCGAGCAGGATGGGGAAAGAAATAGACTGTATAGTTTTTAAGATAACTATCGTGATTTTCCTTAAAAGGTTTGTGGGAACGGTTCAAACCTAAATCTGGCCTTCTGGATAGATGTTTACACTCCAGTCCTCCACAAAATGAGCACAGTCTCTTGAACAATGAGAAACATCGTCAGGTCTACTGACTGCGAAATCAATGCGCTGCCTTGTGAGTTATCACCGACCGTCGTCTGTCGTGGGCGCCCACAAAGGGGAATGGAGAGGTAAATTACTACTGACTGATAAAATGGGGCTCCTACTGTGCGGTGACATACGTGGAGTCAGGAGATAGAAGGAGGAAACTGTTTTTTATGCCCCAGGATATTATGGCCAATGGATCCTAAAAAGTCCAAGTTCTACCTTGGATACGCCCGGAAGCCAATTAGCCTGTGTCAATGATCAGCAGACTGTCAGCTACGGCGAAACACTGGGCGAGTTACGGCAAACATGGAAGCTGACAACGATGAAAACCAGGCCACATGACGTCATTGCCCTCCTCACCACTGCAGAGTGCACGGTAAGTGGCAACGTAAGAACTGCACCCTCCTTCAAAATATCTCAGTGCTGAGTGCTAATTGCTGACTGTTCAGTGAGTAGTCTCAGGCGTCCTCTCAGTTTGGCTATCCAGTGAAAGAGGAAACTGTGGAAGTCGACCCTCAGCACGCCTAGCTATCTTCGATCGTTTACTGAGACAGAAGTCCTGCTGGAAGGACTCTGATGCTGCTGGCTGCAGTGCCAACTTCCAACGCAATGCTGATGGGCGCGGAGCTGCCATCATGCTGCAGGCCTGATGGAGGCTTGAGCTACGTGACCATGGCGCTGGCTGCCGTCCATCCTCAAGAGGGCTACTGCTGCTTTTCATCCAGTTCCTGTGGCAGACACCGATGCCACCAGCTCCTGTTCCCTAAATGGGGCTGAGAGCTGACCCCTGCTTGAGTACTCCATGTGGCCCCGGGGCCTTGTCATCTGAGTGCACATTTCGCCGCCAATGAGAGCAGTTTGGAAATAGATACATAGAGATGGAGGGTCAACGGGCACCTGATGACATAACCACTGCCACCCAACGCCTCGTTGTGATGGCAGAACTACAAGTCGAGATCACGGAGGCCTTCCCTTGCTGATAAGGCCGCCAATCTGCTTGTGGTGCAGCGCTTTGAAAGACAATCATGTATTACTGCTTAATAAATGTGTTATGTGTCCTCACCACTGCATCCTGCCCGCCTCTCTCCAGATGACTGTACGGATCTGGAACCACAAATAGCTCAAATGCACTATGGGACTTAACATCTGAGGTCATCAGTCCCCGAACTAACCTAAGGACATCACACACATCCATGTCCGAGGCAGGATTCGAACCTGCTCGAACCTGCGACCGTAGCAGTCGCGTGGCTCCGGACTGAAGCGCCTAGAACCGCTCGACCGCAGCGGCCGACCTCTGGGACCACATCCCTATGATTGTAGCACGGGATTATCATTGGTGTTTGTGTCTGTTAATGTTCTTGCGTGCCTGTACAGAAATGTCTTACAAAAGTAAGTGATCTATTAGTGAGGGAGCTTAATGTGGAATGATCATCATCATAAACGATACACACCATCCGAAATGTTTCCTTGTCACTACAGAAATGTAACATTTTGGTTAATTTTTCAAACAGTACCATTTTCTAGTTACATTTTTTATATTTTTGTGAATATATAAGTAGTGCACTGCCAGTTTCTTAGTCCTGGAATGAAGAGGAGTGGTACTTATTAAATGTGCCTTTGATTGCACGAAGATCAGTGGCTCCCACAGCAAAGAAAAGCACACTGTACAGTAAAATCGGTCACCAAAGGCAGACTCGACGCTAAAACTGTTTAACACCTCCTCTAGCCTTGATAATGGGCTAATTCGGAGAGGAAGAGAGTCCACAAATTTTTTCAGTGTGCCAAATCCAACTGCAGACACTCACCAATGATAGCCTACCTAGAGCAGGGTCGGTCGTGGGGTGCCAACCAGCACGTGAGCAAGATGTGTGGGTCGAGGTTCAGCCTGTGTCAGTTTTGCTTGATACTTCACGGAAGTACTCGGTACAAATAGGCAATTCATTTAGCATTGCCGTGTGGCGTTTTTCGGTCGGCGCGTTTTTCTTCAGTTTGGCAGAATCGTGCTGTCAGCGCCATTTATCCTTCACTATTTGTTCGTGGTATTAAAGAACATCACAGATGCAGTGGCTGTTTTTTAAAAAAGACACAGTTTAGCAATACATCGTCACAAGTCTTTAAAAATGAGTGGGAATGACAGGAGTGAAAAACAGAAATTATCAGTATCTATTACGTGATACACAGTCGCATAATCAAATGGTACACAAGTTTGCTGTGGAACATTACAACACCATGCAAAAATAATTTAAATATTTAGCTGACAATTAGAGAGCAAATAATTCCAGCGATAATTGTACCATACATCAAGAACCACTTTTTGCAAATTGCAGTCATTATTCTTCTTCTTCCGTGTCCGGATGCACCAATTATATCTTCCCTTCCCAGAAATTAGCAACGTAGATTGCTTTGTCATTGACTTTCAAAATACACTCCTGGAAATTGAAATAAGAACACCGTGAATTCATTGTCCCAGAAAGGGGAAACTTTATTGACACATTCCTGGGGTCAGATACATCACATGATCACACTGACAGAACCACAAGCACATAGACACAGGCAACAGAGCATGCACAATGTCGGCACTAGTACCGTGTATATCCACCTTTCGCAGCAATGCAGGCTGCTATTCTCCCATGGAGACGATCGTAGAGATGCTGGATGTAGTCCTGCGGAACGGCTTGCCATGCCATTTCCACCTGGCGCCTCAGTTGGACCAGCGTTCGTGCTGGACGTGCAGACCGCGTGAGACGACGCTTCATCAAGTCCCAAACATGCTCAATGGGGGACAGATCCGGAGATCTTGCTGGCCAGGGTAGTTGACTTACACCTTTTAGAGCACGTTGGGTGGCACGAGATACATGCGGACGTGCATTGTCCTGTTGGAACAGCAAGTTCCCTTGCCGGTCTAGGAATGGTAGAACGATGGGTTCGATGACGGTTTGGATGTACCGTGCACTATTCAGTGTCCCCTCGACGATCACCAGTGGTGTACGGCCAGTGTAGGAGATCGCTCCCCACACCATGATGCCGGGTGTTGGCCCTGTGTGCCTCGGTCGTATGCAGTCCTGATTGTGGCGCTCACCTGCACGGCGCCAAACACGCATACGACCATCATTGGCACCAAGGCAGAAGCGACTCTCATCGCTGAAGACGACACGTCTCCATTCGTCCCTCCATTCACGCCTGTCGCGACACCACTGGAGGCGGGCTGCACGATGTTGGGGCGTGAGCGGAAGACGGCCTAACGGTGTGCGGGACCGTAGTCCAGCTTCATGGAGACGGTTGCGAATGGTCCTCGCCGATACCCCAGGAGCAACAGTGTCCCTAATTTGCTGGGAAATGGCGGTGCGGTCCCCTACGGCACTGCGTAGGATCCTACGGTCTTGGCGTGCATCCGTGCGTCGCTGCGGTCCGGTCTCAGGTCGACGGGCACGTGCACCTTCCGCCGACCACTGGCGACAACATCGATGTACTGTGGAGATTTCACGCCCCACGTGTTGAGCAATTCGGCGGCACGTCCACCCGGCCTCCCGCATGCCCACTGTACGCCCTCGCTCAAAGTCCGTCAACTGCACATACGGTTCACGTCCACGCTGTCGCGGCATGCTACCAGTGTTAAAGACTGCGATGGAGCTCCGTATGCCACGGCAAACTGGCTGACACTGACGGCGGGGGTGCACAAATGCTGCGCAGCTAGCGCCATTCGACGGCCAACACCGCGGTTCCTGGTGTGTCCGCTGTGCCGTGCGTGTGATCATTGCTTGTACAGCCCTCTCGCAGTGTCCGTAGCAAGTATGGTGGGTCTGACACACCGGTGTCAATGTGTTCTTTTTTCCATTTCCAGGAGTGTATCATCTTTAGTGCATGTCATAGACATATCTGGGCAGATCAGTAGGTGGTCCAAGTCCTGTATTGCTCCGCATTCACACCTGTCGCCATCACTGTAACCCCATTTAAATAGGTTTGATTTGCACCCAGTTACTCCAGTGCGCAGCCGGTTTAATGACCTCCAAGTTGTAAAAGGTAGTTGAAATCCTGCAGATCCCTCCTCAAGTAGATCCATTGTGGAGTGTGGCACCATTTCTTCCCAAAGAGATAGCCGCCTTGCGGCGGGTTTGGTGACGAGCTCTTCAGTAGTTTCAATGAAACTCCTGCGGGATTTCAGCCGGACACGTTGTTTTCGGTGCATATGCAACGGGTGTCGAGGATCATTCTTTTGTTTTGATCTTTCGATCTCGGCGGCTACTTGTCTGCGGATAGTGGGTGGTGCTATGCCTATGATGGGGTAAATGATGTCTGTGGGAGTTGGTTTGAGGCATCCTGTGGCAATACGTACAGTTTCGTTTACGGCGACGTCAACTTGCTTAGTGTGAGCAGAGTTCCTCCAAACTGGCGCCGCATATTCCGCTGCTGAGATACTCAGCACCAGACCCGTGGTGCGCAAAACATGTGGTTGAGCTCCCCACGATGAACCTGTTAGCTTCCGCAGTATGTTGTTCCTGGCACAGACCTTTTTTTTAGTGTTGTGACAGTGCTGCTTAAAAGTAAGTGCTCTGTCCAATGTTACTCCCAGGTATTTTGGGCTGTTTGTATGTTTCAGCTCTTCCCCTTGCCACATGACTCGGAGTTTCCGTTTGGCTTGTTTGTTCCTAAGATGGAAGGCGGATACTTGAGATTTACTAGGGTTTGGTTTGAGATTATTGCCGTCGTAATAGGTAGCAAGTTCTGTTAAGGCTCCTGTGAGATTCTCCTCCACTTGTTCAAAGGTTTTATCCTGTGTGGCCACTGCTGCATCATCAGCATATATGAACATTCGTGTCCGGTGGCTGATGGGAAGATCATTGGTATAGATGTTAAATAATATTGGAGCCAAGACACTACCCTGTGCAAGTCCATTTTTCTGTGTCCTCCAACGGCTGTTTTTAGATTGTAAGGTTACATAGTAGCGTCTGTTTTGTAGCAGACATTGCACGAACATAGAAAGGGTGTAGTCCTTAGTGACAAAAAAATCGATTTTTTTAAAAAATATTATTTTCCTGATCTACACAGTTTAATCTATGTTGTGTGTGAATTCTGTCGTGATAGCAGCTTTTAAATTGTTAAAATGATTAACTCTGCACTGGCGGTAACTTCCACCTTTTCCGACATTTGGGGAAATGCTTGCTTCAGCGGAATTTTTGTCAGTGTGAAGGCTATTTTCTTTCGATATCTCTGGCTGACATCTATATCTTTGCCTGAAAACTTTCTTGCTTGTGGTTTATTTACGTTTTGACAATACTAACAAATATTAATAGGTGGAAAGTTAAATCCGCAAACCTTTACGTGGAAGTCAAGATTTATGCATAATGAGTGGTGGAAAAACTGTGTTTAGGAAAAGGAGGTTTCATGGAAATCGGTTTACCGACAAAAAAGAGAAAGCAGCTCGAAATGAAGGACATGAGCTGTCAGTTTCAGCATCGAAACTTGGGACAGGAGAATTATACAGTACCGTAAATTTACTTTCAAAATCTTTTCTTAAAGAATTTACTTTATTTACTACCAATTCATCAAGAACATAAACACATTTAATCACACTAGGTAAGCGTGGAAGTAGTTGCCAGGAAGTAACTGATGGAAAATGAAATCACTTTTAACAAATGTGAATTTTATTCCTAAAAGCTTTTTCAAAACATATTTAAAATTATAAGCAGAAAAGCACCCTCGAAATATCAAGTGACAATTTTATTTAGAAGCAGGAAGAACAATATTAACATTATGAGCCTTCAGGCTGAGAAGCTTGCCTGCTCTCTTTCAACACGGCCGTAGTCATGACCACTCACAACAACGTCTGAAAGAGTACACTGGTGCAAATCTGCAACACGCCAGATTACTTCAAACTAAAAAATTTTTAACAACTCACACAAACACGTAAACTATGCAACCCGTAAGAGGGATGGAAGTGATACAACACTCAAATTATTTGCCACCGAAGGTGCAATTTTTTTAAGGACTCTTACGGTGGAAGGGTGGCAACCTTATAACCTAAAATGACTATTTAAATAAAGCCCATAAAATGCAGACTTACATAAAATGTACAAATGCTCTACATTACACATGTACCACTTCGCAAGATGATAGGCAAGATAAAAACATATTTCAAGAATTCGGCCTTTAAGCAATAAATTCGTTAACACCGAATCTGACAAACATGACAGAGGCAGCTATTAGCGTATGGCGGATTGACAGGGGGGGGGAGGGGTTATTAAACAACCCGAACCGCAGATTGCTCAAAACCTCCCCAATTCCACAAGGGAAAAACGGACCACCCAATTCACAAATAACCACCTGCCGCGGGTGGGCAAACGGAGAAGAATAGTGGGACGACCCCAAAACAAAGCGGCTGGTGACTTCACCAAGAAAACAAGTACAATTTAACAAGTAAATGAAACAACATATCTCCAATCACTTAACTTCTAATAAACTGTGATTTCTGGAGAAGACCTGGCGCAGCACCCCCAACGCTCTGCCGAACCGTCCGCTGCCAGCCGCTTCAACGGACGCAGGAAGTCGCGCCGATCTCCCGTCTCACGGCGTCGCAGCTCGCCCCGGCCAGCCCGATGTCGTGGTTTCGCTCCTGTTGCTCTCGTGTGAACCGCGAAGCCACTACCCCTTTCTACACGGCGCTGCCCACTGGACTCAGGTGGGGACCTCACATGCGCCGTCGCTCAAGGCGGACAAGTCATCTCGTGTCTCAGTGCGCGGCCGACCAACCGACCGATCCAACCGCCAATGACCGTTGCCCGAGCAACTCGGGCAAACTGGCGGCCTACGCGCAGACTCAGATGCAGGAACTCAGCCCCGACCGGGCGACCACTAGCTGAGTTCTGTTACTGGCGGAGTGGCAAAACTCTCGTTTTCTGGCTTTAAAGTTTGATCCAAACCACAGAGATACTAGCACTCCGACGACAGACAGACACTAACTGCCGCACAAATGCAAACGAGAGACAGACCAGTAACTGGTGACGCGAGACTGATCTAGCCTCACTCCAAATGACCCCCTGCCGAGTTTTTTTTCTTTATTGTGATTTTAAAACCTGTGGAACAGGTAGGCTGGCAGCAGCACAATACGCCGCTCTTCAGCCGAAGATAGTACAATGATATAAACAGAGAAGATACATCACTGGGAAAAACGGCGGGAAAAAACAGTAGACACATGAACATAAAAAAACATGAAGCCGTTCACACTCGATGACAATCCACACTACAAACCGTTGACACTAAGCACAAACACTGAAGATGACGATGGCACTGGTGAACGATGGAGTGTGACGGTGAACACTGAACACTAAACACGACGGCACACACGAGACACTGATGGCGATGATATCCGGCGCACGAATGTCCACTTAGCATGTGCGAGTCCAGGGACCCGCCATAGGGGAACAAGGGTGAGGTGGGGGAGAGGGGAGAACAAGGATGCCAATGGCTGAGGTGATGGGGGCAGGAGGAGAGGGACAGGGGAGGGGAAACCCGGGGGAGGAGTGGGGAGAAATGGAGGAGGGATGGAAGAGGGAGAGAAGGGAGGGAGGATGCCTAGCAGAGCAAACACAGGAGGAGGGTGGGAGGATCAAAGTTGGTAGGAGGGGTAGATAGAGGGGAGGAGGGCATCATCAGGGAGACCGAGCTGGCGGAAGCCACATTGGGAGAGGGTAAGGAGGGTGGAGAGACGTAGACCGGGTGAGACATGGGAATACAGGTGCGGCAGCAGGCGGGGGTGGGAGAGGATCGGGGAGACTAGAGGGCGAGGAGGATCGAGTTTGCGGGAGGTGTACAGGATCCATATCCTGTTCAAGGATTTGGAGGGATTTATAAAAGGTAGGGGAGGGGGCGGAGATCCAAGCTGGATGGGTGTAACAAAGGATAGGGCGGATGAGGGATTTATAGGTGTGGAGGATGGTGGAGGGGTCCAGACCCCACGTACGGCCAGAGAGGAGCTTGAGGAGACTGAGTCGGGAGCGTGGCTTGGCTTGGATTGTCCAGAGGTGGGGAGTCCAGGAGAGGCGACGGTCGAGGGTGACGCCAAGGTACTTAAGGGTGGGAGTGAGGGCGATAGGACGGCCATACATGGTGAGATAGAAATCAAGGAGGTGGAAGGAAGGGGTGGTTTTGCCTACAATGATCGCCTGGGTTTTGGAGGGATTGACCTTGAGCAACCACTGGTTGCACCAAGCGGTGAACCGGTCAAGATGGGATTGGAGAAGGTGTTGGGAGCGCTGCAGGGTGGGGGCAAGGGCAAGGAAGGCAGTGTCATCGGCAAACTGGAGAAGGTGGACGGGGGGTGACGGCGGCGGCATGTCCGCCGTGTACAAAAGGTACAGAAGGAGGGAGAGGACGGAGCCTTGGGGCACACCGGCGGAGGGGAAAAAGGTGTAGGAATCTGTGTTATGGATGGTGACATAGGAAGGACGGCGGGAGAGAAAGGAGCCGATCAGACGGACGTAGTTAATGGGAAGGGCGAAGGTGGTTAGTGTTTAACGTCCCATCGATAACGAGGTCATTAGAGACGGAGCGCAAGCTCGGGTTAGGGAAGGATTGGGAAGGAAATCGGCCGTGCCCTTTCAAAGGAACCATCCCGGCATTTGCCTGAAACGATTTAGGGAAATCACGGAAAACCTAAATCAGGATGGCTGGAGACGGGATTGAACCGTCGTCCTCCCGAATGCGAGTCCAGTGTGCTAACCACTGCACCACCTCGCTCGGTAAGGGCGAAGGTTTGGAGTTTGAAGAGGAGACCGGAATGCCATACGCGGTCATAAGGACGTTCGAGGTCCAGGGAGAGGAAGATTGCGGAGCGACGGGAATTAAGCTGGTCGGAAAGGAGATGAGTGAGGTGAAGGAGAAGGTCGTCGGAAGAGGACAGCCGAAAGCCACACTGGGTAACGGGAAGGAGGCGGTGCTGGCGGAGATGCTGGTGGATGCGTCGGGTGAGGATAGATTCCAGGACCTTGCTGAAGACCGAGGTAAGGCTGATGGGACGGTAGGAGGAGACGGCGGACGGCGGTTTGCCAGCTTTAAGGAACATTAGGCTGCGTTCACACTGCCGACCGGGCCGGGCCGGGCTGACACGTACTGGCTCGGCTCGTGCCTAGCCAGCTTAGGCCGACGTGTAGTGCATTCACATTGCGCCGCGCCGAGCCGGGGGTGGGGGGGGGGAGGGGGGAAATCCACTTCTCCAAAAATTCTTAGCGGTATATAAGACTTCGCCACATCGTTTTATGAACTTATTTTTTCCATAAAAGCGTTACTTACGTCGTGAAAAAAGAAAAAGTCTACTTTTCGTTTCGCGTGATTTCTTAGTTTCGTAACGCTTCCCAACCGATTTTGAAAAAAGTATGCGGCTAAAGAATCTGATTTTTGTACACGTGGTAGTGCAACATCTTAGCTTCGTATTGAATCATTTATCTTTCCATATTTCTTAACAGTCATTGTGAAATGATGCTATTTGTCAACGTTGTGCACTTGATTTACAAATCTTGTAGTGAAAAAGTTATGTAGCGGGTAGCTTACTGTTAGATCCGTTTTAGACCATACATTGTTGGGAATGAAATGTAGCTTAAAGTACCAAAAAGTTTTTGAAATGGTAGTGATACTGATATCTGTCTCTGGTCACAAGTAATGCGAGCTACTCAGCGGCGTCAGTGCCGCGTCCGCAAGCCACGGAGTTCGCGCGGTTACAGCTTGGTTTAGTGTAGTCATATAATGCAGGACAGAAAAAAACTAATTACTAGTGATCAGCGCAGACCTAGTGTCGGTCCCTCGTATTATTTTAATGGTCTCATTGTCTAGATAAATCCAAATGTATAAGAATTTTTCCCTCGGCTACTGGACAATCATCTGCTATGCTTTTATAATTGGCGACAAGTTGCATCACGAAAGACAAACAATTATTTGTCATCAACATCCTACAATTAGTATGACGTACATTTCGTATTTCGAACTAAAAGATAACTGAAGCGCAATTCTGTAGTCTCGTTGTCTACTTTGACAGAAAAAATAATGGAGAGTTAATGAAACTACTGTAGATCGGAACAGATGTGCGTTTCATTGTTCTTCATTGTTTTTTTTTTCTTCCTTGGCGGGCTGCGCTGCACTGTCAAGGTAATCCCCACTCTTTGGCTAAATGGCTGGCTGGAGGCCAAATAAATAAATTTAAAAAGATCCCCACCCTTCGACAGCTGACAACCAAGCCAGTAGAAAACGCAGCTGCAGTCAACAGTTGCTCGCCTTTAGCTAGTCTGTGCTTTCGTGTAGAACAATGTCTTCACTCTTTTATTGGTATTGTTTTGACTCTGCAGTAACTCGTCGAGTTTTGAAGTACAGAAGAACTAGGAGGTTATGGATTCATCCCATAAATAGCGACAGACATTTAGGAGAGTTTTTTTCTTTATATGAAGAACTTAAAAACTATCCTGAAAAATTTTATTCAGATTACAGAATGAATCATAATACATTTCAGTATGTGCTGCAGAACATTCAAGACAAAATTTCTAAACAGAACACAAATTTTCGCAGAAGTATAACAGCAGAAGAAAAATTGTGTATAACGATAAGGTAAGATTCGTTAGTACACACTTTTTGGTTTGCAGTAGAACTTTGTACAGCATTCACTACCTCCAATTAATTGTAGTCATGCTTTTGTATTTTAAATTTCACAAACGCTTACCTCTGAGGGGAAGAGAGTTTATGGGACTCCTGAGAATCATTAGGAAGTAATTAGCTTCGTCATTTAGGGTAATGTCTTGCTGTACCTTCAACGAAGAATCGCAGAAATACTCCTTCAAAATTGTCCAACTTTTTTCTTCTTGGCAGTGGTGATGGTTGATCATGAGGAGCCACTGATGACCTCACAGAATTCTTTTCATTACCTTGTAAGATAGACAGATTGATAGGCGAAGAGTTTTGAGATAATGCCCTTTGACTCAGTGGTTCTATTTCCACTGATAAGGAACTGCCACAGCATGACTTTACAATGCATTATCATCTGGTAGGGACACATTTCCGTCCCTCAGTGACACTCATATCTGTCTCCGTTTACAAGTAAATGCGAACTATTCAGTGGCGGCAATGCCGCGATCGCTGGCAAGCTATTGTTGTAAATGCATGTAAATACGGTAGATTAAATAAATGAAATAAAAGTAGTTTCGCATGTATCATTATAATAAACGTAATTTTTCCTCACTGATTGTGAAATGTGAGGTAACATCTTAAAATAAAAGACGTGTGCAGTCACACTTGTGACGAAAGCAGAAGGGAGACGTGTGATGCGTGTACTGCAGAAGCTGTAGTGCTGCTCCACAGGCTCGCGCCTGCGGTCGGCTCGCGCCGGCAATATTAAACACTCTGGATGTCGCCGGCTCGGCTCCGGGAGGCTCACGCCGTGTCGGCGCGGCCCGGTTGCCAGTGTGAACACCGCAATTCAGAACCATGGGTTTGATATCGAAGCGGACGGCGGCCCGGCCAGGCTCGGCTCGGCCCGGCCGGCAGTGTGAACGCAGCCTTAGGATACGGGAGGTTTTCCACAGGTCCCCCTGCCGAGCTGATAGCGCCCCTTAAAAGCACGCGAACAGGCAACCTTTCCGCTTTCCCACCAGAGGGAGACACCAAAGCTGCGATTACCACAGCGGCGCCACCGCCAGAAACGGAGGGCGACTGCTTCACACAACGCGCTGCGGCGCGCTCTTCAAAACAGCAATTTTTTTTACCACGGCTCAGATATGTATTCCGCTGGATTCAGAGTTACCGATTTAGAGCTTCTCTGCCAGGCTATAAAGTTTTCATGTTCATGTGTTAGTTGTAAAAATACGGAATGCATGATTGTTGTTGAAGAAAGAAGAGTGGGAGTAGCTTGCGATTTTAAATTAATTTGTAATTCGTGTGGCTATGAATTTTCAGTTTCCTCCTTAAAAAAACTGACACTGGTACCTATGAAAGCAATTTTACGTTATCGTATGCTCTGAGATGCCTTGGACAGAGGAGGGAAAAGGTACTTTATTGTGTGGTTTTCTGAACATACCTTCATCTTGTGTAAGGTTTGAAAAAATAAGTAAAGAAATGTCTGATGCTGTACGCGATACTGCCAAAGTTTCTATGAAGAAAGCAGTGGAGGTATTGGTGTAAATAAACCAAAAGAAATAGATCCTGGGGTAGATGTTCATGACAGTGAATCTCCTGCAAATGTTACTGAACTGTGTGTGTCTGTAGATGGGACCTGGAAGAAAGGGGGTTACACATCTCTGCATGGAGTTGCAGCTGTTATTGGTATTGACTCAGGTAAAGTATTAGAAGTAGAAATTATGTCTAAATACTGTCACCAGCGTGCAATAAGGAAAATGTCCAACAATGAACACAGTGAGAAAGTGTGGCAAGAAAAGCATGCAGTAGCATGCTCTAAAAATTATTTGGCTCGAGAGGAGGCATGGAGGCTGCTGCAGCTGTGAGGATGTTCCCCAAATCTGAGGACCAGTATAGTGTTAGATATATTAATTCCTTGGTGATGGGGACTCCTCTTCTTTCAAAGCTGCAACACATAAAAATCCGTATAATACAACAATAGAAAAGTTGGCTACATCCAATAGAGGGTTGGTGGTAGATTTCGTCGCTTGCTGAAAGAGAAGAAAGGTGAAGTACTTGAGGATGTAAAACCACTAGGAGGAAAGGGCAGGCTTATTCTGAAAGAAATTCTCTTCAGTTATTTTATGGGGGAGCTATCAGGAAAAACACACATAATGTGTGCTACCTACGATCGTACAACAGTGAGTCCCACCGCGCCTAGTACACCCCCACCGCGGCGCTCGGGGGTCGCAGCACCAAGTTACGACACCTGAAGATGGGCTTATAAGAGCCCGAAAGAAATTTACAACTGAAGCGGTATTTTCAGCCTCTGGTATAATGCTCAGTTGAGGATGTTCCACCAACAGGATTGTTTTAAGATTTTTTGTACTATATTGTCTATTGTTTCAGTTTTTGTATATTCTCTACATCAAATGTGAAGAGGGAGACTGTGTCTGTAAACTGTATATTGCTTATGTAATGAATCTGCTGTGTGATATTTCTTATAGTCCTGTCCTCTTGTAATTTGTAGTTTTCTTATAAGATTTTCAACACGTGTCTTGCAGATGGGTAAGCGGCACCGTTTCTATAGTTCACAATAGCTCTGAGGAGGGACGTCTTTGTCGTGTAGTTTTGTTTGGCACTGGAGGGAACGTGCATTGGGATTTGTTTATAGCAGATTTCTTCTTTCGTTGTTTTGTATTGTGTGTTGAATGTCTTTCACACTGTTTCTCAACTTTCAAATGGCTCTGAGCACTATGGGACTTAACATCTGAGGTCATCAGTCCGCTAGAACTTAGAACTACTTAAACCTAACTAACCTATGGACATCACACACATCCATGCCCGAGGCAAGATTCGAGCCTGCGACTGTAGCAGCCGCGCGGTTCTGGACTGAAGCGCCTAGAACCGCTCGACCACCGCGGCCGGCTTTCTCAACTTTACATGGAATCTGCCAGTCGGATCTGATTTAGTTTTGTAATTTTACTTTTTGTGATGAGCTATTGTGTCTTATTGATGTATTGCTCTTTATCCATGAGAACCACTGTGATTCCTTTGTCTGCCGTTGTGATGATGGTGTTGTGTTCCTGTAGTTTTGTTCTAAGTTTTATCAGTGTTATGGAATCTGTATTGTTTTGTTTCCCTCCGTTTCCTTTCATCTGTGTTATTATCATTACTGACTAGCTCTCTCGTAAAACCAATGTTTACCTCACTTCTTTCGTTTCTGTTTTCCTGTGTGAGAATGTTTCTGATTCAACTATGAGGTTTTGTATGTATTTTTCGTGAATTTGGGTGATGACGTTGTATTTCTGACCTTTTTCTAGCCATTTTATTTCTTTTGTATGCAAAACAATGTCAGTGAGGTTGCCAATCTTGGATAGAAGTGATGTTTTTAGTTAGACTGGGAGTAATTTGTGGCTGTATTAGTTGTTTGTTTATCTTTTAAATCTGCAATCGTGGACAGAAGTGATGTTTTTAGTTAGACTGGAAGTAATTTGTGGCTGTATGGGTTGTTTTTTTAGCTTTTAAATTTGCAATCTCTCTTTTGTGAGTGTTTTTTCATTTTTTCTATCACTGCGTATGTACGATTTTTAGCCTTGCTTACAAGATGAGAGAAAGCAGCGGTATTATTCAGAACTCTCGTAAGATTAAGATGTGCTTTATATAGCTCCCATTAGGGTTTGTTTTTTGGCATAAAGGGATTTGATTTCGTCGTTTACTCAAATTTTTGAGCTATTTGTTTCGTTTTCTGTGCGCTGGCAGAACTGTTTTAACTTGTACATTAATATGTTTAGGTATAATATATTTGAACTGCAAATGGTGTTATTTTTATATGTTGGACAGTTCTACGCAAGTTGAGATGTATCCTTCTAAAGTTCAAGTAGAAGCCACTTGGAAATTCCTGACATGGCGTCCATAATACGTTTGTTTGCATGGCCATCTTCTGGAGCACCTGTTAAAATTAGTTATTATTGATTTGCATCCTAAACTTCTTCAGTTTAACTAAAGAGAATTATACCAGGCGCGTTTCGCTTTTATTTATAAAGCATCTTCCTTGGTTATTCTATAAATTGGATACATACATTTGGGTTGAAAACAGCGTTTTGTTTATAAAGTTGTTGTACAAGTTACTTACGGTCTTTCTTTCGATATTCTCCAAACCACTATTTCTTCCTTCCTAGAAAGACATACACTTGGCAGTTTTTGCCATTCTGCAGTATTTCTTGCGCTGCATTATTTATTCTTCACTTTTGTAAATTGAAGTTATGTGTGTTTCTCACTCTGTACACTAACAGTGTTTATATCTGTTCGTTTGTTTCCGTTCACATTGTGTGTGTTACCTCCCTGTGATACTACAAACTTTCACAGACACACACACACACACAAACACACACACACACACACACACACACACACGAATTTAAAAAAAGTAGTATCACAGGTTGGCAACTCTCACAACGTGAACGGAAACAAACGAACAGAATGTAACCTTCCCCTCCTTCCTACTTCCACCTATTGTCCATATTAAACAACGCCCAGCCCAAGTAATTAGTAAGCAAAGTCGTTTATGAAGTTTTGGGAGGAGCGAAGATTACAATAATCTTTCTAGTTTACTTAGCTTGTCATGTTGAATTGGCTCCAGTTCTTCTTCTCTATGGGTCTGATTCTTGAAGTTTAAAATATCACATCAGATCCTCATGGTTGGTTCGAACTAAATAAATCTGTATATTGTTGTTGCAGAATTTTCTTACGTAAATAAATTTTCTCACATTTTAGTATATCGTGCAGTATTTTGATTTTTGGCAATTACAAAACCGAAATTACGTTGTTAGCACAGAAATACGTCCTATCACATCAGAGGAAGCTTACGACTCTAACACTTCGGGGAAATAAAAATATTCCAAAGGGTTTACAATTTTTCTTAACAAATGAATTTCTATTAGTTCCCGTTACATTATTAATTTCGATTATTATTTCAGAAATGAATCCAGAAATAAATATAGTATACAGTACAGGACTGCGTAATTAATAATACAAATTTTAAGTGTGCCAATAATTCGTAATTTCAAATGTTCCTAAAAAAATAATTTTAACTGTACATTCAGAGCAAGTATTTATTGATTATAACATCGAGACTAAAATATTTTATAAATTAATTCCTTTTCATAAATTTTAGCTTGAAATATAATATACTGTGTATAAAATTATATGCAAGTTTTCAGAAAAGCAACTGAGATAATACTGACCTGTCCACAATTCGAAATATTATACTGGTACCGGCAATTACAGTTGAGGAAAAGTAATGCTAGAGAAGGATGTTCCGTTGCAAGACGTAAACACTGTTATTGTCCAGAGTGAGAAACACACATAATTTCAGTTCGATTTACAAAAGCGAAGTGTAAGAAATGCAGCGCAAGAAATACTGCAGAATGGCAAAAACTGTCAAATGCATATATGTAAATCGAAGTCTTTCAACGATTTCCGCTGCCGGGAAGGAGGGAAGAAGCAGTGGTTTGGAGAATCTGCAAAGAAACACCGTAAGTAACTTGTACACCAACTTTTTAATCTAAAGGAACCAAAGTATACAAAGGTATGTATTCGATTTGCAGAATAACCACGGAAGATGCTTTATAAATAAAAGCGAAATATGTTTGGTGTAACTCTCTGTAATTAAACTGCATTAAGCTCAAGAGGGAAAACCAGTAATAAATGATTTAACAGCTGGCGCGGAAGATGGCCATCCAACAAACGTACAATAACTTCTTTCTGCCTCTCTGTCACATCTTCGACCCGTCTTACCGGAGTGATTCCATACTACCTTTTAGAATGCAAACAAGACTTCACTGCCGTGACTTGGGAATTTGAAGGTCACATGAGCGCTGGGTACCCGATTTAGACCCTCTACAGCGTCACAAAAGGACCAAGTTGCTGTTTTTACAGGGTTGACCAATATTTGAACACTGAAAATACATTAGAAAATACACTAACTGATGAAAAGAAAAATTAGCAGCTGGAATGGATGGTACGATGTGGAGGCGATACTGTACAAATATATCCTGTCAGCAGGTATGTAAGAGATTAGAATTACAATCCACAGTGATGATTGCAATCGGCACCAGGGTGTATTACTGTCCTGCAGCTTACGTTTCCGTTGCGCACTTACTGCTGAAGTATTGTTATCGCTATGTGGCCGTGTCATCAAGTGGACAGATTAATTGTGAGTCAGACTCTTAGTGAACATCGTGAAGGACGCTGGAGACTACCACATACTCCTATTCGCTTGATACTATGTTATCAGTACTTAAGGGAGTTTCAAATGGGCATCGTTGTGGGCCTACATGTGACATGCTAGTCGTATCGTGTAATTCGCAGGCATGTACTGTGTTCGAATGTGACAGTGATCTGAAGCTGGAGTGAAGGGGAATGTGATAAAACAACATGTATCGTCAAAGTTTTGTCGACCGCGTCTGTCCATACCAAACGGTTGATTCTCATATTGCGTGACAAGCACATTACAAACTTGATATGATTACACCTGCCCTGGCGCTAGTAATGGACAAACTGCAATACTCATGTCATCCCACCCCAGTGGTTGGAACCTAGCAGAAGCTGAGCTATTTTATGTAAATTGAAACTGGTGGGGAGGGGAGAAAGGAAAGGGAAGAAACTAATGATCTCAGCTGCATCGGGGTTTTATGTGCAATCAACAGTGACAAGGAAAAACGTATGCCACACTGCAACCTGAACCTGGGATCTCCTACTTGTTAGTCAGTTGCCCTAAGCACTGCGCCACCCAAGAGCAGTGTTTATCGCAAATGTTTGGACTACCTAGGCACGCTCCGTGGCTCATCCACATTTCCAAATAGCGCTGCCTATAGGCAGTCTGAGTCCATGTTCTTCACGCTCGCTAATATTAGATTCCCGCTGGAGGTCGAACGCAAATGTCCATCTGCGCTGAAGGTTGTTGATTCATTGCCCATCGAGGAGAACCAGGCTTATGAATTGGTGGTGTCTTCTTTTGGACATGTCCCTCAGAACAGGCATCACGCATTCATACGATCGGGCTATTTCGTTGTCATCTGTTGTGTAAAGCTGCGGTTAAGGTCACAACACAGATAGTTGCCCCTGCTGCGGTAGTGTACGTGGAAACCTAGAACTGCCAAAGAGTTGCGTGGTGCTATTTTCAAGGATGAATTTTCTTTCCCCACGATCTTCCGCCAGCCAGTATTGTACTGCTGAAGGCAGAGGACACATTCCGCCAATGGTTTAGAAAGAATTCTGGTGCTGCCTATAGCTGCATGGCGCAGAGAGCCATCTGTATGGATTCTAGTCATCTCTGCATGTGGTCCAAAGAACTTAGACGGCACAGTACTGCGTCAGAGGAATCCACTCCTACCTGCCATGAGATAGGATCCTAACACCATGATTCAACAGGACTATGCTCATTTACGGACAGTACTTTCTGAACTGTCTGGATGATGTTGAGCTACTTCCTTACCCAGTACGGGCGTTCTAACTTGCCCTCGAAGTAACGTGTGTGAGACTAGCTTGGACATCGGTCCTATTCCAGTTCTAAGATCGGAGCAGTTGCAACATGCGTGGGCTAACTTGCCTCAGAAGAGGGAACGAAAATAAAAGGTTCAACCCCCCCTCCCCCCCCCCCTCCATCAACTAATAGGTCACTAGGTCAGATTGCAGAGGAACGGGGAAAGACATCGGCTGTGGGCTTCCAAAGAACTACCCATGTTTTCGCTGTATGTGATTTTGGGAAATCACGGAAAACCTAAATGTGGGCAGCAGAACGGGGATTTGAGCCATTGTCCTCCCGAATACTAGTCAAGCAACTTACCATTGCTTCACCTTAATCCATAACTTCCCCGACGGGAGAATACATATGCTGTATGGTACTGTACCTAACTGAATCAGTGGATGCATCCATGAGCGTATGACACTCTACTGACATGGTACCAGCATTGTGCTCCTACCGCCATGTCTCTTGTTCCTTTGATTTGTAATTACTGAAACAAACTATGTAACTTGTCCATGCCAGAAGTTTCATTTGATTTCTTCTACATCTTGTAACGTTTCTGCAAGTGTCGCATGTTTGTCATTACAGCTCTTTTACTTTTGGTGGTGATCCAAACACATCCGGATAGCAATGCTGCATAAGAAGCCGCACGTGCCTGGAAACTTGGCACCGAGATGAGGAGACGCCCAGAATGGACGCCGAGTGTTGGAGATTCGCAAATTCTTCTTGGTGAATACTTAACTAGTGATTCGCAAATTCTTCTTGGTGAATACTTAACTAGTGATTCGCAAATTATTCTTGGCAAATACTTAACTGATTCCCCATTTGTACCAGTCTGATCTACTCATAACAGGTAGAACTTTCCTTAAGAGCTGACTGTTACAGGCAGATGACGTATTTACAGAAAAGTAAGGTTGAAGTCTCTGCCTGTGGCAGGTCCCATGTAAAGGCTATCTTTGTTTGACCCTCGCTTCGTAGAAAATATATCGCTATTTAAATCAAAGACATTAAGTTCGACGCCGGCCGCGGTGGCTGAGCGGTTCTAGGCGCTTCAGTCCGGAACCGCGCGACTGCTACGCTCGCAGGTTCAAATCCTGCCTCGGGCATGGATGTTTGTGCTGTCCTTAGGTTAGCTAGGTTTAAGTAGTTCTAAGTTCTAGGGGACTGATTACCTCAGCTGTTAAGTCCCATAGTGCTCAGAGCCATTTCAACCATTAAGTTCGTAAATAACGGCTTGTAGCGTCTCCTTTTGTATCTGTTATAATATTTGACCGGCTCAAAATCCTTTGCAGAGAGTTCCAACGCAATGAATGCTGAATCAGGTATCAGTCTTTCTAAAACAATGTTGGTAGTTGTTGCGTTGTTGTAACTGACGCCGAGTATTAGCCACCATCAGAACTGGTATTTATTTAACAAGTTACGTCTGTCGAATTTTTGTGATCGTTAGCACTACTTTAAATTTATAACTGTTTAAGCACATGGTGGCTCTAAGATCAGTCTTTGTACTTTGGTAAAAATTCTGGCAAACGTTATACGAGACTGTAAGAACGTTTGTTAACTTTGGGTCAGATTATGGAATTTTTGAAACTCCTGAATGCGCAGGAGTTAGATTTCTAACATAATAAACGCTTATTTTAAATATGAGATTTTTCATCTGTTAGTTATACCGTATGCCAACAGCCTTGCCGCAGTGGTAACACCGGTTCCCGTCAGATCACCGAAGTTAAGAGCTGTCGGGTTGGGCTAACACTTGGATGGGTGACCACCCGGTCTGCCGAGCGCTGTTGGCAAGCGGGATGCACTCAGCCCTTGTGAGGCAGACTGAGGAGCTAGTTGATTGAAGAGTAGCGGCTCCGGTCTCGTAAACTGACATACGGCGGGGAGAGCGGTGTGCTGACCACATACCCCTCCATTTCTGCATCCAGAGACGGTCGATACCGTTGGGCCTACCTAACCCTGTTCGGACGGAGTTTAGTTTTCTTTAGTTATACCGTATCAGGAAATTCTGTCGTATACCTGAGGAGAAGAAGAAGTAATACTGGGGATGTAGTTCAATGCATCTGAATCCACAAGTGACTTACGTGATCACATCCCCACAGCGACCCATCCAAAGACAGTTAACAGTTGGTCTCATTACAGGTTCACCCGTAAGCAGAGTGGCAGTGGAGAGCGTCGATCCTCACAGCTTAACACGCACTGAGAGCAGCAGAGGGTCGCTTGTTGAACGAATTATTTCACCTATTAAAGACACAGAGCGTAAGGTAACAGCTGATTATTGGTTTAGAAAAATCTTTCTTCTACACACTACTCTACACTCTCAGTCGTGTGGAAGATACTGTGAAGGATATTGGACAGAAAAAGGTGAGGGAAGTGTGGGAAAGAACTGATAGTTGGGATTAAGCTCTTGGGACAGGAGTGGATGCGAGCTTGACAAGGGAAGGGTGAGCTGAAGTCTTCATTTGAGATTAAATGGGAAGGTTGGGTTGTAGTTGGAAGGAGGGATGGATTTCGGGGATAAATTTATGGTCTGCGACGGGAAAGCATTGAAATTTCGCTGGGAAAGGGTATCATGTGAAGCGCAGCAACAGGCTAGTATTGGTCAACAGTACGGTACAACTAATTTAGTGCTTTACTTAGAGTGAGTGAGGTTTCCTCATTCGTCTCTGTTTCATGTATCTGTTCCCATTTATTTTGCTCACCAAAAATAACTTTTTTCCAGTGTGTTAAATGAAAAATTGTTTCAACCAATGTTTTTAACATCGTTGGGTGTTTCTTACTAAGGGTATACGTTTTATGTATCCCTACAGACGTAGGACGTACGTGCCAGAGGTTAAATTTATTAAATGGAACCACGTACATTTTTTTCAAGAACACTCTCACCCTCTCCTAGAGCTATTCAAAAATGCATCACACTCTACCAATTTATCCACGAAACTAGCAGCTATGGAAATGACAAATAATACATAACTTTTCTAACTGAAATATCACTTCAGCACATTTCATTAACTAAGTCATTTAATCTCTTCAACGTGCATTTGAACGTTTCACAAATTACCAATAAACAATGAATGCAACAATATTGTACAGTACTATACTGTACTGTACAGTACTGTACAGTACTTGTGGAATGCATATAAGGTTTTCGTAGACTAGACTGTAGATTGAGGTACTCTGATAAACGCTCGACAGCCGATACGCTGCAAGGGAAGTCAGACTGCGTTCAGAATAGACACTCTGACTGTCACAATTTTATCAGTAAATTGTCGAAGCATTCGTAACAAAGTTCGCCAATTTACTGCCCTCTAGTAAATTTTCACGCTCAAATTATTTTCGGGACGTAAACCTGAGTGAAACCCGAAGGGCCGGCCGGTGTGGCCGAGCGGTTCTAGGCGCCTCAGTCTGGAACCGCGCGACCGCTACGGTCGCAGGTTCGAATCCTGCCTCGGGCATGGATGTGTGTCATGTCCTTAGGTTGGTTAGGTTTAAGTAGTTCTAAGTTCTAGAGGACTGATGAGCTCAGATGTTAAGTCCCATAGTGCTCAGAGCCATTTTGAAACCCGAAGTCGAAAGTTCTGAGATATTTAATGAATCATGGAACGTGTGTCGGAAAGACAGATTAGAGGCCTTGGGAGGGGAAGTGTTCATTGCAGTTGACAAAAATATTGTCTCTACTGAGGTCGAAGTTAAGTGTGGCAGTGTACTTATCTGGTTGCGTATACCGTGCCTAGGTGAAACCACATTAGTTGTTGGTCGTTTCACCGGTCACCCGGTTGTGCTGTGACAGTTCTAGCGTCACCCAAAGAATGTCTTCGGTCAGTAGCGCATAAATACCCAGATTATGCGATACTAATTGGAGACGACTTCAACCTACCGAGTATAGACTGAGATGTTTATGAATTCATTGAGGTGGTGCAAACAGACAGTCTTGTGAAGTACTTTTGAATACGTTTTCTGAAAACTGTCTTGATCAGCTAGTTCGGCAGCCCACAGGTAATGGAGGAAATATTTTATACACTGTAGCTACAACTAGGCCGGACCTTACCGTCAACGTGAGTATAGAAACAGGGATTAGCAAACATGATGTCATTATTGCAAGTATTGTTACGAAATTTAATAAATCAGTTAAGAAGACAAGGAGAGTGTTTTTGCTATAAAGAACAGGTAAGAAGTTAATAGGATCTCACTTAGAGAACTGACATCACATAATTCCAGTAAGATGGACGTAGAGGAATTATGGGCAACGTTTAAGCAGAGTGTAAATCACAGTCTGGAGAATTATGTGCCAAGTAAGTGGATTAAGGACGGAAAATATCCACCATGATTTAATAACGAGATGCTGAGGGAGCAGAGCCTGTTGCACTCTCGATCCAAAAAAGAACGTGCAAATGACAGCAGGAAAAGGCCAGTAGAGATTCGTGGGTCTGTAAAAAAATCTACGCACTAAGTGTACAACTATAACCACCGTCATACCTTTGCAAAAGATACGACAGAGAACCGAGAAAATTCTGATCCTAGGTAAAATCGCTAAGTGTTTCTAAGATTTCCATCCAATCATTTGTTGACTAGTGTGGTGTAGCAGTTGAACGTAAGAAAATGAAAACTGAAATTCTAAATTTCACATTCAAGAAATCATTGACGCAGGAGAAGCGTTCAAACATACCGTCGTTTGCATTTATAGCGAATCTCTCTGCCAGTGCAAAGTCCCACGTGACCGGAAAAAAGCGCAGGTGATTCTTGTGTATAAGAAGGGCAAAAGGATGGACCTGTAAAATTACAAACTAATGCCTCTAACATCAGTTTGCTGCAGAATTGGTACGGTGTCAAAGTTAAGTGACTTTTGAAGGATACACGATGACTTAGACAAAATTTCTAGTTGATGTGGTGAATGGCAGTTAGCTCTAAACGTTGAAAAATATAAGTTGAGTAGGAAAAACTAATCCTTAATGTTCGAATACAGCATTAGTAGTGTCTTGCTTGACACAGTTGCGTCTTTTAAATATATGGGCGTAATGTTGAAAAGCGATATGAAATGAAACGAGCATGTGAGAAGAGTTGAAGGGAAGGCTAACGGTCGACTTTGGTTCATTGGAAGAATTGTAAGGAAGTGTGGTTATCTGTAAAGGGGACCGCATATATGACGCTACTTCGACCTATTCTTGAGTACTGCTCGATTGTTTAGGATCCGTACCAGTTCGATTAAAGGAAGACATCGAAGTAACGAAATGGCGGGGTGCTAGATTTGTTACCGGTAGGTTCGAACAACACGCAAGTGTTACGGAGATGTTTCGGGAACTCAAATGAGAATCCCTGGAGGGAAGGCGACGTTCTTTTCGAGGAACACTGTTGAGAAAATTTAAGAACCGGCATTTGAAGCTGACTGCCACAAGATTCTACTGCCGCCAACCGACATTGCGCGTAAGGACCTCTAAAATAAGAAACTAGAAATTAGGGGTATTTGCGAATGGAACCGGAAAGAAAGTGAGTAGTTGTGGTACCTGGTACTCTCCACCACGGGCTGTAATGTGGATTATGGAGTATCGATGTAGATGTAGATCTCTAGAGGGAAGATGACCTTTTTTTTGCGAAACACTACTGAGGAAGTTTAGAGATCCTGCATTTGAAGCTGACTGCAGAACGAGTCAGCTATCTCAACCGTATATTTGGCATAATGCACGAAGGTAAGAGAAATCAGGGCTTGTATCGAGGCATATAGACATAAAGGTCGTTTTTACTTTTATCTGTTTGTGAGTGGGACGGGAAAGTAGCGGTAGAAGGTACCCTCCTCCACGCAGAATACGGTAGGTTGTGGTGTACGTACGTAGATGCAGATTTAGATGAAAATGTAGACGTAGATTGTTTGTATATGGATGACAACAATACTGACACAAATCACAATCTGTGAGGCAATGGTTTAGGGACAAAAATATTTGTGAAGTAGAGTGACCTGGCCAGAGTCCCCACCTGAAACCAGTGGAACATCTTTGGGACGAGTTAGAACGTCGGCTTCGCTTCAAGTGCCGGTGTCTATCAACACAATGGGCTACCATCCCTCAACATTCAGACACGTCACTGGTAAGTCCCCAGTAGAGCTGAAGCCGTCATAAAAGCGAAGAGTGGATACACCTCGTATTAATTCCACTAATAGGTGCCCGTATACTTTTGATCAAATAGTTTATGTGAAAAAATATGTATTTAACTGGCACGTAATTACTAACTTATGATACAGTACTTTGTGTTGCTGTGTTTGTAATGTTTTCCGATTAGGACTATGTACTAAAATGTGATTGGTTTCCACCTTGCATATGGAGAACAGTCCTGGTGGCATAGCAACATGATAGTCAACCATGAATTATACACCGGGATGGAAACACCTGTATTGCTGATATGAGAAGCGTATGTATAATTACTTCCTGTATTAGTCGTCGTTATCTAAATATTTTTGAGCAATATTTTCAGACAACTACAAAATCCGTTTTGGCTCGTTTACAATGGTGATGTTTATTTTGCATGTTATTCAAATCATTTATAACCTCGTTCATTTCTCATAAAAGTCGCGCACTATAATCTAAGCAAAATTTTATCTGGGAACAACAGCAGAAACCGTAGGTATCCGAGTAACAACGAGTGATGTGGACCAAGTCAATGTATACTATGTGATCAAAAGTATCCTGACACCCCCAAAAACATATGTCTTTCATATTAGGTTCATTGTGCCGACACCTACTGCCAGGTACTCCATATCAGTTCTCTCAGTAGTCATTAGACATCGTGAGAGAGCAGAATGGAGCGCTAAGCGGAACTCAAAGACTTCGTACGTGGTCAGGTGATCGGGTGCCACTTGTGTCATACGTCTGTACGCGAGAATTCCACACTCCCCAGCATCCCTAGGTCCACTGTTTCGGATGTGATAGTGAAGTGAAGACGTAAAGGGACACGTACAGCATAAAAGCGTACAGGCCAGTCTAGTCTGTTGACTGACAGAAACCGCCGACAGTTGAAGAACGTCGTAATGTGTGATAGGCAGACATCTATCCAGGCCATCATACAGGAATTCCAAAATTGCATCAGGATCCACTGCAAGAACTATGACAGTTAGGCAGGAGTCAAGAAAACTTGGATTTCATTGTCGAGCGGCTGCTCACAAGCTACACACAACGCCGGTAAATGCCAAACGACGCCTCGTTTGGTGTACGGAGCGTAAACATTGGACGATTGAACGGTGAAAAACGTTGTATGGAGTGACGAATCACGGTACACAATGTGGCGATCCGATGGCAGGGTGTGGGTATGGCGAATGCCCGATGAATGTCATCTGCCAACGTGTATAGTGCTAATAGTAAGGCTCGGAGGCAGTGGTGTTATGGTGTGGTCGTGTTTTTCATGTAGTGTGCTTGCACCCCTTATTGTTTCGCGTAGCACTATCATGGTACAGGCCTACATTGACGTTTTGAGCGCCTTCTTGCTTCCCACTATAGAATAGCAATTTGGGGATGGCGACTGCATCTTTCAACATGATCGAGCACCTTTGGGATGTTTTGGAACGCCGACGTCGTGCCAGGCCTCACCGACCGACATCGATACCTCTCCTCAGTGCAACACTCCGTGAAGAATGGGCTACTATTCCCCAAAAAATGTTCCAGAACGTATGCCTGCGAGAGTGGAAGCTATCATCAAGGAAAAGGGTGGGCCAACACTATATTGAATTCCAGCATTACCGATGGAGGATGCCACGAGCTTGTAAGTAATTTTCAGCTAAGTGTCCGGATACTTTTGACCAGATAGTGCATTTAGCAGCCACATGTTGAACATCGAGGCAGAAGTAGTGTGTTCAGGTAAGCCGCCCACTGATGTTGAAAGCAGCTAAACAGTGGTAAGTGCTGTGTGTGTCAAATAATTATAACTGGGTGACTCTTAGAGAGTGCATTAGAATTTCGTGGGTTGCTGTAGAACGTTTAGCAAGTCTCATTTTTTTCTTGTGTGTGTACCAAAATTCCAGTGTGTACTCCACTCGTCGTCACATCAAGACGATATTCGAGTTCCATGTCCATGACAACATTGCAGCATCTACAGTTCTGATTCCTTCATTATTGGTGCATGAAGATAGCAATAGTAGCAATTTCATTGACTGTACACGTGTTCTTTGACGTAGCCCCACAAAACAAGTGCAATGGTGCGATATCGGGAGGGCGTGAGAGCCACGCAATGATTCCATGGCGATCCATCCACGTCTCAGGAAATTTGTCATTCAGGAGATCCAGCACGTCCAAACTCCAATGGGTGGTTGCACCTTCATGCAGGAAGATGATAGATGGTTGCAGCTCTTTGACCTGTGGTAGCAGCTAAGTATAATTTCTATAATTTTAAACTGAGCATAAAGCCAATGTTATGAAACATTATAGAGTATCCGTTTGAGTTCCATGCAAATGATGTTTGTAATACGTTGTCTTAAACCAGGCTGACTTAAGGAGAGAGGGACTAAAAACGTACAAAACAAAAATTACCACTTAAAGTTTCTGTTGGTTGTGTTTCCCACTCAAACTAAAAACTGAACAAAATATTGTTATAAAGCGATTTAGATGATTCCGTTCGATTAGAGCAGTACGAATCTGGAATCGGATTTTGTCAAGGCAATGTATTTTTAAAGTAATGATCATTTGATCTATTTTTTACTTAATTACAGTCAAGTAAAATACCGTTTTTAGGTGAAACTAATTATACGACTGGTGTTCAATAAGTAAGGCAACACATTTTTTTCTCGGCCAATTTCGGGTGAAAAAATGAGGAATTTCTTGTTGGTCATCGAGAAATATTCCCACTTCAGTCCCTTCCTGTGTGTGTGGAGAGACGCCGAAGGATGCTTGTGGCCTGCCATTGCTTTATACTGGCGGCGCCAGCCGTACCGCGTTAAATACACAGATTCTCGCCCGAATTCGAGCAGTTTTTATGTGGGTGACCGCTGTAGGCCGTAGTTTTTTGTTTTTTCGTGTTGTGAGCTGTCCAATACATTATATCATTCGAGCCATACCCCATGGGGTTCGAATAGGTGGTGGCACTATACGTAAGTGGAAACCTAGGCATCGCAGGCATTCATAGGCGTTTGCAGAATGTCTACGGAGACCTGACAGAGAATAAAAGCAAGGTGGGCCGTTTAGGCGAGACGTCTGTCATTATCACAACAAGGTCCCGGAAAACATGTCCTATATCCTGCGTGCAGGCCGGCCGCGCTCCGCTCGTAAGGTTCCTCTTACGTGAGGAAGACATTTTTACCAGTTTTAATAAATTATTGTCTCTTATTGATGTATTCACTATAGTTAGGAAGTGCAGTAGTCCGTAGCCGGCCATGAGTCGGAGAGCATTTCCCACGCTGGCTGGCTGGGTTACGAAGAGACCATATGTCGCGCGTAGTGGGGTGGGGCTTGGCGCTGGACCGTAGCAACAAGCGTCAGCCGGGGAGATATACATGACGGGAAGTACCGCCATCTTGGCGCCAAAGTCACCGATTTTGTTTATGTATATTTAATAATTAAAGTCATTTGTGACAACATGAATACTAGGAGGAGCCTCTGGATGTTTAAAACTATTCATCATAATTTTGCGTCGTTAAAATTCACACCCGTTCATTAACAAATGCATATCTTAGTAAGTACGAACTTGATCGGAAATCCACGAACTGTGACGAAACTAGTAAGAATACGGACTGCGCGCCAAAGTCGGCAGTCGGCGTTAAGAGCTCTTCCTGTCTTGTTCGATGGTAGCCATGCTCTCGGTTACGAGTAGTTTGTGACATGAGTGTTTCAATATTGATCTAATAGGAATAAAAGTGATATTACGGCATTCTGAATGTTAATTTCGAATAAATAGATACCCCAAAGTTGACCGACAGCAATTTCAGATTATTAGCTTCCACCGACAGAGACATACAATGCGCCAATGAAGAATCTGCACGGGACGACATTTACGAGAGCTGCAGCGCGCACAGGTAGGAGGAAATCCGGCGACACGACCCACCAAGGCCAATCAAGGAAGGTCCGACTTACACTCGCAAATTCCGGGTGGAAATGCTGACCAGTTACACTGTACGTCAGTGTCTCTACGGACTCGCGGCTGAGTAATAATAGTATCAGTTTAGAAGCGAGGGGATATTGCACGCTCCTGCAATGCTGGAACGAGCGGACACTATCATTCGAGGTCCTCCCCGCCCCCCCCCTCCCACGCAGCTGAGTGGTCAGCGCGACAGAATGTCAATCCTAAGTGCCTGGGTTCGATTCCCAGCTGGGTCGGAGATTTTCCCCATCGACGCAAAAGGCGCCGAAGTTGCTCCCGGTGAACGGTCTACCCGACGGGAGGCCCTAGTCACTCGACGACTCACTCACTCGAGGTGATGGACGTATCACAATCAAACAGATCGCTGAACGAATGGACGTTTCTACTGGTAGCGCTGACACACTCATCACCCAGTTAGAGAATTTGAAAGTGTGTGCCCACTGGGATCCATCCTGTAGCCCAGATCTCGCACCTTCCACGTGTTTGTCCCAGTAAAGCAAGCAGTACGGACTCCTGAAAGCAGTACGTGAATGATGGGGAAGTTACTGATGCTGCTAGACGTTGGCTCCGACGTTTACCAATAGAGTCGCAGCATAAGAGCAAACAGGCCTTCCTAGTAAGGTGGCGCAAAGCCGTTGCATTGAATGGAGACTACGTTGAAAAATAGGGTTTTATAGCCAAAAGAGTGGGGAACAACATGGTCTGAAATCCTATACTACTGGCCATTAAAATTGCTGCACCAAGAAGAAATGCAGATGATAAACGGGTATTCATTGGACAAATATATTATACTAGAACTGACATGTGATTACATTTTCATGCAATCTGGGTGCATAGATCCTGGGAAATCAGTACCCAGAACAACCACCTCTGGCCGTAATAACGGCCTTGATACACCTGGGAATTGAGTCAATCAGGGCTTGGATAGCGTGTACAGGTACAGCTGCCCATGCAGCTTCAACACGGTACCACAGTTCATCAAGAGTAGTGACTGGCGTATTGTGACGAGTCAGTTGCTCGGCCACCATTGACAAGAAGTTTTCAATTGGTGAGAGATCTGGAGAATGTGCTGGCCAGGGCAGCAGTCGAACATTTTCTGTATCCAGGAAGGCCTGTACAGGACCTGCAACATGTGGTCGTGCATTATCCCGCTGAAATGTAGGGTTTCACAGGGATCGAATGAAGGGTAGAGCCACAAGTCGTAACACATTTGAAATGTAACGTCCACTGTTCAAAGTGTCGTCAATGCGAACAAGAGGTGACCGAGACGTGTAACCAATGGCACCCCATACCTTCACGCCGGCTGATGCGCCGGTATGGCGATGACGAATACGCGCTTCCAATGTGCGTTCACCGCAATGTCGCCAAGCACGTATGCCACCATCATGATGAATTCATCGGAAAAATTGACGTTTTGCCATCGTGCACCCAGGTTCGTCGTTGAATACACCATCGCAGGCGCTCCTGTCTTTGATGCAGCATCATGGGTAACCGCAGCCATGGTCTCCGAGCTCATAGTCCATGCTGCTGCAAACGTCGTCGAACTGTTCGTGCAGATGGTTGTTGTCTTGCAAACGTCCCCATCTCTTGACTCAGGGATGCATATGTGGCTGCACGATCCATTACACCCATGCGGATAAGATGCCTGTCATCTCGACTGTATGATGACCTCAACCCACAGGAAAAATAATTATCAAATTCTGAACTGTGAAGTCATCCAAAATTACAGTTGGAAAACCACACTCTTTGTTATACTTCTCAATTGGTCACGATCCCACTTTGTTTATGAACTGAAAACTCTAATATTCACGAGAAACTGCTCTGAAATTAACCTGAACCGACAAAATTGTGTATATATTCTCAAAAACTTCAAAGGAATTAGAAAAAAGACAAAATTTCGTGAATCACACACAATACTGTTATCAATCGCATGAACACAGGGGGATTTCACCAGACATCTTCCCACTTTCGAGTATAACCAGTGTCTCTTTATACTACGACTCGTAGCAATACAATATCAAAAAAACTTTTATTACTGGGTAAAGAGTCACTACGCGATTTGACAGCTGACATTTATAATTCCCGCTCACGTCAGGAAAAACACCAATACGGGAATAGCAGCTTTTACATTATTGGTCAGAACGCAAGCAATTATGGCAGTCGCCGTAATTTTCGCGCGAAGCAATATTTCGCGACAAAATACCTTTATTAGTTACTGTCATATATCTAGTCTCATAACAATACATAAAACTACATAAAAATAACTACAATAATTTTGACATGCAAGGAGAATTAGTCCTAATGAGAGGAAGAAGTTTACATTTACTGGTGTTTCAACAATGACTACCAGGCAACTTTTAATTGGTTCAAATGGCTCTGAGCACTATGGGCCTCAACTGCTGAGGTCATTAGTCCCCTAGAACTTAGAACTAGTTAAACCTAACTAACCTAAGGACATCACAAACATCCATGCCCGAGGCAGGATTCGAACCTGCGACCGTAGCGGTCTTGCGGTTCCAGACTGCAGCGCCTTTAACCACACGGCCACTTCGGCCGGCTCAACTTTTAATTCACTGATTGTAATTTTATTTTCGTTAGCAGAAAGTAAACAAACTAAACAAAGATTTTAATTAAACAGAGTCTGTAATTCTTATACTTTTAATAGAGAAAGAAAGTTTCTAGGTCAGGGGATAGCGTTCAGCGAAGTCCCTTAACTTTTTGTTGCATACGAAGCGTTGCGTTAGGCAGCACGCTGTCGGCGGGTTACGATGATGAGAGCAGGATACAGGCAGATCCACTGGTTAATCTTCTCCGGTGAAACGCAAATAAAGTTCCGGCACAGCTGTATCATTAACCCCGTGGTGATTAACAAACCACAAGACGCCAGTATACGAACGTTGTTGACATGTCCTCTCTTTCAAAGTACATGACGTAGACGTCGCTCGTTTTACACTTTATGCACTGTCCATGACGCTATCGTCCATAATTCTCGGCTTTGAGCACTATGGGACTTAACAGCTATGGTCACCAATCCCCTAGAACTTAGAACTACTTAAACCTAACCAACCTAAGGACATCACACAACACCCAGTCGTCACGAGGCAGAGAAAGTCCCTGACCCCGCCGGGAATCGAACCCAGGAACCCGGGCGCGGGACGTCCATACTTACACGGTTCGTCACATTCATATAGTCTTAGCCACAATTACACAGTTCATAGAATTGTTCATGTATGTGAAGCACACCGTAAACAATGTCCACTCTGTTCTCGCATTTCAAACTTCGACAACGTCACTGAAAGCCATTTATATTGCACAGTTAATTAGTCTTCACTTTCATGGCTTGATAGAATGTGATATAAAACAGTTCCAACATCCGAAACCAATACCAGCAAAGTTCATTCGAATAAAGGCTCAGTTCGTGTCGGCCACAACAAAGTAATGTTAGCGGCACTTTCACAGTCCGGTTTATTTGCTCTTAAAGTTCGCTGACGATGGCATTACATACCGCAGTGGTAAAGAGAATTAACAGTCTGATAGTTCAGTATCACTGTCCGTACAATTACATATGCTTTTCATGGAACACAGTACTATTTTTCCCGCGCACGCTTCACAGACCCGCCATCCACCATCCCCTCTACTACGCAACAACCTTTCAACTCTCGATATCACTATCGCTGTCCCCTGCCTATAGATGTTATATCGTTATCGTAAATTACATAAACCTTTATAAATGTTATTGGCTGCATTTTTGACAATTAATAATATTTCAAAAGAGAACTTTAGAAACTTTACCACAGGTACAAAGCAAGAAACATATTTATCCATTGGCAAACGAAATAATCACGAATACATCTTTACATTTAAAAACCACAGTAGAATGTTACATAATCACAATTAGAAATGCCCATATGAACAAAAGAAAACGAATAGATTTCTAAAGAAAATCACGAAAAAAATTTTTATAGCCGTGATTAGCAATGCCTTCACATATGCCCCCCATTTTATCATGAGATGTTCCCGGGAACCTCTCAAGATAAAATGTCATTGACTCATGTGGGACAACCAACATCATAAAGCTACGTCATGTCATGGGTATATATATTGCCCTTAAGTATTCAAACTTCTATTCAGACTATTTGACATGAATAATTGGATACATCATATAACAGTACAAATAAACTTAACAACAATGAAACAGCATTTTACACAATTCTTTGAGAATGCTGACATAAAGCTAGAAAATCAAATTAACAAATGAAGATTTCATATAGTAAAGACTAAAACTAAGACAGGTGTCAGTTACAGCACAAACAGAATTCTAGGATGAACAAATAATTACAGTAAACCTATACAATGCTGCTGCAGACAAATTTTGCTAGATTCTTGACAGTTGTGTATACTACTTATCATCACACACACTGAGTGTCTTTGGAAGAATTTGTAAGCAAAGCCACAGTCTACTATAACAACTCACATTTCATTGCTTGAATCTGATAACTACTTGACTCTTCACATCATCAAACATGTAAAAAAAAACTATCTGGTTTCAAAAAGAAATTTATATAATCGGATGCAAGAAATTATCCTTAAACCACTTCTTATTTACAATTCATAATCAAATCTTTGCACTGTTTACACTGAAATTTATTTCCTCTGAAAACTGCAAGTGGGCAAATCTATTAGTGTGTTGTTCTTGCCTTATATGGTTTTAAATCAACCACATTCTTAAGGGCAAATTTCTTCTTGCACTTGGGATAAATCAGATAGAATGCATTCGGGTGGGGTACACCAGCCACCTCAAATGGTCCTTTGTATACTTCAAAAAATTTAGAAATCTCACTATTTATCTCTTTTGACGTCTCATATGTCTTGACCAAAACCAAATCTCCTATCCTTTTATCAATACCCTTCACCTAATCATCATGTCTTTTTTTTCTTTCTAACATTTTCTTCTCTACCAGTTCTCTTACCCTTTTCTTCTTTTACCCCAACTCAATTCCTCCTTGCCAGGGAAAGATAAATTTTCCTCCACCAGACTTTTTTGTCTCTCACCTTTCATAATCTCCTGAGGAGTAAACCCCGTTACCTCATGAACAACAGTATTCACTACATCCTCAATGTCTCCTACCAGTTCTCTTACCCTTTTCTTCTTTTACCCCAACTCAATTCCTCCTTGGCAGGGAAAGATAAATTTTCCTCCACCAGACTTTTTTGTCCCTCACCTTTCATAATCTCCTGAGGAGTAAACCCCGTTACCTCATGAACAACAGTATTCACTACATCCTCAATGTCTCCTATTATGTCTCCCCATGAACTGTGGTTATTGCTACAATACGTACGGCAGAATCTGCCAATCTCCCTCATATAACGTTCTACTGGATTCCCTTGCAGATGATACGTTGATGTGTAAATTACTGTAACTCCTTGATTGGTAAGGCCTTCTTTCCACTTCTTACATGCAAACTGTGACCCATTGTCGGATAATATGGCCTTAGGTTTCCCAAACTTCACAAAATAATCACCTTCCAATTTACTCAAAACGGCTATTCCAGTAGCTCTATGTAGCGGATAAAGTTTTATAAATTTAGAAAACACCTCCAAAACTACAAAAATGTATGCAAAATCTCCCTTGGTTTTTGGTAACTTACCATAAAGATCCACTGATAACAGTTCCATTACATCATTCGGTTTAATATTTTGCATAGGGAGCCTACATGTTTGGTTAGTAACTTTGGCACTTTGACATTTGTCACATGTCTTAATACGGTTATTCACTCTCTTTACCATGTTGTCAAAGGATACACATTCCCTCAATTTCTGTATACACTTCTTAGCACCAACATGTCCAAAACTCAAATGAATATAGTCTATTATCTCATCTATATATCCACAGGGCCGACATACTTTCCAATCTTCTGAATTTTCATCAGGTCGTCTAAACAAGACTCCATCATGAATTTGGTAATACTTTGGCAACTTATTGTTACCATCTTTCCTTTCCAGTTCACACTTCACCATTTTCCACACTTCATCCTGATTCTGATACCTTCTCATGTTTTTGCAAATACCTTCAATTTTCTTCTCTCCTTGAACACCTTTTATATAAAACAACTTTACATGCTCTTCATCAACATCATACCCTGTATCATTACCTTCACTCAATGGTAACCTGGATAAAGCATCTGCTACTTTGTTCTGCGTATCTTAAATACACTTCATCTCAAAAGGAAACTGTTCTAAGAACAAAGTCCATCTTGTTAACCGTCTATGTACCAGCCGAAACTTTTTGAAAAATATAAGGGCTCTGTGATCAGTATGTATGATGGTTTTATACCCCCATAGGTAATCTCTGAACTTTTGAAATCCCCAAACTATTGCCAGTGCTTCACACTCAGTCACAGTGTAATTTCTCTCATACCTGGTCAATGACCTACTTGCAAAGGCTATGGTCCTATGGTCTTCATTTTCCTCATCCCCAAAATTTTGAAACAATTCCACTCCAATACCGTACCCACTCGAATCAGTCCCCAATCAGAATGGTTTACTAAGATCCGGATGGTGTGAATACTTTTCCACTTTTAAAGCTTCCTTAAGTTGATTAAAGGCTTTCTGACACTCTTCTGTCCAAACATAGTTCACTTTAGGACTCAATAATTTGTTCAGACATGGGACATTAAAAGCTTGCCCTGGCACAAAATTCTGGTAAAAATTACACATACCCAAAAATGATTTCAACTCTTTTCTATTTCTTGGGGATGGACACTCTTTGATTGCTTTCATTTTGTCTGGATCCATCTTAATACCAGTAGTTGATAAAATCCTACCCAAAAACTTTATCTCTTTGCGAACAGATTCACACTTTTTGAGTCTCAGGGTCATGCCCCCTTTCCTTAAGGCTTGAAACAACTCACTTAATAAACAGCAATGTTCTTCCCATAACTCAGTGGCAACTAATAGGTCATCTACATATATTGTCAGTTTTGATCTCAGCTCTGGTCCTAATACTTGATCAAGGGCTCGTATAAAAACAGACACACTAATATTCAGCCCGAATGGGACAAAAGTGTACAGGGCTATTACAAATGATTGAAGCGATTTCATAAATTCACTGTAGCTCCATTCATTGACATATGGCCACGACACACTACAGATACGTAGAAAAACTCATAAAGTTTTGTTCGGCTGAAACCGCACTTCAGGTTTCTGCCACCAGAGCGCTCGAGAGCGCAGTGAGACAAAATGGCGACAGGAGCCGAGAAAGCGTATGTCGTGCTTGAAATGCACTCACATCAGTCAGTCATAAAAGTGCAACGACACTTCAGGACGAAGTTCAACAAAGATCCACCAACTGCTAACTCCATTCGGCGATGGTATGCGCAGTTTAAAGCTTCTGGATGCCTCTGTAAGGGGAAATCAACGGGTCGGCCTGCAGTGAGCAAAGAAACGGTTGAACGCGTGCGGGCAAGTTTCACGCGTAGCCCGCAGAAGTCGACGAATAAAGCAAACAGGGAGCTAAACGTACCACAGCCGACGGTTTGAAAAATCTTACGGAAAAGGCTAAAGCAGAAGCCTTACCGTTTACAATTGCTACAAGCGCTGACACCCGATGACAAAGTCAAACGCTTTGAATTTTCGGCGCGGTTGCAACAGCTCATGGAAGAGGATGCGTTCAGTGCGAAACTTGTTTTCAGTGATGAAGCAACATTTTTTCTTAATGGTGAAGTGAACAGACACAATGTGCGAATCTGGGCGGTAGAGAATCCTCACGCATTCGTGCAGCAAATTCGCAATTCACCAAAAGTTAACGTGTTTTGTGCAATCTCACGGTTTAAAGTTTACGGCCCCTTTTTCTTCTGCGAAAAAAACGTTACAGGACACGTGTATCTGGACATGCTGGAAAATTGGCTCATGCCACAACTGGAGACCGACAGCCCCGACTTCATCTTTCAACAGGATGGTGCTCCACCGCACTTCCATTACGATGTTCGGCATTTCTTAAACAGGAGATTGGAAAACCGATGGATCGGTCGTGGTGGAGATCACGATCAGCAATTCATGTCATGGCCTCCACGCTCTCCCGACTTAACCCCATTCGATTTCTTTCTGTGGGGTTATGTGAAAGATTCAGTGTTTAAACCTCCTCTACCAAGAAACGTGCCAGAACTGCGAGCTCGCATCAACGATGCTTTCGAACTCATTGACGGGGACATGCTACACCGAGTGTGGGAGGAACTTGATTATCGGCTTGATGTCTGCCGAATCACTAAAGGGGCACATATCGAACATTTGTGAATGCCTAAAAAAACTTTTTGAGTTTTTGTATGTGTGTGCAAAGCATTGTGAAAATATCTCAAATAATAAAGTTATTGTAGAGCTGTGAAATCGCTTCAATCATTTGTAATAACCCTATATTGATAACACTTCCCATTTACCAAAAATGCTGTATACTTCCTATATTCCTTAGCAAGTGGCACCTGCCAATATCCGCAGATCAGATTGAGACTACTAAGATAGTTTACTTACATTCCCTCCATACTCTCTGGCCTATCAGTTTCTCTCCTTACCACTTCGTTTAACATCCTGGCATCAATAACTAGTCTCACACTACCATCTTTCTTGCCCACAATGACCAGTGGTGAATTATATTCACTATTCCCTCGCTCTATAGCACCACAATTCAACATCCTCTCAATTTCTTTATTTACCGCCTCCCTCTGTGCAAATGGTATGGAATAAGGTTTTTTCGAAAAAGGTTCATGTGGTTTGATATCCAGCCTATATTCATAATTCTTTACTCTTCCTGGACTGTCAGAAAAAACTTCCCTATTCATCCACAAAACTTCTCTCAGTTCTTCTTTCTGGAATTCATTTAACCCTTCAACTTTAGACATTTGGTTCTTCAATTCGTCCATAAGTCCACTTGTATCCTCCTCACTCCTATACTCCAAGTTCAGCTTATCATCAGCCAAATTAGTTACTACAGGCATCATTTTCACTTTTAAATACCCTAACAATCGGTCCTTATCTATCACCAATCCATCAAACTTCACACTGATCCTTGACCCAGCACCCTCAAAATTAACAAAACTCTCCCCACAATTTATCTCTGCCTTGCACTCTGTCAACCAATTCATGCCCAATATAATATTCACTGTTAACCCAGGTACTACAAAAAATTATGCACTAAACCTTTTCTTTTTTTTTTGTCATCAGTCTATTGACTGGTTTGATGCGGCCCGCCACGAATTCCTTTCCTGTGCTAACCTCTTCATCTCAGAGTAGCACTTGCAACCTACATCCTCAATTATTTGCTTGACGTATTCCAATCTCTGTCTTCCTCTACAGTTTTTGCCCTCTACAGCTCCCTCTAGTACCATGGAAGTCATTCCCTCATGTCTTAGCAGATGTCCTATCATCCTGTACCTTCTCCTTATCAGTGTTTTCCTCATATTCCTTTCCTCTCCGATTCTGCGTAGAACCTCCTCATTCCTTACCTTATCAGTCCACCTAATTTTCAACATTCGTCTATAGCACCACATCTCGAATGCTTCGATTCTCTTCTGTTCCGGTTTTCCCACAGTCCATGTTTCACTACCATACGATGCTGTACTCCAGACGTACATCCTCAGAAATTTCTTCCTCAAATTAAGGCCGGTATTTGATATTAGTAGACTTCTCTTGGCCAGAAATGCCTTTTTTGCCACAGCGAGTCTGCTTTTGATGTCCTCCTTGCTCCGTCCGTCATTGGTTATTTTACTGCCTAGGTAGCAGAATTCCTTAACTTCATTGACTTCGTGACCATCAATCCTGATGTTAAGTTTCTCGCTGTTCTCATTTCTACTACTTCTCATTATCTTCGTCTTTCTCCGATTTACTCTAAAACCATACTGTGTACTCATTAGACTGTTCATTCCGTTCAGCAGATCATTTAATTCTTCTTCACTTTCACACAGGATAGCAATGTCATCAGCGAATCGTATCATTGATATCCTTTCACCTTGTATTTTAATTCCACTCCTGAACCTTTCTTTTATTTCCATCATTGCTTCCTCGATGTACAGATTGAAGAGTAGGGGTGAAAGGCTACAGCCTTGTCTTACACCCTTCTTAAAACGAGCACTTCGTTCTTGATCGTCCACTCTTATTATTCCGTCCTGGTTGTTGTACATATTGTATATGACCCGTCTCTCCCTATAGCTCACCCCTACTTTTTTTCAGAATCTCGAACAGCTTGCACAATTTTATATTGTCGAACGCTTTTTCCAGGCCGACAAATGCTATGAAAGTGTCTTGATTTTTCTTTAGCCTTGCTTCCATTATTAGCCGTAACGTCAGAATTGCCTCTCCCGTCCCTTTACTTTTCCTAAAGCCAAACTGGTCGTCACCTAGCGCATTCTCAATTTTCTTTTCCATTCTTCTGTACATTATTCTTGTAAGCAGCTTCGATGCATGAGCTGTTAAGCTGATTGTGCGATAATTCTCGCACTTGTCAGCTCTTGCCGTCTACGGAATTGTGTGGATGATGCTTTTCCGAAAATCAGATGGTATATCGCCAGACTCATATATTCTACACACCAACATGAATAGTCGTTTTGTTGCCACTTCCCCCAATGATTTTAGAAATTCTGATGGAATGTTATCTATCCCTTCTGCCTTATTTGACCGTAAGTCCTCCAAAGCTCTTTTAAATTCCGATTCTAATACTGGATCCCCTATCTCTTCTAAATCGACTCCTGTTTCTTCTTCTATCACATTAGACAAATCCTCACCCTCATAGAGGCTTTCAATGTATTCTTTCCACCTATCTGCTCTCTCCTCTGCATTTAACAGTGGAATTCCTGTTGCACTCTTAATGTTACCACCGTTGCTTTTAGTGTCACCAAAGGTTGTTTTGACTTTCCTGTATGCTGAGTCTGTCCTTCCGACAATCATATCTTTTTCGATGTCTTCACATTTTTCCTGCTGCCATTTCGTCTTAGCTTCCCTGCACTTTCTATTTATTTCATTCCTCAGCGACTTGTATTTCTGTATTCCTGATTTTCCCGGAGCATGTTTGTACTTCCTCCTTTCATCAATCAACTGAAGTATTTTTTCTGTTACCCATGGTTTCTTCGCAGCTACCTTCTTTGTACCTATGTTTTCCTTCCCAACTTCTGTGATGGCCCTTTTTAGAGATGTCTATTCCTCTTCAACTGTACTGCCTACTGCGCTATTCCTTATTGCTGTATCTATAGCGTTAGAGAACTTTAAACGTATCTCGTCATTCCTTAGTACTTCCGTATCCCACTTCTTTGCGTATTGATTCTTCCTGACTAATGTCTTGAACGTCAGCCTACTCTTCATCACTACTATATTGTGATCTGAGTCTATATCTGCTCCTGGGTACGCCTTACAATCCAGTATCTGATTTCGGAATCTCTGTCTGACCATGATGCAATCTAATTGAAATCTTCCCGTATCTGCCGGCCTTTTCCAAGTATACCTCCTCCTCTTGTGATTCTTGAACAGGGTATTCGCTATTACTAGCTGAAACTTGTTACAGAACTCAATTAGTCTTTCTCCTCTTTCATTCCTTGTCCCAAGCCCATATTCTCCTGTAACCTTTTCTTCTACTCCTTCCCCTACAACTGCATTCCAGTCGCCCATGACTATTACATTTTCGTCCCCCTTTACATACTGCATTACCCTTTCAATATCCTCATACACTTTCTCTATCTGTTCATCTTCAGCTTGTGACGTCGGCATGTATACCTGAACTATCGTTGTCGGTGTTGGTCTGCTGTCGATTCTGATTAGAATGACCCGGTCACTGAACTGTTCACAGTAACACACCCTCTGTCCTACCTTCCTATTCATAACGAATCCTACACCTGTTATACCATTTTCTGCTGCTGTTGATATTACCCGATACTCATCTGACCAGAAATCCTTGTCTTCCTTCCACTTCACTTCACTGACCCCTACTATATCTAGATTGAGCCTTTGCATTTCCCTTTTCAGATTTTCTAGTTTCCCTACCACGTTCAAGCTTCTGACATTCCACGCCCCGACTCGTAGAACGTTATCCTTTCGTTGATTATTCAATCTTTTTCTCATGGTAACCTCCCCTTGGCAGTCCCCTCCCGGAGATCCGAATGGGGGACTATTCCGGAATCTGTTGCCAATGGAGAGATCATCATGACACTTCTTCAATTACAGGCCACATGTCCTGTGGATACACGTTACGTGTCTTTAATGCAGTGGTTTCCATTGCCTTCTGCATCGTTGATCATTGCTGATTCTTCCGCCTTTAGGGGCAATTTCCCACGCTCCTCTGCCCTCTTTCACAAGGCCGTTGGCAGAATGAGGCTGACTTCTTATGCCGAAAGTCTTCGGCCGCCAGTGCTGATTATTTATCAAAATTTAGGTAGTTGTGGGGATCGAACCCGGGACCGAAAACGTTTTGATTATGAATCAAAGACGCTACCCCTAGACCACGGTACATCATTCACTAAACCTATGCCCCCAATCTAAAATTCCAAAATTATTTGGTGTTTAATTACCTTGCTTAATTTCCCTGTAGGACCCACTATCTTCAAACCTACTACTGGTACATTCATCACTTCATTATGCTCCTTTATGTAATTAAATAAATTTTCAGCAATAGCACTAATTTCACTACCTGTATCCAAAAGAGCTTTTTCTTCCCTACCATACATTCCAATTCTCACAAAAGGTTGCTTAATCCTATCACTACTTTATTCACATAACAAATTCTGCTCAATTTCGTTACGAGCCCAGTCATCACAATTCAACTTTGAACTTTCCTTTCCTTCTAAACATTTCTGAAGAGCACAAACACCTACTTCCTCCTCATCATCAGCTGCTATTCCTACATCTCTGTGACTAATAAAAACATTGACATCTTCTTCATTACTTACTTAGCATCTTCCCTTAAATCATCACATGCATGGAAAGCACCCCTTTCACTATTTCCTTTGAAATAATTTCTTTTCATTTATCACTCCCTTTGGCTGTCTTTCATATTCTTTGACTCCCCCATACATCTGGGAAAATCTCTCCATACATGAGTCCCCTAATTCCTTACCACCTTCACCATTAACCTCAGGTCCAATTTCTTCCATCACCAGACCATGATGACTACACACCCTATCACCATAATCATTACTAATACTACTACCCATCACTGTATCCCTTACATTACCATGGTGATTTGAAAATTCAATAGGCCCTAACCTTTGACTCGCCCCAGCACGGGCCTTCACTGTAGCGGGGTCCCGTTTTCCTCTTGTGATTCCCCTACTGTCTGATAACCTTGGCTATTTCCTCTAAAAGCTCCTCGGCCTCTTTCCCTACCTCTAAAATTTACTTGGTTCATTCTCCCTACTCTATCCTGATTATCATAATGACCATCCACATGTCTATTTTCATTAAATGAACAGCCCACTTGCCACCTATCCACATCCCTCACTCTCTTCAGAAAGTCTTTGATAGTACTAAAATTTCCTATCAACCCACATCTTCTATTAGGAGGCAACTTCCCTATCAATATTTCTATAGTATCCTTGTCACTCCATGGGCTGTCCAAATGTTTTAGTTTACTTATCCATTTCTCACAATATTCTCTCATATTCTCCCTACTACTCCTATCATACCATGGGGCCTTCTTAAAAGCTTCTATGACATCACTTTGTTTTTCTTTCGACCAGTATTCTTTCAAAAACGCTGACACAAAATCCTCAAATGTTTCATATTTTTCTGGTGCATCAGCTCCCCAATCTAAACCTTCCCCTTTTAAACAAGCACTTGCCCTCCTTAGTTTGTCCTTTTCTGTCCAATCTGTAGTAAACTGACTTCTCAAACTATTCACAAAAGACACGGGATGTACATCTCCACTAGGATCAAAAACTATATTATTGAAACTACTACCATCCCTTATCTGCACTATTACTGGTGATGCAGTAAACTGCTTACCCTGTACTGTCTTTTCTAAACTCCCTACCCTATTCTCGATCTTAGCAGTGGTCTCTCTAATATCTTCCACTTCTGCCTTAGTCTCTTGTCTATATTCACGGAACATTCCTTTGCAATAATCTTTAATTTCATCCTTCCTCTTCATACATTCAGTAGCTTGGGTTTTAATGTTTTTATCCAAGCATTCTACACTTCCCTTTATGATGTTTTCAAACTTCTCTTGCTTCTTATTTAACTCAAACTCTGTCTCTTTAAAAGTCTCTTTAACGTCATCTTTAAACTTCTCAAAATCTTTATCAACCTCTGACTTAAAGCCCAAGATTTCCTTTTCCAACTCATCTTCCATTTCCTGTTTAAATGCCCTCAGACGTTTTTCAAACATTTCATCTAGCTTTTTTATTTCTTCACCCATTTTTTCCTGTGATTTGCTAACAGCTTCTAGCTTTCCACTCACTTCTGTTTTCATTCCTTCCAGTTTCGTCAAGAGCAATGCTAACATACTTTCCACTCCTCCCTTGTAATCTGCTTCTCTTCTGACACCTGTTTCCACTTTAATGTCTAATCCTTTATCTACCTTTTCCATAACAAACTCTTCTTCTTTATTTTTTTTCCTCACTTTCCCACACCTTGAAACTAGCTACACGCTCATCTTCTTTGATTGTCATTTTGTCTACAAGAGGTAACCCACACAAAACAAAACAATACAATTTTCACTCTTCCAAATTCAAACATCGATCCTAAGATTGACAGGTTCGAAAAGACAGTATTACTAAAACACTGTCCTGTCACAACACGGCGCCATATGTGATGACCTCAACCCACAGGAAAAATAATTATCAAAATCTGAACTGTGAAGTCATCCAAAATTATAGTTGGAAAACCACACTCTTTGTTATACTTCTCAATTGGTCACGATCCCACTTTGTTTATGAACTGAAATCTCTAATATTCACTAAAACTGCTCTGAAATTAACCTGAACTGACAAAATTGTGTATATATATTCTCAAAAAATTCAAAGCAATTAGAAAAAGTGGCAATATTTCGTGAATCACACACAATACTGTTATCAATCGCATGAACACAGGGGGGGTTTCACCATACATCTTCCCACTTTCGAGTATAACCAGTGTCTCTTTATACTACGACTCGTAGCAATACAATATCAAAAAGACTTTTATTACTGGGTAAAGAGTCACTACGTGATTTGACAGCTGACATTTATAATTCCCGCTCACGTCAGGAAAAACACCAATACGGGAATAGCAGCTTTTACATTGTTGGTCAGAACGCAAGCAATTATGGCAGTCGCCGTAATTTTCGCGCGAAGCCGTATTTCGCGACAAAATACTCTTATTAGTTACTGTCATGTATCTAGTCTCATAACAATACATAAAACTACACAAAATAACTACAATAATTTTGACATGCAAGGAGAATTAGTCCTAATGAGAGGAAGAAGTTTACATTTACTGGTGTTTCAACAATGACTACCAGGCAACTTTTAATTCACTGATTTTAATTTTATTTTCGTTAGCAGAAAGCAAACAAACTAAACAAAGAATTTAATTAAACAGAGTCTGTAATTCTTATACTTTTATTAGAGAAAGAAAGTTTCTAGGTCAGGGGATAGCGTTCAGCGAAGTCCCTTAACTTTTTGTTGCATACGAAGCGTTGCGTTAGGCAGCACGCTGTCGGCGGGTTACGATGATGAGAGCAGAATACAGGCAGATCCACTGGTTAATCTTCTCCGGTGAAACGCAAATAAAGTTCCGGCACAGCTGTATCATTAACCCCGTGGTGATTAACAAACCACAAGACGCCAGTATACGAACGTTGTTGACATGTCCTCTCTTTCAAAGTACATGACGTAGACATCGCTCGTTTTTACACTTTATGCACTGTCCGTGACGCTATCGTCCATAATTACACGGTTCGTCACATTCATATAGTCTTAGCCACAATTACACAGTTCATAGAATTGTTCATGTATGTGAAGCACACCGTAAACAATGTCCACTCTGTTCTCGCATTTCAAACTTCGACAACGTCACTGAAAGCCATTTATATTGCACAGTTAATTAGTCTTCACTTTCATGGCTTGATAGAATGTGATATAAAACAGTTCCAACATCCGAAACCAATACCAGCAAAGTTCATTCGAATAAAGGCTCAGTTCGTGTCGGCCACAACAAAGTAATGTTAGCGGCACTTTCACAGTCCGGTTTATTTGCTCTTAAAGTTCGCTGACGATGGCATTAGATACCGCAGTGGTAAAGAGAATTAACAGTCTGATAGTTCAGTATCACTGTCCGTACAATTACATATGCTTTTCATGGAACACAGTACTACTTTTCCCGCGCACGCTACACAGACACGCCATCCACCATCCCCTCTACTACGCAACAACCTTTCAACTCTCGATATCACTATCGCTGTCCCCTGCCTATAGATGTTATATCGTTATCGTAAATTACATAAACCTTTATAAATGTTATTGACTGCATTTTTCACAATTAATAATATTCCAAAAGAGAACTTTAGAAACTTTACCACAGGTACAAAGCAAGAAACACATTTATCCATTGGCAAACGAAATAATCACAAATACATCTTTACATTTAAAAACCACAGTAGAATGTTACATAATCACAATTAGAAATGCCCATATGACCCATATGAACAAAAGAAAAAGAATAGAAATCTAAAGAAAATCACGAAAAAAAAATTTTATAGGCGTAATTAGCAATGCCTTCACAACTGCTAGTCATACGAGGCCGTTGGGATTCAGCACGGCGTTCCGTATTACCCTCCTGAACCCACCGATTCCATATTTTGCTAACAGTCATTGGATCTCGACCAACGCGAGCAGCAATGTTGCGATACGATAAACCGAAATCACGATAGGCTACAATCCGACCTTTATCAAAGTCGGAAACGTGATGGTACGCATTTATCCTTCTTACACGAGGCATCACAACAACGTTTCATCAGGCAACGCCGTTCAACTGCTGTTTGTGTATGAGGAATCGGCTGGAAACTTTCCTCATGTCAGCACGTTGTAGGTGTCGCCACCGGCGCCAACCTTGTGTGAATGCTCTGAAAAGCTAATCATTTGCATATCACAGCATCTTCTTCCTGTCGGTTAAATTTCGCGTCTGTAGCACGTCATCTTCGTGGTGTAGAAATTTTAATGACCAGTAGCGTAAATATAACCAACAACATGCTTTCAGGGGGAAAAAATGTGTTGCGTTACTTATTGAACGGCTCTCGTATAAAGCGAAGTAGCTTGACCTGTTACTTCGATTGAGGAATATCAATTACTTCAAAAATGCATTTTCGAAAGCTGTCGAAGATTCGTTGAGCAGTGCTCTTGAATCAAGCTCGTTGGTTTACCTCGCTGAAGCTATTCTTCGCAAAAGTCACACAGTGCCAGAACTCCACTGTTCAGGAGCGCGACGGTGCTAATTCATACTCAGTACGCAGTCGGAGTACACACTTTGGCAGAGAATGATTGCTACTCCTCACCGATGCTATGCAAGCTAGGCACACACGCCGGATCTGTGATCGGCTCGTGGGGGCAGTGCTGCCAACAGGGCGCGGCGGGAGGGGAACTCCCGCTGTGACGTCAACATCCTCGCATTCGCACCATTCAGTGCCATCTGTTCACGTTGCCGGTGTGCGACAAGCTTATAGTGACAAGAGACTACATCCATTATTGTAATGTGGAGGATTATCCATAGATACAGCCGCGCACAGTAGGTAAATAGATGTTCATCGCGGAGCACGGGATGACAGAATAATAACATTTAAGGGCAATTATACTCATGTTTTTAAGAGAACTGACAGCAATAAAAATTTAAAAAAATAGAAAATAAAGTGAGAAAGCACACGTAATGCCTCATGATACAATTTTTTGTACTATTCGCTGCCATAATACTTTTCAGAATCTCTACAATACATTGCAAATGTGTAGTAAACAGTCAAGTTAAATTCATACGAGAATTATCCGCCGCTTGCGACTAAACTTTGCATACTCCGCGACAATTTTAGCACCTAACGTTCTGAAACTACATTCGTCCCTCGAAGTCCTTGCAATGCTTCTAAGAAGCATGCTACTTACTTTTCAGCTAGCAACGTTTCATTTCTCCTAATTAATTTTCTCCCAGTATTAACATAACAGTTATTTCTCTATAAACAAAAGGCATTGTTCCCAATGACTGACTCACTCACTACTGATCATCACCCAATCCAAACTAATGAAGATACAAACTGGATATTTGCAGAGGGAGTTGATCTTAGGTTGTAGGCGTCTTATGCTGTAGGGGTCGAAGATTCATTGAGCAGGGTCAATCAAGCTTGATAGAAACTTGAAATAGGAGGGCTATTTTGAAATTCCAATCCTAAGAGGGTGAAATAGGGGATGAGAAGATTTTTCAAAATTTGTTACTATTAAGACAATTTTAGAGCTACGAGAATTGGTATGTGGTTTCTCGGTTAGAAATAAAGAAATACGTGTTTCAGCATTTTTTGGAAATTCAGCTCCCATGGGAATGAAATAGTGGGTGAAAGATTTTTTAGAAAATAAGTCATCATTAAAGAACAAGTAAAGTATTTTTAAAGCTACACCTATGAAAATTAGTATTTGACTTCTCAGTTAGAAATAAAAACAAAAGTGTTCCACTGTTTTTGGAAATTCAACCCCCAAAGGGGTGAAACAGGAGAAGAGGATCTTTAAGAAAATATTTCGTTGTATTTAAGAAAAAAACTTCTTGGCTAGATATAAAGAGATATACGTTAAGGGATGAAAGTTTCTACGGAAATATGACCACAAGAACGCAAAAGGCATGATTAGAAGAAACCTTGGACTCCAGCTACCAGCATCTTTTTTGGTCAGAAGTACGTTCGGAAACGGTCATGATTTATAAGTCTTAATTAGCGTAAAAAGTTTAAAAGGTTTTGCAATTTGTGAGCTAAATTAAAGAAAGCTATTTAACAGTCACCGCGAACTGCATAGAAAAAGAAACGGCTCATGAATACATTAATTTTTCAGAATGCCTAATATATATTTATAAAACTATTTTTAATGCGATTATTACGCAAACACGAGCGAAGCAGCGGGTGCTAAGCTAGTTCTTAATACATGGAGCCATTCTCAACTAAATGATAAACGTCAATAAATATGTTCTTGTAGTGTAGAATGACGAGGTCAGATATACTCTGGAACTGAAACATATGATAGTACAGTATCATTCGTTTATAGTTTCAGTGAATTCACTGTAAATCATAGATGACGTTTGTCCTGTGAAGAATGCCCTGGGACATTGTCTTGGAGTAAAATCGCCTCCCTGGACAGCTTGCTGCCTGTCTCGCTTCAGTTGCGGACCGCATGCGGGTGGAACTGGGAAGTATGCACTGCATGAAAAGCTATCCCCTTACGTGAAAATGGTTCAAATGGCTGTAAGCACTATGGGACTTAACATTTGGGGTCATCAGTCCCGTAGACTTCGAACTACTTAAACCTAACTAACCTAAGGACACCACACACATCCATGCCCGAGGCAGGATTCGAACCTGCGACCGTAGCAACAGCGCGGTTCCAGACTGAAGCGCCTAGATCCGCTCGGCCACAGCGGACGGCCCTCACGTGCAAACTTTAGACCCATAAAATTATATAATAATGTTTTCTGACTACACCGTCTAAGAACATATGACACGAGAATATGCAAAGCTTACTCTACGCACCGTATCAATGAAATGAAATGAAATCCCATGCTTTTTTACAGAGCGTAGGGGAACAATGCGGGAGATCCGCACGGCTGTACTAGGCAAGGTCCTAATGGAGGTGGTTTGCCGTTGTCTTCCTCCGACGATAATGGGGATGAATGATGATGATGATGAAGACGACACAACAACACCCAGTCATCTCGGGGCAGATGGGAATTCCCTGACTACGCCGGAAATCGAACCCGGGATCCCGGGACAGGGAAGCGAGAATGCTACCGTGAGACCACGAGCAGCCTATCAATAATGAGTATTAAATAGAAACTAGACTGAATTCCATGAATGTATTACGTATTGACGAGCACATGGCCTAAATTTAGCGATGTGTAAGTAACTCAGCTTATAGCCGAATCATGTACTATGGGCATGTTTGAACAAGTCTGTTAGCCTGGCGTTCCCACTTAGAAATCTGGGTATTCAAACAAACAGCGATTATATTATGCATGACCCAAGGAACTGCCAGATTGTTCTGGAATGCTGTTTTATAACATCGTGCAAAGAGAGTGAACAGATAGTATAGCTCACACCAGTTATTTGGAAGATATGGATACACAAAAAGTACTGAAAAAAGCTTTTTAAGTGGGAATGTGATGACTTCAGATCTCTTAAAATTCGGACAGATAATTGGGAGGGCGGTCTCGTAAACTGACGTACAGCCGGGAGAACGGTGTGCTGATCACATGCCCCTCCATATCCGCTTCAGCAACGCCTGTGGCCTAAGGGTGCCACTGCGGCCGGTCGGTGCCGTTGGAACTTCATGAAATGTCCGGGCAAAGTGTAGTTTTTACACTACTGGCCATTAAAATTGATACACCACGAAGATGACGTGCTAAAGACACGAAATTTAACAGACAGGGAGAAGATGCTGTGATATGCAAATGATTAGCTTTTCAGAGCATTCACACAACGTTGGCGCAGGTGCCGACACCTACAACGTACTCACACGAGGAAAGTTTCCAACCGATTTCTCATACACAAACAGCAGCTGATCGGCGTTGCCTGGTGAAACGTTGTTGTGATGCCTCGTGTAAGGAGGAGAAATGCGTACCGACTTTGATAAAGGTCGGACTGTAGCCTATCGCGATTGCGGTTTATCGTATCGCGACATTGCTGCTCGCGTTGGTTGTGATCCAGTGACTGCTAGCAGAATATGGAATCGGTGCGTTCAGGAAGGTAATACGGAACGCCGTGCTGGATCCCAATGGCCTCGTATAACTAACAGTCGAGATGACAGGCATCTTATCTGCATGGCTGTAACGGATCGTGCAATCATGTCTCGATCCCTTAGTCAACAGATGGGGACGTTTGCAAGACAACAACCATCTGCACGAACAGTTCGACAACGTTTGCAGCAGCATGGACTATCAGCTCGGAGACCACGGCTGCGGTTACCCTTGACCCTGCATCACAGACCGGAGCGCCTGCGACGGTGTACTCAACGACGAACCTGGGTGCACGAATGGTAAAACGTCAATTTTTCGGATGAATCCAGGTTCTGTTTACAGCATCATGATGGTCGCATCTGTGTTTGGCGACATCGCGGTGAACGCACATTGGAAGCGTGCATTCGGTTGTCGCCATACTGGCGTATCAACCGGCGTGATGGTATGAGGTGCCATCGGTTACACGTCTCGGTCACCTCTTGTTCGCATTGACGGCAGTTTGAACAGTGGACGTTTCATTTCAGATGTGTTACGACCCGGGGCTCTACCCTTCATTCGATCCCTGCGAAACCCTACATTTCAGCAGCATAATGCACGACCGCATGTTGCAGGTCCTGTACGGGCCTTTCTGGATACAGAAAATGTTCGACTGCTGCCCTGGCCAGCACATTCTCCAGATCTCTCACCAATTGAAAACGTCTGGTCAATGGTGGCTGAGCAACTGGCTCGTCACGATACGCCAGTCACTACTCTTGATGATTGTGGTATCGTGCTGAAGCTGCATGGGGAGTTGTACCTGTACACGCCATCCAATCTCTGTTTGACTCAATACCCAGTCGTACCAAGGCCGTTATTACGGCCAGAGGTGGTTGTTATGGGTACTGATTTCTCAGGCTCTATGCACCCAAATTGCGTGAAAATGTAATCACATGTCAGTTCTAGTATAATATATTTGTCCAATGAATACCCGTTTATCATCTGCATTTCTTCTTGGTGTAGCAATTTTAATGGCCAGTAGTGTAGTATAGCTGACACCAGTTATATGAAAGATATGGATACACAAAAAGTACTGAAAAACGCTCCTTAAGTGGGAATGTGATGACTTCAGATGTCTTAAAATTCTGACATAATAGGGAGGGCTGTCTCGTAAACTGACGTACAGCCGGGAGAACGGTGTGCTGATCACATGCCCCTCCATATCAGCTTCAGCGACGCCTGTGGCGTAAGGATGACACTGCGGCCGGTCGGTACCGTTGGGCCTTCATGGAATGTTTGGGCGGAGTTTAGTTTTTATAAGTAGGAGGTGCGTTCAATAAGTGACGCAACACATTGTTTTCTGAAAGCAGGTTGGTTATATTCAGGGTTCCAATACACTGTTCCCCATACAAAATACTATTTTTCAACACAATCTCGGCTCATCGCGACGGCCTTCTGCCACTTTACTGGGAGGGCCTGCAGTCTCCCATGGTACCACTCTACTGGTCTACGTTAGAGCCAACGTCGTGCTGCATCAATAACGTCCATACCACCCACGTAACGCTTCATTGGGCCAAGCAGATGGAAGTTGAAGGTGCGAGTTCCGAGCTGTAGGATGGATGAGGAAGAACAATCCAATGAAATTTTGTGAGCTCCTCGCAGCTGTACAAACATGCGCGAGGCCCTGCGCTGTAATGGAGAAAGAGGAGTTCGTTCACATCTCTCGATCACCTCGAATGAGACTCAGTACGTTCCAACATTGCAGGAGTCACAGCTGTGTGCGATCGCCCGGCACGCGGAAGAACCGACAGCTTCGACGAGCTTGTTGCGATGATAACAGAAGCCTTGCCCAACGACTCACTCTGCATCCTTCACTGCCCGATCTCCGTAGACATTCTTCAAGCGCCTATGAATACTTGCGATGCTCTGGGTTCCGCCAAAAGAAACTAAATATAGCTCTCTGCTTGGATCTCAGCTCCGTTACAAACACCATTCTGAAGGCAACTTATCGGAACTTCATGAAACTGTAGGGGCTTAAGCGGAAATCTTTCACGGTGTCCTCTATCAAATTTCGGATTTTTCAACCGAAATTAACAAAAACAAAAAAAGAATGTGTGGCATTACTTGTTGAACACGCCCTCGTATAAACCTGATGCTGTTCCCTGCTTCGGTGGTTACACGGCTTGTGCGAATCCACGAACGTATTATCTCAATATGGAATAACGCATTTACAGCCTAATACCTGCATACGCGTGACAGTCTCTTGACTTCAATTCTACACGAACCTTAGTCAGCTATAATTGCTTTTTGCCACAACTGCATCTCTCGAGCATCAGCCACCGACCGCATATTCTTTCGTCCATTCAAGCCCAAGTGATGTGCATTAGCGTCTGACTGACTCGCGTGACCCACCTGTTCAAAGAGCATCTTGCAAGAATACTACTGACTGTTCTCAAAGACACACTTTCAGAGATCAACAGATTGATTCAAAATATGTCATTGCATAGTGTCTCCGATTTAAGAACACGTGAAAGAAAATCCTCCGGTGCCAAAGTATCGCTGGGAATTAGAGGATTAAATGTTTTTGTGCTTCAAGTATGTGTTGTTCTTTGTGTTTTGTAGTGTTGCCGTCATAGCCTTCCCACTACTTTGTCTTTGAACTAAAACATTTTTTAAAATTAGATTATTGTATGTGTGTAATTCTATTTAATTATGTTTCTGTGTATTTATGTACTGCGTAAGATAGTAGAGAAGGAATAGCTACACACTACAAAACACAAACAACACTTACTTAAAGTACAAAAACAAACAGAATACAGTGGTGTGCACAAAAGTGTGTTGGGAAACATAAGAAATGCATAATGCTGTGGAACATCTAAAAATTAGACCAAAACTATCAGTGTCTAACACAGAAAAACAATGATGTGATAGCAGACGGCATTTTCAGATGTAAGCGATGATGTTGTTGTGGTCTTCAGCTTCATCTCCCAGTACCTACTGCAACCTACATCCTTCTGAATCTGTTTAGTGTATTCATCTCTTGGTCTCCCTCTACGATTTTTACCCTCCAAGCTGCTCTCCAACACTAAACTGGTGATCCCCTGAAGCGATAAATCAGCCAAAAAATTACCGTAAGTGCAAATCAACCTATTCTCAACGAATTGTTTTTCGATCTAAAAGCAAATCAAAATGTAAATAACTTAATTACAGACCACTGACGATTCTTTACCTCAATAAAGTGAAACACGTCTGATGAAAAAAATTACGCATTTTTGTAGTTACAATGACAGAAACAAAAATACCCTCAAGAATTTAATGTCGTTATCAGAAACCTGGATGCAGGGGCTGTTAAACTGGTTGCGCGGTAATTCTCACTTTTGGCATCTCCTGCCATCTTCGGAATCGCGTGGATGCTGCTTTTTTTTTTTTTTTTTTTTTTAAATACAGATGGAATATCGCCAGTCGCATTCGTTCTATTACACACCAATGTGATAATTCGCTTTGCTTGCCATTTACGAATATGATTTTAGAAATTTCGATGGGGTGTCAGATATCAGTTCTGCGTTATTTGATACAAAATCTTCCAAAGCTCCTTTAAATGCCGAATCTAATACTGCAGCCCACCCCTTTTCCTTATCGACTTCTGCTTCTTCTTCTATCATGTCATCACACAAGTCTTGCCCCTCAATGTACTGCACAGAAGTGCCAAAGAAACTGGTCTCAGATAAAGAGATATGTAAACAGGCAGAATACCCCGCTGCTGTCGGCAACGCCTATATAAGGCAACAGTTGCTAGATCGTTTATTGCTGCTACAGTGACAGGTTATCGAGATTTAAGTGAATCTGAACGTGGTGTTACAGTCGGCGCATGAGTGATGGGACACAGGATCTCCGAGGTAGCTATAAACTCGGGATTTTCCCGTGCGACCTTTTCACGAATCTGCAGTGAATATCAGTAACACGGTAAAACATTAAATCTCTGACATTGCTGCGGCCGGAAAAAGATCCTGCAAGAACGGAGCCAACGACAACTCAAGAGAATCGTTCGACGTGACAGAAGTGCAACCCTTTCGCATATTGCTGCAGATTTCAATTCTGGGCCATCAACAAGTGTCAGCGACCGAACCATTCGAAGAAACATCATCGATGTGAGCTTTCGGAGTCGAAGGCCCACTCGTGTAGCATTGATGGGTGCAGGATACAAAGTTTCACGCCTCGCCTGGGTCCGTCAACACCGACGCTGGACTGTTGGTGACTGGAAACATGTTCCCTGGTCGCACGAGTCTCGTTTCAAATTGTATCGAGTGGATGGATGTGTGCGGGTAAGGAGACAACGTAATGAATCAATGGAACCTGCATATCAGCAGATGACTTTTCAAATTGGTGGAGGCCCTGTGATGGTGCGAGGCGAGTGCAGTTGGAGTGATATGGGACACCTGATTCCGAGAGGTGACACGTACGTAAACATCATGTCTGATCACCTGTATCCATTCTTGTCCATTGTGCATTCCGACGGATTTGGGCAATTCCAGGAGTACAACGCGACACCTCAACTTCCAGAATTGCGACAGAGTGCTCCAGGAGTACTCTTCCGAGTTCATTTCTGCTGGCCACCAAACTCCCCAGACATGAACATTATTGAGGGATCTCCACCCTCTCGTACTCTTACTGGTTTATGGACAGCCCTATAGGATTCATGATGTCAATTCCCTCTAACACTGCTTCAAACATTAGTCGAGTCCATGCCACGCCGTGGTGCTGCGATTCTGCGTTCTCGCGAGGGGCCTACACGATATTAGGCGGGTGTACCAGTTTCTTTGGCTCTTCAGTATATTTCCGCCTATTTGGTCTCTCCTCTGCATTTGAGAGTGAGCCGGACGGAGTGGCCTGGCGGTTCTAGGCGCCACGGTCTGGAACCGAGCGACCGCTACAGTCGCAGGTTCGAATCCTGTCTGGGGCATGGATGTGTGTGATGTCCTTAGGATAGTTAGGTTTAATTAGTTCTAAGTTCTAGGGGACTGATGACCTGAGAAGTTAAGTCGCATAGTGCTCAGAGCCATTTGAACCATTTGAGAGTGAAATTCCGATTCCACTCTTAATGTCACTCCCTTACTTTTAATTTGACTTTTTATTGCTTTATATCTTTATGACTTCCTATCGCTGTCGCTTGAGCCTTGTCCCACAGTTACGCAGTTAAACGGGATTGGCATGTTAATGTGTAAGGGGTGGCCGGATGCCCTTCTTGCCGCCACCCCGTACACCCCGGGATGGAATTAGTGTACCCCAGCTGTCTGCGTCGAGTGTAATCCATGGAATAGTGCGAAAGTGTTCAGATGTCTGCGAGCCGTGTAACTGAGGCGGAACATGGGGACCAGCCCAGTATTCACCTAGCGCGGTGTGGAAAACCGCCTAAAAACCACATCCGGGCTGGCCGGCACATCGGCCCTCGTCGTTAATCCACCGGGCGGATTCGATCCGGAGCCGGCGCGCCTACCCGAGTCCAGGAAGCAGCGCGTTAGCGCTTTCACCTACCATGGTGGGTTGCTTTATAAGTGTATGACTACCACACGCAAAATGAGTGTACGAACTAATGTCGAACGTCGGCAGGAGCCCCTGACGCGGTAGCGTACGACCTCGCGCACTGGTGAGAACCCTTGAGTTTCCTGCGTCCACACGGCGGCTCGTGTTATTCCGAGCGCGTCGCGGCCCGATCGTGTCGAACGGCTGACATGCCAGCGCCGCTATCGCGGCCGGAAGTGCGTGTCAGACGTGAGGTGTAGCTGCGAACGCTGCGACTAGTAGCGGCGGCGGCGGCTGTGGCGGTGCCCCGCGCGCTTGCACGCAGCCGGCCGGCCGCGTGTCGGCGCGTACCGCCCACGCGAGTGTGTTGCGCGATTGCGTGTCGCACGTCTCCAGGCAGCGACCTTCGCCGCGGCCGTCGGCCGCTTAAGGACGGGACGAGGCATCTCTGCGCTGCAGCTCCGGCCGCGCCCACCGCGGCTGCCGCCACAGGCATGCGTGGAGCGCTGGCGTGCCTAGCTCTGTGCCGGTTGCAGAGTGCGGCCACTACCGTTTCCTGCACCGTGGGGAACTGTAGCTTCGTCGTGGGGAATACCCGTGGTCTAGCGGTAGAGTCATTGACTAGTAATCGCCGGCACGGTAGTTCACCGTGTTCGTCAAAGGGCTCCCCTCTGTAATATTGATAATAAATTTACAATGAAATGAATACCCCTAGCTGCATACAGGCGTTGATATAAGTCAACTGGGACAGTTGAAAATAGGTGCTCCGACCGGGACTCGAACCCGGGATCTCCCGCTTGCATGGCAGACGCTCTGTCCATCTCAGCCACCGTCTCAGCCTGCGACTACAGGGATTTATCCCTTGCACGCTGCCCGTGAGACTCACATCCCCAACTTAATGTCCACACACTACATTCGTAGTGCCCCTGCCCATTTTAGTCATTACTCGCGGCTTTACCGCCGATTCAGCCGGCCGGAGTGGCCGAGCGGTTCTAGGTGCTACAGTCTGGCACCGCGCGACCGCTACGGTCGCTGGTTCGAATCCTGTCTTGGGCATGGATGCGTGTGATGTCCTTAGGTTAGTTAGGTTTAAGTATTTCTAAGTCTAGGGGGCTGATGACCTCAGATGTTAAGTCCCATAGTGCTCAGAGCCATTTGAACCATTTTTTAACCCCCGATTCCTGTAAGAATTCAGGCATTGTTTGTGCATTCGCAGAGAAGAAGATGGTCAAATGGCCGGTGAGCCTTAACTATGTAGATATCAAGATGGTATATACAGGGTGATTCAAAAAGAATACCACAACTTTAGGAATTTAAAACTCTGCAACGACAAAAGGCAGAGCTAAGCACTATCTGTCGGCGAATTAAGGGAGCGATAAAGTTTCATTTAGTTGTACATTTGTTCGCTTGAGGCGCTGTGGACTAAGCGTCAGCGTCAGTTGATGCTAAGATGGCGACCGCTCAACAGAAAGCTTTTTGTGTTATTGAGTACGGCAGAAGTGAATCGACGACAGTTGTTCAGCGTGCATTTCGAACGAAGTATGGTGTTAAACCTCCTGATAGGTGGTGTATTAAACGTTGGTATATACAGTTTACAGAGAATGGGTGTTTGTGCAAAGGGAAAAGTTCTGGACGGCCGAGAACGAGTGATGAAAATGTAGCACGCATCCAGCAATCATTTGTTCGCACCCCAGGAAAATCGACTCGCAGAGCTAGCAGAGAGCTGCAAATTCCACAGTCAACTGTATGGAGAGTCCTTCGAAAAAGGTTAGTTATGAAACCTTATCGTCTGAAATTCGTTCAAGCACTGTCTGCAGCTGATAAGATTAAAAGAATCGATTTGTGTGATTTTATCCTTGCTCAACTGGAAACAGATGAATCTTTCGTTTCAAAGATTGTGTTTAGTGATGAAGCAACTTTACACACTAACGTGAAAGTCAACCGTCACAATGTCTGCATATGGGGGCCTTGAGAATCCGTGGGAAACAACTCAGTATGAACGTGACTCGCCTAAGGTGAACGTTTTCTGTGCCATTTCAGCCAATAAAGTTTTTGGTCCCTTTTTCTTCGAAGGTGCTACTGTAACTGGACTACAGTATCTGGAGATGTTAGAGAATTGGCTGTTCCCTCAGCTCGAACAAGAAGCACAACAATTCATATTTCAGCAGGATGGAGCGCCACCACATTGGCACTTATCTGTCCGTAACTACCTGAACGTCAACTACCCGAGGCGATGGATCGGCCGCAAGGCAGCCCGTGATAGAGCACTTCATCACTGGCCTCCAAGAAGCCCTGATCTTACCCCCTGCAATTTTTTCTTATGGGGGTATTTTAAGGATATGGTGTTTCGGCCACCTCTCCCAGCCACCATTGATGATTTGAAACGGGAAATAACAGCAGCTATCCAAACTGTTACGCCTGATATGCTACAGAGAGTGTGGAACGAGTTGGAGTATCAGGTTGATATTGCTCGAGTGTCTGGAGGGGGCCATATTGAACATCTCTGAACTTGTTTTTGAGTGAAAAAAAAACCTTTTTAAATACTCTTTGTAATGATGTATAACAGAAGGTTATATTATGTTTCTTTCATTAAATACACATTTTTAAAGTTGTGGTATTCTTTTTGAATCACCCTGTATATTAAAAATAAAAAAAAAAAAAAAAATACATTGAAGCATTTGGTGATGATTGGGTGTCATGCGTGTCATGTGACATACGCCCAGACCAAAGGACGCGAATAGTGACGAACAAAATTACGAAAAAAGAAGAAAAAAGTAATCGAAACGTTCTGGGTTCCGGGTTCGAAACTGACCTCTGCTTAAATTTTGAAGAAAATATAATCAGCAATGGCGGCCGAAGACTTTCGACATAGAGTACGCATTAAATGTATTCGCAGCTGTGAATAAGGACAACCATCAGCTGTAGAATAGAATGACGGCAGTGAAAACTTGTGCCAGACAGGGACTCGTACCCGGATTTTCCGCTTATCACGAGCTGCCGCCTTACCATTTGACTATCCGTGCGCGACTCATAGCCACACCCGAATTCCCATTGTCGACAACCACGCGTCTTGTTTGGGTCTGGCAGTGAGTCGTGCACGGATAGTCAAGTGGTAAAGCTCGCGATAAGCGGAAAATCCGGGTTTGAGTCCCCGTCCGGCACAAAGTTTCACTGTCGTCATTCCATTCTACAGCTGATGGTTGTCCTTATTCGCAACTGCGAATACATTTAATGTATTTCATAACGGCTGTAGTCGCCGCAGTGCCTCTCCATTGAGACATGCATACATGTCCAAAGGAGCGTTGCATCGTAATCAGAATAACACAGGCACTGCAATATCGTATCCGGCATAGGGAGTCACCATCGTTCTGCCAACGGCCTTATCAAAAATGGCGGAGGAGCAGACAGAGGTTCATGGCACTTTCTTGTTGTTGTGATGGGAAACAGCCCCTAAGGACGGAAGAATAGGCAACCATCAGCAACCTGAGGATGCAGAAGGCAATGAAAACCACTGCATTAAAGACACGTAACGTATATCCACAGGACATGTGGCCCTTAACTGGAAAAGTGTCATGATGATCTCTCCATTAGTTCCCCTTTCGGATCTCTGGGATGACTCTGTGAAGGAGGAGGTGACCATGACTAAAAGGTTGAATACCCAACAAAAGAATATCGTTCTACAAGTCGGGTCAGAAGTTTCTATATACAGGGAAGCTAGAAAATCTGTAAAGGGAAATGCTAAGACTCAGTCTAGACAGAAAGGGTGCCACTGAAGTGAAATGCAAAGAAGAAGAGGACTTCTGGTCAGACGAGTATAAAGTAATATCAACAGCAGCAGAAAATGGTATAAAGGGAGTAGGATTCATTAAGAATAGGAACGTAGGGCAGGGAGTAATTACTGTGAACAGTTCATTGACAGGGTTGTTCTCATCAGAAATGACAGTAAACCAACGCAGAGAGCAATAGTTCAGGGATACATGCCAACGACCCAGCGAGATGAAGAGATAGAGAAATTAAACGGTAGTTTAGTACGCAAAGGGAGATGACAATTTAATAGTCATGTGGGACTGGAATGCGGTTTTAGGGAAAGGAGTAGATGAAAGGATTACGGGAGACTATGGGTTTGGTAGTAGGAATGGGTGAGGAGAAGGACTGAATCAGTTCTTCGCTGGTAATAGCGAATACTCTGTTCAATAATCATAAAAGTTGGAGGTATACTTGCAAATATCAGGAAATATGGGAAGATTGCAATCAGATTACATCATGGTGACGCAGAGAATTCGAAATCAAATTTTGGGCTGTAATGCACAGCAAGTGGCAGATATAGACTCAGACCACAATTTAGTAATCATAAAGAGTGATTTGAAGTTTAAGTGATTAATGAGGAAGAATCAGTATGCACAAATGTTGGACACGGAATGACAGAAGTGGGAAAGTGGGGAAAACACAGAAGAATGTTGAAAATGTGGTAGACTGACAAGGTAAGGAATCGGGAGGTTCTCTACAGAATCGTCGAGGAAAGGAATATATGGGGAACAATGGCAACAAGGAGGGACCGGATGGCAGGATATCTGTTAAGATGGTTCTTCCATGGTTCTAGAGAGAGCTGTGGAAGATAATAACAATGGAGGAGGGCAGAGATCGGAGTACATCCAGCAAGTAATGGACGACATAGGTTGCAAGCGCTACTCTGAGAGGAAAAGATTGACACAGGAGAGGAATTAATGGAGGGCCGCATCAAACCAGACAGAAGACAGATGACACAAAAAAGGAAAAAAGCTCATTATCATTATCGCCGATTGTTGGATGCAGACCTCTTTCAGATTCTTCCGCACATTGCGATCTTCAGCTTCTAACACTTCCTGACCACACAGTTCGGTCTGTAGTGAATGCTACTGCAGACACTGAAGCCGCTTTCCAGTGTCCAGGGAATGGGGACATTCGTTCAGCATGCAGATGATGATCCGTTCATCCCCTAACCCCTAATCCTCCTAATCAAACTGTAGTCTGGGCTAATTAGGCTGAATTCAGTGATGAGTAATTTTCCAGCGACGGCCAGAGTTTCCCAGCACCTGGTGCAACTACACTTCTGAAGGTTCTGGGTGGAAGTAGCACTTTTCAGAAAAGTTCTTCTGATGGGAGAAAATGGCCAACAAAGATGCCTTGATACTGCTCTGTTAAGTGTTACCGCACGTGCAGCGTAGTTCTGATTTATAATAATGTTGTATTCGACACTCAAGACACAGTACCATACACAGAAAACTTTGATGTCAACCAAGCCGCAACTGTTTGACTACCTTAGCATCAGTGTTATTCTAGTAGTAGGGTAAACTTTGTACCAGCACATTTTGTTCGTGCAGGTTGCCTATATCAGGGGCAGGTATGCACTCAGAGGGAAACCTATTGTTCTCCTTTGATTGACAGGTACTTAACCTATTCTTCTCCTTTTATTGACAGCTACTTAACCTACTGTTCTCCTCTCGTTGACAGGTCCTTAACCTATTGTTCTGCTAAAAGAATCCTTCCTTTTAATTGACAGGTCCTTAACCTATTGTTCCCCCACCCCATCTCACTTCCCTCCCTCAGGAAACCTCCAACCCACCCTCTTCCCCCTCACCCCTACGGGTACACTTTTGATATCAATTTGATTAACTATTTAATTAAATGGATCAATTAATTAACCTCTCCCCCTTGAGTAAACCCCTACCCTCCCACCCTCCCTCCCAGAAATTGGTGGGAAAAGGACTCAGCCTGTTCCGGGCTGATGGAGAGAGGAGGAGTGTACTTTTTATTTTGGTACAATTTATTTAGGGATGGATTTCACTTAATTCATTTATTACACTAATACAAAACACTCGCTCTGAAGTGCTTGGCTCTCACTACATAGCCTACAGACCTGCAAACTACTTGTAAATCACCGAAATAATGCATGTAAAATACTCTGCAGACACGCTCACTAATTATAAACTGTCGAAATAATGCATACAATTTATTTAGGGACGGATTTAAGGTAGTTTATTTATTACATTGATACAAAACACTCGCTCTGACGTGCTTGGAGTCACACTGCATAGTCTACAGACCTGAAAACTACTCGTAAATCACCGATATAATGGAGTACACTGATGTGCAGAGATGCAAAGAACTCGTCAATTGTCTAAATAATGCAAGCAAAACGCTCTACAGACACGCTCACTAATTCTAAACTGCTCAAATATTGCAGTACACAGCATGCAGACCTCTAAACTACTCGTAATGCACCAAAATAATGCAGTACACTGATGTACAGACATGCAAACAACCCGTAAATTGTCAAAATAATGCATATAAAAAGGCTCTGCAAGCACGCTCACAACGCTTAAACAGCAGAAAATAATGCAGAGCACAAACACTCATTGCACATAAAAATCGCTTTCGAACTAACATCAACCACAACGTGTCACAGGCTCCAATGAGTGCACGCGCCACCACTGCCGTGAACGATCACTGGACAGATGAACGCAGGGCACAAGCCATTGGTCTCAGACCACTGTCACCTACAGCCAGCAGGTGAAAGTTGCGTCTGTTTTCGAGTATACAGTTAGAATTCTTCAAGTGCTATTCTGACATCACATCTCTATGTAAATAAGAGCCAAGTCTCCCTCCGGGCTATGTGCATGTGTTCACCTAAGCACAGTTGCTGGCGTGATGACTCAGAGCTGCTGGTCCAGAGCCGAGAGAGATGTTCTCATAGCGTTTCACCATCGCAGGTGCATCTAAAAGGTTCTCAGTGTTATACTGCTGTCATATGGCTATGTAAATAAGAGCCAAGTCGACCTCTTGGAAATTGTAAAGTGTCACAGAAATAATTAATGGTCGCTTTGTAGGAGCTTTCATAATGTCTCAGCTTGTCCACATGGAAGTTCTTGTCCTAACACAACTTGTTTATGAAAATAGTGCAGAATAATGTATTCCTCCTTATGGTCCGAAGTTGGCATCCCATCCATCACGTGTTATCCTTCCTGGAAATCGTTAAGTCCTCCTTTCAACAAACATCTCCAAAACGCAAACGTTCTCATCGCTATGTAGAAGCTCATACGTCCCAGCACAAGGATGTATTGCGAATGAATGGAGCATTCTGATCGGCTCTTATTGAATTTCCCCACCAAATTACTGATGCTGCTGGTGTGAAAGCATTGGCAGCTTCTTCTTTCTGCAGATGAGTTTCAGCAGCAAAACTATTTTGCACAGATCGCCATATTGCATTGACAGTTGAACACTGCAAAAGTGGCCTACAGATCATCACATACGAAAGGACTCTTGCCCAATTACACTACTCTGCCACTGAGGACAGAAGCTTGAATATTAGAGGGTGAAACCGATCTCCAACCCAACAATATTGATGTAGTAAACGTACAATTTGTATCCTGTCCCATTCAAAATCGCCCCCTTTGCATTATTCATATAGGTAAGAAAAGGGGGTCGCTACGCTTTGAACTACCTGGTTTCAACTACTTTTCAAGGTCATCCAACCACTTACTTCCACGTCCAAAATAAAGGCACATAGATCGATTTATGTAGGATTTTTGGCATGTTGGCGAACAAGAAGTGTAACTATCCTCTTACAAAATGTTTATTTAGTTTTGTATATACATTTACATACATAAAACAACTCTTTCCTTATTTTTGTTAGGTGTAGCTTAAATAATGTCTCATTTAATTTCTAATTTATAGCTTAAATTCATGTCTGAATCATCTATTTCTTTCTCCGACCAGTAATTTGACAAATATAGAGACGGTATATTCTCGAATTCTAATATACATCTAATTTTCTTCCTGTAAAATACTTGTTTTATGGCTTTAATTATTAGTTCTGTTCCTTCATGCAGTTCTTGTATGCGAGAGCATTCGGGGATTTCAATTTTTCCTCGTATCTCCTCCGTGATGCTATTGTTAAAGAATTCCACGTCTTCCTGTGTGTATGTCAGCAACTCTTCTGCTCCACCTTCTTGCAGGATTTCTGTGTAGAACTTTAAGTTTACAACTTTTGCAAACGAGTGTTCATTAAATGTTTATGTATGGGTTGAGACATACTGTATGGAAAAATCTGACTGCGAAGGGGGAATACAAAATATTGGCATTTACAGTAAACAGCCATTGAAACTGGTTACGTGTTGGAGTACTAGTCGAAATTAGTGGAATCGAGAAAAATGTGTTTATTAAACTCTATTCCCATTTACACCAGCTTAAAAAGGTTGGTTATATTCTATCTGAGCATGGCGAGCTGGATGTTATCCACCTAGTAAGAGAACAGCCATTTTCTGAGCTTAAAGCTGATGCAATAATTACATTTAATGGACACTCGTTTGCAAAAGTTGTAAACTTGAAGTTCTATACAGAAATCCCGAAAGAAGGTGGAGCAGAAGAGTTGCTGACATACGCACAGGAAGACGTGGAACTCTTTAACAATAGCGCCACGGAGAAGATACGAAGAAAAATTGAAATCCCCGAATGCTCTCGCCTAGAACAACTGCATGAAGGAACAGAACTAATAGTTAAAGCCATAAAACAAGTATTTTACAGGAAGAAAATTAGATATGTATTAGAATTCGAGAATACACCATCTCTATACTTGTCAAATTACTGGCTGAAGAAAGAAACAGATGATTCAGACATGAGTTTAAGTTATAAATTAGAAATTAAATTGGACATTGTTAAAGCTACACCTAACAAAAATAAGGAAAGAGTTGTTTTATGTGTGTAAATGTATATACAAAAGTTAATAAACATTTTGTACGAGGATATTTACCTTTCTTATTTGCTAACCCGTCAAAAATCCTAAGACATTTCCTATGTACATTGATCTATGTGCCTGTATTTCGGATGTGGAAGTAAGTGGTTGGGTGACCTTGAAAAGTAGTTGAAAGTACGTAGTTGAAAGCGTAGGGACCCCCTTTTCTTACCTATATGAACACACTGGATGGAGGTACCACCTCAAATTGCTTAAATAAACACTGAAAATAAAGACTTATGTCCATCCTTTCGAGCTCAGGCTGAGTCCTTTCTCCACCTATTCCAAGGAAGAGGTGGCAGTCAGACAACTTAGATCAGTGGAGGAAGCCCAAGTGACCTATTTTCCAGGCATTTTCTTAGGTTAGTGGAAGTAGTCCAAGTGACCTTTTATCGCATCAAAATTTGAACTTACCGCCATTTTCAGTGGGAGGGGAGGGGGGCATGGGTTAGGTTAATGGAGGTAGCCCAATTGACCTAATTTCCCGCCAAAATTTCAATTTTCCGCCATGACGTGTTTATGACATTGTCATACATGTTGACACCAACTTGGATCCGCCATCTTGGATGAATTTGGCAACAATGGAGAGTGGGGCGACGGCAGCCTTGTCCCACTACTTATTCTTCTTTACCAAAGAATATAATTACATACACATCTAATATTTTGGAAAGAGTAGGGGCATAATGGATTTTATCTTTACACAGTAAAATTCAGATTGAAGCTTTCGTAATATTTGTGTTCTTTTTTTTTGGTGTGTTGCTATAAAAACCAAAGACATTACAACAGAGCCGCCCAGTAACTCGTATTAATGTCTGAATACGGAATGGAGGTTCAAGTTAGATTCAGTTTAATTTCCATTTATGATTATTTGCTGTCACTGAATACTTTGGAGATAGATAACCAAATGGTCTACTTTTCACTAATAGATAACTTTTAGCTCCTTACTTTTAAGAAAGACAAAAGCGCTTTTTTATAAATTAATTTCATCGAAGTCATGGAGAATCAGAAATAACATACTATGATAGTCTTTCATAATGTTTGCATTTAAAATTTGATTTAGGTTTTGTTTTTACCTCGTGTCATTTAAATAGAAGTAGTGCTAAATAATTGCTTTTAAATATCTTCTATAAAGTTATCACAGAAACATATTTTTATGTTTGTCACTTTTAACGAATATTTTACACATAGCACCATACATGTCACTTATGTAAAGAAAAATTTGGGAGTATTAAAACGTGTATGTGAGAAAGCAAGAGCAGCTAAATGACAACTATTACAGAGTTAAGATCAACACTTCTTTATTTTTGAATGCCATTAACAGTCAACGAAATTATGACAATACATCAAGTATTCGTGCTGGAAAAAAAAAGAAAAAGGAACGCCGAAAACACATTACCTCACCTAATACAGTATAGGAAACCCTATGGCATTAAAATCAGCTTCCAATTGTCTCGGAATCCGTAAATCCACGTCCCGAATTGCTTTCCCGTTGTTCCCACAAAACAGTGGCAAGGCAAGCAAGGAGAGGTGACGTCGATGGAGGTGGATGGCGCTCACACACACTTCTCTCCACACTAGACTACAGTGGCTCAATAATACTGCGATCTGGTGTCTGTGGCGGCCAGGGGAGATCCTCTTGCTCACAAAACCTGTCCTGAACGATGCGAGCTGTCTCAATACGGTATCTGTCGTCTGGAACACGGCATCGCCATTGGGGAACAAACGCTGTACGACTGGATGGACCTGATCAGCCAAAATGTTCATATAATCCTTGGCTGTATTACGACCTTCTGAGTAACCATGGGGTCCATGGAATAGCACGATATGGGTGACCAAATTGTCACCCCAACCCTACTATGTAGCTCCTTGGGGCGTACACTTGGTCAAGTTGAAAACAGTGTGCGACAGGACTCATCCAACGATGTGACATTCTTCCATTGCCCCACAGAACAGGTTTTACGGCTTCGGCACCAATTTTTCTTGCTACGGGCATTTGTATCACAAATGTGAGTTTCTAGAATTCCTTGCTTACGGAACTCTCTTCATGTTGTTCTGGTGCTGACAGGATTCGCGAGTGCGACATTCAGTTCTGCAGTCGCTTTTACAGCCGTCCTCATATTTTTCATCAGAACCCTCTTCAATGGCCATCACAATCACTCAACACACGCTTCGGTTCGCTTTGTTACGTAGCGGACGATGTTTTTACGCTTTCCGTGCATGCGGTACACGGTGTCTCTCAGAACACCAAATACTTCTGCTACCTTTGATACAGAAGCATCCACCGCACTAGCACTAACTATTCTTCCACGTTAGAATTCACTCCTACAAAATGCATCCACAACTGCACAGAGCACTGTTCTGACGACGACTGACTCTTGGAACGAATTGAGGACATTGAACAGGTGACGGTTCGTGGTCAAATACAACGGCGTAGCCTGCAGGATTGGCTAGCGTCTCCATTTTTGTTTAAGCATGCATTCATCGCGATGTTTCATCATTTTTGTCCAGTCCGTAATTTTCTTACAAGGAACAGCTATCACCACGGAGACAAAACGATTCCATGACTCGAAAACTTCCTTACTGTACCCAGAAGATCAAGTTCTTTACCTCAGGTTTCCACGTCTAGAACGCAGCAAATAGAAATTACCAAGAAACAGTTTTTAGTCTTTCATACACAACAATTACTAACATAAAATTCATATACATTCATAAATACACTTTACATACCGTGCTTCACCGTGTAACGTGGAGGAAGCAAACCACATAGTGACATGTCGTCAGACGTTGTATCACTACATCTTGAGGTTACCTGGCTGGACGTTCTAAACGTTTTCGTGGAGTGCTTTGCAGGTCGTGAAATCGAGGAACCGATCCTCGGCCGTTGCCAAAGTAACAGGAAAGTATGTGGCCTTTGAGGTGAGGCTGAGCTTTTTTTTTTTTTTAAAGTGGCTATTGCTTCTGCAGTCGGGAGCTAACAACCCTTCATGATCAATAAGGTTACTTTCCCAGTACGGGAATCTGACAAGTGTTCTGAAGTTTGTTTCCGTGCCCTGGCGTGGAATCCAGCTAAAGCAGTTTCCCGTTTCCTCAGTGAGGGCTGCAGTGTTGTGAATTACCATGTTCTCTGTAACCAGTGCACTCATATCGAACCAGAAGTTAACTGGGGAGTCTGTTTGAAAAAGTGACAGACTTGACCGTTGTAAGCGAGTGGGTGCTATTCTGTCATTCTGCGCAACGGATTAATCTGAGATGTACCCTTTACCCTGTGGCTCCTGCAAGATGCAATTTCCACCCCCACACTACTACAGAAGTCAGACAGACGCTCCTAACGTTCTAAAGAGAAATGCCTGAAAAACTTTCAGCAATAAATATCTTCTGGAGTCGTCCGCTGTAAGGAAATGACACAAAAATTTACAAAATTTCTTACGTGACTAGTGCGATACTTGGGTACTGGAATAGTGCTAGTTAGTGTAAGAAAAACATGAAACTAACGAAAATCATTATTTATTTTGAAAAAATTCTGAGAAATCTGAATGGCACTTTTAGTTATGAACTGAACAAATTATTTCCGGGTTCTATTCGGAATGTGAAGTTACCTCTTAAGGATAGGATTCGCTAATGAAATTTCTATACAAAGTTTAAGATTGTTATTGACTTGGCAGAATGGCTAAGAGCCGCACCTACTGAACTTGAATAATTATCTGTTAGAATGTTGCTAGGTACAGTCGAAGCTGTCGCTTGTGAAATGCAGTGAAGTGTACTGTCGTGGAGGAAATATGGGGCTCGCAAGAGCTGTGGAGCACAATACCGTAAGCTGCGATGACTGCTGTCTGCGCCACTCACTGCTGACAAATAAGATAACTCTCGTTCTATCTGGATTGACCTTCGCCAATCAAACTCTCCCTATGCCTTGATGAAGTCAAGGACTCCTATTCGCCTCTAGTCTAACTATTGGCGTGGTACACTGGTCAGATAACCAGTCCACCGCGGTGCCACTCAAAAATTCGCTCGCAGGCGTTTAACTATAACTCTGTCCGTTCACACCGCACAATATGTGTGGCGGCAAACACAGTGAACAACGCTTAATCGCAAGGACTCAGTATAGAGTTGCACTCCGATTCACTCTCGACAGAGGTGTTCTCTCAGTGAAGTACTGAGGAGAGACTTGTTCCTCACTCTTGGGCCGGCCGAAGTGGCCGCGCGGTTCTGGTGCTGCAGTCTGGAACCGGGAGACCGCTACGGTCGCAGGTTCGAATCCTGCCTCGGGCATGGATGTGTGTGATGTCCTTAGGTTAGTTAGGTTTAACTAGTTCTAAGTTCTAGGGGACTAATGACCTCAGCAGTTGAGTCCCATAGTGCTCAGAGCCATTTTTGAACCTGACTCTTGGAGTACACGTACGAGCGCACGCGCTCTCGTTACGTGTTCTCGTTCCAAGAGCGACAATGGAACGGCCCCTCTCCATGCCAGATGTGAAGGGGTATATCTTTCGGTCTCTTCCATTACTCCTTCAGCTCAAGGCGTCAGGAATATCGTCTTCTAAAACGGGAGAATGACGTTTCGTTTAAGGGGACCAATCTGGAAATCTGTAGCATTGGCGTTTGGCGTTCGCTGTCTCCCTGTGAAAACCTATGAAACTGCGTGCTATGTTTGTAAAGAATGCATAGTCTGGGCGCACTCACACAATGTAGCAGAGTTTGCTTTTAAGCCGAACACGGGGTTGCTCTCCCTTTCACTCGGGCAAGCGCTGTCTGCTCTACAGGCGGTCGCCAGCCGACGTAGATAGGTTGACTCGTCCTCTGAAGGGACCAGCTCCCCGGCGTGTGGCTTGCCTCTCCTGAACTAAAAGCCCCCGCAACTGTCGTGTCTTGAATGTGTGTGTGTGTATGCCAGCCTCGAGTATTTCAATCTCAGTGCGCACTTTTGATTTACTAGTTATTTGCATATCGCTTACATGAATTCATACAACATTGGCTTTATCTTATCGAGTTTGGGTTCGAATGAAGCGTCTTGATGTGCGGAATATGATTGTGAAGTCAGAATATATAAGCAATGAAGGTCAGGAGACCACGACGTCTTACACCATGAGCCACTGAATTCAATAAATTTGTTTCTGTGTTAATCTGAATGTGGCAGTTAAGTGTGTCTTTTCCCCCACTGACTTCAAAGTGTTATTCTGTTCTGTCGTTCGATTATCGGCAGAATCAGTAAGGAGCCAGATGGAGGCGATATGTAAACTTTCAGTGCTGTCGCTTGCAACCCCTGTTGTTACAGCTCGGATTCTTTCTGAAGGCACTTCAATAGCTACATGGGTTTAATTATTGGAATTTGTGTATTGAGAGGTTTAACCCCATTTTCAGGGAAAGAGAGAGGCTGATTATCCCTTGTTAAGCTGATGTTATAAATACAAGAGTGCAGACAATTGATCCAGAGCCTCCAAAAGAAGGTCTCCAACTAAATCTACGGAGAAGAAGATCATTGCATAGTTTGTCTCATGCGCCTCAAAGAAATACGGGTGCGTAGGTTGTGGACATGGTCACGTGTGGGATTTTACTCGACGACACGGAAGCTCCGAAGACGAAAGGAACTGTTATGGCACCGAATGGTATGATGTAGAAATTAGAAAATTTTCTTAAAACTCGTTCACACTGCCACAGGCAAAATCAAATCATGCCAGAGAGAGAGTGGAAGCAGGAAGCGAGACAGTACGTCGCAAGTGGGTCAGGTCATCAGCACATACTGTACGTCACTATCTACCGAGTGACACTATGCATTAGGCAGAAAGAAGACTGCAACAGAAAACCAAAGGAACTGATACAACCATATTCGTTAGTCCGTAAGACATGTCGCGAGAAATTACCTCTTTCACAAGAGCACATAATGAGGAACTGACAGCAGTTAACAGCCCGTTGAGTGAATGAGGACACATGCAGTCATTACGAACCGAGCCTCGAGTGATACCCTCACGCCATCTCCCCTTAAATATTCCAGCGCAACAGCTCTTAATCGTTGGTATCGATGGTATTCACAGTAATAACACCGGATTCCAAGATTCTTGGTTTTAGTGAACCTATGTCCCAGAAACTAGCCGAATATGTACTCAGGATGATGGCCTACACGTGATGAACCCCATGCTGCTCACTGCCTACCATCTACTGATAGAGGAACTGCCTGTCTTCCGTCAACACCACATCGCAGGGTGCTGCCAGCACTGAACTTCAATATGGAAGCCAGCAATAGGGCTTCTGGGTTTCCACATTCCTGTTCAATACTTAAGCGCCTTCAGGTGCTGAAACCTACTAGGGGCAGGAGATCAACCGTTCACAAGACTGCCGACACCAGGTACATCGCTGGCGGGTCATCAAGGATCATTGTAGAACTAGGAGTGGGACCGAGAACACTCCAGCAGCCATCCCAGACCGTTGCTGGGCAACGACTGCCCTTGATCGCCGGCAACCCGTCTGGCTCCGAGGTCACTAATACTCGCGTGGGCGTAAAGCTGCGGAGCTGGCGGGACAAATATCAGCTAGAATCCAAAATGCAGATGACTGAGCAACAAATCAGCTGGTACGGAAGAAGTACCACTTGCAAACACTGAGAGTAGAAGATGGAATTATAAAAATATTTTACCAGCGTCGTTGATACTTCACAGGCTGCTAACAGCTATCCACACAGAGATGTCTTCACTTGGCCCTCTGCGGAACGATTATACCTTTTCAAATCGACGTCTCTCCTGCTTTTTTCTTTATCTTGCCAGTCCATCTTTAGTCAGGTCACCGTCTATGTCTTTTCTTATCACTAGGAATTGGAAACTCCTTAGTCCAGCTCCGGTAGCTGACCACACCACTTGTCGAATTTTTACTAATATTCTTAACGAGCTACAACCGTGGACAGCGCTAGCTGACTTCAATCAGTTATACTGTTTTGGCAAAGCGTTCCCAGCCATCTGTGATTAAGAACGACAGGAGGATATGACATGGCCTGCGGTATAGACGTACGAAACGAAGTGACTCGTTAACCAGAGACTGACAGGCCATCCCTGAGCGACTCAAATGAAACTCGTTGCTGACACGAGTTGGTAACCCGTAACCCGTCTCTTGCGAATCACTTCTTGCGTAGCTAAATGGGGCTCCTTAGTTGGTGTGAATACACAGCGACGTTTTGTCAACCAGTTACGAGCAACTCGGTGTCCACTAGAGATGGGGAAACTCGTTCATCCTTGCGAACTAGTTCAAAAAAATGGTTCAAATGGCTCTGAGCACTATGGGACTTAACATCTATGGTCATCAGTCCCCTAGAACTTAGAACTACTTAAACCTAACTAACCTAAGGACAGCACACAACACCCAGCCATCACGAGGCAGAGAAAATCCCTGACCCCGCCGGGAATCGAACCCGGGAACCCGGGCGTGGGAAGCGAGAACGCTACCGCACGACCACGAGATGCGGGCGCGAACTAGTTCACTTATGTTCTCTCTTTTTTGGGAACCATTCATTTTTACTCGTTCACTGTTCATTTGCGCATGGTATATGGTTCTTACGAAAAACTGAAAATTAGTAGCATAGGTAACTGAAGACGGAAGGCGCTAAGAGGGAGCACTTGCCTCCCCTCTGGAGTACAGAGTTTTTATTCATTACAGAATTCTCACACACTTGTAGAAGTAAATTTCGTAATTCTGTAAAACCTCTCGTTTAGCCAATTGTAGCGTCATGTGGCTGATCGCAGTGAAATAATATAAGGTGGCGCACAGAAAGCCGGCCCCGAGTACAGACTGCTCGCCCACTACGCACGATTTGTTGATCGCTTCGAGCAGAAAATAAACATGTAATAATTAGGCAGTAAAGAAATAACAAATAAGCTAATGCAAGCAACTACTGCGAAACAATAGATGACAATTGGTGGGCGACAAAGACCAGTCTAGTACTCGGGGCCGATTTTTCGTGGGCCAACCTGTACCACTGCAATAATATTATAGGAGTTACCATATTCTCTTTACCAAATGTGTCACCAGACACTCGATCATGGAGCCCGGGCTTCACTGGTTGCAAGTCGGTCTGCCTTCCATAACACTTAAGATGCTATTTTACCTTAGATAAACAAAAGACGGAAAATGGCCACTCGTATGTGCCGTGCCGACTTCCTTTGCATGTGTAATAACCAAAAAAGCTTGCCTTTTTATAAGTATGTCTTCTGCTGTTTATCGAAATAGTGAAGTAAACTGACATGCCCTTTTACTACCTGAGAAGATGTATGTATTACATACCACGTAATTTTTATGTAATTTACCTAATTATAAAATACTTTTTAATTGTCGGCCGTGGACGCGGAATGTAATAGGAAAAGAATCAGAAGTCCAGACTTCAAAAAAGGTTTGAAACAGATCTATAATGGGCTTGCGAAGCGAACGAAACGAACAACAACAACTCGATACTGAACCAAGTAGGAGCAGTCGGCAGTGGAACTGCGACGAGTGGCCACGCGAAGAAGGACGACTCCGGCCGAACGAGACCGAGACAGAGACGGGAATGGGACCGAGGCTCGAACGAGACTGGCAGACGCGCTGTTGCGGGAACGAGACCGGCCGTTTCCCTTTCCCGGGAACTATAAGTAGAAAGCCGCAACCGAAGTGAACCGCGAAATCAGTCCCCCAGAACTCAGAACTACCTAAACCTAACTAACCTAAGGACATCAAACACATCCATGCCCAAGGCAGGATTCGAACCTGCGACCGTAGCGGTCACGCGGTTCCAGACTGTAGCGCCTAGAACCGCTCGGCTACTCCGGCCGGCAGCATTCAATGTTTTGCAACAGTATTTCGCTGTTTTTCTGAGACAGTGTCGTTTCAGGAAGCAGGAGATCATGAAGGATGTCCCTGAAGTGTTCGGACGGCAGACTTGGAGGAAAATGTGATTAACATTGTGGAAGACGAGCGCTGTGTCAGTACCAGGGAGTTGGCCCATTAGTACAGGGTAAATATACGATCGTGTGGAACATTCTCCAAGGCAATTGTTACCACCCTTCTCACTAACAGCGAGTGCAGGGCTTACTAGCGACAGACTTTCCACGTCGGGAGCAGGTGTGTGACTGGTTTCTTCACCAGGAAATCACGATTCCGGGATCTGTGTCATCCATCCTATTCACAGATGAGGCTACCTTTACGTGGAGCGGATCTTCCACTTTCATGAGAGTCATCTGTGAGAAAGTATGCAGGACACCCAAGGTATAGTGACAGCGAATCATAGGCATCGGTGCAACCGGAATGTGTGTGTAGGGATAATTGGCGACCGTATTTTGAGACCAGTCTTCCTTCCACGTCGCCTAACAGGGCGGAACTATCGGAGTTTCTTGCGGGTGAATTTGCCTCACCTGCTGAAAGAAGTTGAAACGGCCCGTTAGAAAAATTGATGAATTACTGTGTTGATAAACCTTTTACGTTATTTGATTTTCAAACAACTGAGCAAAACTGAACGTACTCAGACATTTCTCTCTTCACTTATCCTGATCATCACTAAACTGACACACAATATTTTTTTAGCGCAACGCAGTCTGACTTTCAATAATCCCTACAAAAGAATGGCCCTGACTAACAATCACCTATACTTACCTCACAAAAATCTTCGTTATTCAAACTATTGCAATACAGCGAGCGCCAATACTGCCAGCTAAATAAAAGATTCTAACTACTGAAGGCACTAACTACTGATAGGCATAGTTAGAAAATGAAAGATTTTGATAGAGAACAAACAATGTATTTACCTTAATAATGTTCAAAAGTCATCATTTGTATATCAGTTCGTGATATCGAATATTACAAATTTACTCTTTCTGATCGACACGCGTCCAGATCGTCCGCTCTCAAAATTCTGCAATCTCTCTCCTCACATCCACCACTGCTGGCGGCTCACCTCCAACTGCGCAACGCTACGCGCTGTTCACATCCAACTGCCCAACATTACAATAGCAAAAATTCCAACAATGCAAACCAGCCACAGACTATACACAGCACAGTCAGTGGTTTTCATACAGAGCGCTATGTGGCGTTACCAAAATAAAAACCTAAACAGCCTACTTACAAAATGTCATTGATGATTCGAAGGATTATGTCCCCGCTACATGATGGTGCTTCAAACCCACTTCGCCGTTAACGTCCGGACGCATCTCACTCGTGTCTTCCCTGGTCGATGGATCGGGCGAGCGGGTCCAGTTGCATCGTTTGCTCGTCCACCGGATCTCAATCCGTGCGATTTCTGGCTATGTAGCCATCTCAAAAGTGTCGTGTATGCAGAGTCCATTCCAGACGTGGAGACGAGCAGCGTATTAATGCTGTCTTTGACGCTGTTCGAATGCAGCCTGGCCAATGTGAACGTGTGAGACAGAACTTGCTACTGCGCGTACACGGGTGCGCTGAGGTACATGGAACCCATTTTCAACACATACTGCAACTGTGGCTGCATGCTAAAGCGCTTATTAGACCGCAGTGTCTATAACAATGTAGGATTGAATAAATGGTGTCTAGCTTGGAAACCGTGCGTTTCCTGACATAAGTTCATTAGACATTTTTGTTCCGAATCCTCTCATCGATCAGTCCCTAGATTGTACACGATGGAAAAAAACACCCTGCGTATTATTTCTCGAGTTGCATCAATGACAAAGTCCGTATCCTTCATTTTCTCTTTGACTTCATGTAGCGCTAGACCTTTGTCTTGTTCTTCTGCTATATTTTTCCGGGCGTCACCGATGAAGGTCTCGGATGGAAAACTCTTTCAAGAACAGGATGTGAAACCTGTTCTGTATACTTGCTCCTTTGTGCCTCAATCCGATTGTCGAGTCCAACAGCACATCCACTACAGTCTTGTCTTTTCCAGGAATGTGCTTAATTTGAAATGCAAATTCCTGTACGTAAAGTGCCCAACGAGATAGTCGACTGTAGGTATGTTTTGTTGACATCAGAAATTCGATGGCTTTGTCGTCTGTGTACACAAACTAAGTTCTTCCGTACAAGTGATACCAAATTCCTGGAACACATAGACAATGACTAAGGACTCAAATTCTATAATGTAACTGTTAAATTCACTCTTGTTTAGTACACGGATGGTGAATGTGATCGTTTTGCTCGCCTTTGAACCATTCATATCCACCTCTTGGAACACCTCCACCTCATTCTCAGTTTTTCTGCAACCTGGAGCAATACAAATTGGAAGTTCACTTCAGTGAATTCTCTAGTTGCATCCTCGTCCCAGTTCCAGCGCGTGTTTCTCCCTTTGACGACACACGGTCTGCTTGACGCCAAGGCATTGTTTCCCAGAAATCTTCTCACCTGCTTCTAGGTTGTTAGAAGTGTGAACTCCAGCACTGCTTTTAATTCTTCGTCGTTGGGATGGACTACATGTTGAGAAATTAAGTTCCCCAAAAACGTAATCTCCTTCTTTCGGAACTCAACACAGTTATTCTACTCCACACAGTTGTAAATAATGTGTCTTTTTGTTGCACAACTTGTTTTGGAAGCTTAAACTCCATCGCCTGCGACGAAGTAATTTAGTAATTTATGGATGTATACGGTTGATACAGTCAGTCACAGAAGATAAACCGCCTGCATAACACATGGGAACGTCGGTATATTGAACGGGTCCTCCTTTGCTGGCAGCAAGGACTGTATGCACTCCTGAAAAGACTCACTTAGGGAAAAAGTACAGTATACAAGAATGTTGACCGGTGAGTGTACTATGTTCAAAGATATGGAGGTCATTGTGTCAATGCAGCACTATGCCCCGCACTCCATAACACCTGGACCAGCAAAACGATAATGTCCGGCAGTGTTCCTGGTTGCTTTATGTGTTCCCCCTCTCGCCCATGAGGGCCAGTCCAGAATCACGACTCACACTGAATGTTCGGTATCGATGATCTCTTAGACGAGCTGTCGCGAGCTGTTGCTACAGAGGACTCGTCATAAGCCACCGGATGGGGCTGCCACCGCACCAGAGGACGCCGAAATCGCACCTCAGTACGTGCAATTGTGACTGGATCCCACGTCTTTTTAAGCCACCACACTCAGAGCCCCACGTCAGATTATCCTCAAACTAGCCTCAGATCACGCCGAGCTTACGGAAAGACAGCCCAGTGAGGCCTCACTACCCCAAAACGATGTCACTGATACTCCGACTCCCCGTAAATACTGTAATCCAGAACCAGCGTAACAGAGAAGGCTACAGAAAGACTCAGAGATACAAAGTCATTTGCGCTTAGTACTGTATATATTGCAAATAAAAATATGTATGTTTGATATAAAAAGTTTTCGATGGTCCTGATCCACAGTCATGCAATATTTTTTGAAAGAATAAATCGACATTTGACTGTATTTACTGTATTTATCTTCCGTACTATCTAGCTTTCGGCCTTTATGACATTACTGAGTACTATGCTAAAAGTTCTTAGACCATTAAGATCTCTTTTCGTAAAGGTATGTGTTGGTCTTTTTTACCTGCTTTGCACTGACTTTACTAGATACGACGTGTTAATGGTCTAAGGATTTTGGCATTCTTTTCTATAATGACAGAAAAGCCGAGATTTAGACAGTAGCCGGCCGGTGTGGCCAAGCGGTTCTAGGCGCGTCAGTTTGGAACCGCGAGACCGCTACGGTCTGCAGGTTCGAATCCTGCCTCGGGCATGGATGTGTGTGATGTCCTTAGGTTAGTTAGGTTTAAGTAGTTCTAAGTTCTAGGGGACTGATGACCTCAGATGTTAAGTCCCATAGTGCTCAGAGCCATTTAGACAGTACAGATGATAAATACAGTTATACAGGGTGGTCCATTGATAGTGACCGGGCCATATATCTCACGAAAAAAGCATCAAACGAAAAACCTACAAAGAACTATACTTGTCTAGCTTGAAGGGGGAAACCAGATGGCGCTATGGTTGGCCCGCTGCCATAGGTCAAACGGATATAACTGCGTTTTTTAAAATAGAAACCCCCTATTTTTTATTGGATATACGTGTAGTGCGTAAAGAAATATGAATGTTTTAGTTGGACCACCCATTTCGCTTTGTGATAGATGGCGCTGTAATAGTCACAAACGTGTAAGTACGTGGTATCACCTAACATTCCGCCAGTGCGGATGGTATTTGCTTCCTGATACATTAGCCGTGTTAAAATGGACCGATTACCAATTGCAGAAATGGTCGATATCGTATTCATGTATGGCTATTGTGATCAAAATGCCCAACGGGCGTGTGCTATGTATGCTGCTCGGTATCCTGGACGACATCATCCAAGTGTCCGAACCCTTCGCCGGATAGTTACGTTATTTAAGGAAACAGGAAGTGTTCAGCCACATATGAAACGTCAACCACGACTTGCAACAAAAGATGATGCCCAAGTAGGTGTTTTAGCTGCTGTCGCGGCTAATCCGCACATCAATAGCAGAAAAATTGCACGAGAATCGGGAGTCGCAAAAACGCCGGTGTTGAGAATGCTACATCAACATCGATTGCACCCGTACCATATTTCTTTGCTCCAGGAATTGCATGGCGACGACTTTGAACGTCGTGTACAGTTCTGCCACTGGGCACAAGAGAAATTATGGGGCGATGACAAATTTTTTGGACGTGTTCTATTTAGCGACGAAGCGTCATTCACCAACAGCGGTAACGTAAACCGGCATAATATACACTGTTGGGCAACGGAAAATCCACGATGGCTGCGACAAGTGGAACATCAGCGACCTTGGCGGGTTAATGTATGGTGCGGCATTATGAGAGGAAGGATAAAATGGTTCAAATGGTTCTGAGCACTATGGGACTCAACGTCTTAGGTCATCAGTCCCCTAGACTTAGAACTACTTAAACCTAAAGACATCACCCACATCCATGCCCGAGGCAGGATTCGAACCTGTGACCGTAGCAGCAGCGCGGTTCCGGACTGCAGCGCCTAGAACCGCTTAGCCACCGCGGCCGGCGGAGGAAGGATAATTGGCCCATATTTTATTAATGGCAATCTAAATGGTGCAATGTATGCTGATTTCCTACGTAATGTTCTATCGATGTTACTACAAGATGTTTGACTCCATGACAGAATGGTGATGTAGTTCCAACATGATGGATGTCTAGCACATAGCTCGCGCGTGGTTGAAGCGGTATTGAATAGCATATTTCATGACAGGTGGATTGGTCGTCGAAGCACCACACCATGGCTCGAACGTTCACTGGATCTGACGTCACCAGATTTCTGTCTCTGGGGAAAGTTGAAGGATATTTGCTATCGTGATCCACCGACAACGTCTGACAACATGCGTCAGCGCATTGTCAATGGATGTGCGAACATTACGGAGGGCGAACTACTTGCTGTTGAGAGGATTGAGAGGAATGTCGTTACACGTGTAGTCAAATGCGTTGAGGTTGACGGACATGATTTTGAGCATTTATTGCATTAATGTGGTATTAACAGGTAATCACGCTGTAACAGCATGCGCTCTCAGAAATGATAAGTTCACAAAGATACATGTATCATAAACGAAATAAAATGTTCAAACGTACCTACGTTTTGCATTTTAATTTAAAAAACCTCTACCTGTTACCAACTGTTCGCCTAAAATTGTGAGCCATATGTCTGTGACCATTACAGCGCTATCTATCAGAAAGCGAAAAAAGTGGTCCAACTAAAACATTCATATTTCTTTACGTACAACACGAATATGTAATAAAAAATGGGGGTTCCTATTTTTAAAAAAACGCAGTTGATACCCGTTTGACCTATGGCAGCGCCATCTAGCGGGCCAACGATAGCGGCATCTGGTTTCCCTCTTCAAGCTAGACAAGTATAGTTCTTTGTAGTTTCTTCGTTTGACACTCATTTCGTGAGATATTTCGCCAGGTCACGATCAAAGGACCACCCTGTATACAATCAAATGTCGGTTTATTCTTTCAAAAAAAAACTATTTGCCGTGTTCTAGTGTGTTCGTCCACCTCATTGCACTGGCGGACATAACATGATATATTTAGGAACACTGTCGAACATGATAGTTTTTGTGGTCCAGGTGTTATGGTTTGGGAGGTATAATGCTGCATGGTCTTACTGACCTCGAAATTTTCGACACGGTACACTCACAGGTCAATGTTATTGTGACACTGTACCTCGCTCCCACGTGCCTATTTTCAGGGGTACATCTGACCCTGACTTCATTTTTTACGGATGACAGTGTTCGACCACATCGAACTGCGCAGGTGGAGGAACAAGAGGATATTCGGCGAATGGACTGGCCTGCCCATTCCTCGACTTAAATACCATAGAGCACGTGCGGGATGACCTGGGGAGACGTGCTGCAGCGCGACAGCACGCAGCAACGACTATCCAGCGCTGTAGGAGAGAGGGAACGCCCTACCATATAGGGTTGCCACCTTTATCAAGTCCAAAAAAAGGATATACTTAGCATACTAAATACCCAAATCTTACTAACGGTCGGCAGTTTTTATCCTCACAACAAATCTCAGCTACAAATTCCTTGCCTGAAACTTAAGATATTTAAAAGTTAACAGTTTTTACCTGAACCATTGGTGAAAATCAGTGTTACAGCATCTACTTATAGACGTACTTGTTGTCTAATGTAGCCGCCATTAGAAGTTTCTTCTCATGTGCAACATGCTGACAGAACTCTGAACAACTTATAGTTTATATTAGCAATAAATTAACGTCCGACATTAATCCCAGCAAATATCTGTGGGACATAATCGAGAGGTCAGTTCTTGCACAAAATCCTGCACCAGCAACACTTTCGCACAGAGGCAGATTGGCTCAATATTTGTGCAGGGGGCTCCCAACAACTTGTGTAGTCTATGCCACGTCGAGTTGCTGCACGATGCCGGGCGAAAAGACGTCTGGCACGATGTCCCCCTTTTGTCACCTCAGTCTAATTTTGTATACGAAGTTCTCGTCTACGCCTTACAGTCCTGGAATTGAATTTGCAATCCCTAATTTTCGTAGTCGTTTCCTTTGTAATGCCTTTTCTGAAAATATAAGTACACAAAATATGGATCACTATTTCGATTTATTTTCGGTGCAAGTGACGTAAAAATTGAAAGTAAAAGTAAAATTATTTCTACATGGAAACTTGAACCAAGGACCCTCAGATTACCATTCTGTACTCTTCTCACTGCACCAACGGTTAACGGAAAATAACGTACAACTAAATGGCTCAGGCCGGTCCCGACCCGCTTTAAATACATTATTTACTTCCAAAAGTTTGGCCATCTGGAGCTCCCACTTTCCGATTTCATTTCTGGCCCAGTGTTGAGTATATTACAAATTTGCACGAAATCGATGAATACCAGTAGGCGCGATCTCCTTGTTAGAGAGAAGTAAGCTGACGTGAGGGCGTCCAAAGTTAGCAAAAATGTTTCAATCGCACCCACTGCAGAGCTCAAAGGGTGTATACAGAGCTCATTCCTAATCTCCTGCAGCTACAGCGTTCGCAGTTAAGGATAGGGATGGGGAAAACTAACTGGTTGAAACGGATACCGGTATTTTGGTTCTGATTAACCGATATTTTTCGATATTTGTTCGGTCTCGATTATCATAGGCGTTTTCATATTTTACTACAAAGTGTACAACTTTGCTTCCGCCGTTTTTGTCCCCAACATTTGAGGCTTTAATGAAACAAATTGGTTACACATGTATCATTCAAAGTATTTTCCATCGCTGGCGATTACTTTCTCCTATCTTTCGGGCAGTGTACGAATCCCGCGTCGATAAAGTTGTTCATCTTTTGAAGCGATCCACGAATCGATTCAATTTGTGACTTCTTCATCAGATCAGAAGTGTTGGTCAGGCAGGCTATACGCCACTGATCTAAACAGGTGATAGTCTGAGGGAGCAATGTCTGGAGAATACGGCGGATGTGGTAGGTCTTCCCATTTTAACGTTTCGAAGTACATTTTGACCTCTTTTGCAACGTGGGGTCGGGCGTTGTTGTGCTGCAAAATCACTTTATCGTGCCTCTTGCTGTATTGTGTCCGTGTATCTTTTAATGCTCTGCTCAAACACATTAATTGCGTTCGACAACGAGCACCTGTGATTGTTTCACTTGGTTTATACGCCGAGCTGGTCCCACCAAATGCAGAGCGTGATCTTGGAACCGTGAATATTCGGTTTGGCCGTCGACGTGGAAGCATGGCCGCGATATCCCCATGATTTTTTGCGTTTAAGGTTATTTTAATGAACCCATATTTCGCCCCCGGACACCATGCGATGTAGAAATCCCTTCCGTTTCTGCCTCTGAAGCAACTGTTCACAAACACCCAAACGCCATTCAACGTCTCTTGGCTTCAACTCACACAGGACCCAAGTTCATTCTTTCTGAATCATGTCCATAGCCTTGGGACGTTTTGAAATGGCTTGCTCTGTCACTCCCACTAATCGTGCCAGTTCTTCTTGAGTTTGACGCGAGTCTTCACTCAGCAGTGTCTCCAATTCTGGATCTTCGAAAACATTGTCTCTTCCATCACTATGCGGCTTACGACGTTAAAATCACCGTTCTTGAAGCACTGAAACCACTCACGACACGTTCTTTCACTAACAGCGTCCTTACCATTCGTACTTGAGACCATTCGATGAGACTCAGCCGCTGTTCTGTTCATACTGATGCAAAACAGTAACACCTCCCGCAAATGACGAGAACTGGGTTTGTAAACTGATATTTTCAATCAAGAACAGCTTTATGGTGCAGACACAAATCGACTATGTTTGAATGAGGTTATGTTGACGGAGGTCCAAGCTAACTGCCTGACGTCTGCGTTGTGTTTCTTTCGATCACTACTCACCGTTGTCGCCACCTATCGGCAAACGGCGGAAGCAAAATTGTACACCTTGTAATCATCCAGAAAAAAATGGAAATATCAACTATCCATAGCAGCTAAACTTGTTCGTATTTAAATAAACCTTTTTTAAAGAATGAATAATTTTTATTTGTGCAGTTTGTATCGCTTTGAAACATTGCATTATTACAGAAAATAAGAAATGCGAACAGTGGTATTTTAATAAGAGTGCCAGTAGAAACTGGTAACAAACACGTGACATAAGAATTGATACGGCATTCCTGGGATAATGATGTACGTGTTATCACATGGTGTGACCTATTAGATGGCATACGTGTACATACAGTGTGCCAGACTTGCCCCATCTGGTTTACATTGTTGTTTCTCACTACCGCCATTGGACATCAGCTGTGTTACAGTATGGCACCATCCTTAGTGTGGCAGTTATTTTATGGAGTGCAGTATCAGTGAATTACAATGCTCCAATTTCTTTAAAAGATTAAAAATGGGAGGAGGCGCAACCAACTTGTGACACAATATAAGAAGAAAACGTAAAACTTTACGGTTCATTCGCAGTTTACGATAAAAATATAAAGGACCTGATCGGCTGCCTGTGTGTACACAATCTGCCTTTATCTGCTTGAACGCCTTGAAAACGGACATAAGGCGAAAATTAGAGTTCTTCAACCTTGTAACGGTACTTTGACTACCGCACCTTCGCCAGTGCAAAGATATGATTTACGATCGCACATGCAGAAGAGCGCTGCGCCAGTGACAGATCTTCATAAGTAATTTTGAACTTTTTATTTTTATTTTTGCGTAGGTGTTTGTTTTTAACAACTAGTTTATTACTCTCTTGTCTTCATACGTTCAAGACGTGTATTTTTCGGCGCTGTGTTAAACAATGAGGAAATTAAAACTATATTACGAAACGAAGTTATTTCAGTAGTGATTAGCAATGGTTATCGCCAAATTTATATATTTATCCTGACAGTGAAAGTGACAACTTCAAGAAATTTTCATCAGACGAAGAACAAGACGACCGGCGGACAATGAAAACAGGTCATCCTACAAGAAAATTAAGAAGTATCTCAGACGTAGCCACGAAGACTGTTGTTTGTTGTTGTGGTCTTCAGTCCTGAGACTGGTTTGATGCAGCTCTCCATGCTACTCTATCCTGTGCAAGCTTCTTCATCTCCTAGTACCTACTGCAACCTACATCCTTCTGAATCTGCTTGGTGTATTCATCTCTTGGTCTCCCTCTACAATTTTTACCCTCCACGCTGCCCTCCAATACTAAATTGGTGATCCCTTGATGCCTCAGAACATGTCCTACCAACCGATCCCTTCTTCTAATCAAGTTGTGCCACAAACTTCTCTTCTCCACAATCCTATTGAACACCTCCTCATTAGTTACGTGATCTACCCATCTAATCTTCAGCATTCTTCTGTAGCACCACATTTCGAAAGCTTCTATTCTCTTCTTGTCTAAACTATTTATCGTCCATGTTTCACTTCCATACATGGCTACACTCCATACAAATACTTTCAGAAACGACTTCCTGACACTTAAATCTATACTCGATGTTAACAAATTTCTCTTCTTCAGAAACGCCTTCCTTCCCATCGCCAGTCTACATTTTATATAATCTCTACTTCGACCATCATCAGTTATTTTGCTCCCCAAATAGCAAAACTCCTTTACTACTTTAAGTGTCTCATTTCCTAATCTAATACCCTCAACATCACCCGACTTAGTTCGACTACATTCCATTATCCTCGTTTTGCTTTTGTTGATGTTCATCTTATACCCTCCTTTCAAGACACTATCCATTCCGTTCAACTGCTCTTCCAAGTCCTTTGCTGTCTCTGACAGAATTACAATGTCATCGGCGAACCTCAAAGTTTTTATTACTTCTCCATGGATTTTAATACCTACTCCGAATTTTTCTTTTGTTTCCTTTACTGCTTGCTCAATATACAACTTGAATAACATTGGGGAGAGGCTACAACCCTGTCTCACTCCCTTCCCAACCACTGCTTCCCTTTCATGTTCCTCAAGTCTTATAATTGCCATTTGGTTTCTATACAAATTGTAAATAGCCTTTCGCTCCCTATATTTTAGCCCTGCCCCCTTCAGAATTTGAAAGAGAGTATTCCAGTCAACATTTTCAAAAGCTTTCTCTAAGTCTACAAATGCTAGAAACGTAGGTTTGCCTTTCCTTAATCTAGCTTCTAAGATAAGTCGTAGGGTCAGTATTGCCTCACGTGTTCCAATATTTCTACGGAATCCAAACTGATCTTCCCCTAGGTCAGCTTCTACTAGTTTCTCCATTCGTCTGTAAAGAATTTGCGTTAGTATTTTGCAGCCGTGACTTATTAAACTGATAGTTTGATAATTTTCACATCTGTCAACACCTGCTTTCTTTGGGATTGGAATTATTATATTCTTCTTGAAGTCTGAGGGTATTTCGCCTGTCTCATACATCTTGCTCCCAAATGGTAGAGTTTTGTCAGGACTGGCTCTCCCAAGGCCGTCAGTAGTTCTAATGGAATGTTGTCTACTCCCGGGGCCTTGTTTCGACTCAGGTCTTTCACTGCTCTGTTAAACTCTTCACGCAGTATCGTATCTCCCATTTCATCTTCATCTACATCCTCTTCCATTTCCATAATATTGTCCTCAAGTACATCGCCCTTGTATAGACCCTCTATATACTCCTTCCACCTTTCTGCTTCCCCTTCTTTGCTTAGAACTGGGTTTCCATCTGAGCTCTTAATATTCATACAAGTGGTTCTCTTTTCTCCAAAGGTCTCTTTAATTTTCCTGTAGGCAGTATCTATCTTACCCGTAGTGAGATAAGCCTCTACATCCTTACATTTATCCTCTAGCCATCCCTGCATAGCCATTTTGCACTTCCTGTCGATCTCATTTTTGAGACGTTTGTATTCCTTTTTGCCTGCTTCATTTACTGCATTTTTATATTTTCTCCTTTCATTAATTAAATTCAATATTTCTTCTGTTACCCAAGGATTTCTACTAGCCCTCGTCTTTTTACCTACTTGATCCTCTGCTCCCTTCACTACTTCATCCCTCAAAGCTACCCATTCTTCTTCTACTGTATTTCTTTCCCCCATTCCTTCCATTTGTTCCCTTACGCTCTCCCTGAAACTCTGGTTTAGTCACTTTATCCAGGTCCCATCTCCTTAAATTCCCACCCTTTTGCAGTTTCTTCAGCTTTAATCTACAGCTCATAACCAATAGATTGTGGTCAGAGTCCACATCTGCCCCTGGAAATGTCTTACAATTTAAAACCTGGTTCCTAAATCTCTGTCTTACCATTATATAATCTATCTGATATCTGTCAGTATCTCCAGGCTTCTTCCATGTATACAACCTTCTTTTATGATTCTTGAACCAAGTGTTAGCTATGATTAAGTTGTGCTCTGTGCAAAATTCTACCAGGCGGCTTCCTCTTTCATTTCTTAGCCCCAATCCATATTCACCTACTACGTTTCCTTCTCTCCCTTTTCCTACTACCGAATTCCAGTCGCCCATGACTATTAAATTTTCGTCTCCCTTCACTATCTGAATAATTTCTTTTATTTCGTCATACATTTCTTCAATTTCTTCGTCATCTGCAGAGCTAGTTGGCATATAAACTTGTACTACTGTAGTAGGCGTGGGCTTAGTGTTTATCTTGACCCAATAATGCGTTCACTATGCTGTTTGTAGTAGCTACCCGCATTCCTATTTTTTTATTCATTATTAAACCTACTCCTGCATTACCCCTATTTGACTTTGTATTTATAACCCTGTATTCGCCTGACCAAAAATCTTGTTCCTCCTGCCACCGAACTTCACTAATTCCCATTATATCTAACTTTAACCTATCCAATTCCCTTTTTAAATTTTCTAACCTACCTGCCCGATTAAGGGATCTGACATTCCACGCTCCGATCCGTAGAACGCCAGTTTTCTTTCTCCTGATAACGACTTCCTCTTGAGTAGTCCCCGCCCTGAGATCCGAATAGGGGACTATTTTACCTCCGGAATATTTTACCCAAGAGGACGCCATCATCATTAACCATACAGTAAAGCTGCATGCCCTCGGGAAAAATTACGGCTGTAGTTTCCCCTTGCTTTCAACCGTTCGCAGTACCAGCACGGCAAGGCTGTTTTGGTTAATGTTACAGGTCCAGATCAGTCAGTCATCCAGACAGTTGCCCCTGAAACTACTGAAGAGGCTGCTGCCCCTCTTCAGGAACCACATGTTTGTCTGGCCTCTCAACAGATACCCCTCCGTTGTGGTTGCACCTACGGTACGGCCATCTGTATCGCTGAGGCACGCAAGCCTCCCCACCAACGGGAAGGGCCATGGTTCATGGGGGGTCCACGAAGACTATATTATAATAAATACTACGTTTCTGACAGAATTATCAGGTAAATTTCAACTTATTTCTGATGCTATTTCCTTACAGTCGCTTTTTGTAGTGTTGCCGACCCGGTCTGCCATTCACGGTCAAATTACAGCACTATCCCAATCAGTAATACGAAGTCCGCCTTATCCGTAACTTATTCCATCAAAATTCAAGACCCAATCAGATTTTCTATTTTGTATTTTCACGGCAGAACCCCGAGGAGAGGAAACGCTACAACCTCTGTTTCCACTATTTATCACTGACTACTCGTTATTTCCAAATAGTGGTATGATATTCGATTACAACATGTTTTTTGAGCAGAGTTCCAAAACTATTGGTGGTTTTTTTGTGGTAGTCAACCACATATCACTTTTGAATACAGTAGATGGACTAAGTTTTCTTGTATTTGCCAATTTAAGTTAATATTTTGATTCTGTGTATCTTGAAAATGAAAGACTCAAAATGTTTAAATCTTTGTTCGATTTCTACATTTATTACACGAATTAATCGGAATAAGAAACCGAAAACCAGTCGTTTCAGAAACCGGTTATTTTGAGCGGCTTTAATCTGGTCCAGCTGGCGTTGAGAAAGAGCGATATACCAGAAAACAGGTTGTTTCAGTGACAGCCGCCATCCCTAGTTAAGGAGCGACAAGCCCCGCAGCGCCACCTGCGCTGTGAGGCGGCACGCCTGCACGTGCAGTCGCTAATGAGCGCCGCGCCCCTGTCACTACACATGTCACGCGTCACGTGCCGGAAGCGCGCTGCGTGGACGGCAGGGAGCCGCGGGCCTGCACGCAGCCGCGAACTGCACGTCGCGCCGCTAGCTTCCTGCCAGGGGGCGCACGTGCGTGCTTCAGCGCGCCGCGCAGTGACGCGGGCCTAGCGGTCGCTTCGCCGAATCGCGCATAAAGGCGCCCCTCCACCTGCCGAGACAAAGGCTGCGCTATCACGCTACGGATGGGGAAAACCGACCGGTTAAAACCGGTATTTTTCGGTAATTGGTCTCGATTACAACAGGTGTTTTTATTTTTCACTTATAACTGGGGATGGGAAAAACCGACCATTTAAAACCGATACCGGTATTTTAGTTCTGAATAACCGATACTTTTCAGCATTTGGTCTCAGTTGCAACAGGTGTTTTTATTTTTCACTTATAACTGGGAATGGGAAAACCGACTGTTTTAAACCGATACCGGTATTTTAGTTCTGAATAATCGGTACTTTTCGTCATTTGGTCTCGGTTATAACAGGTATTTTTATATTTTACTGATAAGTGGGGATGGAAAAAAACTGACCATTTAAAACCGATACCGGTATTTTAGTTCTGAATAACTGGTATTTGGTTTCAGTTATAACAGGTATTTTTAATTGTTTAGTAATAACTGAGTAAAAAACCTTATTGTCAGTTAACCACAGCAGCAGTGCTACAATTTCTGGTTTCTGAATAAACCTTTTTTGAAAATCGAGTGATTTTTGTGTGTAAAGTTTCATTCCTTTGAAATATTGCGATATTATAGAAAATGGGGAAAGCTATCAGTGCTATTTTAAAAACAATAATGACACAAACAAGCAACAAACACATGGCATAAGAACTAGTACAGCACTGTTGAGATAATATTGTACCTGTTACTATGCAGCATGGCCTATGGTACAGGTGTACATTCTATGTGCGAGACTTGCCCCGTGGAGTCTGTGTGCTAGTTTTTCACTGTTGTGGTCGGCCGTTAGATGTGTTATAGAAAGGCACTGTACCAAGTCTGGAAGTATTTTATGAAGTACAGTATCAGTAAAGTACAATGCCCCATTTCCTTTAAAAGATTAAAAATGGTATGAGCCACTACAAAGTTGTGACATCATATATGGGATGTTTACACTAAAGGTAGCAAGTAGCCTGTGTCGACATAATATGCCTTTGAGAGGTGGCATGAGCCCCCTCTCATATTTCTATCTTACTCTGAGTAATTCAGTTTTCCTCTCTAATTGCATCCGGTGAAAAGTTGCTATTCCTTCACACGTGGACTTCCCACGAAGCATCTCTAGTCACCCGGGTGGTCCGGTGACAGGCAGGTTCTGCTGCTTTTGAGAGGGTTAAGCCGACAGGTGTGAGGGAGTCGAGTGGATGCTTTCCAGACACCAACAATGTCATAAGAGCGGCGGCGACACGCCCACAGGGGCCTGATGGAACGGCTGGGCTAGAGATTCCGTTACTTCGCAGAAACTTAGTGGAAACACTTTCTGGGGGGCTACCAGCGAGGCGTGGGAATGACTTGTGTTCCCAGGCAGTCTTGGCGGGCAAATTCCCGCGTTTTCTGCAAAATCGTAACTGTGATTGGCTTGCTCAGGGCATAGCTCCGTGACGTAGCAAAATCGGCACAGAAATTGGCACCAAGAATCTCCATTGGTGGACTAGTAGTGCTTCGGCAATTGAGTGGAATTTTCCGCCGGTTTTCGAGTTCCTGATAGGAACGTTTAACCACGGCCACTGTCGTGGGGATGGGAATGTTCTGTGTTCGGCTTGTACGGGTGCTCTTGAGAGAGTCGGCTCTCGCCTTTCGGTCGGAGTAGGTTACAAGACTGAGCTCTCGCTGCTCTGGACAGCCTGCCTTCCGTTGGCTGTCTAATATACTTTTATTTGATTTTAACTGTTTGACGAAGTTGCTCAAGTTTCGACTTCAACGTAACTTTCCGAGTACAGTTGGCAATTGAGCGTTCTGCGTACAAGCGGCTATGTTGCCTGTCTTGAGCAGTTTTGGCTAAAGTTGACTGTATCGGAGTTACTGGGTGACTTCGCTTGTTAAAATCAATCACTGTACCGTCAGTGACTGTGTGGCGGGTCTTCTTTGTCTCCCTCAGAGGCGCATTTGTATTGATAGGAAATCTTTAGTCTGGAACAACCAGACCAGGATAATTTGTTTCAGCCTATACTCGCAACATTATCATCACCACGACGGGACGTCGAAGCAACCAGCCATCGCTTCCGGTACACCAGATCGTATCTTTGCAGTTAAGAAGACAGCTTGGTAATGTATGTCCGCAGCATCGGCAGATTAGGGAATTTGTTCTGTCATAATCAGAGCTCACCAGAGCGCGCCTGTTCCGTCTTTTCTTACGTGGTTCTGTCTTGGATGTTCATTGTCTGAGTTCTCACTACTGTAGCAGCAATTAATGTTGGGTTGGCTGGGTGTTTCTCTTAAGATTTGAGTTGCAAGGAACTGGCTTCACATACCACTTCGTCCTAAATGTCACAATCTAGTTTATGGGCAAGTTCTCCTTCACAGCATTTATTTGAGTATCCAATTTATCCAGTTTGATGTATTGTAAATGTTTCATGTGTTTTGTTTATGGTTTTGAGTTTAGTCATAATAAATCAAATTGTTATTTTGGACAGAACTTTCATTCGGTTAATCGGTAGAGCAACCCTTTCATTCCTCACTACGTTAATGAAACTTTCCTTTATTTAATTAATTTCTATGAAATTAAATTATTGCAGGTGCCAAACTCTTTTCTACTCCACTTGCAGGGTCGATTACAGTCAGTTCGCGTTTCTTCTTAATCCAAGTGCAACAGCAAAAGTCGGAGTTAGAAAAGGGGGGGGGGGGGGCTTAGAGCATCATTTACATATGAAGATTCTAGAAGAATTTAGTGTTAAATACACTGCTAGTCCCGGCACCTCGCACCTTTACATGCTTGTAGCTTACGAAAACGGACCAATTAACCTTAGTTTTCAGCCTTTTGTGCTGACTATTCGTAATGCCCCAAAAGTGGTATGGTCCTCGCTTACAACATGACTGTTGAGTGGATTTTCCAAAAATTAGAGGCAATACTGGTGACTTTTTGTAGTATTCAACCACTTACCACTTTTCTAGAAAAGCAGTGAACGGGGACAGACTAAGTTTCCTTCTATTTGCCTATTTGATTTAATACTTAGATTTAGGTATCTTGAAACTGAGGGAGTCAAAATAATAGAAATAAAAAACCGAAAACAGATTAGTTCAGAAACTGGTTATTTTAAGCACCCTTAAAAAAGAAGTTAAATTGGCAAAAAAAGACATATATAACCAAAAACCAATTGATTCATTGGTAACATCCATCTCTACGATAAAATTTTGTAAGGTGGCTATAATTTCGCACCTTACAAGGACTCATATACATACTTTGCTGTGATTCACAGTCAGAATTAGGTATCATTTGAAAGGCTGTACATCGTTTATATGAATATTTAAAGAAGACTGACATTCTCGCGTCCACTTCGTAAATAGTTGTTAACGCTTATTGCATGAAAGGTGATGGATTGTCTTGATTATCAAAACGGTGTAATGAATGATTGATTATACTAGCAGAGGTTGGAACGTCAGTGGAAACGAAACGGCAGGGGTAATTCTGGGCCTGGGAGGAAAAGCTCCCAAAGGTGTGTTGGTCCAGCTTGACACAGTTTGAGCGACAGGAAATGACTTGTGTGAGAGCCTGGCAGCTTAACACAGGAAGTAGCGCAAGACTTGAGTACTGAAGCACAATAGAGCGGCGGCAGGCCGGTTTTGTAGCGAGGTTGGGATGATAACTAAACAATGCTTCGGAAACTCTGAAAATCTAGGAAGCGACAGAGAGGGACGAGGAAGCGTTACCTCGGGAATCACGCAGGCTGGATTATTTCCAACGATTTTTTTTACTCTGAGAAGCGTAGCATTGTATGAATTCCTAATTAACGGGAACAGGTATTTCCTAGCAAACGTTCCGCACTGGACTAAAATATGGTTGGTCGGCGCTCGGAAGAACCTGTAGAGAGGGAGAATATTCCATGGTTTCGAGAATATGATTCGCCTTCTGCAATTACGAGGGAGGGGAACCGAGCTTTGCTGGGAAGCCAGCATTGGAGAGAAAGAGGTCTTCCGTTTTGAGTGCCTGTGTTTGACGGTCGCTCAGTATTAGCTTTTGTGGTACAGACAGACATTCTGTCTTTGCTTTCAGGAGATTTTATAGTTAGTGAACGGTTAGGCATTGTAATGTTGCGAACTTACACAATTCTGGGCTTCACCTCTGGGTAGGTAGATTTTGTTAAGTAACCAGCATTCGGTGGCTGAGAGCGCTTCTTCTGTCTACTCTCACGTTGAGGCCTTATCTGAATTCCGTCCTTGTGGCTGAGAGTTTGTGTTTCTCGTCTGTAAAACACAGAGAGGACAAGATAGTATTAGATTATACTAAGTCGGAGGGCTGCGTTCCGCCGTCCTAGTGTTTGAATGAGGTATTTTTTTATATTTTGTGGCTGGAGTTCTTCTGTTGTCACAGACGTGTACTAGAACATCACTCTGACGCACGGGATGCTGTACATACGATGATATTGCTATTCGCTTCGGCTTAGTAGGGCTATATAGCTAAATAGCTGTGATCATGTAACTTTACTTCCACTGAGGTTGCACACCCCTGTAGCTCACCTTTGAAAGTAGTGTCTTCTAGTATTTGGTACCTAGATGGCGTCAATCAACTCGCGTTATTTATATCAGATCGCGTAGCCATGAAAAGGGTAGATTTGGGCAGTTGACCAGTAATTTTAGTTAGGAAATTAATTTGTATCTCTTTATGTCCATTGGACATATATATACATATATTCATACATTGGGCATATATAAACATTTGTGATATATAAAAGAGATTTAATCTACAATAAATGTATAAGCAGAAACATTTACATTTTGTAGTTATTACTTCCCTTAATCATTCATTTATGTCTTTATGTTGTAATTTATATGTTACAGAGTAATAAGGAGGAAATAATATCACCATTAAGAGATCCTAAGATCTGCTTCAGGGGGTAGTCAGACAGGGCTAAATCTTCATTTTAGCGTTCAGTTTTTGCCATTGCGTGGTCCCGGCGGAGGTTCGAGTTCTCCCTCTGACAAGGATGTGTGTGCTTTCCCTTAGGATAATTTAAGTAGTGTGTAAGCTGAGGGTCTGATGACCTTAGCAGTTAAGTCCCATAAGATTTCACACACATTTAACATTTTTTTTCCATTGCGCCTGGAGTTGCATCTTGGACTTTTATAAAAGTGATACGTCAATTTGCCGTAGCGGTAGTGTTAAAGTGATTGGTTTCTAAATCAATCTTTTTTTTTAATGAGTTTCGTTGGAGGCTCTGTGGCTTCTGAAAGATTGTTATCATCTTGGAATAATGTTGTTTCTGACTGAAGTAATGAGCTTACAGTTCAACACATTCAGAACTAGCATTAATGAACCGATTGGGGAGTAAGTATTGACCAATGCACTATCGAAATTTTAATTCTAATTTGTCATGTAATCGTTTCAGATAATCGTTATATTTTGCCGATTATCTAATTCCTTATTCGGTTTTTCTAAATAGAATTTTTTGTTTTAACAAAAAAAAATCAACTGCATCATATTCCCATTGAAAAGTAAAGATACATATTTGACTAAAACATGAAGATATATATTTGACGAAAAACACGAAGAAAAAGAATGCTGCACATTCTACACAAAAAATTATCGTATGTATGTCATTTCTATGAAATAATAAGACAGAAAGGCCTTATGACAATAGCAATAAATTAAAAACTTAACATTTCATTCCTAGTCTGCAATAACAACAGAAAATAGCTCCTCTGCTGCTTATGTCCACATAACATGCATTTATATGCATATAACAGTTGTAAACACACATTTGAAGACGAGAAGCAGAGTTCCCCAACATCAACCCTCTAGCACTGACTATTCGTACAATCTCTGAGCAGTCGCCTAAAAAAGTGAGAATAGGTATACTGGTGAATTTTTTGTGTGTTTCACACCTCGTTACTTTTCGACAAAAGGAGTAAACAGTTGATGGACTACATTTTCTTTATTTTCCTATTTTGTTTGGTGTTTTGAGTCTATGTATCACGAAATGTATACTACAATAGTGTGAGGGAATCTTAGAATTTTTAATCTTTGTTCAGTGTCTGACTTTATTGCTGAAATAATAGCAACAAAAGATCCAAAATCGGTTATTTCAGAAACCTGTCATTTTGAGCGGTTTTCAACACTTAGGTTAAACTGGAGATGAGAAAAACGTGTATAACCGAAAGCCAGTTGCTTCAGCGGTAACCGCCTTCTCTACATCAGGGTTGACATCTGTTGCAAACGTGGTAACTGAATGCTACTATTCAATCAGAAAAGCATCTATTGTAGCAGAAAAATGCTTTCCTGCTGTGTTTCCTTCATGGTGGCTGGTTTGCACACTTACTAGTTAACAATTGTTTGATAGGATGTACTAAAACAAAAATGTGGCACTATGATAACAAATGACAAATAACATTTATTAAGCGTATGTTACAAACGCTACTTAACCTTGGTACAGCATGATGCAAGGCAAGTGATGTCATAACCGCCGGCCGGAGTGGCCGAGTGGTTCTAGGTGCGACAGTCTGGAACTGCGCGACCGCTATGGTCGCAGGTTCGAATCCTGCCTCGGGCATGGATGTGTGTGATGTCCTTGGGTTAGTTAGGTTTAAGTAGTTCTAAGTTCTAGGGGACAGATGACCTCAGCAGTTAAGTGCTAGTCACTGAAGTGAATTGTCTGACTGCTGGTTTGAAGCAGTCTGAGTGTCCATGGTATGTTGTGTTTTGATGCCTGTCAGTGGAAGGATTTCTAGGTGCGCTAGTACAAGGCGGAAACGATGGTCTGTGGTTGACAGCTTTCCCTATCGACTACCATCCATTTCGTCAGTGGATATAAACGATGCGCTTAAGCAGTGACACAGGAGCTGTAAGAGGTCCAGGTTTGTGAGTGCCATCTGGAGGCTGCTGCATCTAACTCAGAGACGCCAATCGAGTGGTTGTGCCTGTGTGATGTCAGCCTCTCGTGCTATTTGCTGTATAGCTGTTTGCTTGGTACACAAAACCTACGCCATAAAATAGACATAACGACAGGTAGTCAGAGAGTTTTAATTACCACCTCGGAAAAATCAAGCTGTGACTACGAATGTTCGTCACGGCACTAGTCATACACTACTTATTCAGTCCTTTAGTGCGACGCATTTTTCCCAATGATGTATGACTTGGCACAGACGTTGGTTGTAAGAGTCTGCATTTTGGCCTCTCAGAAAACATTCTAACTCGATCATTTCCCCGTTATTCCAGACACACCTCCTACACGATGGTTTCCTCATCCAAGGAAAGAGGAAGAAAACACTGTGGGTCAGGTCAGGACAATACACAGGCCAGGCAAAGTTCGGTAGCCCAAAAAAGCAGCATGTGTGACTTTTTTGTGAAGAATGAGCTGGAATGTTTTCACTGGGCAGAAACTCCTCATTGGATAGCTTCCCATACTGCTTCATCTTGGCTGCCTCCCGTAAAGCCATCAGGAGATTTTAGTAGTGTTGTGTTCAGCAAATACAATTGGCATCCAACATACACTACTGGCCATTAAAATTGATACAACAAGAAGAAATGCAGATGATAAACGGGTATTCATTGGGCAAATATATTATACTAGAACTGACATGTGGTTACATTTTCACTCAATTTGGGTGCACAGATCCTGAGAAATCAGCACCTAGAACAACCACCTCTGGCCGTAATATCGACCTTGATACACCTGGGCATTGAGTCAAACAGAGTTTGGATGTCGTGTACAGGTACAGCTGCCCATGCAGCTTCAACAGGATACCACAGTTCATCAAGAGTAGTGACTGGCGTATTGTGACGAGTCAGTTGCTCGGCCACCATTGACCAGACGTTTTCAATTGGTGAGAGATCTGGAGAATGTGCTGGCCAGCGCAGCAGTCGAACATTTTCTGTATCCAGAAAGGCCCGTACAGGACCTGCAACATGCGGTCGTGCATTATCCTGCTGAAATGTAGGGTTTCGTAGGGATCGAATGAAGGGTAGAGCCACGGGTCGTAACACATCTGAAATGTATCGTCCACTGTTCAAAGTGCCGTCAATGCGAACAAGAGGTGACCGAGACGTGTGACCAATGGCACCCCATACCATCACGCCGTGTGATACGCCAGCATGGCGATGACGAATACGCGCTTCCAATGTGCGTTCACCGCGATGTCGCCAAACACGGATGCGACCATCATGATGCTGTAGACAGAACCTAGATACATCTGAAAAAAAATGACGTTTTGCCATTCGTGCAGCCAGGTTCGTCGTTGAGTACACCATCGCAGTCGCTCCTGTCTGTGATGCAGCGTCAAGGGTAACCGCAGCCGTGGTCTACGAGCTGATAGTCCATGCTGCTGCAAACGTCGTCAAACTGTTCGTGCAGATGGTTGTTGTCTTGCAAACGTCCCCATCTGTTGACTCAGGGATCGAGACGTGGCTGCACGATCCGTTACAGCCATGCGGATAAGATGCTTGTCATCTCGACTGCTAGTGATATGAGGCCTTTGGGATCCAGCACGGCGTTCCGTATTACCCTCCTGAACCCACCGCTTCCATATTGTGCTAACAGTCATTGGATCTCGACCAACGCGAGCAGCAATGTCGCGATACGATAAACCGCAATCGTGATAGGCTACAATACGACGTTTGTCAAAGACGGAAACGTGGTGGTACACATTTCTCCTCCTTACACGAGGCATCACAACAACATTTCACCAGGCAACGCCGGTCAACTGCTGTTTGTGTATGAGAAATCGGTTGGAAACTTTCCTCATGTCAGCATGTTGTAGGTGTCACCACCGGCGGCAACCTTGTGTGAATGGTCTCAAAAGCTTAACATTTGCATATCACAGCATCTTCTTCCTGTCGGTTAAGTTTCGGGTCTGTAGCACGTCATCTTCGTGGTGTAGCAACTTTAATGGCCAGTTGTGTACATTCTGCGAGAATTCCCTATCACCGACAGTAGTTGCTGTTATTGAGGTCTCTTTCTAGCATACAGCAACTTAAAAGCCGCAAGATGTTCTCAACATTCACTTTTCGATCCCCAGTATTGCTGAGTACATAAGACTGGCGGATTAAGAGCTGTGCGCCGACGCTGTGCGGCTCCATGCCACTACCGCTCAAGTTCCGATACTCTGAGGCCGGCCGAAGTGGCCGTGCGGTTAAAGGCGCTGCAGTCTGGAACCGCAAGACCGCTACGGTCGCAGGTTCGAATCCTGCCTCGGGCATGGATGTTTGTGATGTCCTTAGGTTAGTTAGGTTTAACTAGTTCTAAGTTCTAGGGGACTAATGACCTCAGCAGTTGGTCCCATAGTGCTCAGAGCCATTTGAACCATTTGAACCGATACTCTGACGGCCAGGTAGGAGCTGTCGTGATTGATCACACTGATTTTGGCCTCCGAGCGTTGCCAGTTTTCGAACTCCCGTTCGAGGTGCCGTTGGACGTTATGGCGGCCACCTTTAAAGCTCATGGCAACACCGTCAGCCATGTTGTAGAAGCGTAGGAGACGTTCGAAACACACTGTGTCCCTAACGGTGTCCGGCAGATAAATACTGAACTAAGGAAACACGTGCCTTCCTTCTTGATAATTGCCGGCTGCCGAGCTGTCGTCGTGGACGATGGCCAGCCACGCACTTGTTCAGGTTGTGGCCAGGAAGGCCATGACCGTTCTGAATGTCTCCGTTCAGACTGCATTACCTCTGTCTTATGCGTGCGCGGCGGGGCTACCTGCTGTTCCCTCTCTGGCGTCGCCTCCTCTGGGAAACGTGATGGACGTTTGGCCTGGCTCTCCTACACTGCCAACGGACGATGGCAGCCAACCGACGCAAGCCGTCCATCCCGACCCCATGGTTGTTGATCATGGATTTGTACTGCCCTCCACTTTTCTGCCGTTTCGCCACATATTGGACGATATCCGCCCGCTTCGGCCATGGAACAACATGTTCGGAAACAACAGTCGCCGAGGAAACGGAAGAGACTACGCCGTAGCCCTTCTGATGATGCGTGCACAGGATGACGACCCTGCTACTGATGATGCGCTGTCCTCTGACGCCCTATCACCTGAGGACGCGATGTATTTCTCCGCCTCCGCCTTCAGTCAGCATCCACCTATGGAGACCGACCTTCCCCCGCCTTCGTCTGATGCAGTTGCCCCCCTTTCTGAGGCTGATGCTCCTTTGGGCACACATCTGATAGTGTTGCACTTACCCAGCCCAGTGATACGTCTCCTGGTGGGCGACGTCGATGCTGCGGATGGACATTCTGGAGGTGTACAGAGCGATGGACCAACTTGGCACCCCCCCAGCCACAGTGATATACCCCTCCACAGGGGCCTAACAGAGACCTCCCAGTGTTCCCCAGTGTCTGAATTGCTCATCCTCCTAGCGATGTCAGGCTTTCAGTCTTATCACATAGCCACGGTGAATGCCAATACCATTCATGCATGCCATAAACTGGCTTTATCCATTGATATGCTGTATGCTGTGTGTGTTGATGTGCACGCGAGGTGCACATTGAAACATTCTACGCTCCCCATGGTTTTACAGCACATGTCTCCTATGCTTCCAGTGCTGGTAGTGGCGTGGCGATCCTCCTGTGTGATGGTATCCTTGCTGATACAGCTGCTACGTCCTTGATGCCACAGGTACGGTTCTCACGTTTAGTGGCGTCAGGCGCCTCTTTTCCTCGGTCGGCAGTAGGCAGGATGCAGTGATCATGGGAGACGATGTCAACTCCACTCAGGCACAAAAAAATCAAGTACCACGTCAGTCACCATGCACAGCGCTATCGACAATTCTCCAGCCCCTCAGCCTTGTGGATTCTTGGGAGCATGTTCATGGTGATCGTCTGGGGTTTACACACTTCACTAGCCATTCTTCCAGCCGTCGTCTTTACACCTCCCGCGATATTGTCACTGGGGTACATGTTGCTGAAGTCTGGCCCACTGTGTTCTCTGACTACATCTGTGTTATCAGTGTCTGCCGACAAAGGGTGTGGCGCGGCCGTGGACCATGGGAACTGAACATGACCCATCTTAGTTCACCCGACACCTATCAACTTGTCGAGACCACGTGGACAACATGTAGTTGACGCCGTGATCAGTGTGACCTGTTATGGTGGAAGCTCTTCGTAAAGCCTGCCCTCTGCAAATCCTTGATTTATGATGCCTTATTCGCCAGAGCACCAGGCGATGGTGAACTGTGCCAAGGCACAGCTCACATCCCTCTTGCTGTCACTTTGAAGGAGCTATAGCGAGGTCACACACGTACGACAGGTTAGTGCAGTATCATATGATAGTGGAACGGCGCCACCGTTGGAATACTTCGATTAATGTTCTTACGACTGATGGTGGACGGTGCTTACATACCCAATGTGATATAGGGACTGCCCTCCATGCACATTATACTACGATCTACACTGATCAATATTAGCACCCCACCAACATTAAAGCGGTATCAAGACTCTCTTTTGGCTTGGTTCCTGGGGATGTAATGATGGACCAGCTTGCTAATGCCATGTTTTTAGATCCTAGGTCGGATCTACGAACAGGTTGCCTGGCACTGACTGGCTCCCACTGGAGTTTTATCGGACTTTTCGTCGAATACTGGCGTTAGTGTGGAAGGAAATTTGTCAGGACCTAATGTCGCCTCTCATGCAGATCCCAAACGTTTTCCTCGACGGTCACGTTATTTCCATCCACAAACCTCGAGGTACCTCACAGATATGCAATTACCGCCCTTTAAAAAGATCTTCACCCAGCTGCTGGATGCACTGATGAACGTTGTTTCCCCTGATCAAACCTCTTTGCGAGACTGCCTCTCTGCCGCTATCGGAACATAATCGCTCTTGCCCACGCTCGTCGTATGCCCGGATTTTGGCAGCTCTTGACTTCAGCCAGGTGTTCGATTGGTCGATCACGACTGACGGGAAGGGGTGCTTCACATTATGGGGTACCCTGATACTACCGTGGACGTCGTGGTGCGACTCCTTCGTGGAGCTACGTCCTCTCTACTCTACAATGGACATCTCATTCCTTACATCTCGATCCATCCACTGGTGCATCAAGGCTGCCCGCTTTCTGCACTATTGTATGCTTTCATCATGAAACCGTTGCTCTGTGGCCACCGTCAATGTTTCTCTGGAATGTCTCTCGGTGGTCATGTATTCAGCTGCACTGTTAATGCGGATGATGTCGTCATTGTTCTTCATGGCGATGGCGAGGTCAGGGCGTTACTAGAATGGGTTACCACCTATGGTGGAGCTTCTGGTAGCTGCCTTAAGGTCCGCAAATCGGGCGCCATGGCTACAGGTGCTCGGGTTCCTGAGGACAGCGCTGTTCAATTGCGTGTAGCTGGTATTATCTGATGCTTAGGCGCCATGGCTACAGGTGCTCGGGTTCCTGAGGACAGCGCTGTTCAATTGCGTGTAGATGGTATTATCTGATCCTTAGGACTCGATGTCCCAAGTGATCTATGGCGCACGATCGCCCTCAACTACCGGCGCCTACTGTCTCAACTACCAGCTAAGCTCCTAGATCAGCATTTACGAGCACTCCATTTTCTGCAACGGACACAATATGTCAATGTACACTGAAGAACCAAAGAAATTGGTACACCTGCCTAATATCGAATAGGGCCCTCGTGAGCACGCAGAAGAGCCACGACACGACTTGGCATGCACTCAACTAATGTCTAAAGTAGTGCTGGAGGGAAATGACACCATGAATCCTACAGGGCTGTCCAAAAATGCGTAATAGTACGTGGAGGCGCAGACCTCTTCCGAACAGCACGTTGCAAGACATCCCAAATATGCTCAATAATGTTCATTTCTGGGGAGTTCGGTGGCCAGCGAAAGTGTTTAAACTCAGAAGAGTGTTCCTGGAGACGCTTTGTAGCAATTCTGAACGTGTAGGGTGTAGCATTCCCTACTGGAATTGACCAAGTCCGTCGGGCTGCACAATGGACATGAGTGGATACAGGTGACCATGCAGGATACTTACGTACGTGTCACCTGTCAGAGTCGTATCTAGCTGTATCAGGGGTCCCATATTACTCCAACTGCACACGCCCCACACCATTACAGAGCCTCCACTAGCTTGAACAGTCTTGTGCTGACATGCAGAGTCTTTGGATTTATGAGGTTGTCTCCATACCCGTACACGTCCATACGCTAGATACAATTTGAGCGCAGGTTCGTCTGACCAGGCAACATGCTTCCAGGCATCAACAGTCCAATGTCGGTGTTGATGGGCCCAGGTGAGGCGTAAAGCTATGTGTCGTGCAGTCATCAAGTTTACACGAGTGGGCCTTCTGCTTCCAAAGCCCGTATCGATGATGTTTCGTTGAATGATTCGCACGTTGCCACTTGTTGATAGCCCAGCATTAAAATCTGCAGCAACCTGCGGAAGGGTTGCACTTCTGTCACGGTCAATGATATTCTTCAGTCGTCGTTGATCCCATTCTTGCAGAATAATTTTTCAGCTGCAGCTATGTCGGAGATTTGATGTTGTACCGTATTCCTGATATTAACGGTAGACCCGTGAAATGGTCTTACGGGGAAATCCGCAATTGATCGCTACTTCGTAGATGCTGTGTCCCATTGCTGGTGCGCCGACTATAACACCACGTTCAAACTCCACTAAATCTTGATAACCTGCCATTGCAGCAGCAGTAACCGATCTATCAACGCCAGACACATGTTGTCCTACATAGGCGTTGCCGACTGCAGAGCCGTACTCTGCCTGCTTACATATCTCTGTATTTGAATACAACCTGCCATTGCAGCAGCAGTAACCGATCTAACAACTGCGCCAGACATGTTGTCTTATATAGGCGTTGCCGACCGCAGCGCCGTATTCTGCCTGTTTACATATCCCTGTATTTGAATACGCGTTCCCGTACCAGTTTCTTTGGCGCTTCAGTGTGTTTTTGGCGTCACAGATCTCCCACGTGGCACACTTCATATTCCGTAGTCCACTGCCCGCCGCATGCTAGAGGCATTGGGTTCATATGTTTGCCACGACTTGTTGTCCAAGACAAGATACGAGACCCTCAGTCTCCCGCGGTGCATTGGTGTTTTAGGTCTTTTCCTGTCCCTGATGGATCGATAGCTCTTTTCATCAGCCCTCAAATGGTGCTGTAGCGTCCTTGTCATATGTTGCCGGAGGTCCTTGCACCACGCTCTCTTCAGCCCGTTTACAGCTTTCGGACGTCCCACTGCCCTTCTTTTACTTCCGCCAGTTTTTCCTCGAACTGAGCCACGTCCGTAATGCGATATCCCCCACGCGCTTGACATGCACGAAAGCGATCTATGGCTTTCTTCAGCAGCACAGGTCACCTAATGTGATTAAGGAAAAGCATCTCCACGTCGATTGGCGTGCCATTTGGCGATCGGTGTGCGCTCCTTAGCTTGACACTGACGTCCAGTCAGCATGGTACCTTACGGTCAATGGGAAGTAATTATGGAGGTCATGCCTTCACTGGATTTACCTTGCAGACACCCCGTTATGTTTAGCCTGTAGTGCTCCTGACACAGATGAACATCGACTGGTGTGCGGTTCGGCGATAGATCTCTTGGCGCGACAGATGATGGCCTTATTTACCCGTAGGATACATCAGATCGGTGTACTTCGCACAAATAAAGACGAACTCCGTGAAGTGGATTAATGGACGCAGATCACTACTTGTTTGCTGACTGCGAGAAAACTTATTTTTGGCACTTTCTTAATGTAGCTGTCCGTAATCCCAAATACAGACAGTTTTTCTCAAATTTTCTTTGTAGTGTCTTCCTTAACCTACCCTAGAGCTGGGATGTTCCTGCCATGAGGAATTGATACCCGCCTCTTCCACTCTCCGAACCGGTAAGTTCTCTGTTCATTGGAATGTTCTTCACCGAGAAACTATGCGTCCCTTATCTCACTGAGTCTGGCGTCTTGCCGTGCCCTCCTCCTTGCGACGTCAATTACCTGCCGTTCTCGATCGTATTAATATTAACTGAAAAAACACACAAAAAATCAAATTGAAAAAAATAAAATATAAGAATACGAAAATAAATCATTGATGTTCATTGCACCTCTGTTCAACATTTACTACGCTTTCATTGGTTCCTGCGGGCGGCCAGGCCTCGGGTCTGGGGACCCCTGCCCACTTTGTCCCCACCTCTCCCTTTGAGCACCAGGAAGGTTCCTTTGGAAAAAAGAAAAAAAAATGGTGGCTTAGTAGCTAATGCACCTGCCGAGAACGCAGGAGATTCACGGTCTGGGTACAAATTTTCACTCGCCGCTTCGGTCTAAGTCCATAAAATGATATCTGTATAAGATAAGTAAAGTCTCTGAAATTGTGCCATTTTATTTGAAAATAGTTCAGCTTGTTGCTAGAAGAAGTTAATGGTACATGTGATAATTATGGGTTATGGGCTGTAAGGCGTATCTCAGTTTCTTCTTCCCTTTTTCTGCGGTGCTTTTCAAAAATCTTCTTGCTTGTTATGTCTACTTTTTTCTCCGACTTCTCAAACACTTGCGATTCATCTCCTGATTTCCGGAATAGAAAATCTTCTTCCTCAAGTATTACTAATTTTAGCCCACAAAGTTTTTGCAATTTTCTTTTAGAATGTTCCCAGTTCGTCTCTTCTCTTCTGAAAAAATAACAGCGTTCTCCGATTCACAACACCGTACCTGACTTCTTCTAGACTTCTCCTCCTTTTACCACTGATTAAGTTGATCTTCCACAAATTGACTAAATATCTCACAAGATTACTACGTGCACGCATGCACTCGTCTTAACACTGTTGAATGGTTCAAATGGCTCTGAGCACTATGGGACGTCAGTCACTTCTACGGTCACCAGTCCCCTAGAACTTAGAACTACTTAAACCTAACTAACCTAAGGACATCACACACATCCATGCACGAGGCAGGATTCGAACCTGCGACCGTAGACGTCGCGCAGTTCCAGACCGTAGCGCCTAGAACCGGTCGGCCACCACGGCCGGCAACACTGCTGAGTCCCACCTTGAATTGATTCATTCATCGACTATCACCTTCTCTCTTTCAGATGTTTGTTACACAGAAAAATTTTCTCTATCACTGTGCAGTATCTAGAACAAAACAGATAATAGACACAGTTGCACTGAAAACAGTACTGCAACTGAAATAACATTACAAACCAACATATCAGTTTCTCGTTCAAGTTAATAGACACAAAAACTACAAAACGAATTAAATTTGCAAGAAAGGAAACTAACTCCTATATGTGTTTACAATGTATCCCTACAAAATACTGAGTTGTTCGGGAGGCTGTTACAGAGTGCCCAGTAGTCTCTTCTGTTGGCGACAGTAGACAAGTCAAAATGCCGTCTTAAGACATTTATACAACATACTGCGACATTACGACACTGGCTGATAGCCGTGCGTCTGCTTCTATCTGCGATTGGTGGACGAACTACTTGCGTGACGTCAGATGGAAGCACGATACACTCCACACTGCATGCGCCCTCTTTGACGTCTGATCAGAAGTACTATGCACCGCAGTCGAGCCTTACCTTCTCTTGTGGTGTCCTCTCGCTGTGTGGGCGTATGACTGTGTACTGTATCTCCTGGCGGACACGTCGAGTAATGTGCTCTTACATACAGTGGCAGAATCGAAGCTGTGATGGCGTGTCGTGAGTTGTGCTTGGCTAACTCAGCCGACAGAACAGTTGCCCACGAAGGATAAGTTTCCAGACTCGAATTTCAGCCTGGGACGCAGTTTAATGTGCCACGAGTGCTCAGTGAAAATTTCTTTAAGGACTGGGAACGTGTGTGAAACCAGCAATAACCGGAGAGAATCGCCCATATGAATTCCAATTCGGAGATTGGGAAAACAGCATGTAACTCCAGCACTTGATGTCAATCGTAATTTTCACTTGTTTACAAATAACGATATACTGGTATTTTGCGCTTACTTGGTAAATAATTTACTTGTGGTTTTGTACTGAATATGAGCGTTTTCTATAGAGAATAATTCAGCTGCCCCTACCCGTATCGTTTTACGCAGCACTAGCCTTCAAAACCCACGCGCGAGGTTTTCGTATTCTCTCGCTCACTACACGCAAACTTTTAATCCTACAAACAGATGGACAGGACGTTTTTGTATGAAATTATCGTAATAAAATTATATAGTTGGATACGTTTTCGCCAGAGGCCGTAAGTTTTCGAATTACTCAACAAAAACGTACAAACGTTACCTTCAAACGCACTCCTACGCTCAGCACCCACTGGTGAGGATTTCTAGTACGTTGTTCATAGCAACCCTCCTACCACTGTACAGAAATTTGCGATTGTACGTATTATTTCCCACCTTCGACCTTTTTGGTATTCATTGACTAGCCTTATTACGCCACCGTCTTAGTCGAGCATTCGCTATTTATAAAATTCCCGTATGTATAAATTTTACGTAACATTATTGTCAGTTTTAACAGCATAAAAGCCGGCCGCGGTGGTCTCGCGGTTCTAGGCGCGCAGTCCGGAACCGTGCGACTGCTACGGTCGCAGGTTCGAATCCTGCCTCGGGCATGGATGTGTGTGATGTCCTTAGGTTAGTTAGGTTTAAGTAGTTCTAAGTTCTAGGGGACTGTTGACCACAGCAGTTTAGTCCCATAGTGCTCAGAGCCATTTGAACCATTTTGAACAGCATAAAATAAACAATGCAGCGTTGTATTCGTCAGGCCTTCTGACTACGAAACTACTGTGGTTTTAAGGGTTAAGTTTGAACCGATTTGTCAACGCCATTAGTTTTAGCTTAAAGTTTAAATATAAAAAACCATTCAACAGCCAAGATCGCGTAAAATATTTCTTTATTGAAGACAGCCGGTTTCGACAGCCATTTTGTCCTCTTCAGGTCTTGAAATCTTATTGTTGTAAAACATGTTCATTTTACGCTGAACCTCATGCACAAGGCGTCAAGTGAATAAAAATCAGCACATTTTAACCACTTGACGTCTTATGCGTGAGCTTCGTCGTGAATGAACATATTTCATAACAAAAAGATGTTAAGACCTGGAGATGATAAAAATGTCTATTGAAACCGGTTGTCTTATATAAAGAAATATTTTATACGATCTTGGCTACTGAATGGTTTTTACAGTTAAAACAGCTCGCCCTTCAGTACTCTGAAAATGAGAAAATTCAAGTAAAGTTTAAGAGAGTTGTTTTCCTTTCATTACTCTCAGGGGTAGGTTTAAATTAATAATGTTAACAAAATAGTCAGTAACTTCCAAGAATGCTTGCCAATCGAAGTGGCGGGTTCCAAACGATACATAACGAACGTGTGATCGTAAATCGATTATGCGACTCTGGTGGCGGGCGTTGTGATCAGTTATTTGTGATCGTCATTTTTATCTGTTTCCCGTCGTTACCTTAGTTACTCTAAATTATATACCTCCGCGAATTATTTGTGAATTGCTAGGGAATCCCAGACGATTTATCTGGTTAGTGAGTGGGATGTGTGGTGGTTCAAATGGTTCAAATGGCTCTGAGCACTATGGGACTCAACTGCTGAGGTCATAAGTCCCCTAGAACTTAGAACTACTTAAAGCTAACTAACCTAAAGACATCACACACATCCATGCCCGAGGCAGGATTCGAACCTGCGACCGTAGCGGTCGCGCGGTTCCGGACTGTAGCGCCTAGAACCGCTTGGCCATTTCGGCCGGCTGTGTGGTGGTCTTGACGTTTCTTCGGGGGATTCTTTCACATGGAAAAATCTAATTACATGTTTATCCAGCGTAGAAAATTGTTGGACTTTGGGTCGCAAATATGGAGTATTACTCGACGAGGAAGAAAAGGGACTGAGTAGACTGCGGCGGTGCGAAGTGTGTAAAACTTCGTAAGAACAGTTTCGATGATGACATACAATTTCATTGTGGACAGTGCGGAAAACGAACGAGTATCACGAAAGAATACATGGTTGGACTCTTCCAAATTATCCATCCAGACCACCGTAATGGAGCTTCACATGACGACAACACCGATGACAAGTAAGGTAAGTCGTCTCCTTTGCAATTACAAGTATTTTTGTAACGCTCTTCTTTTGTCGTTGCTGTAGCGACCACCATAAATATACTCGTAACGCCTGCCACCAGAGTCGCATGATCGATTTACGATCGCATGTTCGATATGTATCGTTTGGACCCCGCCACTTCGATAGAAAATCATTCTTGGAAATTACCAAGTAGTCTATTATGCTGGTGGCGTAATAGCCTAAGCAATAGAGACCAAAAAAGGTCGGTCATTGGGAGTAATTCGTGTATTCGAAAACTGTGTTGTGGTAGGAGGGAGTGCCAGGAACAACATACTAGAAAACCTGACTGGTGATGGATGAGTGTGGGGGTGGAAGAGCATTTAATGGCCACTTTTGTACGTTTTTCTTGAATTACTCGAAAACCGTTGTATCCAGCGAACACGTATCCCAGTATAAAATTTAACTACTCAAAATAATCTACAAAAAGGTCTTGTTCGATTTTAATGTAGGACTAATAGTTTGAGCGTAGCGAGCGAGATAATATGAAAATCCCGCTCTTGGTTTTTGAAGGCGAGGTATAACGTTGCTGGCTGCAGGAAACGACATCGGTAGGAGCAGCTGAATCACGCGGTTATGTATATTGTAAACTGTAAAATATATGGTTTACTGTTTCATGTATAGGTTCGACAGAATTGTTGCCGCAGAATGGGAAAAACTGGAGGGTCTTTCATCTGTGTTACGAAGGGGAAAAGGTGGAGGGAGCGAAGAGAGAGCACCGACTGAGGAGAAAGTCGGTCGTTAGCCATCAGACCCAGTGTGCATGTGAGGCTTAAAGGAGTTAGAGCTTCGGATGGATGTTGGTTCTGCATTTAAAGTTGTGAGATGTTATCATGCTCCATGGCAACTGGTAATTGTAAGAAGAGCCTTGTGTGGGTCAAGTAAGAGTACATGCTGAGACTATGTCAACATAATGTTTGTCGACGCCTATGCAATGCTTGACATAGTCACCTGCGAGAAAAGTAGTGTTCCCATTTGAATCGTGTCCGCTGAATGGTCAGCATGACGGACTGCCGTCCTAAGCGGCCCGAGTTCGATTCCCGGCTGGGTCGGGAATTTTCTGCGCTCAGCGACGGGGGTTGTGTTGTCTTCCTCATCATTTTATCCCCGACCGGCGCGCAGGTCGTCCAATGTGGTGTCGAATATAATAAGACTGCAACAAGGCGGCCGGACCTGCCCCGTAAGGGGCCTCCCGCCAATGACGCCAAACGCTCATTTCCATTTCCATTAGAATCGTAAAAATGCGTATACCAGCATTGAGTTTTTATATGAATACATTGACAAAATTTAACCCAACTAACTCGCATCGCGTAAAGTGCAGTGCGCTCGTTAACGAGAGAGGGAGATAAACCGGCTGCTCCGTGGGCTTTCCGACCGTGGTTTCTCCGACCCTTTTGTAGGTGCCGCAGGTACCATAGCACTTCCGACCGAGCACTTTGGCACCGTGGGTTTTGCGGCCCGAGCCTCCCCCACTGCTAATTTAATCCAGTCGTTCTCCAGTAGCGTATGTGACGTCACCATCAGTTAGGCTGGGCCCTCGCCGACAGATTTCGTTGCATTATAGCTTCGTAGGCCTAACGTACTTGCTTTCTGTACATTGGGAGTAATGGAAATAATTGTAACGATGAGAAAGGGAAGCCGCGTGTTCTCATGGATGCTCATTGCTACCGGGAGCATGGGAATGTTATAAGTGTACGAACTGGTTATGCGTGAAGTCCGGAGTTAGATGTGAGGCTGTTCCTAAATTGCGAATGGCAGACTCATGGCTGATAAGCAAATTCTTTCCCAGGAAGCAAATGTCCAGATTAAGAAACGAATTCATAACTTTAGGGAAAGATTCCAAGAAGAAAGAACAGCGCCTGTTTTCCAAATTTTTGAAAAGGAATTCCAAGATTTGAAAGAGAAAGGTTCAGAGTTCATCTACGCAAATGAGCCAGATCATGAGAACTCCAAGACTGTGTTGTGCAAAGCAAGAGGGGAATTACTGTGAGGACCCAGTCTGGAGAATCAACTGAGCGAAGATATTTTGAAAACAACCATAGGTAATACCTTTTTCGAAATTGACGGTGAATCCGATGCCGACAAAAGAATCCCGGTGTTCAGTTGTGAAGGACCGTAGAAAACCCTGGGTGAAAATGGAACTATTCCTATAGACAGAACATTTGACAATTGTTCAAAACGGGTGAAGCAACTGCATACCAAACACGTAGAAATCGGAAGCACAGGATAAGAGATGAAGCTATTTCTTGCTACATTTGCTTTCATCCCAGACAAAAACTAAAATACGTATGAGATCCTTTTTTCTGGACTGAAAAATTTAATGCCTGGAGTGCAACACTATGAAATGGGTACAGTTAAAGGTATGAAAATCGTGTTCCCCGAAACATTTCCTTCCGGTTACAGTTTTCACTTTAACCAAAGTGTGTCGAAGAAAGTGCAAGAACTGGGATTAACGGCCGGCCGGAGTGGCCGAGCGGTTCTAGGCGCTACAGTCTGGAACTGCGCGACCGCTACGATCGCAGGTTCGAATCCTGCCTCGGGCATGGACGTGTGTGATGTCCTTGGGTTAGTTGGGTATAAGTAGTTCTAAGTTCTAGGGGACGGATGACCTCAGCAGTTAAGTCCCGTAGTGCTCAGAGCCATTTGAACCATTTTTTGGGGTTAACGGAGGGATACAGGAAGGGAAAAGAAGGCTGACTGTTTTGACGCGTATTTGCTGCAGCGACACATCTCCGCTCAACAGTTTTGATGAAGCGTGGATGGTAATAACGGAGTAAATGAAATGCTCAGACTATATGGTCAATCAATGGATGAAAAGTCCTAGTAGATCGAGTGAAATGCGTAATGTTTTTAACCAGCTGCACAGGACCAGGGATGATGTTGAAGGTTAGCACAGTAAACTAAACTCTTCAATAAACCAAAAAACACTTGAACGTGTACTTTCTGATAAATAAGCTGAAGCAAGAAGTAGTAAATACTATATTTGAAATGAAAAAAGATTCATTTTGAGTGAAATCATTCCGCTTTAGGCTGTTAAAATATCATCACTGCGATTGTAGTTTCGACACATAGTTATTATCAAGCATTCTGAAAGCGATCAGTCACCAAATAAAATACACGTAATTACAAAACTGAGAAATGATGTAAATGAAAATTTAAAATCAGCTCCCGTGGGATGTTGTAACCCACTCAGTAACATAAATCTGTGTGATGCTGGGACATAGTTCTCAGTAGTGTAAATGCATGTAGTCGTGTAAATTTATCCGCTTTTCCATTACGTCCTGTGAGCACACGTTAAAAAAATGGTACATTTTGACTTTAGTGCGTATCATATCTGCTGTTACTTCACCAGCTTCAATCGTGTGCCAGCGGACACAGTTCTAAAAATGTTCCATTGGTGTGCTTCTTCAAAAAAGAAACAAAAGAGATCTTGACAGAAGGTTAAAATAAGTTGTAAGAAGGTAAAACGACTCACGGAATTTAAGAAGATGTTTAAAATCTCTTTCTTTCTTACAAAAATAAATGAGTAAGAATTTAAAATTCATCAATTAAGACAAGAAATTTATTCATTTGCTACAGTAATTGTGAAGGAAGAGAAAAAATCAAAAATAAAAATATGTAAAAAAGACAGTGAGACATACTTCTGTACTATGTACGTAGCCAGTTCTAAACTCGGATAAAATGTAGAGGGAAGTTGTTACTTCAAAACGGTCCGCAGAGCCTCCGCCAGTGTTGCGGACGTGCATCCAATAGCATCGCATGGTTTCTTATTTTATATATTCACTTATTTCATTAGCGACACATTCGGCTGTCCTCATTATGTCATCCACGGATTCAGCGAGCGAGGTCGACGTGTCAGTTCTGAGGCCACCAAAGAAGGGAGCAAAGAATAAATCATTAAGTTATTCTGAAAAGCACATGGTGCTTAATGTGTATAAAACGGAACTGTTACATCGAAAGCAGTCGATTAGTGACATCGTTTCGAAAACAGCTGCAGCTACAGGTGTTGGACGTTCTTCAGTGTAACGTGTGATAAGTGAGTACAAGGCCACAGACTTTTTGAAGTCTCCCAAGAAAGGAAAATTACGACAGAAACTTTCTGAAAGTGTTGATGACTTCGATAAAATCGCGATACGAAGGAAAGAACACGAATTTTTTTTCGTAATGAATTGCCAGCAGTTGACAAAGTGCTTACAGTCGTTAACGAAGATGCATATCTGGGCAATTTTCGGAGAACTACATTTTATTAGTTACTGAGAGAAATGAATTTGAAATATGTCCGGCGTGGGCGCGATAGGATGCTAATCGACAGGGATGACATCATTTTATGTAGGCGGCGCTATCTTCGAACCACTAAACGGTTGAGAGATAAAGGCATACCCATTTACTATTTGGACGAGACGTGGATGAACGCAGGACATACCCGAAGTTACGTATGGGTAGATGACACTATAAATTCCGCAAAACAAGCGTTTCTGTCCGGATTATCCACCGGAAGCAAGGACCCATCAGGTAAAGGGAAACGTCTGATTATCGCACACATTGGCAGCAAAGCAGGGTTCTTTGAAGGATGTTTGTGGACTTTCGTATCCAAGAAAAGTGGAGAATATCATGAGGAGATGTGCGCCGAAACCTTCGAGAAGTGGTTTCAAGATGTTCTTCCTCGGCTTCAGGAAAATGCAGTTATTGTTCTTGATAATGCGCCGTACCATTTTCGGAAAAAAGAAAAAGTTCCCAATGCGAATTCCAATAAACACGAAATATCAGAGTGGCTAAAATCTAAAAACATCGAATTCGAAGACGGTATGTTGAAGAAAGAACTTTTAGATATAGTTAAAAACCACAGAACAGCGCACAACGAATACGCAATAGATGAAATGGCGAAGAATGCAGGGAAAACTGTTCTCAGAATTCCTCCGTGCCACTGTGAATTAAACGTCATCGAATTAGTGTGGGCCAGAATCCAAGGCTATGTTGCAGCGAAATATAAAACATACAAAATGCAGGAAGTTACAAGTACTGCTAGAAGAAGCAGTAAGAACAGTGACCGCAGAGGATTGGAACAAGTGCGTCCTCCATGTCGTAGAAAAAGTGGAAACTCAAATGTGGAAATTCGACTGCATTACAGAGGAGAGAGAGGAGCGGTTTGTTATAAACCTCAATGAAAACAGTTCATGTTTGACAGAATGGCAGGCCGAAGTGGCCGTGCGGTTCTAGGCGCTGCAGTCTGGAGCCGAGCGACCGCTACGGTCGCAGGTACGAATCCTGCCTCGGACATGGATGTGTGTGATGTCGTTAGGTTAGTTAGGTTTAATTAGTTCTAAGTTCTAGGCAACTGATGACCTCAGAAGTTAAGTCGCATAGTGTTCAGAGCCATTTGAACCATTTTTTTAAACAAAATGAACCTTGTTTCGTCCTTTATCATTATTATTACTGGTACTGTTTTTAAAATTAACAATTAATTGTGTTTGAATGGAGCGTTTTGTTAGCAACCTGAATGAAATCTGCTTCGACAGAATGAACTCAGTTTAACATTATTGTTAAATTTATTTCGTACATTGTTGGCCAGGTTTCTCACGGTCCGCTGTGACAGTTCGGAAGCCAGCCGCACGCCGCCAGCTGCAAAGCGTGCGCCAAGGATTTTCCACACCCCTACGTATCACGTGAACACCGAATGCTTTCTCTGGAAACGAGCGTAGTCGCTCACGTGACACTGTTTATGTTTGTTTCGTCCCAGCTTTCGGTGAATAGACTTTAGACGTATGTTATTAACTTGGAATGAGTAGAGATTGTCCTTCAGGAAGGCGTCAAGTGAATTTTTATCTGTTTCTTGATAGGTATATTTTTCGCTTATTTTTCGAGGATTTGGGGATTACAATATTCAATCTTGCTACGACAGCCCTGTGTTCACTAATCCCTGAATCGGTTTTGGTGCTCGTTATTAACTCAGGATTATTTGTTGCTAAGACGTCAAGTATGTTTTCATAACCGTTTACTATTGGCATGGGCTCATGAACTAACTGCTCGAAATAATTTTCATAGAATGCGTTTAGCACAATTTCGGATGATATTTTATGCGTACCTCCGGAATTAAACATGTATTTTCGGCAACGTATCGTGGGTAAATTAAAGTCACTACCAACTATTATCGTATGAGTCGGGTACGTGTTTGAAATCAAACTCAAGTTTTCTTCGAACCTTTCAGCAACTGTATCTTCTGAATTGGGAGGTCGGTAAAAGGATCCAATTATTATTTTATTCCGGTTGCCAACAATGACCTCTGCCCATATTAATTCACAGGAAGTATCTACTTCAATTTCGCGACAAGTTAAACTAATTCTGACAGCAACAAACACGCTACCGCCAACCGTGTTTAGTCTATCCTTTCGGAACACCGTTGCACTTCTATCACGTTGAACGATACTCTTCAGTTGTTGTTGGTCCCGTTCTTGCAGAATCTTTTTCCAACTGGTACAATGTCGGAGATCTGATGTTTTACTGGAATCCTAATATTCATGGTACACTCTTGAAATAGTCGTCGGGGAAATCCCCACTTCATCGCTACCACCGAGCGAGGTGGCGCAGTGGTTAGCGCACTGGAGTCGCATTCGGGAGGACGACGGTTCAATCCCGCGTCCGGCCATCCTGATTTAGGTTTCCCGTGATTTCCCTCTCGGCAAATGTCGGGATGGTTCCTCTCAAAGGGCACGGCCGACTTCCTTCCCCGTCCTTCCTTAAACCGATAAGACGGATGACCTCGCTGTCTGGTCTCCTCCCCCACAACAACCCTTCATCACTACCTCGAAGACGCTGTGTCCCACCGCTCGTGCGCCGACTGTAACACAACCTTCAGACTAACACAGATCTTGATAACCTGCCATTTTAGCAGCAGTAACTGGTGTAACAACTGCGCCAGACACTTGTCCTATATGGGCCTTGTCGACTGTAGCCCCATATTCTGCCTGTTTACGTATCTCTGATGGTTCAAATGGCTCTGAGCACTATGGGACTTAACTTCTGAGGTCATCAGTCCCTTAGAACTACTTAAGCATAACTAACCTAAGGACATCACACACATCCATGCCCGAGGCAGGATTCGAACCTGCGACTGTAGCGGTCGCTCGGTTCCAAACTGTAGCGCCTGGAACCGCTCGGCCACTCCGGCCGGCCTACGCATCTCTGTTTTTAGAATACTATAACAGTTGTTTTTGACGCTTCAGTGTAAATAAGTCTTTCCCTGAGCGGGATTCAAATAACTGTGGGGGAACTATGGGTAGCAGACACTGGGGCATATGGAAGTTTGAGTCTTTCCAGGAAGCGTGCTCGGATACGCAAAGCGGCAGTTGTTTATTTTCTGATAGTCTTCGCTAGTGTTTGTAACGTTCGATCTACAATGGCTCAATCGTACCGACAGTCTATCATCAAGATAAACCTTAATAATGAATTTTCACAACCAAAGGCGTGAAGTACAACGGTTTATATGAGAAAAGATTAAAACTGAGCCACAGGATGTGGTTGGAATACACTTCTCTATCACAAGCAGCATGGTCTACATCAAACTGATCAATTACACGGTGTGCGACAAGATCGTGCAAAGACGGACGTTAATTTAAACTCTCCGACAGCCACGTGGGAGCGGTAGCTACTGATCATGCAATAATGGTGAAATGTCCCCTTTGAAAAATTATGAATGACGGTGCTGGAAAAACTCTTACATTATTTGATTTTCAAACAGCTGAGTAAAACTCAACGTACTCAAACAGTTTTCTCTATACTTACTCTGATCATCACTAAACTGACACACAATATTTTTAGCGCAACGCAGTCTGAATTTCAGTAATCCCTACAAAAGAATGGCCCTGACTAACAGTAACCTACGCCTTTCATGAATCACTTACCTCACAAAAATCTTCGTTACTCGAACTACTGCAATACAGCGAGCGCCAATACTGCCAGCTAAATAAAATATTCTAACTACTGAGGGCACTAACTATTGATGGGCATAGTTAGCAAATGAAAGATGTTGATTGAGAACAAACAATGTATTTACTTTAATAATGTTCAAAAGTCATCATATATATATTAATTCATGGCACGCATCTTTACAAATTTCCTTTTTCTGGCGGACACACGTCCACGTAGTCCGCTTTTAGTAATCCATATCCATCACTGCTGGCGGCTCACCTCCAACTGCCCAACGCTACGCGCTGTTCACACCCAACTACCCAACACTACAATAGCGAATACTCTAACAATGCCAACAAGCCACAGACTGCTCACAATGCGGTCAGCGATTTTCATACACAGCACTACATGGCATTACCGACATAAAACAGCCTACTTACAATGTTAATTTATTTTGCTACCGATTTTAGTTCTGTACCATCGTCAATGGCAGGAAAATTATCACATGTCATACATGCTTTAACATAATTTACCGCAGGAAACCACAATTCCCAAGAAAATAATAAGATAAAAATCTAATCTTGTAACAATTTTTTATTTTATATTATCTTAGTAATTACGGCAACCTGTGTTAACTTATGTTAAAGCATGTATGACATTTAGTACATCTGTGATAATTTTCCTGCAGTTGATGAGGGTTCAGTACAGGAACCGGTGGCAAAATAAAATAACATTGTTACAGACAGCACAGTGTTATCCAGTTCCCGTCACATCAGCGAAGTTAAGAGCTGCCGGGCTGGGCTAGTTGGCTAGCACTTGGATGAGTGACGACCCGGGCTGCCGAGTGCTGCTAGCAAGTGGGGTGCACTCAGCCCTTGTGGGAAAAACTGAGGAGCTACTTGATTGAGAAGTAGCGGCTCCGATCTCGTAAACTGACATACGGCCGGGAGAGCGGTGTGCTGACCACATGCCCCTCCATTTGCGCTGAGGATGATCCGGCAGCCAGTCGTTACCATTGGGCCTTCATGACTTTTTCGGGCGGAGTTTAGTTTAGTTTAGTTTTTATTAGCATAGTGTTATGCCTTTTTTAAAATTTGAGTATACTATTTACCATCGGATACGCAAGATGTTTATTGATCATGCCGTTAGAGTATTCGAGCTAACATTTGAGGTTCTGATTGACATCGTGGTTGCCTCGCCTATGGTAGGGTGATCGGTCACATAGCAGCAAATGGACAACTTTTACGACGTACCCAGCTCTTAAAGGGGTACGAGAAATTCGCATCGAGCTAAGAAAACACGTGCCGTCTTATCTCACAAATGGAGGCTGAGGGGCGATAATAACTTACGTTGGTCAGCCGAAAACTTGCACAGTTGGTGGTCAGGAAGGGCACGTCCGCTCAGTAAGTCTCCAACGGAGAATTATAGAAGTATCAACAGGGGAAGCTGTAGCAATACCTACGGCGATATCCCTCCCTCTCACATACACAAATGTTTCCTGAAAGGACACCATACTGAACAATGCCTCACGGAACGGCTGGGCAGTCCCGTCGAAGAACTATTGAGAGCTAATGACGGCACGTGCAAGGTAGCGGCGGCGACAGCTCCTGGCGAGCAGCAGCGACCGATGCCTAAAATACAGAGATCGGAAGACAAAAAGGCATTGGTAACGGCTGCCTCGGTCTCAAACAGCAGAGGAAACAGAGACGCACTCCCACACGCGGATACAGAAACGCACACGCGCGAGCAAAGTCCCTCGCAACGGCTTAAGAAAGGTCGACTGCTTAATACCTACGAAGAGCGACGATCAAAAAACGACCGAGGAAGACGGCCACATTACAGGGAATACTGAGACCTCATACCGCCAATACCACCATATCGACAGTAGCACGCCGGCCGCTGTGGCCGAGTGGTTATAGGCGCTTCAGTCCGGAACCGCGCTGCTGCTGCGGTCGCAGGTTCGAATCCTGCCTCGGGCATGGATGTGTGTGATGTCCTTAGGTTAATTATGTTTAAGTAGTTTTAAGTCTAGGGGACTGATGACCTCAGATGTTAAGTCCCATAGTGCTCAGAGCCATTTGAACCATTTTTTTTTTTTTTTTTTTTTTTTTTTTTACGCGCCGCCTGGGCCCGTCAACACCGACATTAGACTGTCGATGACTGGAAACATGTTGCCTGGTCGGACGAGTCTCGTTTCAAATGATATCGAGCAGATGGACGTGACAACCCATCTAGGGTTAGAAATAAGCCAACGCCGGCGCACAGGACGGAGCCATGATCAAATGACGTAAGTTTCCATGGGCAATACACATCCGAATGAGTGAACAAAAGCATATCGTCTTGCCTCTGTCAATATCAACACCGTACAATAGCAAATTGAGATGTCTTTACTCAAAGATATGCTACATGTGGCGGACATCGACATCATCCTTCTATAAGAAGTACACGTAGAAGACTTTGCTATCATGTACGTGTACGAAAGCTATGTATCACACACTCCCGAAATTGGCAGCGGCATAGCAATACTTCCGAGAAAAGGCATCATGGCAGAGGATGTACTGTACCTATAGATCTATCGTCGGCGCGGGAATTAGCAGTGACGGTTCTTGATGTATGACTCATTAACATTTATGCATCGTCCGGTACAGACAGGAGCCGAGAGCGTTCCCGCTTTTTTGCAGAGGTAATTGCCCCTCTCTTCCAAGGACGGCACGGGCGTTTTATTCTAGGCGACTATTTTAAATGTGTACTTGCACCAAAAGATCAATTTCCTCAATATACTCCGAGCCCAGAACTTCACCCATATGACGAGTCAACCCGCTAGTCGCCTCGATCGAGTGCATGTTACACGTAATCTTAACGCTGACGCTCTCGATGCAGAACTGTGGCCTGCAGCCTACACCGACCAAATGGTATTAATATGTTCGATTTCCCTCCGGCGGCAGCAGTTGTGGTGGAACTGCGGTCGCTGGAAACTGAACGTCCACTTCAAAGACCAAACTTGTCGAGATGCAATAGAATATGCTTGGAGATCTTGAGAATGACGCCTCCGGGCGCATCTCGCGACCCTGCGTTTGGTGGACTGACAGACCTAAATCGCGCTACGCCGTGCAGTGATGACATATGCTCGTGAGTAGACAGTGTGGCGAGTTGAGATGATGGACTTTTCTTCCACGGTGTTACGGGGATGGCTGACCTACTGTCTTCTTCGAATTGGCAAACGGCAGTACAACGAGCTAAGGCCAGAATTATATCCTTCGTGAGACGGCACCTCGTATAAGCAGTCGTCAGGCCACAGTCAGTAGACCGGGTTACAGGAGAACGTCCATCGATGTATCATACTAGCAACGAAATCAAAAGAGGACTAAGATTCGCGGTATATGCGTGGAAACGGATGATACAGACACCTAACATCGCAACAGGAAATAGACAAGGCCTTTGTAGAACATTGCGCTCGGCTTTACACTGCTGTGGATATCGATATGATGGCATCACCGAAGTTACACGTACGATTTTCGGAACCACTGAACCAGAGACGGGAGCTCTACTGGTGGAAGAGACTACTGAGGAGACAGTGATGGAGGTCACTGGAATGGCAGCGGTGAATAAATCGCAGGGACCAGATTGGCTCCTTTTGCAATTATATAGGAGCTTTAGCTATATGATTGCACCCCGATGAACGGCTGTCTGGTGTCCTAACGTGCACTTACTGCCGACGTTTTTGTAGAGCTTGATTGTTCCGCTACACAAACCGTTGGGAGGCACACGGATACGAGAATACTGACTGCTGTCGCTCCTCAATTCACCAGACTATTAGCAGCGCGCCTTTGAAGTGTAGTGTGCTAAGTGATCTCACTTACTCAAACGACGCTCGGTGAAGATAACAACATCCAGACGGTGCTTGGTAGATATCGCAGTTTGATGGCCCTAGCAAAGACGTGCCACCTCCACGGAGCACTAGTGCCGATATATTTTGATCAAGCCTTGGATGGGGTGAGCCATACCTATCTAGCCGAAGTTCCGACGCACGTACGGTTTCCACCGCCATTTTTCGCTGTCGTGATGTGGCTACTCGGCAATGTCTCCTCCATAGTGCCCGTCAGTGGGCGTACGACGAAATCCCTCATCGTATCGATATCAGTTAGACAAGGGTGTACCCTCTCTATGATATTATATGCAGTGGGCCTTTATCTGTTGTTCTGTGGCCATTGTTACCGCCTGACAAGATTAACTTGCAAGGATATATATTTAGTGCAAAGCGTACGCGGATGACCTGGTACTGGTGGTACGGACTGAAAACCACATGCGTGTGGCTTTAGACTGGATCTTCAAATATGGAACGGCCATTAGCAGCCGTATAAATGTGGAGAAGTCTGTGGCGATGAACACCGGTGTCGGGGCTATTGGAGGAATAAGTAGAGCCGTTAAGGTTCACGGATACCTCTAAATAGCTAGGAAGTGATTTTACCAACGAAGTACGTAATACGACAGCGTACAACTATAAAAGAGATTGCTACAATCACACCCGACGGACTTCAAAGGGGACATCACATGCATCTTAGACGTGGTCCAGCGAGTCACGCTTGTAAACACGTACCTGTAGTCTCAAATTCCGCACTTTGTCTAGAACTTCCGATGCCGTTCGTGATAGTACGACGCATACTGGCGACGTTCGGTTTCTTCGTGACTGCAAGTCCACTTTTTAAAATCAGATACGAAATCATTAAACTCCATCTTGTTAAAGGTGGGCTATGTCTTGCGCATATTCACCATCCATCAGCGGTGATACATCAGCACAATTTTAAAACTCTAGGAACGACATCTGACCTTTCTGGCAGTAATCTTAATAGAAAAACAAGTACTAGTTTATCGAATGGCGCCAGTAGCGGTACAGCACATTTTCCAATCGCTTCACATTGTATTAGGATTTCTTTTATTTTTATTTTATTTACTTTTTATATGGAATACAGCCACGTTCAGTTGGCTGTACCGGAAACTAGACCTCCAACGACGCACGGCTATCGGGTACTACATCTACATCTACGTGATTACTCTGCTATTCACAATGAAGTGCCTGGCAGAGGGTTCAATGAACCACCTTCATGGTGTCTCTCTACCGTTCCACTCTCGAACGGCACGCGGGAAAAACGAGCACTTAAATTTTTCCGTGCGAGCCCTGATTTCTCTTATTTTATCGTGATGATCATTTGTCCCTATGCAGGTGGGTGCTAACAGAATGTTTTCGCAATCGGAGGAGAAAACTGGTGATTGAAATTTCATGAGAAGATCCCTTCACAACGAAAAACGCCTTTGTTTTAATGACTGCCACTCCAATTCACGTATCATGTCTGTGACACTATCTCCCATATTTCGCAATAATACAAAACGACCTGCCCTTCTTTGTACTTTTTCGATGTCATCCGTCAGTCCCAACTGATGCGGATCCCACACCGCACAGCAGTACTCCAGAATAGGGCGGACAAGCGTAGTGTAAGCAGTCTCTTTGGTAGACGTGTTCTGCCAATGAATCGCAGTCTTTGGTTTGCTCTACCCACAATATTATCTATGTGATCGTTCCAATTTAGGTTATTTGTAATTGTAATCCGTAAGTATTTAGTTGAATTTACAGCCCTCAGATCTGTGTGACTTATCGCGTAGTCGAAATTTAGCTGATTCCTTTTAGTACTCATGTGAATAACTTCGCACTTTTCTTTATTCAGGGTCAATTGCCACTTTTCGCACCATACAGATATCTTATCTAAATCATTTTGAAAGTCGTTTTGATCATCTGGTGACTTTACAAGTCGGTAAATGACAGCATCATCTGCAAACAACCTAAGACGGCTACTCAGATTGTCTCCTATGTCGTTAATATAGATCAGGAACAATAGAAGGCCTGTAACACTTCCTTGGAGAACGCCGGATATTACTTCTGTTTTACTCGAAGACCTTCCGTCTATTACTACGAACTGTGACCTTTCTGATAAGAAATCACGAATCCAGTCGCACAACTGTGACGATACTCGGTAGGCACGCAGTTTGATTAGAAGACGCTTGTGAGGAACGGTGTCGAAAGGCTTCTGGAAATTTAAAAATATGGAAGCAATTTGATATCCCCTGTCGATAGCACTTATTACTTCGTGAGTATAAAGAGCTAGTTGTGTTTCACAAGAACGATATTTTCTGAATCCGTGCTGACTATATGTCAATAAATCGTTTTCTTCGAGGTACTTCATAATCTTCGAATACAGTATATGTTCTAAAACCCTACTGAAAATCGACGTTAGTGATATAGGCCTGTAATTCAGTGGATTACTCCTACTTCCCTTTTTGCGTATTGGTGTGACTTGAGCAATTTTCCAGTCTTTACGTACGTATCTTTCTGTGAGCGAGTGGTTGTGTATAATTGCTAAATATGGAGCTATTTTATCAGCATACTCTGAGAGGAACCTGACTGGCATAGAATGTGGACCGGAGGCCTTGCCTTTATTAAGTGATTTAAGTTGCTTTGTTACACCGAGGATATCTACTTCTATGTTTCTCATTTTGTCAGTTGTTCTTGATTGGAATTCAGAAATATTTACTTCGTCGTCTTTGGTGAAGGAGTTTCGGAAAACCGTGTTCAATAACTCTGCTTCAGTGGCGCTGCCATCAGTGACTCCACCGTTGTTATCGCGCAGTGAAGATATTGATTGTGTCTTGCCACTGGTGTGCTTTATGTATGACCAGGATGACGCAGCTATCCTATTGAGATGAGGCATCCACATATCAATTAGCATGTGTTATGACGATTGATACACCATGTTTTCTTAGATACAGAGACACTTGTAGTGTGTTACTGACAGTTAACGGTAAACATGTGACTCGGTCCAGACACCATGCGATTCATATGATGGATTCGCGATTCGCCATTGTGCCCTTAGTGCCGAACACTAGACGACGATGGACACCGTCTCATATGCGGCTACTCGGCAGAAGAGTGGCGTTTGGTGACACAAATGAGCGCTTTCTTTCTTCGAGGCTGATAACTCGGCTTTCAACCAGGGAATATCTTCTTCCCGGACGGGACGTGGTATCCACATACTAAAACAAATGTAGTAACGTAACTTGAAGGGCAGATGCGCTCTATTTGTTCAAAGATGGAATGAAGAACGTGCTGGACTTTTTGACCTCTTCCCAGAAACTACGTATTAAGATCGCATACAACTCGAAATACCGGCAGTGTACAGGGTGATTCAAAAAGAATACCACAACTTTAGGAATTTAAAACTCTGCAACGACAAAAGGCAGAGCTAAGCACTATCTGTCGGCGAATTAAGGGAGCTATAAAGTTTCATTTAGTTGTACATTTGTTCGCTTGAGGCGCTGTTGACTAGGCGTCAGCGTCAGTTGATGCTAAGATGGCGACCGCTCAACAGAAAGCTTTTTGTGTTATTGAGTACGGCAGAAGTGAATCGACGACAGTTGTTCAGCGTGCATTTCGAACGAAGTATGGTGTTAAACCTCCTGATAGGTGGTGTATTAAACGTTGGTATAAACAGTTTACAGAGAATGGGTGTTTGTGCAAAGGGAAAATTCTGGACGGCCGAGAACGAGTGATGAAAATGTAGCACGCATCCAGCAAGCATTTGTTCGCAGCCCAGGAAAATCGACTCACAGAGCTAGCAGAGAGCTGCAAATTCCACAATCAACTGTATGAAGAGTCCTACGAAAAAGGTTAATTTTGAAACCTTATCGTCTGAAATTGGTTCCAGCACTGTCTGCAGCTGATAAGATTAAAAGAATCGATTTCTGTGATTTTATCCTTGCTCAAATGGAAACAGGATATGGTGTTTCGGCCACCTCTCCCAGCCACCATTGATGATTTGAAACGAGAAATAACAACAGCTATCCAAACTGTTACGCCTGATATGCTACAGAGAGTGTGGAACGAGTTGGAGTATCGGGTTGATATTGCTCGTGTGTCTGGAGGGGGCCATATTGAACACCTCTGAACTTGTTTTTGAGTGAAAAAAAAAGTTTTTAAATACTCTTTGTAATGACGTATAACAGAAGGTTATATTACGTTTCTTTCATTAAATACACATTTTTAAAGTTGTGGTATTCTTTTTGAATCACCCTGTATAATACCATAAAAATAGAGCAGTTTCTATATCACCTATCATGAGAGAACACTCTTTTAATTTATACTGCCTCAGTAACAGAGTCACTGTAACGTGGGAAATCTGGGTTCGAGTACCGATGCGTCACAAATTTTCATATCTTTGCATTAAATTTTATAGCTGTAGTGCTACTGTATTCACAGTTAGTGAATACATTTCATGATAGTTACAACTGATTCGTGAGGACTTACAAAAACATTTCAAAATGGTGTGTTCCTAAGATGGGTAAACAACTTTTAGTCCAATTGTCTAAGTGAAACATTAGTCACACGATCGCCTTCCAAATTTAATAGAATGTATTACACGTATATCGCAAGTAAGTGTTTAAAAACAGAGGGGAAAAGAAAGAAGCATCCTGGCAGGACCAGCAGTGCCCTCTTTAGTGTGACCGAGGTCACTGTAGGACCAGACTCAGTTGGCCATATCCCTGACGACGGAGGTACATGACAGAAGGCGCTACGATGCTTCATCGATGACAAAGGAGAGTCCTGGGGCTGCTTACACACGGTCTCAACTAGCGGCAGCGACAGTTTTGTCTTGTGAAAAACCGCGTGGTTGTCTTTTTGAAGAATGCCCTGAACCATCTAACAACTTTTTCTTTTTTATTTGACCGAATTCCAATCGCAAGTTCTCGTATACATCTGTAGATTACAATCGTAGTCAACAGTTATCTCCATATTCAGTGTTGCAGCTTACGAAGCATCACGTCACCGATGCGTATTCTGGTTCTAAAGATGATTTTCGGTAATAGTTGAAATCGGCAATTGTATAAGTAGAATCCATTTTAGGCTCAGTTAATCAGATGAATGTATTGTTACTTCCTAAAGATGGAGACCTCATTTCTATTACCGAGCGAGTACATTCGATCACAGTTTAATCAAATAAAACAGCAATAATGGATGGGAAGGACCACAAAAAATTAATAAGACTTGTCCAGACCGTATATTAATTAGGTTCCTTTCAAAGAATACTGATGCATTAGCTCCCTACTTAGCAATAATATACAACCATTCGCTCGACGAAAGATCCGTACCCAAAGACTGGAAAGTTGCACAGGTCTCACCAAAATTCAAGAAAGGTAGTAGGAGTAATCGACTAAATTAGATACCCATATCATTAACAACGATATGCAGCAGGATTTTGGAACGTATATTGTGTTCGAACATTATGAATTACCTCGAAGAAAACGGTTTATTGACACACAGTCAACATGATTTGCAAAACATCATTCTTGTGAAACACAACTAGCTCTTTATTCCCATGAAGTGTTGAGTGCTGTTGACAAGGATTTTCCGATTGATTCAGTATTTCTGGATTTCCGGAAGGCTTTTGACACTGTGCCACACAAGCGGCTTGTAGTGAAATTGCGTGGTTACGGAATATCGTCTCAGTTATGTGACTGGATCTGTGATTTCCTGTCAGGGAGGTCACAGTTCGTAGTAACTGACGGAAAGTCGTCGAGTAAAACAGAAGTGATTTTTGGCGTTCCCCAAGGTAGTGTTATAGGCCCTTTGCTGTTCCTTATCTATATAAACGATTTGGGAGACCATCTGAGCAGCTGTCTTAGGTAGTTTGCAGATGACGAAGTCGTTTATAGACTAATAAAGTCATCAGAAGATCAAAACAAATTTGAGAACGATTTAGAAGAGATATCTTTATATGGCCGGCCGGTGTGGCCGTGCGGTTCCAGGCGCTTCAGTCTGGAACCGAGTGACCGCTACGGCCTCAGGTTCGAATCCTGCCTCGGGCATGGATGTGTGTGATGTCCTTAGGTTAGTTAGGTTTAAGTAGTTGTAAGTTCTAGGGGACTGATGACCACAGATGTTAAGTCCCATAGTGCTCAGAGCCATTAGATATCTGTTTGGTGTGAAAATTGGCAGTTGACCCTAAATAACGAAAAGTGTGAGGTCATTGACATGAGTGCTAAAAGGAATCCGTTAAATTTCGATTGAACGATAAATAAGTCAAATCCAAAGGCTGTAAATTCAACTAAATACCTAGAAATTACAACTTAAATTGAAAGGCACACATAGAAAATGTTGTGGGGACGGCTAACCAAAGGCAGCGTTTTATTGGCAGGACACTTAGAAAATGTAACAGATCTTCTAAGGGGACTGCCTGCACTACGCTTGTCCGTCCTCTTTTAGAATACCGCCGCGTGGTGTGGGATCCTTACCAGACAGGATTGACGGAGTACATCGAAAAAGTTCAAAGAAGGGCAGCACGTTTTGTATTATCGCGAAATATGGGAGAGAGAGTCACAGAAATGATACAGGATTTGGGCTGGATATAATTAAAACAAAGACGTTTTTCGTTGCGATTAAATCTTCTCACGAAATTCCAATCACCAACTTTCACCTCCAAATGCGAAAATATTTTGTTGACACCGACCTACATAGGGAGAAATGATCACCACGATAAAATAATGGAAATCAGAGCTCGCATCGAAAGATACGGGTGTTCGTTCTTTCCGTGCGCTATACGAGATTAGAATAATAGAGAATTGTGAAGGTAGTTCGATGAACCCTCTGCCAGGCAATTGAATGTGATTTGCAGAGTATCCATGTAGATGTAGATGTAGATGAATTAAAATGCAAATGTCTAATTATACTAGTAAAATCAACAGTATATCTTTTCTAGCTGTAGGGTAAAGGACGACGACAACACATCAAAATATGATATATGACTTAGTCTGAGGAAAAGTGAGTAATAAAACGGTGAATAAACGACTATGGACTGGAATTAATGGGGAGTATGGAATGAGAATGTCACACAAGAATTGTTTGATATGTTTTGCAGATGAGATTTTGAGGAAATCAGGATCACTATAAGAGGCGACTAGGCAAAACAGCCAGCTCCAGTGATAGGTGACTACAATGTCAAGACAGTATGAAGACTAAAACGCTTCTCAATAAGGTCCAGTACCGAGGTAGAACAAGTTTGTCTGCAGCGACGAGGTCGCATCTGCGGATGGCCTTTTAGGAATGTCAACAACTCTGAACATGAAACCTGCCTCCCGAGGATGAGGCTTTGTGCCTCCCTCTCCCCTTCCAGCCGCAGACTTTCGCCACGCGTTAGTGATGATTGCAGTTTCCCCATCTAGCGCCGATGCCAGCGCTGTCTGGCGGTCGTCTGCCCATTAGCATTGCGCGTTCTCTGGCGCCAGCATCGACTCGTCAGGCGGGGAATGACGCAACGAGACTCACGCAACTTCACCGCAGCTAAGTGTTCACGCCCCTCCCAACGCTTTCCGCCACACGTTCATACGTCTGAAGGAACTGTCGATTCGACAGGTCAGATTTCTTCGGCAAACACACTGCTGTCGGCTGTTCGTGGAAGTCGTGACGGATGTAGCTGAACGAAGAAAAAAAATGATACTGTAAAGGAATGTTTTGTGTCACAATACGAAGCAAACTTTTCCGCATTCGTTTTGTTTTACTGAAATGGCTAACACGAAGAAAAACTACTAAGGTGTCTGAATTATGGTAGTATTTCTTGTAAGACTTGGCTGTCACACATTAAAGAAAAAAAAGTCTTTTTTGAACCACTCATGTTAAGTATGATAATCGCAGACTTTTCTGACACTGTCTAATAAGATCACTGGATAAAGTACCAGATGGTTATAATGAAAATGCAGCTACTCATGAAGGTCCATTGTAATTAGAGTATGGCAGCGAAACTTGGTAGATACGCTAATGCATCAATGCGGAAATGGTTTACACTGTAAAACAAATTAGTTCCAAGTTTGGAGCTTTTACATTGTTTGTATGTGGTATGACATCCACGCTGTCATTTGACCGGCCATAAAGGGAGTGAACAGTGTGGATATTGAGAAGAGAGATCGTGCGTTAGTGAAATTGTTTTATGTGAACGGCAGCAATTACAGCGTTGCATTGAGAGACTATAGACGACAGAAAGGTCTGACGAGAGGCCCAGTGTCATTACATGGTTTAAAGAAGATGATAATGAACTTCTAAAACACGGTGCGTCTGATGTGGCACCTGGAAGAGGAAGGCATCCTATCCTATTTCCAGGTTGCTGCACGTGTCCTGGATAGCGTTAGCGCTCACAGTGTCACGAGGATTGTCAATACCGTGGTCAACAGTGTGGACACGTTTGCGTTCTAGTTTACACTGGTACACGTACGATGCAGTAACTGTGAGAGGTGGCATGAGCCCCCTCTCATATTTCTATCTACCGATTTTCCTCTCTAATTGCATGCAGTGAAAAGTCGCTATTCCTTCACACGCGGACTTCCCACGCAGCGTCTCTCGTCACCCGGGTGGTCCGGTGACAGGCGGGCTTTGCTGATCTGGAAAGGGTTAAGCCGACGGGTGTGAGGAAGTCGAGTGAATGCTTTGCAGACGCCGACATTGTCAAAAGACACGCCCGGAGGGGTCTGAAGTAGCGGCTGGGCTAGAGGTTCCGTTACTTCGCAGAAACTTAGCGAAAACACTTTCTGGCGGGCTACCAGCGAGGCGTGGGAATGACTTGTGTACCCAGGCAGTTGTGGCGGGAAAATTTTCGCGCTTTCTGCAAAATAGTAACTGTGATTGGCTTGCTCAGGGCATAGCTCCGTGACGTAGCAAAATCAGCGCAGAAATTGGCGCCAAGAATCTCCATTGGTGGAATGGTAGTGCTCCGGCAATAGAGTGGAATTTTCCGCCGGTTTTCGAGTTGCTGATTGGAACGTTTAACCACGGCCACTGTCGTGGGGGCAGGAATGTTGTGTGTTCGGCCTGTACGGGTGCTCTAAGTAGTCGGCTTTCCCCTTTCGGTCGAGGACGTCGAAGCAACCAGCCATCGCCTCCGGTACGCCAAATCGTGTTCTTGCAGTTCAGAAGACAGATTGGTAAGGTATGTCCGCAGCACCGGCAGACAGGGATTTTCCTAGGTGATAATCAGAGCTCAGCAGAGCGCGCCTGTTCGTCTTTTTCTAACTTTGTTCTGTCTTGGGTAGCAGCAATTAATGTTGGGTTGGCTATGTGTTTTCTCTTAATATTTGAGTTGCAAGGAATTGGCTCCACATACCACTTCGTCATAATCCTCACAATCTAGTTTAGGGACAACTTCACATTCACAGCGTTTGTTTGAGTATCCAATTTGAGCCAATTTGATGTATTGTAAATGTTTCATGTGTTTTTGTTTATTATTTTGTGTTTAGTCTTAATAAATCATACTGTTATTTTTAGAGCAACCCTATCATTCCTCACTAGGTTAATGAAACTTTCGTTTATTTAACTTATTTATCAAATTAAATTATTGCAGATGCCAAACTCTCTTCTACTCCACTGGCAGGGTTGATTAGAGTCAGTTCGCGTATTTTTTTTTTTTTTTTTATCCTTGTGCAACAGCAAAAGTCGGAGTTAGAATAGGGGGGGCTTAGAGCATCATTTACATATGTAGATTCTAGAAGAATTTAGTGTTAAATACAGTGCTAGCCCCGGCACCTCGCAACTGAAACCTCATTATCCATAGGCTCAGCATTCGGAATTTGCTCTTCGCTTTCTCCAAAGCATCTAAGTTGATGGCATGCAGACGAGTAATATACTGTGGAATGAGGCACATTTACACTACAGGGAGCAATGAACACACAGAACTACCGAATTTGGGGTACCGTTAAACTCCGTATTGTACCCGAAGAACTATTGCCCTTGCCGTGTGTGGCTGTGTGCTGTGGATTCACAAGCACGTTATTCTCGGTCCGTTCTTTTTTGAAACGAATACATTCAGAGGGCCTGTCAGGTGTACAGTGACGTCTGTACGTTATCCCGACCTCCTCTTACAGCATGTAGTTCCTGGTTTGGATGAGCGCAGCTGTGGGGAAACCTCTGTTTTTATTCAAGACGGCGCAATTCCTCACGTTGCTCGCCCAGTGAAAGATCTGCTTAACGCACCCTTCCACAAACGTGTTATCTCCAGAGGTTTGCCAGATGGATGGATAGCAAAATCACCTGATCTGAATCCGCGCGACTTTTGGCTCTGGAGGTATCTAAAAGCATGCGTTTAGCAGATACACGTTCTGCCTCTACGTGATCTGAAGGCCAATATACGGGACCACATTGTTCAGATTCCTGGAATTGCTACGAGCAACTAATGATCACGTCGTTTTACGGATGCAGTGTCTCGTCGACGTCTCGGGTGCTAATACTGAACAATCTTTGTAAGCGGTAGTAAATTATTTAAATCAGCATTACGTTTTTATCACTTCTTTGGTCTTTTCTGCACCCACATAACTTTCCTAACACAGTGAAGCGCCGAAGAAACTGGTATGGGCATGCGTATTCGGATACAGAAATATGTGAACAAGCAAGACACGGCGCTGCGGTCGGCAATGCCTATACAGCGTGTTACAAAAAGGTACGGCCAAACTTTCAGGAAACATTCCTCACACACAAATAAAGAAAAGATGTTATGTTGATATGTGTCCGGAAACGCTTAATTTCCATGTTAGAGCTCATTTTAGTTTCGTCAGTATGTACTGTACTTCCTCGATTCACCGCCAGTTGGCCCAATTGAAGGAAGGTAATGTTGACTTCGGTGCTTGTGTTGACATGCGACTCACTGCTCTACAGTACTAGCATCAAGCACATCAGTACGTAGCATCAACAGGTTAGTGTTCATCGCGAACGTGGTTTTGCAGTCAGTGCAATGTTTACAAATGCGGAGTTGGCAGATGCCCATTTGATGTATGGATTAGCACGGGCCAATAGCCGTGGCGCGGTACGTTTGTATCGAGACAGATTTACAGAACGGAAGTGTCCCGACAGGAAGACGTTCGAAGCAATTGATCGGCGTCTGAGGGAGCACGGAACATTCCAGCCTATGACTCGCGACTGGGGAAGACCTAGAACGACGAGGACACCTGCAATGGACGAGGCAGTTCTTCGTGCAATTGACGATAACCCTAATGTCAGCGTCAGAGAAGTTGCTGCTGTACAAGGTAACGTTGACCACGTCACTGTATGGAGAGTGCTACGGGAGAACCAGTTGTTTCCGTACCATGTACTGCGTGTGCAGGCAGTATCAGCGGCTGATTGGCCTCCACGGGTACACTTCTGCGAATGGTTCATCCGACAATGTGTCAATCCTCACTTCAGTGCAAATGTTCTCTTTACGGATGAGGCTTCATTCCAACGTTATCAAATTGTAATTTTTCACAATCAACATGTTTGGGCTGACGAGAATCCGCACGCAATTGTGCAATCACGTCATCAATACAGATTTTCTGTGAACGTTTGGGCAGGCATTGTTGGTGATGTTTTGATTGGGCAAACCTACGCTCAATGGAGCATGATTTCATACGGGATTCTCTACCTGTGCTGTTAGAACATGTGCCTTTACAAGTACGACACAACATGTGGTTCATGCACGATGGAGCTCCTGCACATTTCAGTCGAAGCGTTCGTACGCTTCTCAACAACAGATTCGGTGACCGATGCATTGGTAGAGGCGGCCCAATTCCATGGCCTCCCCGCTCTCCTGACCTCAACCCTCTTGACTTTCATTTATGGGGGCATTCGAAAGCTCTTGTCTACGCAACCCCGGTACGCAATGTAGAGACTCTTCGTGCTCATAGTGTGGACAGCTGTGATACAATACGCCATTCTCCAGGGCTGCATCAGCGCATCAGGGATTCCATGCGACGGAGGGTGGATGCACGTATCCTCGCTAACGGAGGACATTTTGAACATTTCCTGTAACAAAGTGTCTGAAGTCACGCTGGTACGTTCTGTTGCTGTGTGTTTCCATTCCATGATTAATGTGATTTGAAGAGAAGTAATAAAATGAGCTCTAACATGGAAAGTAACCGTTTCCGGACACATGTCCACATAACATATTTTCTTTCTTTGTGTGTGAGGAATGTTTCCTGAAAGTTTGGCCGTACCTTTTTGTAACACCCTGTATAAGGCAACAAGTGTCTGGCGCAGTTGTTAGATCGGTTACTGCTGCTACAATGTCGGGTTATGAAATTGAAGTGAGTTTCAACGGGTGTTATAGTCGGCGCACGAGCAATAGGACACAGCATCTCCGAGGCAGCAATCAAATGATTCAAATGGCTCTGAGCACTATGGGACTTAACAGCTGAGGTCATCAGTCCCCTAGAACGTAGAACTACTTAAACCTAACCAACCTAAAGACATCACACACATCCATGCCCGAGGCAGGATTCGAACCTGCGACCGTAGCGGTCGCGCGGTTCCAGACTGTAGCGCCTATAACCGCTCGGCCACCCTGGCCGGCAGATAGCAATCAAGTGGGGACTATGCCGTACGACCATTTCACGAGTATACCGTGAATACCAGGAATCGGGTTAAACCTCAAATCTCCGACATCGCTGCAGCCGGAAAAATATCCTGCAAGAACAGGGCCAACGGCGACTGAAGAGAATCGTTCAACGTGGCAAAAGTGAAACCCTTCCGCAAATTGCTGCATGTTTCAGTGCTGGGCCATCGACAAGTGTCAGCATGTGAACCATTCAACAAAACATCATCGATATGGGCTTCCGGAGCTGAAGGGCCACTCGTGTACCATTGATGACTTGACGACACAAATCTTTACGCGTCGCCTGGGCGCGTCAACACCGACATTCGACTGTTGATGACTGGAAACACGTTGCCTGGTCGGACGATTCTCGTTTCAAATTGTATAGAGCGGATGGACGGGTACAGGTATGGAGAAAACCTGATGACTCTATGGACCCTGCATGGCAACAGGAGAATGTTCAAGCTGGTAGAGGCTCTGTAATGGTGCGGGGCGTGTGCATTTGGAGTGATATGAGACCCGTGATACGTGTAGATATGACTCTGACACGTACGTAAGCATCCTGCCTGATCAGCAGCGTCCATTCATGTCCTTGTGCATTCCGACGGACTTGGCTAACTCCAGCAGGACAATGCAACAGTACACACATCCAGAATTGCTACAGAGTGGTTCCAGGAACACTCTTCTGAGTTTAAAAGCCTCCACTGGCCACAAACTCCCCAGACAGGAACATTATTGAGCATATCTGAGATGCCGTGCAACGTGTTATTCAGAAGAGATCTCCACCCCCTCTTACGAATTTAAGCCCTGTGCGATTCATGGTGTCATTACTCTCCAGCACTACTTCAAACATTAGTCGAGTCCATGCCACGTCGTGTTGCGGCACTTCCGCGTGCTCGCAGGGGCCCTGCACAATATTAGGAAGGTGTACCAGTTTCTTTGGCTCTTCAGAGTCAATTACGTATGTGAACATTTTTAAATGTGTTTCTTGCTTTCACAGCGTCAATTCCCAAAATTGAGACTAATTACTTTTTTCGAATAATGAGAGGAGAACCAGCGGATGTATTTGAATGTACCATCGTTTGTTCTTTTCAATACATACAAGTCATTTCAACACCAAATTGTGTCATCTTCAGACCCTGAACGTAACCTGCCATCCACAACCATTTCCATGTGCAATGAACAGAGTCGTATGCAGCGAGCCAAAATTAGCTAGATTCCGTACTTTCTGTGACAATAACAAGCCCAACGTCATGTGGTGTCGAGACTGGTAACATGTATTAAAAATAAAAAACGACGGTAGATTCAAATACGGGTCGCCGGTTTTGTAATCAGTATTCAAGTACCAACCATCCGCCAGCAGTCCCACTTTCCTTTATGGATTACCAGAGTAATTTCTTCCCATCGTTAAGGATTTCGCATTAACGAATTAGCATATATAACAAGTTCCTCTGTCATACGATAATTACAGCCCACACTGGATCTCTGAGAGTAGTTGCTCTTTAATTGTAACCACCCGGTAGTAGCTACTCCCTTCAAAGAGCACACTGTCCGCCTTGGAGCGCAGAAGATCTTGTCAATCTGGAAGTATTCGGTCACAGGGCTCTCCATCGCTGACACACATCATGGGCTGTTGGTGCCTCGCCATCGGCACAGTTACATGGGTCGATGTGGTGACATGACAGTATGGAAGAAATTAGCTATAGTGTTTGGATGTGTCCGCGACCCACAACGTGAGTGAAGCTGTCAAATTTGTTGATACATCAGTACAGATTATCGAAGGAATGGCGTACCGTCCTCAGTCATGAGACAAGGTGCATAAACGTCGTAAAAATGTCAGAACCTGAGCCAGAGACCAGTGTCACTCGGTTTCAAACTCTACAGTAAGTGCTGCGGTCAGTAAATGCAAGTTTATCTCAAGCAGCTACCGAGCGACCGTTACAAAGGGAACTTCATGCAATAGGCACTGCGGACGGGTTTTTCGCAGAAGGCCGTTGCATCACTTCGTCACCTGGTGGGCAAAACAACTAAAACCGTCCCCTAGACTGTCAATAATATTGCTCAATATTTCCTGATGCACAAGATAACGCCCGGCTTCAAACGACAAGAGCTTTTACTGCTTGTCATTCTATTTGCCAAACCCTGCCGTGGCCAGCACGGTCGCCGGATGTCTCCCCAGATGAGAACGTTTGGAGCATTATGGGCTCGACCCTCCAACCAGTTCGGGATTCTGACGATCTAACTCGTCAATTGGACAACATTCGGGAAGATGTCTCTCAGGTGGACATACAACAACACTGTCAACTGCCTGCATAAGGGCCAGAGATGGACCAATACGTTATTGTCTTGCTCAATTTGTAAAGCTGTTTCTCGTGAATAACTCGTCCATTTTTCTGAAACTGTTCATTTGTTTGCCTGAACGTGAGCATCACATATACTGAATTCCATTTCATTCGGATAATTTCATGGTGGTGCGCCAGTTTTTCTCGTTATTATTATTACTGCGCTACCCGAAAATCCTCTACCGTCTGCGGGTATTCTTGACGTGTGTTGCAGCTTCTGGGCATATTTTTGTTCGCTGCTTGTTGTTGCTGCCATCGGTGTGTAGCGCAGAAAGTTGAAAATGTGTTCAAAACCAGAAGAAAGAGCTGTCTTAGTAGAGCGCATCGAAATGCACAAATCAATGCCGGCGTTGGGATGTTAGGGCAGATCAGTAGAAAAACCGATCGTATGACTTGTTACTCATAAAATACACTGAACGCTGCGTCACAGCCCGAAGGAAAATGTCTTTTCTTAATTAATTAATGCAAATTTATGACTAAAAATGTCTACAGAAACTTAATGTGCGAGTGTACATTACCCGAATATAATCCTGAAGTGCACGTGTTATTACATGGCATGTTACCACAACTATGCCTCAAATCAGCAGAAAAACACAGAAATGCTTTGTGAGATGTTGCAGCAATTTTTTATGCATTCATAGCCTGATATTAATCTTGATCACTGTATTTATTACTTTTATACTTTTATTGCTTTTATACTGGCCTAGTCTTTTCGGACTTACATCCTTCTCAAAAGCTCTAGAAGGGAAATGCACGAAAAGGTGTCAGTGAAAATACATTGGTACAATTACATTGGTACAATTACATTGGTACAATTACACAAAACTTACTCCGCACAAACGGAAGAAACAAGCACTCTGTGAAAAACATTGATAAAACACATGAAATGCACAACATAAGAAACGAAGAGAGGTAGAACTCATCAAAACATCTATAACACATTCTTAGGTAAAAATGAAACTGAGTTTGTCAAATGTGGATACAAATTCTAATATCTAAAAATATGTTACAGATATTCTGAACTGGTGAAATATGGATGGAAATTTAGTTTCATTTTACCTAAGAATGTGTTATAGATATTTGGGTGAGTTCTACCTCTCTTCGTTTTTTACGAAGTGCATTTCACAGAATGCTTGCTTTTTCCACTAGTACGAAGTATGTTTTATGTAACTGTACAAATGTATTTTCACTTATGTATTTTCGTGTATCTCTCTTGTAGAGCCTTTGAGAATGGTGTAAAGCCGAAATGCGTAAGACAGTATAAAATTAGACTACGAAATACAATGGTCAAGACTAATATTTGTTTCTGTATATTTGAAATACTTTAAGATGAAACTGTTCTTATAAACTTGAAGTCTTCGAAAGAGCTGCCAGTACATAGGTATTGTAGTGTAATAGATAAGCGCTGACTTTGTGGAACTGCGTCTCTGATTGTAGTATTTTGTTACTTGATCATGGGAATATGAGAGTCCGCAGAAATTTATCCAGCGGTGGGAGTTGAAACCAAGAAACAAACAAATTATACAACAATTGCTAATACCAGAGTACTGTCTCACTGTGACAAGCCAGGCAGTGCTACGTTTAGCTAAAAACGAGAGGTTCCTTCTAACAGAAGTGTACAGGAATTTTGTAATGAATAAAAGCTTTTTACTCTAGATTCCAGAGGAGGTGGGGAGGGACAGGTGCCTATGTGTGGGGGGCAACCATTTCAAGTAACATATCAAATGCTGGACCATCCACATGTAAGAAACTTTTAATGGACATTATATTCACCGCTGACTTTAGAAATTATTTAGTTCACAATTGCAATTTCGGCAACAGGGCCATTTGCAAGTGGTTCTACAAAAGATTTTACTTCAACACAAGTCAGACTTTAAAATCTCCAACATGTATATATGTCATCGTCAAAAAAGCCTTTTCACTTTAGAAATAAAGTAACTTCAAACAAGTTTTCAGCATTATCTGTATGTCTACAGTGAAGAGGCTTATTTTTGACGATGTCATGTGTAGCCTACGTACATGGTGGAGGATTTTAAAGCCTATAATGTGCGGAAGCAAATTCTTTTGTATTATCTCGTAAATGTATCCCAAAGGCCGAAATAGCAATTGTGAAATAAATAATTTCCGGTGAATTTGACGTCCTTTAAAGTATTCTGTATAACTATGAATCCCGTCCATGAGAAATTAATCGACATGTAAAAAATTACGATAATTTTTTTCCTGTCGATCTCAATTTCTCGACTCATTGTGACTAAACTATGAGGTTCTTTGGATCAGTCTTTCATACTGCAATGAAGTAGAACAGTTATCACAGCAGCAGCATGTTTATCGTCCAACCTACTGAACCACAATATTATTGCAGAATACGAGTTGTGTGAGAAAAGTAATGAGTCTGACAACACTGTGAGCGATCTGGCAACACTGTGTTGTTCTGCTTGTGTAGACCGGTGTGTTCACCCCCTCCAGATGCTCAGTCCGAGTTTCAGCTCCGTACAGCCATTACGTAATTTTTGAGAGCGCCATCAGGGAAGTTGGGTTTTTGTTGCGTGTTACGAAAATGGAAGAGCGGAATTCAGAGCAACGCTATGAATCTATTTTTGCGTTAAACTTGGAGATTCGACGAACGTGGACTTTGAAAAATTGAAAGAAGCCTGTGGGGAACATTCCTTATCAAGAGCACAAGTCTTTCGATGACACAAGTCATTTTTGGAAGTAGGAGAACATGTTGAAGATGAACCTCACTCAGGTAGCACTTCACCATCAGAAACCGACGTAAACGTCGAACGTGTGGGTGCTCTTGAGACATCAGATCGACGTTTAATAATAAGGATAATAATAAAGATATCCTTGAAAGGCTCAAGAAAAGGCTGAATCGAGTGAGACTTGACATTGCAGACTAGTGAATGCTGCACTATAACAACGCCCCATGTCACATGGCTACCTCCGTCACGAAATTTTTGACCTCAAAAGGCTTTCTTGTTGTTCCAGAGCTCCCCTATTCACCTGATCTGAATCATCGTCTTAAAAAGACGTCATTTTGGGACTCTGGAGAGCATTCAAAACAATGTGACCGACATGTTAAAGGCCCTATTAGTTGAAGCCTTTCACTGCTATTACCATCACTGGGAACAACGACTCCACTGGTTCACAGCTGCTGAAGGGAACTACTTTGAAGGGGACTATATTGCTTCAAAAAGTAAAAACTCTGGTAGGTAAAAAATCGGTCTCATTACTTTTTTCTCACACCCCGTATTATTGGCAGTATTATTGAGCAGTCTAGGGGGAACTCCAGTAAAACTGCACAATGTTGTTGTGCGTTGTAATTGAGCGTCTAGGGGTGGCTACAGCTGACTGGGTCGCGATTTTTATTCTATTCAAACGATACTACAACGGTCGAACTAACCGACGGCCCAATATGGTGGTTAACACTCAGTGTGTGGGATGTGTAGTTCAGGCTGGACGTCGTTCTGTGATTTTTTTTCTGGTGTCTGTCGTACTATGACTTGAACTCAGTCGCACAAGTTACTGTTGAAGATGGTCCGTGATGTTTATTTGAGAATCTTCGGTGTCGACGCGCTGCCCTTTCTTCTTCACGTCTTCCAATATGACAGTGTCCAACTTAAAAAGGTGCATTCACTCATTTCCGGTTTGTCGATCACTCAGGCATCCTGTTTCAACCATGACTGCCATGCTGTGTCACACGATTTTAATGACATAATGTCTGGGACTATTTCGGAAGCTTGTGAAACGTAGCGGTCAACATCCTCGCAGTGTGGTACGTCTATGGAATCTGATTACCAACGAATGGCTTCCGCTTGATATGGCATATCAGTTGTGCACTGTCTTCCTCACTTGAAGCCATTATCAGGAATAGAGGCGGTGTCACAGGATATTAACTTTATGTGTTGTGGGACTGACTGGTCGTTTATCTGCTGTGCTTCTCTGTCCTTTTCTCATACTATTTGCTGATCCTGTGCTAGCGTTCACAGATTGATTTCTGGGTCAACTGTTAGGTAACTTCTCGCCTTACAAGTCATCTGTTCGGTGTACCTTATATTCGAACAGGGGTACACACTGGGACAGTCGTTTGAAGCGTTGGGCCACAAAAATAGTGGGATTTATCAGTATCCGAGAGCCACTCGTGACTGCACCGAATTCCCTAGGCAGGCTGTACAGCGTTCACACCTGAAGTTCCCTGTGGACTAGTAGAAACGTGGTACAAGCACAGCGAGCGTATACTGGCAGCACGAAAGGTGTAGTGGAGGTAATGCTTAAGCGTCATGGACCGGGGAGAAATCTTGCAGAACGCTACAGAATGAGAACCATGCAACCTGTTCGACAACTTGAGAGTAAGCTGGGCTGATAGAGTGGACAGATCTGGCCAACTCCAATCTTGGGTGTTCGCGAACTGTAGGCCTTCTTTGGCGGCACTGGGTCATCTAGGTTCCCCATGTGCACTGGTCTGTGGTTCTTAGTACTAGCCGGGGCTGAAAATCTCCCTTTCTGAATGCCGATTCTATAACTGGGGGAATGTTACTGTACTACTTTTCAAACTATTGGATGCAACTAGCTGTAAGTAGGACCAACGCACTTTTTATTTCGTTTACTACGGGCGCTATATCCTTTCTAGTACAAATCAGGGCCCACTGCAACTCATATGAAAGTGTACGCTCTAAGGCCATTACAGCTAAATAAGTACACTACTGGCCATTAAAATTGCTACACCAAGAAGAAATGCAGATGATAAACGGGTATTCGTTGGACAGATATATTATACTAGAACTGACATGTGATTACATTTTTTCGCAATTTGGGTGCATAGACCCTGATAAATGAGTACCCAGAACAACCACCTCTGGCCGTAATAACGGCCTTGATACGCCTGGACATTGAGTCAAACAGAGCTTGGATGGCGTGTACAGGTACAGCTGCCCATGCAGCTTCAACACAATACCACAGTTCATCAAGAGTAGTGACTGGCGTCTTGTAACGAGCCAGTTGCTCGGCCACCATTGGCCAGACGTTTTCAATTGGTGAGAAATCTGGAGAATGTGCTGGCTAGGGCAGCAGTCGAACATTTTCTGTATCCAGAAAGCGGTCGTGCATTATCCTGCTGAAATGTAGGGTTTCGCAGGGATCACATGAAGGGTAGAGCCACGGGTCGTAACACATCTGAAATGTAACGTCCACTGTTCAAAGTGCCGTCAATGCGAACAAGAGGTGACCGAGACGTGTAACCAATGGCACCCCGTACCATCACGCCGGGTGATACGCCAGTATGGCGATGACGAATACACGCTTCCAGTTTGCGTTCACCGCGACGTCGCCAAACATGGATGCGACCCTCATGATGCTGTAAACAGAACCTGGATTCACCCGAAAAAATGACTTTTGCCATTCGTGCACCCAGGTTCGTCGTTGAGTACACCATCGCAGTCGCTCCTGTCTGTGATGTAGCGTCAAGGGTAACCGCAGCCATGGTCTCCGAGCTGATAATCCATGTTGCTGGAAACGTCGTCGAAGTGTTCGTGCAGATGGTTGTTGTCTTGCAAACGTCCCCATCTGTTGACTCAGGGATCGAGATGTGGCTGCACGATCCGTTACAGCCAGGCGGATAAGGTATCTGTCATCTCGACTGCTAGTGATACGAGGCCGTTGGGATCCAGCACAGCATTCCGTATTACCCTCCTGAACCCTCCGATTCCATATTCTGCTAACAGTCATTGGATCTCGACCAACGCGAGTAGGAATGTCGCGATACGATAAACCGCAATCGCGATAGGCTACGATCCGACCTTTATCAAAGTCGGAAACGTGATGGTACGCATTTCTCCTCCTTACACGAGGCATCACAACAACGTTTCACCAGGCAACGCCGGTCAACTGCTGTTTGTGTATGAGAAATCGGTTGGAAACTTTCCTCATGTCAGCACGTTGTAGGTGTTGCCTCCGGCGCCAACCTTGTGTGAATGCCCTGAAAAGCTAATCATTTGCATATCACAGCATCTTCTTCCTGTCGGTTAAATTTCGCGTCTGTAGCACTTCATCTTCTTGGTGTAGCAATTTTAAAGGCCAATAGTGTAGTTGTATAAGTACACATTCTAACGAATATTCTCCGCAGACGTATTTTATGCTTCTAAAAGAGCTGGAAACTGCAAGAAATTAGAGGGTTATGCAGTATGTTGGCGCAAATGTAGGAATACAATAGCAACTGTGGACAACCTCTATGTGAGTAGAGCCTTGGAGGATATATATGCAGGAGCGACGGCAAACACATCACATCATCATACCCCACCTCTCCTTCTTACCCTGTGCCTTCTCCTCCTCCCCTTATAACTCTACCACTACTATTGTAATTTAGTATGCTTTTACCTAAATAATGGGAGAACCTTTCTCTATATTGGCACGTATACTATACCCCAACAGAACAAATAGTCCTGTTATGGGAAAAGCCACTTATAATCTTCTCACTAAAATTTATTTTAATTTCCAAATAAAGTACATTGTGGGAGGATAGTCCTCTTAACAGGGAAAGTTTACCAATAGAGTTACCGTTTTTACAGAATTAGACCGTGTGATGTGTTTAATGGATAAGTAAATCAGACTATTCAGTTCTCTTCCTAAGATTTTTACCCAGCTGTTACAAAGAAACGCTGTATGAATAATATTATACTGAAGCTGGGACAACTCAGTTCCAAGTTCATTTAGAAGTTTAAAACATGTACTAATAGTCGCCAGCCTATCCAGGCAATGAAACAGTGAAGTATTGTAAAAGCAAAAGTATAAGTTTTCCCTTACTATCTTCCTACTATTTAATTTGTTTCTTAAAGCTAACATTACTCCACGTAAACAATGTTAATGCAGATATTGGAATTTCTTTTTGACTACTACACCCTTATACACTACGTTTTAAAAAAGAGTAAAAGCCCAGTATATAACTTCAGGGAAGATAAAAAAAATTTGGCCAGGGGTGACATATAGAAAATCATTTTCTTTAATAAACAAACGTAAATACTAAAAGACTTAGATACTAAAGCACACATTTTCTATAGTGATCATTTCACTTCACTTCACGAAAACCTCTTTGTTACTGGAATCTACTTTCAAAATCTATTATTCTTTGAACTAACTCTGTATAGTCATTTACCAGAATCTGTTAAATTGGCTACACTCTGACTGAATTTCATGTAAGCAAACTTTTACTATAACACTTTGCAATAGTTAAGAAAACACAAAAACAATTGAAATGGTGCCTCTTTATATTAACTTGGCACTTCATAAGTCTGTAAAAGAGGATACTCGGATTCATCAAACACCAGGAAGCAACCCTATATAGGTGTTTGATTAGGATGAAATAACAGCGTGAACCAATTTCTTTAAATTTCAAGAATGATTGTTAAAACACAGTTTAAATTCATGGTTCACGCTGTACAAAAGGAAATTTACTATAAAAAAGTCCTATATGGTGGCTGTAGGCTTGGGAGTGGTGAACAATTATGGCGGCTACACTACCCGCACTACGGCCTGCAAGTATCTTGCTGTATGGGCTTAATTTCTCTTCTTGGCGTAGTTCAGTTCCATGTACAGTATCCCAACAACTGGCAGCATTGCCATAAGCTGTTTGCAGTCTCCATCCGAGGCATTTTGTGCGAATTTGCGGGCAAAGCTTCTCCTGCTCCACAAAGGTGTTGCCTTAATGATTGTTGCCTACAGACTGTGTGTCTTACTTTCCGTGCTTGTTCTAGGTAGCGCGCCAATTCGCCCTTGCCACCTTTACCACTCCCCAGAACCACTTTCCTTTTAAACAAAAGCACAGTGGCTTTGACATAACACCTATTTCTTATATTGTTGCTAAGAACAACCGTTTCTTAAACTGTCAAATTTACATTAACATGAACAATTTATACGCACACATTTTTAAATACGAAAGGTAATCAGAAAATTATTTAACATAATAAACAATTTACATAGTATTTTACTTAGATTACTCACATCAACGCAAAGAATTCAGTCTCCAGTATAGTACACATTACTTTACATATACAGTGAGTATATAGTCCAATCTGCGAAGATTTTTACAGTAAAAAAAGTTATAAAAATTTAAATGAACCATAAACAAATATTGTTATACCATCTCTGCCTCTGGCAACACCCCTTCCATTTACCCCATACTCCTTACACTCCACTGCCGCCCTCCTCCATCCCCTAAGCTACACTCTTTTTCCATTCCCCTAACACGCTGCCATCTCCCTACACTTCTTCTCTCTCCCCTTCTCCCCCTCACTACTCCTTTTGATAAGGGTTCTTACTAAGTAATTGTGAAAGTCTGAAGGAACTGGTCATCATGCGTATACTTCACTTGCTGCATGTAGCGATGTGCACTTATACACACTCAAATGTGCTTGATACGTATAGATCATAAGAAAAACCAGATATATGTAAGTCAGTATATTTGTAAGACGTGTATATTTCTATTTTCTATTGTCAAACCACAATTTATGAAAGATGTTTATATTTTATTAATAGGATTAAGTAAGAATAATTAATATTTGTCATGTTGGAAATATTGTGGTAGCAGGAAATGTCTGCGCCAAAGTATTGTTGGCAAGAGAGACCGCACATTGATATAATTTTAAAAAGGGCGGGAGAGACAGTGAATGGATACATTTTAAGAAAAGAGCGGGAAAGACCGCGCATTGATACATTTTGTAATGGTAGCAGGGATTGTCTGCACCAGAAAGCATTGTTGGCAGGAGAGACCGCACTTGAGCGTTCGTAGGAAGTCAGTAGTAAGCGAGATGTGAAGCGAGTCGGTAGCAGGTATGAAGCGAGAGGCTGAGAGGAGCAGTGTGCCTGCCAGCCACTAGCTATGGTTTACAGGAGATTATAAACGGATGTACAGAGACATCAGCTAACTATTATCATAAGAGGAACTAATATTATTGAATTAATTTTTTGAGAAACTCAAGACTACTGAAGGTATGTTTGCGCATTGCTAGTTGTAAGATTATTGTAAAAAGTAAGTCCCATTTGAACGTTTGTAAAATCATTTCATTCACAATATAATCAATTTTTGCCAGCAATATTGCATTACTGATTATAATCCATCTCAAAAACCATCGTTGTAAAACTTCGCAAAATTTTATTGTTGTCAAGAAAAAGTTTAACTATGAATTACGTAACGTCAGTCAAATTAAAGAATAATGTCAGCTTGCCTATTAAAGAATAACGTCAGCTTTGGTAATAAATACAGCCAGTTATTATGACAGCCCACCAGCAGCTAATAGAGTATAGTAAAACAGAGTAAATATATTCATGTCGCACTTCGATGTAGCAGTCAGATGGCGATCCAGTAACAGTAAAAAAGGTAAGGAACAGTTTTGGGTTATTGCAGGTAACGACTGAGGGCCACGACGACGACACATTCTATGTTTCGTCGAAATAATCAGAAAATCACTTTTAATAAGCAGCATTTAAATTTTTATGCGAAGATTGAGAAACAGAATTAATTTCAAAGGGAAGATTTGGTTTGTTGTTATTAAGCAAGAGGTAGAAATGCTAAGGGAAGGTTTCATAGGCTATTGTAAAAGGGAAGGTTGCGTAACGCAAGAGATATAGAGGAGACGGCTGCTGTGTAACAAAAGAGATATAGAAGAGACGGGAAGATTTCATATTGCAAATTTGTTGTTTTCGGTATATTTTCATAAATCATCAGTTGCATCTCTTCTACATCTACACTATTACCTTTAGATCTTTTGTACATCTACAACATGTAGGTTGCAGTTTCAGAGTATTACATTAATATAGAGATATATTAAAATTTCAGTGCATATTACATTAACATCCATATACATTAAAATTTCACTAGATAAAAATATCATCACATGTAGGTTACAGTTTCAGTTTACACAGTGTCCCTATCTGGAAAATAAGTAGGTTACAGTTTCAGTACATTATGTTCACAAACAAGACCTTAAATTTCGTTTTCATCCACAACCATTATTTTACTGATAAATAAATTTTAAATCACCGCCGTTTGAGCATACAATTGATGGCCGACAACATCTTCTCGAAAATGACCACTCGCTTAAGTATTCTGTTTCAGCAGTGTACAGTTTTGCTCTCAGTCCCATGAATTTTGTAATATACACTTCAAATAATTGATCCTCCATTAAACTGAAACATGGACTGTAATAAATGTTGTTATTAGCAGAGTCAAAAATGTCAGATCACCAACGTCCATCACTTTCAATAACATTACAAACATCTGAGGTAGCTGCATGATATGTTAAGCTACCTGTTTTGTGTAACACACTTTCACATTTTTTTGCCTCTTATTTTTTGACATATACCCATAATTCAAGCCTACAAGAAGTATCTCAAGAATATCAAAGGTAGCCATTTCCACACCTATGTATCCAAACTTTTGTTAATTAATTAGTTAGTTGTATGTTCCACACATCATTTGAACAAATCTTTTATCAGAATGTGTTAGTATGGGCCAGTTTAGAGATATGCATGATTATCCCGGACATTAATGGTTACATTATTCTCTATTCCTATTCATATCAGAACACTTGTTATTTTTATTTTTGTGTTTTTATACCCTACCATTTTTTAAACAGAAATTCGTCAGTGGAACCGACGAAGTTGTTCAGAAGAAATGATTTTACGTTAGATTTAAAACTTACCTTGCAACCTGTCTGACATTTTTTTGTGATTGGGCAAAGGATCAGAAATTTTTCTTGCTGCATATTGAACCCATTTCTGGACCACTCCCGCTTTCATAATTGGTAATAAACCCAATTTTTCCTCTATTGTTGTCGATATGGCTATCACTATTCTGCTGAAATTGTGATGGATTACTTAAGACGAATTTCACTAGCAAAAATATGCACTGTGATGATACAATTAAAATTAATAACTCCTTGAAGAGGTACCTATGTGAAGACCACGAACGAACGCCACATAATATTCCTATTGTTCGCTGTTCTGTAGTCAGTACTTTCTTTCTGAGTAACCAGTTAACCCAGAAAATTATTCCACAAGACATTACGGAATGGAAATATACAAAATATGGCAGGAGGTACATATGTTTGTTTCCAAGACTAACATTTATGTGAAGAGTAAAAGTAGCTGAACTTAATCGGTTGAGAAGTTTAGAAAGACGTTTCTTACAGTTCAAACTTTAATTCATATGTACATCCAAAAATTTGAAGTATTCTAACCTGTTCATGTGCTACATCAGTTGTTCTTGTGACTATTTGTTGTATATAGTTGAGTATGGGGTGTTTTCTAAAAACTTAGGGATAGTACATCTTCGGAGAAGACATCGATAACAATCTGATCTGTTGGTTTTTATCTAGTGGGGTTTATTACAACTTTAGAATCATCTCCAAAAAGTACCGATTTTGGTTGTTGAATATTAAGGGGAACGTCTTTCACTTCTGTAGGAGTGGACCCAAAACTGAACACTATAGGATTCCCTTTGTGACTTCTCCCTAGTCTCTAAAACTTCTGCCTTTCCAATATTGCCTGAATTAATGAGCTTCACGTTCTGTTTGTTAAGTATTATTCAAACCTGTTGTTTTTAAAGCCATCAGTTCCGTTAAACTTAGGTTTCTCTAAGTGCCGTGGAAAGATCACAAAATTCCAACTGGAGGTATTTTATTATTCAAGACTTGAAATATTTGGTAGACGAACGTGTAAACACCATTTTCAGCTGAATAACCATTCGGGAATCCTAACTGAGATATGCTAAGTAAGTCGTTTTGACTTAAATGTGAGACTGCTTTCGAATACATAACTTTTTGCAATATTTTGGAAAAAGATGTCAGTAAGGAAATTGGATGATGATTGTTTAAGTCTTTTTTGTCGCCATTCTTATGACGAGATTTAACAACTTCACAGTTCAACCTCTCTGGAAAAGTCTGTGGCTTACTTGCCTTTTTGTGGGGATTTTCTACTCTTAAAACACAGTATTCTGTTCTCATTAATAAGCCTCACTGCTTTGTATGAACCTGCCGTTGGGGTGTAAGGCGTATTATTTATTGTCTTTACTTGCTCGTCATGATCAGATAGTCGATTAAATACTGAGTACATATTAACTGTTTTAATCTAAACACAGTTTATAAAAATGCTATCAATATCTTTACAACAACACGACACTGGTCGAGGAAATCACGGAAGTAGCTCCGTATTTACCATGCCAACATCGCTCATTTTTCACACATGCTGCACTGTTTCGCCAAAAACATTGTTATTTATTAGCTGAAAAAGTCTTTTCAAAATCGGTCTTTGCTTTCGTACATTTCTCACCATTAGTATTGGTCTCGTCCCATGAACTTGATGTAATGATGATATCCGGTGAATTTTGCTTGGAGTAACATTATTGTTCTAAAATTGCTTTAAATTTCTTTAGTAAACACAAAGTTTTTTATAGTGTAATGTAGAAATTAGTGTCTTTGGAACTCCTGGCTGGCTTGTTGATGGCTGGCGATGGTACTGGTTGTTCTGGGAGTGAAGTTCATGGATCCTTTTTTTCTGAATCCTGTAGGTCTTTTTCTAATATGTAAGCTATGTTTGAATCATCTGATTTGCTATTTACAGAAAAACCGTTCACTGATTGCCATACAAAGTCGTAGAGTAGTAGGTATTGAATTTTGAAAGGCGTTTCGTTAAAAATAACCAATCTTACTGTTGAATAGACGGAACGATTTTACCTAATTTGCCTCTCATTCTCGTCTCGGGGACACGTAGAAAATCAGGAGACAACATTTATGTCGTTTTTTTAAAGTTATAATTTAATTTGATCACATAATACACTACTAGGCATTAAAATTGCGGCACCACGATTTGCTACAGGCGCGAAATTTAACCGACAGGAAGAAAATGGTGTGATATGCAAATGATTAGCTTTTCAGAGCATTCACACAAGGTTGGCGCCGGAGGCGACACCTACAACGTGCTGACATGAGGAAAGTTTCCAACCGATTTCTCATACACAAACAGCATTTGACTGGCGTTGCCTGGTGAAACGTTGTTGTGATGCCTCCTGTAAGTAGGAGAAATGCGTACTATCACGTTTCCGACTTTGATAAAGGTCGGATTGTAGCCTATCACGATTGCAGTTTATCGTATTGTGACATTGCTGCTCTCGTTGGTCGACATTCAATGACTGTTAGCAGAATGTGGAATCGGTGGGTTCAGGAGGGTAATACGGAATGCCGTGCTGGATCCCAACGGCCTCGTATCACTAGCAGTCGAGATGACAGGCATCTTATCCGCATGACTGTAACGGATCGTGCAGCCACGTCTCGATCCCTGAGTCAGCAGATGGGGAAGTTTGCAAGACAACAACCATCTCCACGAACAGTTCGACGACGTTTGCAGCAGCATGGACTATCAGCTCAGAGACCACGGCTGCGGTTACTCTTGACGCTGCGTCACAGACAGGAGCGCCTGCGATGGTGTACTCAACACCAACCTGGGTGCACGAATGGCAAAACGTCATTTCTTCAGATCCAGGTGTTGTTAACAGCATCATGACGGTCGCATCCGTGCTTGGCGACATCGCGGTGAACGCACATTGGAAGAGTGTATTCGTCATCGCCATACTGGCGTATCACACGGCGTGATGGTATTTGGTGCCTTTGGTTACGCGTCTCGGTCACCTCTTGTTCGCATTGACGGCACTCTGAACAATGGACGTTACATTTCAGATGTGTTACGACCTGTGGCTTTACCCTTCTTTCGATCCCTGCGAAACCCTACATCTCAGTGTTATATCTTTTTAATCCCAGCACTTCGTTTTTTGTGCTTTCATTCTTACTATTCCCTTACATCGTGGCGTTAATGGTAGTCTTATGTCACACCCTCCGTATCATTCACTCTCTAGTTCAGATCCTCGCCTTCGGTACTTGCGCCATGGTAAGATACTGGTATCATATTCACGAGGACAACAGCTCAAATACTCGTCTGGTCATCCAGTCTAAAGTTTTGTGTGGCTGCTCTTAATCGCTTAATGGTGTGTACAGACTTGCTCGCCGAGCGACTCGTCACACTCTGCCCAGCACGTTGCTCGCAAGTCTTTGCGTTGTTCGCGACCGACTTTAATTAGGCTGTTCAGTGTGAGACGCATGCTACAAAACTTGCTGTCGATTTTTCCAGACAACACCAAGGTGCTCTAAGGCTCATTGTAGACGGTGGGTGCCCTTAAGCTTCTGCAGGCTCTCGAGCAATATGGCTCACAGGATGTTCAGTCGAAGATTTCTACCTGGGCGTCTCTAGCATCTCTCGCGGGAATGTTGCACCTCTACATCTACATCTGAATCATACTCTGCAGCCCACGTAACGGTGTGTGATAGAGGGTACTTATGGTACCGCTAACTGATCTCCCCTTCCCTGTTCCAGCTGCGAATGGCACGTGGGACGAATGATTGTCGGTAAACCTCTGCATTAGTTCTAATTTCTCGAATTTTGTCGTCGTGGTCATTTCGCGGGATGTATGTGGGAGGAAGTAATATGATTCCCGACTCTTTCTAGTAAGTGCTCTCTCGAATTTCCAAGAACAAACCTCTCTGTGACGCACAACGCCTCTTTCGTAACGTCTGCCAATGTAGTTCGTTGACCATCTCTGTAACGCTGTCGCGACGACTAAACGATCCCGTGTCTTCTCTTCTAGCTGTCGTAGCAAGTAAAAATCCCATACTGATGAACAATACTCAAAAATCGGTCGAGCATGTGCCTTGTAACTCACTTCCTTGGCGGATGAGTTACATTTCATTAAGGATCTTCCTATATATCTCTGTCTGGCATCTGCTTTTACTACTATTTGCTTGACGTGGTCATTCAACTTAAGGTCTGTATGGATAGTTACTACTAGACATTTTACGGTAGATACTGTTTCCAGTAATTTGTTAGCAACAGTGCAAATGTACAGTAATGAATTTCTTTCCCTATACACGCGCGGTATGTTATATTTATTTACGTTCAGGGTCAACTGTCGCAGCCTCCACCATTCCTCAACCCTCTGCAGGTCATTCTACAAATCGATACTGTCTTCTGGCGTCACTACTTTCTTGTAAAAAATCGTATCATCTGTAAACAGATTTAAAGAGCTTCTGATGTTTTGTATTATATCATTTACATTAACTGTAAACAGTAGTGATTCTGTCGAACTTCTTTGGGGTATTCCGGAAATTACCTTTACATCTGTCGATTTTGTTCCGATAAAAGCGGCGTGTTGAGCAATTGCGGAATGGTCCCTCAATGATACGGCCGTCAACACTACATTTTGTTACAGAAGCTGTCACTGATATGTTTCATTGCTTGATGAAAAAACTAGATTAGGTCACGTTTTATTGGCTGTTCTAGCAGATGATATGACATGATTTAGACTGTTCTGTTTATCAAATTCTTCCACATTCTGATGTGTGCCGTGTGCCCTGACGATACAAGGCACAGCCACACACAGAGCGGGCACCACACGTCAAGGCCAGGGTGCAGAGTGGAACAATATGCTTAGACAACTCGGAAGGCACACGTAATAGATACATAGAAAGAAAGATCCCTTATCATTTAGCTACAATATAGCAGGTCAGCAACCGGAAGCAGTTAATTCCATAAATTATCTGGGAGTACGCATTAGGAGTGATTTAAAATGGAATGATCATATAAAGTTGATCGTCGGTAAAGCAGATGCCAGACTGAGATTCATTCGAAGAATCCTACGGAAATACAATCCGAAAACAGAGGACGTAGGTTACAGTACGCTTGTTCGCCCACTGCTTGAATACTGCTCACCAGTGTTGGTTCCGTACCAGATAGGGTTGATAGAAGAGATAGAGAAGATCCAACGGAGAGCAGCGCGCTTCGTTACAGGATCATTTAGTAATCGCGAAAGCGTTACGGAGATGACAGGTAAACTCCAGTGGAAGACTCTGCAGGAGAGACGCTCGGTAGCTCGGTACGGACTTTTGTTGAAGTTTCGAGAACATACCTTCACCGAGGAGTCAAGCAGTATATTGCTCCCTCCTACGTATATCTCGCGAAGAGACAATGAGGACAAAATCAGAGAGATTAGAGACCACACAGAGGCATACCAACAATCCTTCTTTCCACGAACAATACGAGACTGGAATAGAAGGGAGAACTGATAGAGGTACTCAAGGTACCCTACGCCCACGCCGCCAGGTGGCTTGCGGAGTATGGATGTAGATGTAGATGTAGATGTAGACTACGTTACGGTTCCGTCTTACGTCACCTAAACAATTCCCAGGTGGCCGTCCATTCGTCAAACGAGGATATAGGCAGATGCATGGCTACCCTCAGACAGTTCGACAGTATGAACACTGTGCCTCAACGCAGCATCAGGAGCCATCTACCGCCGCAGCCAGGGAGGGCCACACCTGCACATTTTACAAGTTACGGTAGTCACTGTTCACTGGATTCAGGACTAGACCAGTGTTCGAAAATGCATCACTGCAAGCGAACATCCAACTACATTGCGACGCCTCATCTTCTCAATCACGTAACGCAATTTATAATTTATAATAAATTTAGAACCTTGGCTGTATATGTGGAAAGGATCAGTCAATGAGAAATCGAGTTATTGGATATAAAAATGGTAAATGATATGCTTTATTCGTATTAGCTGATAGCTCCACGATCAACCGAGAAATCGCGTATCTATCTACAGGATCTTCCATTGATAGTGACCGGGCCAAGTATCTCACGAAATAAGCGTCAAACGAAAAAACTACAAAGAACGAAACTTGTATAGCTTGAAGGGGGAAACCAGATGGTGCAATGTTTGGCTCGCTAGAGGGCGCTGCCATAGCTCAGATGGATGTCAACTGAGTTTTTTAAAAATAGGAACCCCCATTTTTATTACATATTCGTGTAGTACGTAAAGAAATATGAATGTTTTAGTTGGACCACTTTTTTCGCTTTGTTATAGATGGCGCTGTAATAGTCATAAACATATGGCTCACAATTTTAGACGAACAGTTGGTAACAGGTAGGTTTTTTAAATTAAAATACAGAACATAGTACGTTTGAACATTTTATTTCGGTTGTTCCAATGTGATACATGTACGTGTAACGACATTTCTCTCAACAGCGAGTAGTTCGCCCTCCGTGATGTTCGCACATGAATTGACAATGCGCGACGCATGTTGTTAGGTGTTGTCGGTGGATCACGATAGCAAATATCCTTCAACTTTCCCCACAGATCCGGGACGTCAGATACGGTGAACGTGCGGGCCATGGTATGGTGCTTCGACGACCGCTCCACCTGTCATCAAATATGGTATTCAATACCGCTTCAAACGCACGCCATCTATGTGCCGGACATCCATCATGTTGGAAGCACATCGCCATTCTGTCATGCAGTGAAACATCTTGTAGTAACATCGGTAGAACATTACGTAGGAAATCAGCATACATTGCACCATTTAGATTGCCATCGATAAAATGGGGGCCAATTATCCTTCCTCCCATAATGCAGCACCATACATTAACCCGACGAGGTCGCTGATGTTCCACTTGTCGCAGCCATCGTGGATTTTCCGCTGGCCAATAGTGCACCTTATTCCGGTTTACGTTACCCCTGTTGGTGACTGACGCTTTGTCGCTAAATAGAACACGTGCAAAAAATCTGTCATCGTCCCGTCATTTCCCTTGTGTCCGGTGGCAGAACTGTACACGACGTTCAAAGTCGTCGCCATGCAATTTCTGGTGCATAGAAATATGGTACGAGTGCAATCGATGTTGATATAGCATTCTCAACACCGACGTTTCTGAGACTCCCGATTCTCGCGCAGTTTGTCTGGTACTGATGTGCGGACTATCCGCGACAGCAGCTAAAACACCTACTTGGGCATCATCATTTGTTGCAGGTCGTGGTTGACGTTTCACATGTGGCTGAACACCTCCTGTTTCCTTGAATAACGTAACTATTCGGCGAACGGTCCGGACAGTTGGATGATGTCGTCCAGGATACCGAGCAGCATACATAGCACACGCCCGTTGGACATTTTGATCACAATAGTCATACATCAACACGATATCGACCTTTCCTGCAATTGGTAAACGGTCCATTTTAACACGGGTAATGTATCACGAAGCAAATACCGACCGCACTGAAGGAATATTACGTGATACCACGTACTTATACGTTTTTTACTATTACAGCGCCATCTATCACAAAGCGAAAAAAGTGGTCCAACTAAAACTTTCATATTTCTTTGCGTACTACACGAATATGGAACAAAAATGGGAGTTCCTATTTAAAAAACCGCAGTTGATATCCGTTTGACCTATGGCAGCGCCATCTAGCAGGCTAACCATAGTGCCATCTGGTTTTCCCCTTTAAGCTAGACGAGTTTCGTTCTTTGTAGTTTTTTCGTTTGACGCTTATTTCGTTAGATATTTTGCCCGGTCACTATCAATGGACCACCCTGTGTAGTTTCATATTCCTTGTAATGACTACTTTGCCAGGATAGGTGCATGTGAATATTGGCAAGTGCTAAAACCGTGGCTGACGGTATTATTAACGAGAGGGTCTTTTTGCCGGAAAGATGGTTCCGGGACGATTTGTACGAGTCTGAGGACGATGCGGATAACGACAAATCCCAAGACAAATAAAGATCCCAAATATGTTACGGAGCTCAAACGCACTTCAAAAGTCGTTGCTAATCTGGTAAGTGTGAATACTTTATTTAAGCGTGTAAACATTGTCGTGTTCCTTACCTGAATGGGAGATATGATACTGCGTGGAGAATTTGACAGAGCACTGAAGCATCTAAGGTGAAAAAATGCCCCAGGCGTAGACAACATTTCATTAGAACTACTGATAGCCTAGTGAGAGCCAGCCATGATAATACTCTTCCCTCTGATAAGCAAGATGTATGACACTATATACGAGAGCATCTCAACGATTTATTTGATTAAGAAACAAAGGAATTACAGTCCTTGGCTGTGAGCGAGAGGTGATTGAAGTCAATGGAGGCAGTTGAAAATTTGTGCTGGACAAAGATTCAAACCTGGGTCTCCTGACTACTAGGCAGATTCTCTGACCACTGAACCATCCGGACTCTGTTTATTAGTTTGTTAGTTACATGTCCCACGAATCATTTTGCACAATAAATCGTAATGATGTGGAACGAGTCATTTGATATTCCCATCGCAAATTAATTTGTACATATGGTTACATTCTGTACATTTAAAAGTTTTTTTTTCTTCAAAAAGAAAAAAGACATAAAGATTTGAGTTAGTAGTTCCTGCTCTACCACCTTTTACACATTACAGTAACAGAAATTTCACTTTGCTGTCTGTCAGACGTTTTGTGTCACTGGGTAAATGATAAAAAAATTTTGTTGCAGCTTTGTGCTCCTCCTTTGGGCCAGAGACAGTCATAATTTGATGTAATGAATGCCATTTTCCTTGTGTTATTGTAATTATGTATGTCATTGTCCATTTTGAACTGTAGTGGGTTATTTACAACAAACTTCATGAGGAATTAGATATACTGTCAAGCAGCAGTCAGAATACCCGACCCCTTAACCAGATGTTTACAAGATGATTGTGGGTGAGCGTCACATGTCATTCTCACAATGAAAACTTTCTTTCATAAAGATGAGTTACCTCAGAACGTTAGTCCATATGGCACTATTGAAGAAAATATGCAAAATATGTCAACTTACTTATTTGTCTCTCCCTAAGATTTGCAATAATTCTGAGTGCAAATGTGGCTGAACTAAGTCGTTTTTGGAGTTCCAAAATGTGCTTTTTCCAATATAAATCGTCATCAATATGGATCTCTAAGAATTTTTAAGTTTCCATCCTACCTATTGTTTCCTCACCATGTGTTATACTTATCATTGGTGTAGTACTTCTAGATATGCAGAACTGAATATGTTGTGTCTTTTTAAAGCTGAGGGTGAGAGCATTTGCAGAAAACCAATCAACGATACTTTTAAGAAATTTGTTTACCATTTCTTCCTTTTCAGTATATGTGCTTGGACTAATTACAATCTAAGTACTGTCTGAAAAAAGAACTAGTTCCGCTTGTTGGATACTAGATGGAAGGTCGTTTGCATATGTGAGGAACGATAGTGGACCTAAGACTGAACCCCATATGTGATTTCTCCCTAGTCAGAATTATGTGCCTGGAGAATATTGCTTGAATCATTAATTACAACTGTCTGCATTCTTTTGGTTAGGTATGACATTATCCATTGGTTGGCTATACCATCAATCCCATAAAACGTCAATTTAACTAGGATAATGCTGTGATTCACACAGTCAGATGCCTTAGAGAGGTTGCAGAAAATACTAACCGGCGTTATTTTAGTATTTAATGCTTGTATAGTTGGTGAGTGTACATATAAATGACATTCTAAATAGTGCAACCCTTCTGAAGTCCAAATTGTAATTTGGTGCAGATATTATTATTGCTGAGGTGAGATACTATTCTAGAATACAACATACTCTCAAACATTTTGGAGAATGATGTCAGCAGTGAAACAGGTCGGTAGTTATTGACATCTTTCTCATCATCTCTCTTAAATAGAAGCTTAAAAACTGCATATTTCAGTCTGGAAAAATGCCTTGAGTTAGTGATGTTTCAGATAAGTCTGGGCTTTGTACATGGGAACAGATTTTTAGTACTCTATTGGAAAAACCATCAAAACCAGATGAGCTTTTGTTTTTGAGAGTATGTATAATTTTCTTAATTTGAGATAAAGAAGTTTGTGATACAGTCTGTGACTGTATTTTATGAAAGTTACGTTTTCAACAAACTGCAATGATTTTGCTCTTGAAGTGTTTGTCCCTATGCTTTCTACTATGGCTTGCTACAGGTTTGCTATCTGTGACTTATCATTTATAGCTCTTCCATTTAGTTCAATAGTGACGTTTTCTTGGTCTTTGACGGATTGTCCTGTCTCTTGTTTCACCACATTCCAAATAGCCTTATGTCTTTTATGAGAAGTATTGATTTCTGACATTATGTGCATGTTCCTTGATTCTTTAATAACTTTTCTTATTAATTTTGAGTAATTTTTGTAGTGTGCAACTACTGCAGTATCCCTACTTGTTCTTGCCGAAAGGTATATTCCCCTTTTCCTTTCACAAGATACTTTACTCCCTCTAGTGACTAATGGCTTTTTACATGCCCGTTAATTGTCCTTCCTGATTACCTTAAGCGGAAAGCTATTTTAAAATGATGATATTATTTATCATGAAACTGATTAAATTTTATGTTAACATTTAGTTCATTATAAGTTACATTCCAGGCCATCTCCTGTACCTGTTCTTAAAAACAGTTGTCTTGCAGTCATTAATTATTCTAACTGATTTCCACTGAGGAGTATCCATACTGTAAGGCGATATGTTATTTATCCTAACTACCTGTGCATCATGATCAGAGAGAGCATTTGTTACTGGGAAAACAGTTATTTTCTTACTTTGAGCTTCATCAAAGGAAATATTATCAGTTAGGGTCTGACTGTCTTTATCTACACGTGTTGGAAAGTTAATTACTGAAACCAAATTTTTGGATCCAAATAAAGGTACCGGATCACTTTTTTAATCAGAATTCTTTAGAAAATCTACACTGAAGTCAGCACAGGCTGTTAATAACTTGGTGCTGTCTGACATATAGTACAGCAAGGAATCCAGATTACTCATAAATAGTTCAAAATTTCCCAGTGGGGTTCTATATACAGTTACAATTAAATGTGAACTATTTTTCAAAATTAATTCACAAGCACACACTTGTATGTGCTGATCGCTACGAAATGTGCTTGTCTCAAGGTTTTTTAACTAGTTTTCTGTCTTAATGTATGTAACAACTCCTTTTCCCACGTTATTTCTGCATGAATACGCTGCAATATTGTAATCTTTTGTATACAACTTATGCACCCCTGTCGTTATGTGGTGCTGACAGACGCAGGATGTGTGTCTTTTCAGAGCTCTCTAAATTTTCCAAACAAACTCAGAAGATCATCTCATTGCAACTGCATGGACTACTCTAATACGCCTCCCGTCAGACGCAATTTCTCAACTTATCCACACACTACAAATGTAGTGCACCTTGCCCGGTATCCTCATTACTCGCCCCATTTCGCCGATTCCCATAAGAGTTCGAACCTGATGTCCATCTACACTGAAGAGACCTTGAATAAGTATTCAAGTATTCATTTTCTTGCTTTGCACAGCAAGAGACGGTTTTCTCGTTTTAACGAGCATCATTTCGTTATTAGTGACCCTCCGAATTCTGGAAGACCTTCGGGGTTTGCTGAAGATCGTTTAAACGCATTAAACCACAACGATCAACGTCAGCGTTCTTGAGAACTGGCAAATGTGATTAAATGTGAAATGTGATCATTCCACCTCTGTGTGACACCTGCATGCAATGGGGAAGGTTCAAAAAACGGATGTATGGGTCCGGCAAGCTCTGAGCAAAAATCACTGAAATCAGTGGGTGACCATATGTGGATCTCATCAACTGACGTGTGGACAATACTGACGATTTCTACCCTGTATCGTTACTAGTGACTCGAAATGGTGTCTTTATGCTGATATAAGGAAACGAAAGGAACGGCTGAGTCCAAACAAAGCAGCAACTCCCCGTACAAAACTCTCTGTGCATCTACAAAAGACAATATTATGCTAGTGTGGTGTACCACGAGTAGCTTCCCCAAGGTGTAGCCGTCGCTGCTTACAACAAATGAGACGTCTTGCAGATGGAATCCAAGAACAACGACCAGTAAGATTGCGTGAAGTGATGCTGTTCCATGACAAAGCCCACTCGCATTCTACTAGACTGACAAAAACACTATAGAGATGTTGGGTTTGGAGGTCATTTCACGCCCACCTTATTCACCTGATCTTACACACCCAGATTTTCACCTTTTCCGCTCTCTGCAGAACAGTCTTCAAGAAACTTCCTTTGTGGATGAAAATGCTCCCCATACATGGCTCGACGAGCTTTTCGCCCCAATACCATGTGATTTCTACAGTTGCGGAACCGCAAAGTTACACCAGCGTTTGTTGACTTGTAGATAGTGAAGAAGAATATATTATGGTTGACTAAGTCTCTGTTATGTTTATTAAGCTTATGGAAAAACGCTACGAACTTATGCACCAACCCAATAAACTCACTGCGGTGCTCTACCATATGATGCAATTAAATTATCATACCTACTACAGTTTTTTCCCCGCCTATGAAATGTGCAAGGTTTAAGAGTGACACCCTGTGCTATTATACTGGTGGCAAAAAAAGTAAAAATCACAGCACGAGGAAGGAGCTGAACGACATAAACGAAAATTAGTAGACATATATCTACGCCTGAAAGATGATTATTAACACCGAGCGAGGTGGCGCAGTGGTTATAGCACACTGGACTCGCATTCGGGATTTAGGTTTTCCGTGATTTCCCTAAATCGCTTCAGACAAATACTGGGATGGTTCCTTTGAAAGGACACGGCCGACTTCCTTCCCCATCCTTCCCTAATCCAACGAGACAGATGACCTCGCTGTTTGGTCTCTTCCACCAAATCAACCAACCAACCAAAGATGATTGTTCATATTTCGCGACAGTAGCATAAGAGAGGTGTTAGTTGCATTAAATACACGTTGTAAGGGTCCTGAGTGTTAGCTACCTTTCAGATTGGATCTGGTGAGTTGGTGTTATCCAAGAATGGCATTATGATGACAAAGACACCATTATAAACACATCACTGAGTTTGAATAAGGTATCATAATATGACTACTGAAGACGCAAGTTCCTTCCGCGATATTACAAAAATAATTGGCAGAATGTAGACACTGTACACGATTTCTAGCAGCCTTGGTCGTGAGAAGGCACATTCGCAATAAGATCGGGCTCCAGACGGCCATGTGGGACCACCAAGAGGGCAGACTATCGTGTTCGGTTCTAGGAATTACAGTCTGGAACCGCGCGACCGCTACGGTCGCAGGTTCGAATCTTGCCTCGGGCATGGATGTGTGTGATGTCCTTAGGTTTGTTCGGTTTAAGTAGTTCTAAGTTCTAGGGGACTGATGACCTCAGAGGTTAAGTCCCATAGTGCTCAGAGCCATTTGAACCATTTATCGTGTTCGGCGTATTGCCCTGACGCATCGTACTGCCCCTGCAGCAGCAATTGGAGCAGCAGTTGGCACAGCATTGACACAATGAACTGTTAAAAATCGATTATTTCATGGGCAGCTCCTAGTCAGACGCGCTGTACCGTGCGTTCCTCTGAGCCCAAACCACCGCCGTTTGCAACTTCAATGGTGTCAAGCGAGAGTTCATTCGAAGGCAGGGCGGAGGTCTGTTGTGTTTTCTGATGAAAGCTTGTTCTGCCTCCGTACCAGAGATGGCCGTGTGTTGGTTAGGTCTGCATGCTAAACACGCTGAACCTACGCCTTGTGTTATGGTTTGCGGTACGATTTCGTATGACTCCAGGAGCACTCATGTGGTTTTCCCACACACCCTGACGACAAATTTGTATCCAGACTGGTTCTGCTGCCATTCATGAACAACATTCCAGGGTGTGCTTTCCGACTGGATAATGTTCGCCCACGTAACGCGTTGTAACCTAACTTGCTCTACAGAGTGTCAACATGTGGCGTTGGCCTGCTGGAGCACCACATTTGTCTCCGGTACGACACATATGGGACATCATCGGACAACTCCATCCACAATCAGCACCAACTGTCTCCCTATTTATACATCTACATTTATACTCCGCAAGCCACCCAACGGTGTGTGGCGGAGGGCACTTTACGTCCCACTGTCATTACCTCCCTTTCATGTTCCAGTCGCGTATGGTTTTTGGGAAGAACGACTGCCGGAAAGCCTCCGTGCGCGCTCGATTTTCTCTAATTTACATTCGTGATCTCCTCGGGAGGTATAAGTAGGGGGAAGCAATATATTCGATACCTCATCCAGAAACGCACCCTCTCGAAACCTGGACAGCAAACTACACCGCGATGCGGTGCGTCTCTCTTGCAGAGTCTGCCACTTGAGTTTGCTAAACATCTCCGTAATGCTATCACGCTCACCAAATACCCCTGTGACGAAACGCGCTGCTCTTCTTTGGATCTTCTCTATCTCCTTTGTCAACCCGACCTGGTACGGATCCCACACTGATGAGCAATTCTCAAGTATAGGTCGAACGAGTGTTTTCTATGCCACCTCCTTTGTTGATGTACTACATTTTCTAAAGACTCTCCCAATGAATCTCAACCTGGCACCCGCCTTGCCAACAATTAATTTTATATGATCATTCCACTTCAAAACGTTCCATACGCATACTCCCAGACATTTTACAGAAGTAACTGCTACCAGTGTTTGTTCCGCTATCATATAATCATACAATAAAGGATCCTTCTTTCTATGTATTCGCAATACATTACATTTGCCTATGTTAAGGGTCAGTTGCCACTCCCTGCACCAAGTGCCTATCCGATTCAGATCTTCCTGCATTTCGCTGCAATTTTCTAATGCTGCAACTTCTCTGTATACTACAGCATCATCCGCGAAAACCCGCATGGAACTTCCGACATTATCTACTAGATCATATATATATATACTGTGAAAAGCAATGGTCCCATAACACTCCCTTGTGGCACGGCAGAGGTTACTTTAATGTCTGTAGACGTCTCTCCATTGAGAACAACATGCTGTGTCCTGTTTGCTAAAAACTCTTCAATCCAGCCACACAGCTGGTCTGATACTCCGTAGGCTCTTACTTTGTTTATCAGGCGACAATGCGGAACTGTATCGAACGCCTTCCGGAAGGCAAGGAAAATGGCATCTACATGGGAGCCTGTATCTATTTTCTGGGTCTCATGAACAAATAAAGCGAGTTGGGTCTCACACGATCGCTGTTTCCGGAATCCATGTTGATTCCTACAGAGTAGATTCTGGGTTTCCAGAAATGACATGATACGCGAGCAAAAAACATGTTCTAAAATTCTACAACAGATCGATGTCAGAGATATTAGCCTATAGTTTTGCGCATCTGCTCGACGACCCTTCTTGAAAACTGGAACTACCTGTGCTCTTTTCCAATCATTTGGAACCTTCCGTTCCTCTAGAGACTTGCGGTACACGGCTGTTCGAAGGGGGGCAAGTTCTTTCGCGTACTCTGTGTAGAATCGAACTGGTATCCCGTCATGTCCTGTGGACTTCCCTCTCTTGAGTGATTTCAGTTGCTTTTCTATTCCTTGGACACTTATTTCGATGTCAGCCATTTTTTCGTTCGTGCGAGGATTTAGAGAAGGAACTGCAGTGCGGTCTTCTTCTGTGAAACAGCTTTGGAAGAAGGTGTTTAGTATTTCAGCTTTACGCGTGTCATCGTCTGTTTCAATGCCATCATCATCCCAGAGTGTCTGGATATGCTGTTTCGATCCACTTACTGATTTAACGTAAGACCAGAACTTCCTAGGGTTTTCTGTCAAGTCGGTACATAGAATTTTACTTTCGAATTCACTGAACGCTTCACGCGTAGCCCTCCTTACGCTAACTTTGACATCGTTTAGCTTCTGTTTGTCTGAGAGGTTTTGGCTGCGTTTAAACTTGCAGTGAAGCTCTCTTTGCCTTCGCAGTAGTTTCCTAACTTTATTGTTGAACCACGGTGGGTTTTTCCCGTCCCTCACAGTTTTACTAGGCACGTATCTGTCTAAAACGCATTTCACGATTGCCTTGAACTTTTTCCATATACACTCAACATTATCAGTGTCGAAAATGAAATGACAAAGACACCATTATAGCCGGCCGGGATGGCCGTGCGGTTCTAGGCGCTACAGTCTGGAACCGCGTGACCGCTAAGGTCGCAGGTTCGAATCATGCCTCGGGCATGGATGTGTGTGATGTCCTTAGGTTGGTTAGGTTTAAGTAGTTCTAAGTTCTAGGGGACTGATGACCTTAGAAGTTAAGTCCCATAGTGCTCAGAGCCATTTAAACACCATTATAAACACATCACTGCGTTTGAATAAGAAAGTCTTATAGGACTACTGAAGACGCATGTTCGTTCCGCGATATTACAGAAAGAATTGGCAGAATGTAGACACTGTACACGATTTCTGGCAGCTGTGGTCATGAGAAGGTACGGTCGCAATAAGATCGGGGTCCAGACGGTCATGTGGTACTACCAAGAGGGCAGACTATTGGTTTTGGCATATGGCTCTGGCGCATAGTACTGCCCCTGCAGCGGCAATTGGAGCAGCAGTTGGCACCACATTGATACAAAGAACTGTTAAAAATCGGTTACTTCATGGGCAGTTCCGAGTCAGACGCCTTGTACGATGTGTTCTACTGATCCCAAACCACCGCCGCTTGCGAGAGGTCATTGGAAGGCTGGGCGGAGGTCTGTTGTGTTTTCTGATGAAAGCTTCTTGTGCCTCAGTTCCTGACGTTGCCGTGTGTTGGTTAGGTCTGCATGCTAAACGGGCTGGACCTACAGGTTGTGTTATGGTCTGCGGAGCGATTTCGTGTGACACCAGGAGCACTCTTCTGGTTTTCCCACACACCTTGACGACAAATTTGTGTCCTGTCTGGTGCTGCTGCCATTTGCCATTTGAAATGTGTTATCTCGTGTTTACATTAACCTATGATCTTGCAGTGTTAATCTCTTCAATGTGTTACCTAGACAAATGTATTCTCGAAATTTCGTTACTCTACATTAATTATTTTTTGTACTGCGGCATTTTTTTACCTCGGTGTATTTTATTCGCCCTGAGAACGCCCGGATAGGCTGAGGATGGGGGGTAGTCCATTTGTAAGATGGACGTACGAGGTTCTGGGAACAGGTGTCGGGACTGTCCCTCCGGCTGCTGGGCGCGAGTAGCGGTACCAATTTGGCGGCGCGTCTATCGCCTGCGCGCACGGCGCGGCTCCGCTGCAGCGCACAGGTGCCGCCGCCGCTGCCGCCGCGAGCGGCAAACCGGTCCCCGTCTCCAGGCGCAGCCTCGGCAGGTAGGCTTGCGTCACCGGCCGCCGCCTGCCGCAGTTCCGCGAATGATTTGCATCTGCAGCAGGCGAGCGCGTGCCGTGCGGGGCACTCGCGAGGTGGCCCGGTCCACGGCGGCACAGCCGGCGGCCGAACCCAAACACTCTCCCCAAATATTCTCCACTGGGATCCCCACCGCCACATTACCATCTTACCGGTCTGCTCGCCCACTTGTCAGGAACATGGACTTAAATAGCTCTAGGAAAAAAAAAGCCTCACCTCAAAGGAACTATCCGAATGGAATGGCGGAAATCGGTTTATGTGATGTACATGCACAGACTAAAAAATGAGTTCAGTTTCATAAAAATTGTATAATTTTAGATTAAAACTGTGTGCCGGACCGAGACTTTGCCTTTTGCGGCAAAGGTTCCGAGTTCGAGTCTCGGTCCGGCACACAGTTTTAATCTGCCAGGAAGTTTCATATCAGCGCACACTCCGCTGCAGAGTGAAAATCTCATTCTGAATGTATAATTTTAATTAATATTGTGTTTGTACTGGTTGCTGGTGAGGAGGAAATTTAGTTATTAGTACTTTATTAATTATCTCATTCATAAGCAGCCGTATCACAGTCATCACAGACGCTCAAGAAAGTTATAATTAGGCTTTACTTGTTTAATCAGAATTTGACGATGACTCTCCTCGTCCGCAGTCTCGATGATTCGAAGCGATCTGCAATCCTGTGTAAATAAAATGTCTTGGTTTTCTTGCTTTGCGTAGTCAGTCGGGAAACCTCAGATCAAGCGGAAAGTTTGCTTTGATAGAGTTTAATTATCCGATGAAATAATGGAGCTCTTGGATCTAATAATTGCAGGTTCGTTTCCAATTCATCGGAAGTTCCCTTCTGATTGCCAACGAAACGACACCTCCGTGCAAATTTCCAATTAGAGAATACATATATAATGAAATTCCTTACACACCTTTGATGTAAATGCTCAGTATATATTTTCTTGAGTAGCATACAATATATTTTCATTCTCTTTCTTCCAGTAATCTCGATAGCAAAATTACAATTATTCAATGTGGCTATTCGGCACGGAGAAGATCCTAGAAGACCTCTCAACACACCAGAGAGAATATTACAAAGAGTAATTATGCACTGATGGAATAGTAATAGTACTGTACTACTTTGCGCATCGATTCTGCGAGTATATAGATGGTCAAGTAGGAAACGTAATTTACTCATAGAATTGTGCAGGGATAGTTAGTAGAATATAAAGAGATATTACAATTGGCTGATTTATTCAAGAGAAAGAGCTTCACAAATTGAGAAAGTCACTAACGCGTTGATCCACCTCTCACTTTATCCAAGAAGTTATTCGGTTTGCACTGATTGATAGAACTGCTGGACGTCCTCCTAAGGGGTATCGTACCAAATTCTGTCCAACTGGCACGTTAGATCGCCAAAATGCTGAGCTGGATGGATGCTCCAAAAGTTCTCAGTTTGGGAGAGATGTGGCGATGTTGCTGAACAAGGTAGGGCTTGGGTAGCACGAAGACAGTAATAGAAACCCTCGCCGTGTGTTGGCGAGCATTATCTTACTGAAATGTACTTCCAGGATGGTTTACCATGAAGGACAACGAAACGGGGTTTAGTATATCGTTAACGTAGCACTGTGCTGTAAGCGTGCTGCGGTTGTCGACCAAAGGGGTACAGCTACGAAAAGAAATGGCACCCCAGACCATCACTCCTGGTTGTCAGACCATATAGTGGATGACAGGCAGGCTGGTGTCCCACCGCTGCCCAGGGCGTCGTCAGACACGTCTTCGTCCTGGAATCTCATTGACTGGACTGGAATAGTCTACAGTAATGAGACACGCTTTGAACTGGTTCCCGATGACCAACGAAGACGCCTGGAGACGTCCTGGACGCCCTGGACACCCTGAACGCCCTGGACAGTTGCGGAATACCAACCTCATTGTTGCCCGCCATACGGCCCGACAACCAGAAACGATGGTGTTGCTTGCCATACCATTTATTTTCGTAGTAGGACCTCTATAGTTGTCATCTGCGGCACCCTGACAGCACAGCCGTAAGCCGACGATATTGTACGCTCCGTTTTGTTGCCCTTCATCGACGCCATCCCAGGCTTACATTTCAGCAAGATAACGACCGCCTGCGTAAGGTGAGAGTTTCTACTGCTTGTCTTCGTGCTTAAAAAGCCCTAACTTGGCCAGCAACCTCAGTGGACCTCTCTCATACTGAGAACAGTATGGTCAGAGTCCTTCAACCAGGTCCGGGATTTGACAATTTAACGCGCCAAGTGGACAGAATTTGACATGACATCCCTCAGGAGGACATCCAACAATTCCATCAATCAATGCCAAGCCGAATAACTGCTTCCATAAGGGCCTAAAGTGTAGCAACGCTTTACTGAGTTGCTCAGTATGTGAATCTCTTTCTCCCTAATGAATCATCCATTTCTTCTAAAATTGTAATCATTTGTTTGTCTGTACACCTACGTTAAATCTTCATATTTCCATCCCGTTCAGGTAATTGCCATGTGATGCGTCGTTTTTTTTTTTTTTTTTTTTTGCCGTACGGTGTATGTCAAAAAAATAACAAAGAAAGTGAGAAAATGACTTGCGAGCAAGTCAATGGTGTTACGCTGTTACATGCATAAACAAATAGGCATACACATAGACTAGTCTTTCACTTTTATAAAACATATTTTGATGTAATTAAAAATTGTTCCCGTCCACCGGTTCTGTCCGAGGTTTCTACAACGTTTCACTTGGCTGTAAGGCTAACGCATAACTGGAAATCTCTGAAAATCCCCAATTACAACACTCTGTACCCCACTACCAGCTCGTCTCGTAGCTGGCTGGCAAGTCTCTTGCCTCTACAGCCGGCCACTGCCTGAAGAGCCCGCTCTACCAAGACAATGAGAAGTACTTAGAAAGAAACCGGACTAGTGCGAGTAATAGTCGCGCTCTGAAGGTTCTGTCTAAACTTAAGTGTGTATATAGTTAGTTAATCCATCCCAGAAACCGAGAATCTCGACCATTTCTACTTTTTATCGATATCGATACTAGCAAGACACTGGTCCAAGGAATTCCGAGACTTTACATACAGTTTTAACTTTAGGTTTATTTTTTGTGTAATTTTACATTCGCTACTGTAATTTTTCATTGATTTTATTAATTTTGTTATTATCTCTTTGCTGGTAATATGCGACAAACCCGCACTAACATTAACATCCGTCTGGTAGACTTAGATGACCAAATTTTCCATTTTAGAGAATTTGGAAAATAAATAACAATTTAAATTGTTGATGTGATATTAATACTAATAAATGTATTGTGTTTAAGTGATATACTGAAATATAATATATACAAATTACGAAAGAGAAATATTAGTTTTTGACATGAAGTAGTTGGTAAGGATTGGTCTTTCTTACGCGAACGTCACAAAATTAAATATTAGTCTTTCAAATGAAATAGTTTCTAAAGTTGACACGTGTGTCCTCAGGTACCTTGATCTATCTGCTGTAAAGGAAAAAAATTAAAAATTTTCCACACACATTCACGTATTTTCCCGAAGCACTGTAAGTATTTGTGTCTTTTCACATATCATGCACTCGTATGCCGTCATTGTATTCAGTGTTAGCGACATAAGGACATTTTTTCCTCTTTTTTGCTTGTTGTTTCTTTCAGTTTTTTGTCGGATAATCATCTCTTTGCACATCACCAAAAATATTTGAAACTGTTTTCATGAGGTCATCCGTTAAGTTTGGAATCTGGAGGCCAGCTGCACCATTCGTTTGCTTCTCAGCGACACGTGACGTATCCCTCCACCAGCAGCTATCCGTAAAGAATGAGACATTTGAAAAATAAGGTCTGGAACACGGAAAACTTACTCGTGGAACGTAATATCCGTCTACCGGACAGAGGAAAAGTCTTACCTTTAGAATAACATTCATCTATGAGACGATGTGGCTGACGAATGTGCGCGGATAGAACAGTGATATCGTGGAAATGTTACGATGACACCCACAAGATAACAAGTTCAACTCAAGAATGAGGTATACTTGAACTATCAAATCAAAAATGTTCCAAGTAAACGTTAAGAAATTTTATATCTGTCTATGAGATAGGTGTTACTAACTATGGATTATATTAACAAGCTACGCTAATTGGCTATTTTAGATGGATTGCCTTCGTCTGGTCTCATTCCTGTTGCGATTACTGCTAAGATTTGATGATGGTACTCTCCAGAGAATAAAACGGTACAGCCGTCGATAAGGTCAATGTCGTTAAGCAAATGTCGAGTTGTTCTGTGGAATGCATCAACGGTTATTTTACGGAATAACGGAACTTCATGCCAAAACAAAATCCTGCATCAGTTACTAGTATTAGTTTGCTCTGAAACATTATAGATGTTGTACACGTTGGAGGCACACACGGTCAGGGAATCTTTGTACGTAGAACTTAAAAGACTTGCAAAACCAGGGCCCGCGTGGAGCGGTAGTCGAGTTGCCTTCACCTGTCATCACTAGAGGGCAGAGGCATATTTTTCACAGCTGCAGGGAACTTCATTGTAGTTCAGCCAATTAGCACAAAATATTTGTAAATTGTATATTCGAACTTTATTCGTGAATCTCCCTGACTGCTACTGAAAACCCTCTCCGACCGGAGGTTCGAGTCCTCCCTCGGGCATGGGTGTGTGTGTTGTTCTTAGCATAAGTTATTTTAAGTAGTGTGTAAGACTAGTGACCGATGACCTGAGCAGTTGGTCCCTTAGGAATTCACGCACATTTGAACATTTGAACTGAAAACCAAATCGAAATCTCTGTAGTAGTTCCTGAGATTTTTGTTGACTAACGAATGCAGTGGAATTTCGTAATGGTAAAAAAAATTTTTTTACCATGATACAATTATAAATTAACAATTTCCTGATGTTTCCCTTTCTTTGCACTGTGAAAATCTGTTGTCGTATTTCATGATTCTAGAGCAAAGGGAAATATCCTACAGCTTTTGATGAGTGAGGCTGCGAATATCAAAAATGA